>NC_141158.1:83670674-84282424 GCF_053477565.2 Lygodium microphyllum
ATTGCATGGGGCATCCAAGCTTTTAGTAAGATTAAAAAATGTGATAGAAGTTATTTCTACATAAGAGTCTAGTGAGTTCAAATTTAACCTGAGAGGCAATCCTACCAATAAGAGGTTTAGGGTTATGAACTTGGGAGCTTATGAGTATCTATTAAGAATGGTTGGCCAATCCCTAATGATGTGTACATTTGTTGTGGAAAGGGCAACCTTACATTCCAAAACTTGAAAGGAGAGCAAGTGAATACCTAAGGCAAGGGTGGAAAGTCTAGGATACACTTAGAAAACACTTTCTATAATATTAAAGGATTAAGAAGGGCCTACTTATCTACTTAATTAAGCTTAGTAACATTGACTATCATAATGAAGGAAAAGAATAATCCTCGTGACTAAAGTAATATGCAAATGTACCTCTAGAGGAACTAATAGAACACCCACCCTATAAAGGAAGGTTGATTGAGATTAAGCAAGTACCAAGAGCTACTCTAATAGATAAGAGACTATACCAAATTTCCATTTTGGAAGCTATCGAGTTGAAGGAGTCACTAAAGAAAGGTTTAGATCAAGCATACATCAAACCAAGAAGTTCAACTTGGGGAGCCCTAGTCCTGGTTTAGAAGAAGGAAGATGAAACCCTCTACCTTTGCATTAACTATCGTGGGTTGAACTAGATGATATTCAAGAATGTATCCAATTCCAAGGATTGATGAGCTCCTTCACTAACGTAAAGGTGAAAAATTCTTCCCCAAGATTGATCTATGATTAGGTTACTACTAAATAAGAATTAAGGAAGAAGACATTCCCAAAACTATTTTCAACACAAGATATGGTCAATGTGAGTTTATTGTAATGTCTTTTGGATTGACTAATGTCTTAACCACTTTCAATATATTAATGCAAGATACCTATCGTCCCTATCTTGATTATTTTGTACTTATCTTCTTTGAAGACATCCTAACATACTCTAAGAAAGATGAATACCATTAACCACAAACAATGAGGACACATAAGCCCTATGCTAAGAAGAAGATATGTGCATTCTTCAAGTGGAAAATTGAGTATCTTGGGTTCATAGTATCTAAGGAAGAAATTGCGATGGATCTTGACAAGGTCAAATATGTTCAAGAATGGACACCTCTAACAATAGTTAAAGAGGTCTGAAGCTTTTTGGGGTTTACCAAATGGTACAAGGTTTTTATCAAGGACTATGCCTTGATTTGCTACACCTCTCATTGATTTGCTCAAGAATCAAGAATTAAGTTGCTATTGTGTGAAATCCTATTGAAAAGTCTAGCTTTGAGTGACTCAAGCATAGCTTAATGACAACATCTATCCTAAAGCTATCCAACCTAAAGAGTCTGAGGTTGTAAAACAGATGTAAACTATCTTGTGTTGGAATGTGTGCTTATGCAAGAAGATCATCCACTAGTGTACTCTTTAAGAAAATTAAAAACTTGTGCAAAGAATTATGCTATGCATGCTCTAGAACTACTAGTAATAATTCATACTCTCAAGCTATGGAGACACTACTTACTTGGAAATAAGTTTTCTCTAGTTTCACTCACCACAATGCCTCAATTGGATCTTTATGCAACAAAATCTAAATATGAGGTGACATTGTTGGATGAGGTTTTGAAATAATATTATTTTGAGATCAAGTATATGATAGGAAAAGAGAATATAATATCAAATTTCATAAGCCATAAAGACTTTCTCAATGCTTTTATCTTAGATGAACCCTCTAAAGAAGAATCTCTAAGTACCATGGTGTTAATGCCTACAATCCTATCTTACAAATGGACAAATAAGAAGCCATTAAAGACACAACTGAAATTGCAGGGTATCTCGAACTGCTGTTTACAACCTTGCGGCTCTAAAACGGGGCCTGAAACGGCCTCAGATGCCCAAAACTACTTTGGGAAGATTGACTTGCATGCCTTGTCTCCATATCACTTCATTAAGGCCCAAGTATGTTCTCTCGGATGGAGAGTGTCAATCTTCCCAAAATATGTTGAGTGTACTTGGGCTTTAATGGAGTGATATGGAGACAAGGCATGCAAGTCAGGATTGCTCACTATAGCTTTCTTGCCATTATGGGGATCTAGTAAAGAGAAGCACACTCTACTTGAGGCTACTTGTGGATACAGAGCAATTAATTATTTACCATGTTCCCACAATCATACTAAAGAGAAGAACAACCCAATTGAGGCTACTTATGGGAATACAATAATCAATTTCTACTAGGAAAAAGTTGTATGCCAAGGCCCATATGGAGTGGCTATTTGAAATTCTTATGTAGGAATGGATCTAGCTCCCATCTAGGTCCAACTAGGAGGTTATATATTTGATTACATGCCTTTTGAATTTTTTGCCATACAATTGGCTTTAGAAACAACTTGGCATAGAGAGTGGCTATTAAATGAGAGCTCCAGGTTGTGTTTCATGGGGGTGTATGGAGAAGCATGAGGTTCATGCTTGTTGGAGTATGGCTCTAGCCATCCTACAGTTGATTTTGCAAGACTAAAGATTGACACAAACATGGACAATATTCATACAAAAACATGCCAAAAAATCCTCAACTATTCAAGTACATTAGCTTGCAATTGGGAACTAGACATCCAAGACATCTAATTTTTGCACTCTTTCAATAGCATGAGTGTTGCTCATGTAGTTCTTTCTCCTTAGGTCACATCTCCTTGTAGTTAGCTTATAGTGTGCATAGTAGTTATCTAGTACATTGTCCAAATCATCTTGTTTTGATTATATTATACACTTATTTTTAATATTGCATGCTTCCTCTACCAATAATTAGTAGTCATCTTGTAAAGTTGTTCCCAACATGTCATGGTTTCTATGTCCTGAAATTTTGGAATGAAGGGGAGGATAGGGGGCTTACGAGGCTGATAGAAATTGTGAATTGAGAGTGTTGCTCTATTGGAGAGTAGGATTCTTATCTAGGTATTGATCCAAGTTCAACCAGAAGGTCATCTTGCTAACTATAGCCCTTTTTTTTTTTGGCTATGCAATGGTTTTAAAAATAGCTCTGATAGTTAAAGAAGAGTTCTAGGTCATGTTCATTGGGGCTAGATGGATAAGCATGAGGTTCAGGCTTGTTGACGTATGGCTTTGACTATCCTATTGTTGATTTTGGAAGATTGAAGATGGACCCAAATATGGATAGTACTATACAAAAGCCTCTGTTAGAAACTCTTAACTATTTGGGAGGATTTGCTTTTGTCATTAGGAACTAGGCATCCAAGATGTCTAACTATCACATAATTTCATCAGCATAAGTGTTTCTCTTGCAGTTATTTCTCCTCAGTTCATATCTCCTTGGTACTCAATCAGCTTAAACTAGGCATGATGCTTGTTTATATACATCCTCCAAATCATCCCATGTTGATTATATGTTTTTGTTGGTATTACACATTTTCTCTACCAATGTGTCCACCGTTAATTTCCAACCATCCTGAAAAGTTATTTTTGGTATGTAATCTAACTTTTTATGTCCTAAACTTCAGAATCAGAAGGGGGGTAAGGGGGCTCTGAAAACTGGTAGAATTTAGACAATGAGTTTTGCGAGAGCGTTATCTTTTGGAGGAGTATAATTCCTATCTAGGAATCAATGCATGTGAAATATTGGTTCATCAAATTGGATAGCTTCATGTGTGAGAACTTAGGATACCCAATTTAGACACACTTCAAAGCTTTGATCATCTTAAAGTAGCCACAAGAACTAGTCTCTTGTGTAGAAAGGACTACCATGTGGAGGTAATTGTATGGTCAAGCTGAATTATGGGTGTACATTGGCAACCTATAACATCATGGCTATTATTGGACTCTAGGAGCACCATATTATATTAATATGGATAAGGGGGTATGTTTTCACTCTAGAAGTTGGTTCTCCTAAACTCTTGCAAGGAGATAAAGGAAAAATTCTTAAGTTTCTATTATGGAAAGGAGACTTTATGTTGAAAATGACATGAATTATGATGATAGAAAGTCTATGCAATTAGTTGACATTAATGGTCTATGCAATCTGTTGACCTTTTAAAATTTTTAGAAAGGAGATCCTTATGAAATGGTCTATAATACTGGAATTTGGACATGTAGGAGTTTTAGTAGATTCACTGGTCATGCTTGGTGGGCCACAAATAAAGACTCTAATTCTTATTATAACATAGAGCTCAAGAGTCTAGACATTGTATACACCACTTGGCTTGATCATGTATGAAAAGGAAGTTATCATATATGATAGGGATAAAGAGGGTAACATGACAAAACCACATGGCTTGATCATGATCCTCTTAAGTAAGAGAAGCTCTCATGTATGACTAGCTTCAGATGGATAGATTGATTGCAAGTGTTGCTTTGTGAGTAGTTAATCCATATTGCATTAATTGGCACTAGGCCATGTGGCCATTGAGAAGGAGGATCTAAGTGCAAATTGGAATGTTTGATCTTTATGGATGTAGAACTAAAAGTACCAATACCTGCACGATGATCACTGAAATTTCTACTATCATTGATATCATGTACATTGATATTCCCCCTTAATCTAGTAGTGTTGTATGGTTCAAGTGAATCTCTAGCACTCATATCATGGCCAACAGTACTATCGTGTAATGACACCATTGAAGATGAAAAAGAGACCAGTCTTGGAAAGGTAAAGCTCAAAATTTTTCTCTCAAACTTTTTTTTTTGCTACTATTGGAGCAACACTCATCTCATGGCACAAAAATTTAGGATATGAGTCATGGTGATTTGTTGTTGCTAACCTATCGAGATATCTAGTCTCCTCCTTACCTGTTGAATCAAAAACTACCACATCAGTGAGGCATGGAGTTTCCTTTAGTAAAGAAGCATCCTTACATGCCCTTCTTGACATAATTGTGATGGTCTTGTAGTAATCCTGCATGCTAGATGCCATGATTGTGCTTCTAGAAGGACCCAACACTACTCCATCTTTAGTCATCTCCTTTTGGGGATATGATCCCAAACTAATTACTACTTTTTGGTCATTAAAGTGACACCTTAGTGATCCTATAAGGAAATAATTATTGCCAGTCTCTCCATTAGCTTTTGTGAGAGTTGGTATAACATAAGCATATCAATTCTTGGCTATGCTCCTGATATCAGAAGGTACTGCACCAAATAAGAGCTGAAGGAGGGCATTGAAGGGTGTAGTGATTTAGGACTCTACAATGGTGACCTGATTTATGAGGAGAATGATCTCAATGCTCAATTGCTTTTGAGCTATTGTTACTCGCACAATGAGCACTACTCCACTAGTCCTACAATTCAAGTACTTGGACTTGATTTTGCAGCAACATTTGAAGCTTCATTGCGATTCCAACACTTCGTAAGTGTAGGAATTTTTTGTATTCACTAGGTTTACATTTTCCAAGAATTGTTATGCTTGTCATGCTTTGAGTGGTGACAATTACCATGCTTATTAGTAAATGAAGCTTTGGATTTGGTTGATTGTAACAACTATAGGGAGAAATTTCTCTCTTGATCCATGGGATAGAGTTGATTTAATTTATGGTAATAAATTAGAAATTGGTTTAGTGGATCTTATTTATGCCTTAGGTTATATGGATGATTTGCAAAGTCATATATAGGTGCATGCAAGGACCTTGATAGGAGCTTAGTCTCAGAGGTGTAGAAATTTTGTATATGTTTTGCATGTTTATTTATGGTAGCAGATGTAGGGTATCTAAATGGAGAGAAAAAAGGGATGTCTTCCAAGTTAAGAGAGCAATCTATGGGCTCAAAATAGTAGAATGATCTCATATGTAGTAAGGACTAGCAGTGTTGTTGCTACTTATTAAAAAAATGGGTGTTAGTAATAAAGGTGTTTTGGATTACCAAAGATGTCAAAGCAAATGAAAGGTTCCTATAGGTGTTGTTGTAGACCTTACATAGCCATCTTAGATGTTGATATTATAATTTAAAGTATGTTGTTTTCATTACATGTTTCAGTTTGCTTTTGCTACCATCATGTTGATATTATGAGCTAAACTATTTGTGCTATCAGGAGCCTATGACTTTTTGTGTGGCTTCTCCCATTTGGTTGGTAAAGTGTTGTAATTTAATTGTTTATTCAATTAATGATTATTGTTATTACTTGCAAGTCAGGCAATTATCAACGTTCTCTATAAGGAAGGTTGGTTTGATGAATTAGAAAAGGTGATGGAGCAGTTTGAAGAAGTGATGATCCCAATAAAGCTAAAGTAATACCGAAAGGGGTGCCAGTTTTGGGGCCAATCGTGTGTGCATTGTCCAAGATCAGTAGGTAAATTTGTATTTTCAGATTTGCATTTATTGTTTGCTGCTCTAATTAAGTTGTAATCAGGGACTTACCACCCGTCAGGACATGTATTTTTGAAACCTCACTTAGCATGTGGATTAATTTCTAATCACATGATTAAGTAAATGTTGCACATGTGAGATGTAACTAGGGTTAAAGTAAATTTACGAGCCCGGGACCCAAAGAAATCACGAGATGTCAAATGAAAAAGTTGCTATAAGTTATGCCATACAGCTACTTGGTGGTATATGGTGCCAGTTGTTGGCCTAGGTCATCCATTTGGTCATAAGTGTTAGTTGGTGACACTAGAGAAGTAGCGTTTAATGGTACCTAATGCTAATGTGATGGTCAAAGATGATGCAGAGACACTCGAGAATGGAAGTTGCCTAGCTAATTTAATTATTGGCCAATCAGGTTATTTTTTAGGGCACTAAAATAATTATTAGATTAATTTTTAGTATTTAAAGATTAAAAATTAATATTTAATTATAAAAAATGCTAGAAAAACAATTTCGAAAGGTTGCCACTTGTCAAAAATGCCCATGCAAGACTGAAAAACGTCTTTAGAGGCTGGAGAGAAGCATTTCTATAAATTCAGTTTGCAAGGGAGAGGAAGGGAAGGCTGCTGGTTTGATTTGCAGCCATTGGAGGACCTTTTAAGGCAGTCAGGGGCAAAAGAAGACCAATCAACAGTAGGAGACATCATCTACAAGCCATTGAGGCATGGTAACAGCAATAAATGATGGATTTTCTTTAGTTCTTTGCATCTACGTGCTGTTATGGCAGGGCAGCAGGAGCACTTGACTGATTTTCAGTCATTTTTCGTGACAAACCTCTGAATTTTCTCTATGTATAGCTTTCCCTCTCATCTTTGAGCCATTTCACAGTCTTGCTCTAAAGATCTCAGCATTGGGACCCTTAGAGGCTGAGAAATTGCAAATTTCTCTGCTGTAAACCCTAATTTACAACAGAAATTAGAGTTTAGCAACAACCTTGGGAAGCATGCTAGAAATTGGAAGCTCCAAGACTTGGATTCAATAAGGTTGAAGGTGAATTTCAATTGAATTCAGGTCGAGGACTAGAAATCCATTGAATTCGGGGCATTTCCATCATCCATGAAATGGGCGAAGGCTGATTAAGTGCTCGAATTAAGGGGAAAAATAGATTGAAGACTTGCTGGTCACTGTGGACAGCAAGGGGAGTTAGAATACCAAAAGGGATTGGGAGAATCCCATTGTAAATCAACTTCTTATTCAATAAAGCTAAAGAAATACCGAAAGGGGTGCCAATTTTGGGGCCAATCAGGTGTGCATTGTCCAAGGGGTAAATTTGTATTTTCAGATTTGCAATGGAAGGAAGGCTGGTTTCATGGTTCCATTGCCAGGATACCATCAAATCCTTTGAACTGGTGGACCCATGGTACTTGATTGCAACTTGGGAGTATTACATTATTGCTGAAATTGTTCTCAACAGTGAATTACAGCAAGCATGTCTTCACATGGTGATACGGGATCAAGTGGAGAGGATGCATCACTCCTTGGTCAATCACATGGTGAAGGGAAAAATGCAATGATTGATGTTGGGTATGGTTCTCAGCATGGATAACATGCTGAAAATGTGGGAAATGACCCAAATGTTGGCACTTCAATGCATTAAGAGGCTGATGACTAGCAAGGGGCTGAAGAATTTGATGATAACTTCAAGGATCGAATGCGTATAGCAGTAAATCTTTTTGCTAAATTGGCAAAGGATCCCCAGTTTACTTGATTCTTGAATGCCCCAAAGAAGGACATCAAAGGCAAAGAGAAGAAGACACCTTCTATAGCTTCAGGACAATGACAATAACCAAAGCAAATGCCTAAGCCTTCTTTATAAGAGCCCAAAATGCTTGATGAGCGCAAATAGTTGGTATTCGTGGGGCAGCAAGTGCAAATGCATAGCCAACTTGGTAGTGCCAATCCATGGGAACATGGGCAGCAAGGCGATTATGCACATGCAAGTATGGGATAGCAAGGATACTTTGGTGGTGGTACAATTTTTCATGCTATGGTTGGACATGCACCACATATGGGAATGTATGGCACAAATCCCTATGGTATGCAGCAGCCAATGCATGGCTCACAACACCCAATGTATCCGGGTAATGCAAGTGGAATGCCTAATCCATGTATGGCAACATAAGTATGATGCTTAGGGCACAAAGCGGGCAATATGGATATGTATCGGCACCCCCAGGGATTGTTGGAGCACAAGGATTTGGTGTTGGTCATGTAGGTGCTTCATATAGTGCTGGTTTTCATGCAAATACATCTAATGCACCCTTTTTGCAGTGGCCCATTTATGATAACTTGACTCCCATAGGACCATCGAAGGACTATGATGAAGGTGGCAAAAGTGTGAAGTTTGAGCCTTTCAGTGGTGCACAAGATAAGCTCAAATCACTTGTTTTTATTCAGTAGTTTGATGTAGCCTATTCTGGAGGAAACTTCATAGAGGCATCTAAGATACATAAGGCAGCCACATTTCTTATGGAAAATGCATTGGAGTGGTGGTCTACACTCCTTATTTAAGGGAAGTCACCTACCACTTGGGTTGAGTTTAAGCAAATGTTTGCTTCAAAATGGTTGACAAGTACCTTTGAAGTAGACATTATGACAACTTGGAATCAATTGAATTCCAAAGATAGCAAGAACTTGGATCAGTATAATAAGAAGTTTTGGGATGCATTGTTGCCAGTTACTTCTTATCACACACTACCCCTCCATGAGCAGGTGGAGAAGTATATTTGTGGTTTGCCAAAGGAATCAATGATTTTTGCATTAAGTCCACTTTTTTCAACATGTCTCAGCTTATAAAAAGTGCTACTACAGCCGACACATTGCTGCGTGGAAGGATGCAGGATTCCATTGATGATGATGCCAAGTCACATGTCAAAGAGGCAAAGATTGAGAAAAATGGTAAATCTGAAAATAAAGCTGAAAATTGGGGCATATCTGAAAAATAGGGTTGGAAAGAGGAACACATCGTAGAGAAAGAGTGGAAAAAGTGATGCACTGTCACGTAAACCTCAGTTGTCGACTGTCAATATGATTTATCACATTGAGGTGGATACCATGAAAGAGCAATATGTTGTTGATTTTAACTTTGCTAATGTTTATGATTAGCTTTGCAATGGCCAAAGCCATGGACACTTTGTGTAAGAGATACATTTCTGATGATGCATGGACGACTGTGTCATAAAGTAGTTAAGGCCTAGAGTTATCACTGAAAGTCATGCTTCTTCGTATGCAAGACACTGAGGTATTGATGTCACAATCAAGGTAGTGGAGCATTTCTTTTATTGGCCAACTTTGAGGCATGATGTAGAACAGTTTGGTAAGACATGCATTGTATACCAGAAGGTAAAGCATGATAGGCAAAAGATGTCGGGTTTGTTGCAGCCCTTGCCTATTCCATATAGGCCTTGGCAGAGCATTGCAATGGACTTTATTTTTGAGCTTCGTAAGACACCTACAAGGAACGATGGGATATGGACTATTATTTGCAGGTTTAGCAAACAAGCCCATTTCATTTGGGTGAGAGGAAGAAAGTAAAGGCTGACCATATGCTGGAGGAAGTTTCTATATGTATATCCTTTACATCACATGCATTCAAGGCCTATTTATAAATATCCTTATCAGTGAATTTTTTCTAAATAAAACATCATCCTTTTCAATTCAATCTGTAAATAACCCCTTTATATTACATCCTTCTGTATATTAAAAATGTATAAAATTAGTATTTTAAAAATGCCTTATTTTGAACCCACGTGATGCACACATATATTCATGAGTAACTTACTTGAGACCATATGGCACGATCGTTTTTGCAGTACATCTTTAAGTAACATGGTATGCCAGAGTCGATCATTAGTGATCGAGACCCCTGGATGACCAATTTATTTTGGAACGGCTTGTTAGAGAATATGGGTACCACGCTGAAATCCTCATCATCCTTCCATGCGCAAACAGATGGTCAGTCTCAGGAAGCAAACTCCACAATGTTAGATCTTTTGAGGTGCTATGTTTTAGACCACAAGACACAGTGGGAGCAGTATTTTCCCTTGGTTGAGTTTGCTTACAACAACACAGTGCATAGTTCTACGGGCAAAGCTCCGTTTAAGGTGTTAGACGGTGGTAAGAAAGTACCCCCTATTTTTCACACAAAAGATATGATCTTTGAGTTTGATCGTTATATGGAAAACTTAGATATATCCTATGCAAAGATAAAATATGCACTTTAGAGATTGCAAGAAAAGCAAAAGAGGGCAACTGATCACCACAGAAGTGCTTTGTAGTTTGTAGAGGGTGATTATGTATTGTTGTGTTTGAAAAGGCAAGGTTGAAAAAGATGAAAGGAAGAGAAAGACTATATCCAAAGTTGAGTATGAGATATTATGGGCTCTTCCAGGTGACTGAAATCACCTCCACATTGGCTGATACACAATGCCTTTCATGTGAACTTCCTTAGACCTTTTCATGGAGATGTGCCAGAGGATGTCTCTGCTAAAATTCAGTTTGAGGTTGAGGAGCTAGATGAGATTTTGGTACCTGAGAAGATTTTGGCACACAAGGAAAGAAAGGTCAAAGGTAAAGTTTCCAAGAGGTACTTGGTGAAGTTTCAAAATTATTCACCAATAGATGCCAAATGGATGGAAGAGGATGACTTGGCAGACCATCCTCAGTTGTTGTAGCTTTACCTAGATGCCTTTCAGTAAGAGTTGACTTTAGTTTGGGCTTTGTCAGGTTTAGCAGAGCAAGGGTTTGGAGTATTGCCCGATGCTCAAGGGGGAGGTAGCACTTCCACTCCTCCAGTTATGGACAGCTCTCGTATGTAGTGGATCTTGGATGTATTCAGCATACATTCAAGGTACTGTAGCTGAACAATATGTTTTCCAGAAGGTCACTATTTAGTGTACTAGTCACTATGTTTGGCATGCAGATTGGTATGGTTTTCACTACAACTTTGAAATTGTACATTTGCATCCATTATGATCGGGGTGTAATCAGTTATGCTTTGTATGGCATTGGTTATGCTTGGTGTAGCATCAGTTAATGATCATCAAGGGATGATTATCGAATGTTGATTTTCAGTGCATGAGCATTAATATTCAATGGTATTTAGCTGAGTTTTTGATCAGCTTGAGAGCTGTTTATGGTCACTTTTTTGATTAGTTGTGCATAAGCTTTTGCACTGATTGCTGGTTGGTTTTTGCAATGAGTTTGTGATCAGTTTGGGGGTCATATTTGTAGCAGTTTGCGATCAGTTCTCAGATTAGAAAGTGATCAGTTTATGATTAGATTATGCTCAATTTTCAATGGTTTATATCTAGTTCCATGGACAACAGCATATGTTATAATGCCATTGATGTTTTAGCCATGGTTTATGCTTGGTTATGCTATGCTATGGTTTGGTTTTGCTAGATGAGTTGAGCTAATGAGAAATGGACATATCACATGATAATTTGGCAATGTTTTTGAGATTCTTTGTGAGTCTTATGCTATGTTATGTTGACTGGTAATTTTCAGCATATGTTGGGCATATGGAATGGTTGAACAACAGTGCGCAATGTTGTGTTGACTATGATGCTCTATGGAAATTCCAATGTAGTACTTTGCTTTTGATGCATTTGGTAGTGCAATCGAGGATGATTACAAGGATTTCAAGAGGGAGGGCTATCGTGAGGACATGTATTTTTGAAATCTTACTTAATATGTGGATTAATTTTAATCACATGATTAAGTAAATGTTGCACATGTGAGGCGTAACTCGGGTTAAAGTAAATTTACGAGCTCGGGACCTGAAGAAATCACGGGATGTCAAAGGAAAAAGTTGTTATAAGTTATGCTGCATAGCTACTTGGTGGTATCTGGTGCCAGTTGTTGGCCTAAGTCATCCATTTGACTATAAGTGTCAATTGATGACACTAGAGAAGTGGCATTGAATGGTACCTAATGCTAATCTGATGGTCAAAGATGGCGCAGAAATACTCGGGAATGGAAGTTGCCTAGCCAATTTCATTATTGTCCAGTCTGATTATTTTTCAAGGCACCAAAATAATTATTAGATTAATTTTTAAAATTTAAAAACTAAAAATTGATATTTAATTATGAAAAATGTTAAAAAAACCATTTGGAAAGGCTGCCACTTGTAAAAAAAATGCCCATGCAAGACTGAAAAATGTCTTTAGAGGTTGGAGAGAGGCATTTTTATAAATTCAGCCTGCAAGAGAGAGGGAGGGGATGTTGTTGGTTTGATTTGTAGCCCTTGCAAGACCTTTTGAGGTAGGCAAGGGCAACAGAAGACCAATCAACAACAGGTGATAGCATCTACAGGTTGATGGGACGGGGCAATAGTAATAACTAATTGATTTTCTTCAGTTCTTTACCTCTACAAGCTATTGTGACACGGCAACAACTGCATTTGACTGATTTTCAGTCATTCTTC
Organism: Lygodium microphyllum; assembly: GCF_053477565.2. Taxonomy (NCBI): domain Eukaryota; kingdom Viridiplantae; phylum Streptophyta; class Polypodiopsida; order Schizaeales; family Lygodiaceae; genus Lygodium; species Lygodium microphyllum. Next base: position 83,683,471 of record NC_141158.1, read on the forward strand.
GTGACAAAACTCTAAATTTTCTCTCTCTACAGCTTTCTCTCTCATCTCCCAGCCATTTCGCAGCCTTGCTCTGAAGATCTCATCATTTGGACTCTTGGAGGCTGAGAAATTGTACATTTCTATGTTGTAAACCCTAATTTACAGTAGAAATTAGGGTTTAGCAGTAGCCTCGAGAAGCATGCCAGAAATCGCAAGCTCCAAGACTTGGATTCAATAAGGCTGAAGGTGAATAAGGTCTCACCCAAAGTACGTGACCATCTTGATTGGTATGTTTTTTGCATATGCATAAGCTATCTTCCTATTATGCTTGTGGATTACCTGGAGAATTTGTAGTTCATATCATATGCATGTATTTTTTATGTTCGCCAGTGCATTGTAACAATTCACTTTGATTCTATGCCTAAAAACAATGATTTGTCATGTACCCCATCCTTGGAAGCTTCTTATCTTTGTGGTTTAGTGATCATGGAGAGAGTTGTGGTAATGCTACTAGTTTGTGAAGGTGGACTTATGAGTGAGGGGTGCAGCCATTATACAGATCAATATGACTTTTGAAGCTAAGATGAGCTTGGATCTACTAAATGCAAGGATTATCATAGTTCCAATACATGCTTTCATGTGGATATATGCAAGTTCAAGAATCACAAGAGGAACTATTTTTTCCAATGTGAATTGTACATATCATGAGTGTGAAACCACAACTATATGACACATTTTCTCGTTGGTACTAAGTTGGTAAGTGTGAAACAAGCGTCTTATAATTATCAGATTAAAGATACCCGTGTTCATGGAGTTGCTTATTTTGGCAAGAGTGAAAAGGTGCAAGGCACCATTAAAGACTCTCCCTCACAATTTAATGGTGAAAGACCCAATTGTAATGTTTGATAATTCAAGACAAGTGCATATTGAAGTATTGGTTATCCTTTATGGAAAAAATAGGCATGAAAAAGTGTATATGGATTTCAACTTGTACTTAAGTTTACAAAGGTTCTATATGAGATATTGGGTGTAAATTATTGGTTACATGTGATCAAATGGGGTAAAGCAACTTGATGTTTCAAACATTTATAGAGATGAAGAATTGATTGTATTGACTAGAATTCTATTTCAATGTACTCACTTTGTAGAGCTAATCATTATAGCTTAAAAATTGAGCTTTGTATGCCTTATTTGGAGTGACAGTCTAAAAGAAATTGTAGATTTTGTGATAGGGGTCAACTTATGCTGGCCAGAACATATCAATGATGTCAAGGAAAGTATCAGTGACATGCTTCAGGGATTGTCTAGCCTTTGAGAGTTCATGTATTATGTTGTGCTACACCCAAGGAATGTATGAGTAGTATATGAGATGTTTGAAGCTCAAGTTTAGCTCATAGAATGGACATGCAACAACAAATGTGTTGGGGGATTCTTACGCATAAGGAACTTTTAATCATTCCCTACATAGAAAGAAAAAAGGGAATTTCCTATTAATTTTCTAGTTAAGAATACATGGGGAAAGTAAATGATTGGGAAAATTGAACATTTCCTAGTTAGAGAAATTTCTTACATAGAGAAAATTCCCTATGTAGAAAATTTTTTACATAGAAAAATTTCCCTATGTGAAAAATTTTTAATGTGATTTCCTAGTTTCTTTAACTAGAAAATATTCAAATTTCCCTATCATTTACTTTTTTTACTTATGTGTATTTTTATCTAGACAATTGATAGGGAATTCCTTTTTTTTTTTCCTATGTCGGGAAAGGTAGCAAGTTTGGTTCAACCTAAAAGAGCTTGAGAGAAATCCTTCTCAAATCTTTAGAAGAAGGAAATTATAAGTCCTCCTCAAATTTGTCAAAATATAGTTACACATTTCGAATTTATGTTTAAAACACCGTCTCAATCGAGGAATGGATACTTCCTGCTCTCAAATGATAGTGAAAAGGATATACTTCCCGAGAGAGAGAGAGATTCCCCTTTGCATTTTCCCGGTGGGCCGCGTGTGCACCTGTGACCTCATCTCGCTTGCTGGAAAAGGCGGCGCTTCTCGTGTTGCTTTTGCTTTTGGGAGACGCCTTATCACTCGGTTTCCGCGTCACCACGAAATGCATTCCCGTATTGGTAAATATATATATACAAGACGCATCTTGCAGAGTGCAGTCACAGTGCAGGTGAAGACGACACAGAGCAAACGTCTCAATATCATCATCATATAACACACAGACAGATATACAGACGCACAAGAAGCTGAAGAAGCGGCGGCACTTGCAGCAAAGACGAAGCAGATCAGCGACGTACCACACGTCAGTGTTGAGAAGAAAAAAGAATCAGAACAAGGACAATAATTAACATTCTTCCAGTACATGGCAGGCGCACTACCTCACGAATATGGTAGCAGCAGCAAGACGTATATGAGTGGTACTCTGACACGAAGCCACACGGTCAGCCCTTCCTTCAGCACGGCACCGGCCATTATAATGAACAGCTCTAGCACCGATCATCCAAGTCGAAAGGCAGCTGGTCCTGCATCGACGCTGCAAGCTGTATGTACTACTCAAGGCCATATAATTGAGCAGCAGCGGCGCCAGCAGCCGCACGACAATATTCAAGTGGCGACGACGTTGTACTGCTTATGCTCCCCTACGACGCACCCGGGCTCGTTCCGGTGCCATTATCACCGCAACAATTAGTCATGTACCACCCACTAGTGATTTTTGTAATAAGATCAATATCATCTTCATGAACACGAACATCGTTTCACTGTACTAAACGTACTGTCATCGTCGCAATGCGGGAAATTAAGGGCGTTTTAATTTGTGCGTCAATTGTCCTCTTGTAAGTCTTGAAGCATATAATTCGTGCAAGACTATAATTATTGTCTGTCGGACAAAAGCAATATACGCGGCTTCTTTAATTATAATCCCCAGCATGCTATCCTTTTTCCGCTCGTTCAGAATCGTTTGATATAAGCATGCAAACGCATTCTTATCTCTACTGGACTTGGGCTCTCTTGGAGTATCCTATCTACTCTTTGGCATCTTCTCGTCTACCACAGCTCTCGGTCCTACGAGTCTTAGTAATCCTAGTAACTCTGTTGCATTTACTTTGTGGGTCCTATCATTTCAACTGTTAATCAGCCCATCGCGGAAGACTCTTTGGTACAAAACTCCTCACGCTCTTTCATTTCCTTGGTTTTCTTGTTTTCTCATCTTCAGCCTTCCCTTCTACCCTTCCCTTGAAGACACTAAGGGGAAGCAAGCAACAGCTCTCGTTTCTTGGCATCTTGTTGCTATCCAAGCCATGGCAACATTAATCAATCCATTCCAAGGGCAAGAAGACCAAGAACATCTACCTTTTCCATATGATTCTCACATGTAACTCTTTGAGTGTAAAGAATCAAGGGCTTCAAGCGTGGATTTCTAGGTGCACATGGATCCTTATGTAACAAAAAATAGGTGATGATAAAACCAAGATGAGTGATCTTTCACAAAGTTTTTCCTCCAAGCAAACAATCAATCCTTGTGTACAACCAATGGTACCAACAAACCCTTTGTAGCCTCGTTGTCATGTATAGAAGGGACCAAGAAGGGTAAGTGAGCTTTTCCAACAGAAGCGAGCTTTTGAGTGAGCTTTTTTGGGCAACCCCTCTATTCTTGTTTCATATAATTCACTTATTCCACTCTTAGATATATCCACCTCCTCTTTTAACTTTATTCTATCCATATATATATATATATATATATATATATGCCACACACACACTCTCTCTCTACCTATATCAACCTCCTCTCCCCATCTCTCTCTCTCTCTCTCTCTCTCTCTCATATAAGCAATTCCTCATAGTTCACTCCCTATTCTGAGCTTTTTTGCTCAACCCCTCTATTCTTATTCCATATAGTTCACTTATTCCTCCCTTAGATATACCCACCTCCTCTTCTAGCTTCACTCTATCCATATATATATCTCTCTCTATGCTTCACACACACACATACACACACTCTCTTTACCTATATCAACCTTCTCTTTCTCTATGTGTGTGTGTGTGTCTCTCTCTCTCTCTCTCTCATTATCATTCTGAGTCTCCCTCTCTCTTACTCAATCACTCATTCACTCTCTTTTTCCATTCATTGTCTTACGCCCCGTGCCATCTCTCATTCTTATTATCTCTCCCTTCCTCTCTCCTTATTCTCTCTTGCCCTCTCTATATCCATAAATACACCTCTCTCTCTCGTTACTCCATCCTTTTACTCTCTCTACCCATCAATAGTTCTCTCTCTCTCTCTCTCTCTCTCTCTCTCTCAGGGAAGGTTTTCTTATATCAAGGACACACCACTTTCTTGCCAGAGGGTCATGAACTCAGGGAAGGTTTTCTTGGACGATCTCCAGCATGTATGAATGTCCAAAGCTGGTACAAACTGAAAATGGTCCACACGAAGTCACATCCAAACAGAATGCGACGGTTCTCAATTTTCTACGAGTTGCCATATTGGACCCACTTACAGATCAACCACTTGTTGGATACCATGCATATTTTCAAGAATGCGGGCAGCTTGCTATGGGACCACATCACAGGAAGAGAGACACTGTAGGGACACGAATGGATTTGAAGGAGGTAGGCAAGATGGAGGCGCTTTAGCCGCAGTCGAGTGTTGATGGTCGCTTGCAGCTACCTCACACTTCTTGGGTTTTGTCCACTAAAGAAGAGCACATTGTGAAGCAAATAGTCAAGTCTATCCGCACTCTGATGGGTATGATGCATTCTCTCAGGTCTGCATTTTCTAAAGATGACCAATTATCAGGGCTAAAATCCCATGATTGGCATAAGATATGTCAAGTTTGTACTATGAATGTATTTTGCTATTTGGAGTGTAGTCGTTGTTCATAATGCTTTCTCGTTTGTGGCAGTTTGTACTACCGATCACGATCGCAGGATGCCTTACTCCAGAAATACGCAGGGCGATTTATAGGTTGTCAACTTTAGTGCAATGGATCTTACGGAAGGAGATTAAGACATCCTCTATTGAATCCGCGAGACGGGGAGCAGTGGAAACGGTCTGTCTCTTTGAGAAATACCTACCTTCTAGCATGCTCACAATACAAATCCACCTTCTTGTGCATTTTATAAATGAATTGAAGATTGCTGGACCTGTCCATACGCGATGGATCTTCTTCTTGGAGCGCTTCATGAAAACCTTGAAAGGCTTTGTGTGAGAACGAGCTCAGCCAGAAGGTAGCATGGCTGAAGGTTGGTTGGTGTCTAAGGTGCTAGTGCATATTTCACAATGGCTACCAACAATGGATTCAGACAACAATATGCTATGGTCGAAGGACAATGATAGACTGACCGGAGATATGGTGGTTGGAAATGGGGTAAAAAAAGAATGGATGTTGCAATGGAGGAGAAAGTGAACCGCTTTTGTATGTTGCACCATGCCTCTATGGAGACGTGGGTCGCTAGGTACCAGCAAACTAGAAAAGATCGAGAGGAAGCACGATTTGAATTTTGACGTAGTATGTGCCATCGATCGATTTGATATCCTGAGGGCATGGAGGAGATGCCGCAGTTTATGTCAATGCGATGGTTGCATAGAGCTTTGACCACAGTGTCTCGCGAAGGGGTGGAGGTCTCAACCGAGTGGGAATTCTCTCGAAGGAATGTAGTCCAAAGGTGATGATGTGTTTCGAGTTTGTCATATCTATATTTTATATGTGACAACTAATTGAGTGTTTTAATATACAGTACAAAATATATACATTTCTGCGTGGAGCGTATTGACAAAATGCGCTCCACAACAAATTGTGGTATCATGGCAAGGTTTGAGCAAGAGAGCCGATGACAAGCAACGGATCTAAACACAAGTATAGATGATATGGAGTATTTTTGGAAACTTGCAAAGTATTGTCACAGTGGATTACCGTAGCTTCTCCATGATCCTATTTGATGTGCAGTGGTTCGAAGTGGTACTTGAAGAAGCTGGAGAAATAGTTCAACGAGGTCCATCTGGATTTATCGAAATAGATTCTGGAAAAAAATGAATAGATTTGTATGATACGTTTGTGTTACCAGCCCATTATGAATAGGTGCATGAACTCATGTGTTTTTTAATTGTATTACGACATGGTACATGTCACCATAGTTAAATCTCTCTTGTATGTGATTGTGAACATGTAATTTTCTATCCAAACCCTCGACAACCTCGATGGTGGTATGTTATACCTTCACCTCCCTGAAGTACGAGAGTATATAATCAAAGTGATGTTCGGAGCATAGATGAGGACAATATGCAAATAGAGAGGTCGATATTGCAAGGGGTGGAGGCCATCGAAAGCTTGAAGCATATAGAGGAGCCAGCATCGAGTAACAATGATAGAAATACAGGAGTCTAAGAATTTTTTGAGAACGAGGTGGACTTATCCTTTTGTGGTGACATGTCTATCGACCTTCCAATGTATGCAGAGTTGTATTAGGAGATTGACATTGGACCATAGGGTACTTCATACTTGGAGCATCTACCTACTTAATTCGTTGACGAATCGCTTATAAGGGTACATAAGATATGCATTTAAAGTAAGACCTTTTTTAAAGATTTATATTACCATGCTTTATATGATCTATATTGATTATACTACCATCATTTTTTGTCTGTGCAAGTAACCTTTGTGGATATTTAGATCATCAAGATGAGTCGAGGGATGAGCGACGAGGAGCCACAGGAGATCTTCACTTGCACGGTCAGGAGCCATCATCATGAATGATGAGGGGAGAGGGTGATGGCTCGCATGAGAGAGTTGTGGCAACAAGTTTTTCAGCACAACGTCTTGGATCATTGGAAGAACATACCGGAGAGGAGCAAGGACTACATAGTAGCATCCTTGCATGAGGAGTTTCCAGTACCAGCCACAATAGATAGGTTTTCTACGGGATGGATGATGGAGTGCATACGTACATACATGTCACATAGACGATCGGATGCACGCAAGGCACTCAAGAGTCGGGCTTCAAAGCCCGAGTGGCTAGACGCGGACGACTGGCACCGACTCGAGAAGGAGACTACAGATTCTCTAGGACGTTGGAGACAGCAGCGCGAGGCGGCAAGGGCACGACTAGAGGCCGGAGTGGTCCATCATCTTAGGAGTGGCGGCCACCACAGGACATATCTAGAGGACTTTGTAAGTTTTTCTTTTGTTTTACTTGCTTTTTTTTTTAAAATATCCTTTGTACTGACAATCGTGTTTCTAACAGTTGTATTTTTTTTTCTTTGCAGTACTTCATTACATATCGCGATCCCACTGGCCTTGAGACTTGATATGCAGAGAGGCATGCTCTCACTGCATTGATCGACCGATTGTATGGATGCGGCAACCCTATAAGTCACTGATCTTTATTGTCCGTAGTTACTATATTTAATTAGAATGCATTATTGTATGGTGGACTGATGTGTAGTTGTTTCGTTTTTTGCAGAGTCCGTTCGATGCTCCTTTGCGGTGGGATGAGGTTTCGGATGGCGAGGATCTATAGCTCGCCCTTGGATCCCTGGAGCTCACATACCTTTCTTTTTTGGTCACGTGATCTGTGTAGACATTTTCTATGTAGTAGTAGTATCTTGCCATGATTGTACCTGTCACTTTCATTATGCGATCATTTATTTATTTCATATATCAGTGTTATGATTTAAGTACACTTTGCATTTATTTACATGAGCATTGTACACATTAGTGAAAGTATTTTGTAAATAAAGCACATAATGTTACATGTTGGCCTGCCACAAAAATTTTTCCCCCTGTTACTGTCACTATTAGTATCGGAAATTTACTGCACGCGTTGCTATTAGCGTCGCAAAATGCATGCAAAGCGTTGTTATCAACGTCCTTATTTGCATCAGTATCAGCGCTAATAGCGACGTAGATAATGACACAAATACCGACTGTTCTATGACATCGCTAATAACGACGTTTTTTGCGACGACAGGGGGAAAATTTTCTTTATGAACATTTTCATCACTTTTAAGGTCGGTATAAGGCCTATATCTTGTAGTGCTGGGTTAATTAGGGTCTATAGGCCAAAAATTTGAAAATTTTTGAATTCGGCCCAATAGGACTAAATTGCAGGGGTTGAATGCCCAATTTGGATTGTCTAAATAGTTGAGGGCCGAATGAGAAAGGGTGGAATGCAATTGGTTTGGATGTCAAATTTGGACCATTCGAATGTAGTAGTCCAAGGGTTGAATGGCTGAATGGCTGAGGGCCGAGTCAAGTGGGCCGAATGCCAAGTTGGTCCGAATGGTTGATTCGACTAGGCCAAATTTCATCTTGTTGTCCGAGTGGGTTTGGGGGCTGAGTGGTGAACATCCGAATGATAGTGGGCCAAATGACCAAACACACGAGGACTGAGGGCTGATTCTGGGGTTCAGAGCCCAGAGTTGATGTCACTCGAATGGGCTGAATGCAATGGGATTTTAGTAGATACAATGCTAAATCGATCCAATCGCACAATTTTGGTCAGTAGATGTAGCACACACCTCTAGATCAAAGCTATAAATAGAGGAGAAGAGTTGTGTGTACCTGCAATGCACAAAAAACACATGGGTGAAGTGATCGATGCTATGCGGGCAATGGCTCTCTCTCTCTCTCTCTGTGTCAATGCTACAGTTGATTAACATGAAATACATTGTGTATTTGCAAGTTAGAGGGAGTTGTCGCTTGTAGGCATTTGGTCCTAGACACTTTAGCACCTTATATGGTCCATAATATTTGGGACTTAGTTTCTTCAATTCCCCCAAAGATAAGGAACTTCTCTTTGGGTGAACTCGTAGGAAAACCATGTCACCTTCTTTGAAGATGCATTCTTGCCTTTGTTGATTGGCATATGCCTTATGTTGATCCTTGATGGCTTGAATATCTTGCCTTTATAGCTTTCATTTGGCTAATCCATTTCTTCTAGCATTTGCCTAGATGCTTCTATCTGTAGGGTAGGATCAGAAAAATTTAGTTGTTTAAGACAAGCTATCCCATATAGTACCTAAAAAGGAGTCATTTGAATACTTTGATGGTATGATGCATTGTAGGCAGATTCAACTAGGGGCTCGGGTAAGTTACTCATGAATTTATATGTGCATCACGTGGGTTCAAAATAAGGTATTTTTAAAATACCATTTTTATACATTTTTTAACATACAAAATGGTGTAATATAGTGGAATTATTTATAGATTGAATAGAAAAGGGTTATGCTTTATTCAAGAAAAATTCACTGATAAGGATATTTATAAATAGGCCTTGAACGCACGTGATGTAGAGGATATACATATAGTAACTTCCCCGAGACTAGGGGTAGGTATTGGATCCACTGTTTGGGTTCTCTATTACAATAAAATCTCAACATGTCTTCAATAACCTAGTTGACCCGCTCTATTTGACCATCAGTTTTGTGATGGTAAGCAGTACTGAAGTAGAGCTAGGTTCCTAGAGCTTCAAACAAACTCTTCCAAAAGTTTGAGGTGAAAAGAGAATTGCTATCGATGTGATTCTTTGGAGTAGTCCATGTAACCTAAAATTTTCCTTAATGAAAAGCCTAGCGATATCGAAAGCCTTGTAATTGGTTTTTATATGAATAATGTGGGTAACTTTTGTTAGTGTATCAATGAATACCATTATGGAGTTATATCCTCCTTGTATTGGGGGCAATCCAACTATGAAGTCCATGTTGATATACTCCCATTTAATTTGAGGACTGTCAAGTGGTTAGAGTTTTCCTAGCAACTTGACATGCTCGGCCTTAATTCGTTGGTAGTTTAGGCATTTAGTGACATACTTGAGTAAATCACCCTTGAGTTTTTCCCAGTAGAAGCTTCTTTTGACTGTATTAAGAGTCTTAGCATAACTAGGATGACTGGAAAATGGAGAATCGTGAGCTTTCCATAGTATTTTCATTTTGAGTTCTTGACTTGTAGGAATACGCAGTCTTGTCTTCTAATAGGCAAGTTCCTCGTTTATGAAAAAATCCTAATACTTAGTCTTGAGTTTTGGATTTGAATCCTTGATGGAAATTTGTCTTAACAAGTTTTGATAGCTTGGATCCTTCGCTACCTCTTCTCTAGCCATTTCTATGAGAGAGTTACTGGGTATTGAAATCATTGTGGCAAGAGTTTTAGCCCTAGAGGGTTCTTCTAGGATTGGAGCATTAACGAATGATTTACGATTTAGGGCATTTGCAATCACATTATCCTTGCCTAGTCTTTACTTGATTTCAAAGTCAAATTCTTGTAGGGTCTCAATCCATCGCCGTTGTCTCATATTGAGATTCGGCTAAGTAAAAATCCACTTTAAGCCTTTACGATCAATGACTAGAGAAAACCAATTACCAAGCAGGTAATGTTTCCGTAGTTTAAAGGCATGATTTATAGCAAGTAAATCTAGATCATATGTAGCATAGTTTCTTTAGTGGATCTTTAATTTTCTTGAAGAATAAGCTATTGGATGTCCTTCTTGCATAAGCATATAACCCAAAGCAAGAGAGCTTGAGTCAGTTATGACTTCAAAATCTTTGCTTAGGTCAGGTAGCCTTAAGATAGGGGTAGTTACCAATCTCTGCTTAAGCTTCTCAAAGCTAGATTCAACAGACGTCCATGTAATGGAGACCTACTTTTTGAGAAGGTCAGTGAGAGTTGTGGCGATTGAGACATAGTCTCTAATGAAGACTCTATACCAGCCCATTATCCATGGAAAGCTTCACATTTCCTTGACCGTTGTCAGGGGTGGCCAGTAGCCTTGGACCTTGGTAGGATTCACTGAAATGCCATCTATCGATACTATGAATCCTAGATATTCAATTTGCTTCTTGAAGCAAGCACATTTCTTCTTTTTAGCATAGAATTTGTGGGCCCTCATTGTTTCAAGAACTATTTGAAGATATGGTCCATGGTCTTCTTCATTCTTGGAATATGTTAAGATATTATCAAAGCAAGGTAGGGTCAGAAAATGTCTTGCATCAATCTATTGAAGGTGGCAAGAGCATTTGTCATCATAATAAACTCATAATGACCATACCTTTGTGTTAAAAGTAGTTTTAGGGATATCTTCTCCCCAATTCTTATTTGATAATGGTGGGAGCTCTATCAAGTCTTCTAAAAACACATCCGCATATTCTTTAAGAAAATATGGTTGATCCTTGGCTTCATTATCCTGCTTGGCCTTGTTGAGTTTAATTAGATAGATGAGTAATTTCTTATTCAGTCCCTTTACTATTTGGGAGGCTTTAGACAGCTGAACCTTAGGGTTTCTTACTTCTCCTTGAGCAGTTACTTGTTTCCCCTTTGAGATTTCAAGTGTGATTTGGCCCTTTTCGCAATGCATATGGTCATTATTTGGAATTAACTAGTTCATTCCTAGCAGACATTCATAAGTCCCAAGGTTCATAATTCAGAAGTTCATTTTGGAAGAATTTCCACCCAAGCTAAAGTTTACCTTGCTAGTTTGTTGTGTTGATAGAGCTTTGCCATTTGCTAACTCCACAAGCAATCTAGGTGCAAGAATAGTGTTTATGCCTATCCTTTTTGCACATATTGGTGATACGAATGAGTGGGTACTTCCACAGCTAGTTAAAATTCAAAAAGGTTTACCTTGATAATTCGTTGGTATTTGAATTACTAAGAATTAGCAATTTGGACCCTTCTTATTGAGAGTGGCATGTACTCTAGCTCTTTCCATATTGGATTCCATTGTGGGATGAGAGATGATTTTTGATGTCGAGAAGTGCTTAAAAATAGCCAAAAAATCCAAATTTCATGGAAAAAATAGACTTCATTGAAGGTGGCAGCTGCAATCAGTACGATTTTAACCAGCAAGCCCCAAAAGTGCTTTAAAGACCCACCGAGCAATGGTTGGGAAATTTTCATAATTTCTTTCCATGTCAGATGAGACTCTAGTAGATGCTCAAAAGTGGAGGATTTTGAGATGGACACCCACGAATTTTTGGAAGTCAGTTTGGACGCCGGACAGTCGAATGGTAGTGCTCGGGAGGCCAAGACCAAAGAAGCCTAAGTGTAAATGGGTTTTAAAGGGCCAAAGGGTGTGACCCTTGGGGGATCCCTTTGGGGGACCCCTTAAAATTTTGATTTTGTGGGGGGGGGGGAGACCATTTTCCAGCTGTGTGAAGAAGAAAGAATACGTCTCCTTGCAAATGATGTGAAATGGAGAGGAGGGGAGGCATAGGCCATCTCTCGCTCCAAGATCAAGAGGAGGCTAAGAGGAGATGTTTAGAATTGAAGATTTACTATTGGTTGGCCCGTTGGCAACCCGAAAAAATAATTCAAAAAACCCAAAATACACAAATAAGTGGTATGCGTGATTTTTACAAAGATTTTTTTTTTCTTTTTTATGTTTGAGTTAAAATGTAATTCATATGGAACAAAACTTTATTCAGAGCTTTTTCACATTATGATTGAGGGATGTGCATTAAAAAAATACAAATACATGATGATAAATAGTCACAATAATTAAATTATAGCCCGAAAAGCGCATTTTTAGTGTAAAAATGAAGGTTTTATTGGTTTCGGATGGGAAAAAGAGATGTGTGTGGGATAAAATTTTGAGAAAAAACATCTTTCAATTTTTGTAATTAGTCGCTAATCATAAATTAAAAAATGATTTATTTTTATGCACAAATAAATAGAGAAAATTAGCTTAAAATGGAGAAAAATAAGAATTTCTCATTATAAAAATTTGAAAAAGTATGATTCGTGGTTGTGGCTATATAACAAAGCTGAGGTATGAATTTTGGCTTCATTTGGTCTTTGTTTATGTGTTATAGTTCATGGTTTTTCCATTTTATGCAAAAAATACATACAAAATAAAACCCTACACCTATGCAACACAGCATAACCTAAATATCAAGAATCGCGTGGTGGGGGGACTTGCTCAAGATACTGCGCCAAACACACACAGAATGCATAAGGAGAAGCTCACTCAAGAGACAAGAAGAGAGATGGAGGCCAAAACATTTTCTTGCTGGTTTCTTCTTCTTCCACACACTTTACAATATACACAAAGTATAGATAAGATACAACATAAAGGAAAGTGGCCTACTAAGTCAAACAATGCATAACCGACTACACTAGTCGACTGGCGCTATAACTATGCCAGTTGTAAATAGGTGTAACAACCTGAATATAATAAGTAATGAGTCAGTGGCCATGTGAGAATCATAATGACCACTGACGTGCTAAGTGTAGACGTGTGGACCCATCTAACCAGGCGGTCCATCATCAATGTCTGCATGTGTTGAGCTTGTCATCTCAACACTCCCCCTCAAGCTCAACTGCATCTCTGCAACTCCAAGTAAGCTTCGAAACTTTTGAAGCTTCTCTGTACCCAATGCCTTCGTGAAGATGTCAGCTATCTGATCCTGTGTGCTGACATACACCAAGTCAATCTCACCTGCTAGTACCTTCTCTCTCACAAAGTGGTAGTGTACCTCAATATGTTTTGTCCTGGCATGGAACACAGGGTTCCTAGACAACTGTATACTGCTCATGTTGTCACAATACTTTTGTAGCCATACTACCTCACATGCTGCTACAGCAACACCTCTATACTCAGCCTCTGTACTCGACAAAGCAACTGTAGGTTGCTTTTTGCTACTCCAAGTAACTGCTGCACTACCAAGAGAGAACATGTATCTGCTGGTAGATCTTCTATTAGACATACTACCAGCCCAATCTGCATCTGTGTATCCAAACACCTGTACATCTGTACTTGCCTCATAGAAAAGTCCATAATGTAATGTGGACTTCACATAACTCAATATGCGTCTGATTGCATCCAAATGTGGCTTTCTAGGTACTTGCATAAACTGACTCACAAGACCAACAGCGTAGCTCAATTCTGGCCTTGTAATGGTCATGTAGATTGAACTCCCCACTATCCTCCTGAACATAGCAGGGTCTTCTATCTCATCCCCAACATCAGCACTCAACTTTACATTCTGCTCCAATGGGACTGAAAGTGGTTTGCATGCCACCATACTTGGACAACATATCCAAGCCATACTGTCTTTGGGACAGCCATATACCATCATCACATCTGGTTACCTCAATGCCAAGGAAGTACCTTAGCTCACCTAAATCCTTCATCTCAAACTTCTTCTTCAAAAAATCCTTAACTTCAGCAATCCCACTATCACTATCACCTGTAATAATCAAGTCATCCACATAGATGACTATGATGACCAAACCTGCATCTCCCTTTCTCACATAAAGTGAGTGATCAGCATCAGAAACATAAAAGCCAATATTGACAAGATACTCTCTGATCTTGTCAGACCATGCTGTAGGTGCTTGCTTGAGCCCATAGAGCGCCTTCTTCAACCTGCACACATACGTGGGATGCTCTAAATCTTCATAACCTGCTAGTTGGTCCATATACACTTCATTCCTGCAAATCACCATGCAAGAAGTCATTCTTTACATACATTTGTTGCAACCTCCAACCTTTGGCTACTGCCAAAGAAATCACACATCTGACAGTTGCCATCCTAACAACTGGATTGTAGGTTTCTTCATAATCTATGCCATATGTCTGGGCACAGCCTCTTGCAACCAGCCTAGCTTTGTACCTACTAATAGAACCATCTGCATTGTGCTTAATCTTATAAACCCACTTATATCCAATAGCTTTCTTGCACTTCGGCAATGATACTAGATCCCAAGTCTTATTGGCCTCTAATGCAGCCATCTCCTCATCCATTGCTGCATCCCAATGAGTATGACCAACAGCATCCTCAAAACAAGTGGGCTCAACATCCTCAACTAGTTTCACCATATAAGCATAATGGTGAGCTGCATAACCTTCAAAACCACATCTTTTAACAGGGTATCTGACCCTGCTAGATTTGCGTACCACCGAATCACTCAATGGAGCCTTTACATTATTATGAGCTCTCTGTATACTTGGTGTCGTGACAGAAGGAATACCAAGCTCATCATCTAAGATCTCTGAGCCACTGGAGTCTCCATGAAGAACTGCATCAATGCCATCTGACACTTTATTCTTTCCTTTGTCTTTACCTGTAGTGCTACTAGATGCACCTGAAGATGTAAAGCTACTGCTTAGTCTCTCAGACCAAGGACTACCAGATGATGTCTTTGGTCCAATAAGAGTCTGCGATTCTTGCTTTTCAGCCTACATATGAGTGTCATGATCATCATCATCATCCAATGCATCACCACTAGATGCATACCAACTGCTCATTTAATCAAAGATGACATCCCTGCTTACTCTGAACTTACATGTGATAGGATTAAAACAACGATACCCTTTCTGCTCTAAAGAGTATCCAATAAAGACACATTTTTCTACCTTTGGATCAAGCTTCTTCCGTAGCTCATCTGGCACATGAACATATGCAACACAGCCAAATACCTTCAAGTGCGATACATCAGGCTTCTTGCCAGGAAAGCATTCTTCAGGAGTCATCCCATGAACTGCAGTTGTGGGAGTTCTGTTCATAATATAAACAACAATATGAACAGCCTTAGACCAAAAATGCTTAGGAATATTCTTTTCAACCATCAAGGCACGTGCAGCTTCTGCAATATGCCTGTTTTTCCTTTCTGTAACCCCATTTTGCTGTGGGGTATACTTGCATGTGAACTGTCTCTTTATCCCATGAGACCTCAAAAAATCACTGAACTCATTTGAGAGGTACTCTCCCCCTCCATCTGACCTCAAGCACTTTACTTTCAAGCATGTTTCTCTTTCAACTACAGCCTTGAAAGTTCTAAAGTGCTCAAATGCTTCACTCTTTTCCTTCATAAAATATACCCACAGCTTTCTAGAACAATCATAAATGAATGTGACAAAGTATGAAGTGCCTCCAAGAGATACATTTTGTGTAGGCCCCCAAATGTCTGTATGCACAACATCAAGGATATTTTTGCTTACATCTCTATCATGTGAAAAGGGTTGTCTTGCATGCTTACCAAAATGACATGCTTCGCATACCTTATGAAATTCTGCAACTCTAAATGTAGGCAAACCTGTAACCAACCCTTACCATCTGACCGACTGACACTAAGTTCTTTGTAATAGATGGCACATGTAATGCATTTGAAAGACTCTTTGTCTTACCATCATGCAAGGACAAGGGAACTTTTCCAATGTGTGAAATTGGGTGGCATGAATCATCACCCGTCTGTATATAACCTGCATTTTGCAAATCTTGCATCTCTCCAAACCATTTTGCATGGCTGGTCATATGGTTGGATGCACCTGAATCAACATACCAAACATCATCATGTGTTCCCTTTCGTATAAGAGCATTCAACATATGTTGCAGAACAAACAGACGTTCATTTTTGTCTTCATTTTGTTGTGAAGACAATGCATAGTTTCCTTGCTGCAACTTACCACTGCGAATATCATCTTTCTTAGCATAACATTGGGCTACAATATGACATGTTTTGCCACAGTAGTGACACACAATACCAGAGTTGTTAGAACCTCTATTCTGCCATCCACCTCTTCCTCTAAAGCTCCCCCTTCCTCTAAAGTTACCACGACCTCCTGAAACCTGCATATCGCCAAATTGTTGATTCAATCTGTTTTGCTAGTTGTCACTACTACGTCCTGTACCATGGCCTCTTGAAGAGAACCTACCATGTCCCCTTCCTAAATTGGAGTAGAAAGCTTGGACATGTTCACCACTTCTTTCAAATGTCTCACTCTACATGTTGATCTCTTCAGTGATCATAAGGGAGACCAACCCATCGAAATCTGGAAATGGCTTTCTGACATATACGGAGGTTACAAAAGACTTCCAAGCTTTTTCATTGTTAAGTCCACCCAAGGTAGACGACACCAAATCATCATCATCAGGCATTGCATCAATCACTGCCAAGGCATCCGCAATGCTCCTTACATTCAGTGCATACTCATTGATAGACATCTTCCCTTTCTTCAATGTATTCAACTCTTGCTTGAGTTGAATCTTTCCTGCCTTTGTATTTACAGAAAACATACTTTCAAGTATGGTCCAAGCTGCATATGAATTCTCTGTATTTCTAATATGTCCCAGCATATTATTGTCAATTACTCTGCAAATAGCCAATACATGACCTTTTTGTCTTTTGCATTCCATTCCTTTCGTGCCTTTGTCTCTTCTACAGTTGGAGAATCACTCACCTTCGGCTCCTTTTCTTCACCTGAAACAAACTCGTAGAGGCCTTTTCCAATAAGGAAGTTCGTGACATGGAACTTCCATGAAGGGTATTTGTTCTTGTCGAGCTTCTCAATGATGGGGTTTTCACTATTCTCTGCCATTATCACAAAACTAATACCAAACAGCAAGCAAATCTTCTGCAACCCTTGACCTGTTGTGCACAGCAATACACCAAACAGCCTTTTTCACTGTCTGCTCAATAATACATGCAATCTGCAATCAGTTTGTAGATAAACCTTGTGTTTATTCTTTGGTAAACACCTTTGAACTTATAGATCTGAAATCTGTAACCTATGCACGTGTATAGGGCAGACACAACTAAAATTGCAGGGTATCTCGAACTGCTGTCCGTAACCTTGCGGCTCTAAAACAGGGCCTGAAACGACCTCAGATGCCCAAAATAACTGCGGAAAAACCCTAAAGGGCTCATCTACAGAATACACAGCGCTCTTCATGCACACCAAATCTCACTGCAATCTGAGATTTTTGCTCTGCCCTGCTTTTGGTGACTCCACAGGCACTGTCCAAAAGAAAGAGTGGAAGAATGGGAGAGCTTCTTACCCGTGGCTTGCTTGCTCAAACCTTGCTTCTTCTCCTTCACTTCAGCCTTCGAAATCAGCCTCTCTCAGTGTTGCGGCTCTAATACCATGTCAAGAATTATGTGGTGGGGGGACTTGCTCAAGATGTTGCGCCGAACACACACAGAATGCACAAGGAGAAGCTCACTCAAGAGACAAGAAGAGAGATGGAGGCCAAAACGTTTTCTTGATGGTTTCTTCTTCTTCTTCCACATACTTTACAATGTACACAAAGTATAGATAAGATACAACATAAAGAAAAGTGGCATGCTAAGTCAAACAATGCATAACCGACTACACTAGTCGAGTGGCGCTATAAGTATGCTAACTGTGAATAGGTGTAATAACTTGAATATAATAAGTAATGAGTCAGTGGACACGTGAGAGTCATAATGACCACCGACGTGCTAAGTGTAGATGTGTGGACCCATCTAACCAAGCGATCCATCATCAATGTCCGCATGTGTTGAGCTTGTCATCTCAACATTAAACGTTAGAGGAAAAGGGTGAGGTTAAGAGATTAAGAGATTAAGAGGACTTAGAGGATTTTGAATCTTTAAAATATTTGATTGTGCATTGCATTTAGAATTATGATAATTCAATTTAAGGGGCTAGTAGCACGAGGAATCGGTGCTAATCTCTATATATCGAAGCATATGTTTAGTGAAAATCATGAAAGGGTTGTTTTTTTCACATCACAAAATGCTGATTTGTTGAATATTGCTTGTGCACTAGGATCATATGCACTATGCATGACACATGGCATGGTATCAGTCCTGGATTCCATAGCAATTGTCTTCCTAGGATATGACTTATATGTTGAGTGTGGAAAGGAGCCTTTGCTGTAGGTTAGTTGTACAATATCCTTGGGAATGTTTGGTGAGGATCTATATATTCCTCGATCATACAAAACAAGAAAAGAGTAGAGTTTGTGCGTTATGTTTTATATGTTGAAGCAACCCATCTTGGGGCCCATCCCCGAGGTGTAGGAGAGTCGTAGTGGAGCCGCGGCAATCAGCCAAGGGGAGTTTCCTTATGTTTGTGTTACGAGGCACTATGCCTATATGTCTCGGATCTCCCTCTAAGGAGAAGGAAGGTAAACGTTGGACTACATATCAATTGAAAACGAATAATTAAGTCTATTTGGTGTTTATTAGTATATTACAGATGCTCCTGGACCGCGAGGCCATGTGGTGGGGTTTTTTGTTTTGTGCGTGAGGTCCAGCTAGTACCATAGCCAGTGCCGGCCCATTTTATGTTCCATTTGTGGTGTGTTTGCTAGGAGCCGACAATAAGTGGTGGTTTTGAATCTAGGGTTTCTAGGGACCAAATATTTGGTGTATGTCCTCTGATAAGAACCGTCAAGCCGAAATACAAAAAGCGGAATGTGCTGAGAGGGCTAGATGGAAGTTGGAGATTTTAAGGTGTTATTTTCCTCAAAGGAGTAGCCGGTTACGCATAAGCGGTAGTGGTTCTAATAACTTAAGTGACATGAGTAGCCCTTTGAGTGTGAGTGGAAGTCTTACTACTTCCTCGCTTCTAGTCAATCAACCCACTCGAAGTGGGGGTGTATTTTTACCTACACAAACTCCTGTTGTCAATTCAGTTGTAGCCATGGCACAACCCACCACAATTCCAGCCAGGGACACCGGATTTACCGGCATTAGGAGCACCTTTTTCCATTTTCCATGGGTTGGCAGAAGAAGATGGAGAAATCCATATTAAGGAGTTTCAAATGCTCATGCTCAACTATCGAATCTAAGACGAAGGACACCTAATGATGTTCTTCAACATGATGTTAAAAGGAAGGGTAGCAATATGGTATCATGGTCTAGAGGCTGGAACCATAACTAGCACTAACCAATTCTTCACAGCCTTCCGTAGAGAGTTCACTCTAAGAGGGGTGGATAGTATTGGTTGCATGTATTGAATGTAGCATGCCAAGAGCCAAATGAGAATTTCTAGGCCTATACCAAGAAGCTAAAGCAAGTTCATCGCAAACTTAATACTTATATTTCCATTCCAATGGCTGCACAGTTACAATATTTCCTATATGGATTAGATTTCAATATCCAGGTGTATCTTAGTAGTGTTGCTTGGCCAACATCGACACTGCTATCACCCAAGCAGAAGGAGTAGAGTCGTGCTTGTAAGCGGCTTATGTAGCAAGGATAAATTGGAATGGTAATGATTTGGCATTGACCAACAGGAGTCAAGGGAACCCCATGTCAAATGTGAATGGAAGAGGAAGTATCATGTCAAATCCACCTATGTTACCAGCTCCTCCTAGTAGTATGACTATGTCCATGGCTAGTTAGGCGGCCCCACTAAGCGGTGGAGGCCATAAACAAGTGGTTAGGCCGTGATGCCAAGAGGCATATTCCATGGTGGATTCTGTGAGGTTTTACGGTGGATTCCATAAAATTGTATTTATTTGCCAGGGCTTGTACACAAGGTGGATTCCTTGTGAAAAAAGTCGATGGAGATGCCTATCCTTTTCGGGCGTCTCGTTAATTGATTGTGCAAGTGGGTGATTCCATAGCGGGTGATTATGCAAAATACATATTTAAATTAATAGACGTTTATGAGTTAAGAGTGCACACTCGTATTAAATTAAGGTTAGAGTTGAGTTCAAACATATTTATTTATTTTGTAGCTGAAGACAGCTAGGTATTCACTTTTATCAGTTTAATTTTATTATTTTCTAACAATTGTGAATGCTTCAGTTGATGTGTAGAGCAGGTGGCGATGGCGCTGGGAAGCACTAGGTGATAGTGTGTATTCAAGTTATTTAGAAGAAATTACTATTTTTGATGGGCGTGTATCTTAGGTGTGGTGCCAATATTTATTTTGACGTGCTTATTTATTAAAACACTTGACATATATTTATTATTTTGTATGCGCATGGACATACGATTTAAATATTCATTATTGGACATTGTATTTGGGCACAACCCAACTCTTGGGGTGTCCAACTACTTTATTCTTTATTTGGACAAAAGAAAATACAAAAGCTAAAGCATGCTAATTGTAAATTTGGACTATTTTTTAGCTTGGAGATGAATAATATATTAAATACATGCTTTGTGGAGCACTCACACAAGGCATGGGGGGAGATTGTACCCCAATTGGTCTTCTTGCTTTATGCCATGCAAGTCTACTCTCTTGGTTTTTGAGAAAAAAGTAGATTTCTTTGTTCTAAGGGACCTTCCGGCACTCGCTATGTACGCATACGACATCCGCTTTGCGCACCAGGTCGATGGGACGATAGACAGACGATCGCGGCTATGAGTCGAGTGTGTCTAATGTCCTTGGCAACGTTAAGGACATGATGAAGCACTACACCGATATGATTTCTGAACAATATAGACAAATAGCTATGGATGTCAATTTTCTTAAGAAGGAGCAGAATTTGATAGGGAGTTGATGCCTTGAAGAGGGTGCCCCCTCAAGATTCAACTGTAAGTGGTGTGGTGGCCAACATTTACCTAGGTATTGTCTGAATGTCAAATGCGATATTTGCGGGAAGTCTTGCCATTTAGCTACTACCTATTGGAGTAAGATCAGTTCTCTCCAACAAGGGAGTAAACTGCCAGGTCCAGTTAACCATCGCGCACAAGGGAATAATCTCCAGAAAGATGAGGGACTAAGACAAATACTGCAACGAGGAAAGGCTATTGTAGAGGAGTTGCCTCATGGCAGTGGAGTTAGTCTTATTGAGGCTGTATGTATCAATGATGCTGAAACTTCTAATCCATGAGCTATAACAAGAGGTCAAAATATTAAAGAAGGTGATAAAGAAACTATAAAACCTGTCAAGGGAAACCTTAAGCAAGAGGCTAGGGGAAATCAAGTTTTGAATCATGATATGGAAGGTGGACCTCTAAGACTTGTTGATAGTAAAGTTGATCCTGAGAAGGATAAGGGATTGCCAAGAAAGAAGGAAAAAGTTAAAAAAGAGGCACCAAATCCGGTCCAAAGACCAAAGGAGAGAATGGTTTGGCGTGAGAAGAGAACTTTGGCTAACTACCAAAACTTTGACCTAGCAACTTCTCTTTGCGAAGTTAAACCAAACGTGAATCTCTTGCAATTGATTAAACTCTCTCCACCCAAAAGTACGCAATGAATTCAAGAAAATCTTGCGTATTGGTTATATCATAAAACCTCTGGGCATCACACGAGTGGGAGAATATTGGTTTGATCATACTGTAGACATCCTTTCCGATGGACTGCTAAGACGTGTCCTGGGTGATACTAAGAGGACAAGTTACAGTTGGTATCAGAGCTGACTAATAACGGAATTACTTTTATTGAGATATATAAAAGTAATTCCGTTATTAGTCGGCTCTGATATATAAAAAAAATCTTATCTAGTGGAGGTTCATGAACATACTAAGCTATTGCATCTACTTCTACTAATAATGATGACTCCATTGGTAACATGTTCACATGACCAATTAGAAAATAAGCTTCAATCAACATGTGAAAATGATGTATTGATGGTATAACATTGATAATGAGCTGTGAGAGATCTTGACCATGATGCACTTCACTACCATGCAATGTAGGAAGAAGCAACCCATGAGATGAGTGTCTACCAAAGTTGTGAGCTTCTTCCAAATATACACAGATCTCTCCATGATATCCCATTATCAATAATTGATGGTCCTTTAAATCCAAATGATGTTTCTTATTGTGTATAGGAGGAGGTGATTCATGTGGGATCAAATGATCCTTGAGTAGCAATTGAAGTGGTGCTATTGCAAGCTTTTTAAAAATGAATGCTAGGAAATGGGTTTCCCTTACACATGAATATCTATCACTGTAACCCAAAAAAATAGGCACAAGCCCTTAGTTGAAGGGACTACAAAAGTGCAAATAAAATCTATCCCTACATTAGGCACAAGTCCTTAATTAAAGTACAATAAACTATTGCTGATGGTATCTTGTAAGGTACCCTCATATGCTTAGTATATTGTAAAGTCCCTACACTCAAGCACTTGCATGAAACCTCGGTTTTCACATTTTAGGTAAAAAGTGCTCTTGACCTAGAGCAAAGAAAGATGAAATTGTAGTTAGGTAGTTGTAGAACAAACACTATTCTAAACACCTTAATAGTAGCTTACATATAGTTTTCAGAGATGGTGGTCAAGTGAAAGCCAAATTTAAAAGCCTAAGACATACCAAAAAAGAGCAGGATAATACAAACTTTACACGGAATTTAAAGCAATTTGATAGAAGAGGAAGACGCCGATTCGACGATTTTAAGTGACCATGGAAGAAGGGAGTGAAAATTTTAACCTTTGCAATGGTTGCAGATTTTTCATAATTTTCCTAACTACCTGATTGAAGTAAGAATGACTTCTTGGCCGTTTTGAGACATGAAGTTGGATGCGTAGGATTTTTCGGATTGTCAATCAAGTGTCGGGATGGGGACAAAGTGGAGGCCGATCATTCGAATAGCCAAAATTTGGCCAAAATTGCAAAGGACATGGGACATGGAAATATTTTGACATCTGGGAGGGGGGGGGGGGGGAGGGGGTTTGCAAACGGCATGATGGGCTCGTGTAAGTTACTCATGAATATATGTATGTAAATAAACCATTTTTATACTTTTTTTACATACATATGGGCATAATATAAATGGTTTATTTACATATTTAATAGAAAT
This sequence comes from Lygodium microphyllum, assembly GCF_053477565.2. Lineage (NCBI taxonomy): Eukaryota > Viridiplantae > Streptophyta > Polypodiopsida > Schizaeales > Lygodiaceae > Lygodium > Lygodium microphyllum. The sequence goes on from NC_141158.1 coordinate 83,706,912, forward strand.
GGGTTATGTTTTATCCAATAAACTTTTATAGATAAGGATATTTATAAAAAGACCTTGATCATACATGATGTAGAGGATATACATATAGTAACTTCCCCGAGGTGATGAGATGCAGTCTCCCCATCATGTCAATTTGTGGGAAGAGGGATGAAGAGGTTAAAAAGAAGCCACCCAACAAAACTTCTCCATCGAACCTTCAAAATTTTTGCTCCCAATGGCTAGTTGTATTGTAGGAAATGGCTTTCCGAACATAAATTACAGAAATGAGTCTTTCTCTCTCCTCCCTCTCTCTCCTCTTAGGGCCTATTTTTTATGCATCCGTCAATGTGAGAAGGGGGTGGACTGATTTGAGAGATTTTGATTGGGAGATGATGTTGAGACATGATGGAGCATAGATCAATGTTTGGAGGAGCATTAACAACTATTAATAAGTGTCAATGGCCTTCCAAATACAAGCTGTGTGTGAAATTGAGTGTTGTTTAATGAGTAAGTGATAAATTTCATCGTTTTATGATAAATCTTAGTTGCAAATGGTTGGAATTGGTTGTTCTTGATTGTCAACGTTTAATTTATGAGAAATATTAAGAAAATCAACAAGAATCTGTTGTTTGTTAATTTTTCTATAAACATGCAAAACCCATAAATCGTGATTTTAAGGTAAATCATGGATTTTTGGGGTTTTGATGTGTTAATGGTGTTCGCATGGGATAAAAATGAGAGATAAAAATAATTTTCAGCAAGTGTAATCAAGTCACATTAAAAAATCAAGAATGATAAATAAATAGAAAAAATAGAGAAAAATGGAAAAAATAGGTTTTTTTCACTTTAAAAATAGAAAAAATAATATATATATATATCCATGGATGTATGGTATGATCAAAGCATAAGGCTTAGCCTTAGTTTAGCTTTGTCTTTATGTTAAGGTGAGTATATGACTTTTTTATAATGAAAAAATACATCAAAATGCTCTCTAAACCTACTGCCAAATGCACAACTTTAAATGGTAGGGAGAGGAGGGGATAATAAGTGTTAACTAAATGCTAAAGCTATTTTTTTCTGATGCACTTTGCATATAGGATACATGTGTTTTGAGAATTAAAGGGTTTAGTAGTACGAGTGTGCTCATTGCTGCTGACCCTATGCAACACGCAATAATTACATTTAGAATGAAAGCATGAAAAGAAATGTTTTCACACTGTTACAATGCTACTTTAAATGAATAAAAATGGTTGAGAACTATGAATCATTCATAGTTGCATTGCATTCAACGCATGGTATCATCCTGAATGCATGGAAATTGTCTTTATAAACATTGACCCACGCTGAGAGTGAGGTATCCTCAACCGTAGGGTTAGTGGTTCATTTCCTTTGGGAAGTGTGTAGTGAGGATTATATTTTAAATTCTGGAATTATTGATTAAAAGAGAGGATTAAGTATCATACATGCTTATATATATTCACATGGTGCATCTCGAGGGCCAATCCCTGAGGCGTAGGAAAGTTATATTGGGACAAAGACAATTAGTCAAGGGGTGCTCTCTATGTCTGTTTTACGTGGTATACAACACCAATATGTATAGGGGCTCCTTGTGAGAAGGGCAGGGGGAGGGGGGGGATTTGGAGGTGGCACGTGTGTGCCCTCGCCCCGTCAAATTCATCACCACCTCATGGTGATTGTCTGCTTGCTGTCTTCGTCAACTTTGTCATGGTCACCTTCTTCCTCATCATCGTTGTCACCATGCCGTCTCCCCCCTCACTTGTTTGGCGATGACAAGGGGGATATTTAAAAGTTTTTCAATTATATTCAATTATTAAGGGAGGGGGGATTCCTACACGGGGTGGGGGATATTACAAAAAAAAGAATTATCTATATTTTGTGCAACAAAATGGCATCGAATCGCCCATTGTCAGTGATTCAAACATCCATGACTTACCAAGATAAATCTTTCAAAATTTTGATTGACTATAGAAGCACTCATTCATTCATTTCACTAAATTGTGCAAGAAAGTTAGGGATAGACATTGCATGGGGCATCCAAGCTTTTAGTAAGATTAAAAAATGTGATAGAAGTTATTTCTACATAAGAGTCTAGTGAGTTCAAATTTAACCTGAGAGGCAATCCTACCAATAAGAGGTTTAGGGTTATGAACTTGGGAGCTTATGAGTATCTATTAAGAATGGTTGGCCAATCCCTAATGATGTGTACATTTGTTGTGGAAAGGGCAACCTTACATTCCAAAACTTGAAAGGAGAGCAAGTGAATACCTAAGGCAAGGGTGGAAAGTCTAGGATATACTTAGCAAACACTTTCTATAATATTAAAGGATTAAGAAGGGCCTACTTATCTACTTAATTAAGCTTAATAACATTGACTATCATAATGAAGGAAAAGAATAATCCTCGTGACTAAAGTAATATGCAAATGTACCTCTAGAGGAACTAATAGAACACCCACCCTATAAAGGAAGGTTGATTGAGATTAAGCAAGTACCAAGAGCTACTCTAATAGATAAGAGACTATACCAAATTTCCATTTTGGAAGCTATCGAGTTGAAGGAGTCACTAAAGAAAGGTTTAGATCAAGCATACATCAAACCAAGAAGTTCAACTTGGGGAGCCCTAGTCCTGGTTTAGAAGAAGGAAGATGAAACCCTCTACCTTTGCATTAACTATCGTGGGTTGAACTAGATGATATTCAAGAATGTATCCAATTCCAAGGATTGATGAGCTCCTTCACTAACGTAAAGGTGAAAAATTCTTCCCCAAGATTGATCTATGATTAGGTTACTACTAAATAAGAATTAAGGAAGAAGACATTCCCAAAACTATTTTCAACACAAGATATGGTCAATGTGAGTTTATTGTAATGTCTTTTGGATTGACTAATGTCTTAACCACTTTCAATATATTAATGCAAGATACCTATCGTCCCTATCTTGATTATTTTGTACTTATCTTCTTTGAAGACATCCTAACATACTCTAAGAAAGATGAATACCATTAACCACAAACAATGAGGACACATAAGCCCTATGCTAAGAAGAAGATATGTGCATTCTTCAAGTGGAAAATTGAGTATCTTGGGTTCATAGTATCTAAGGAAGAAATTGCGATGGATCTTGACAAGGTCAAATATGTTCAAGAATGGACACCTCTAACAATAGTTAAAGAGGTCTGAAGCTTTTTGGGGTTTACCAAATGGTACAAGGTTTTTATCAAGGACTATGCCTTGATTTGCTACACCTCTCACTGATTTGCTCAAGAATCAAGAATTAAGTTGCTATTGTGTGAAATCCTATTGAAAAGTCTAGCTTTGAGTGACTCAAGCATAGCTTAATCACAACATCTATCCTAAAGCTATCCAACCTAAAGAGTCTGAGGTTGTAAAACAGATGTAAACTATCTTGTGTTGGAATGTGTGCTTATGCAAGAAGATCATCCACTAGTGTACTCTTTAAGAAAATTAAAAACTTGTGCAAAGAATTATGCTATGCATGCTCTAGAACTACTAGTAATAATTCATACTCTCAAGCTATGGAGACACTACTTACTTGGAAATAAGTTTTCTCTAGTTTCACTCACCACAATGCCTCAATTGGATCTTTATGCAACAAAATCTAAATATGAGGTGACATTGTTGGATGAGGTTTTGAAATAATATTATTTTGAGATCAAGTATATGATAGGAAAAGAGAATATAATATCAAATTTCATAAGCCATAAAGACTTTCTCAATGCTTTTATCTTAGATGAACCCTCTAAAGAAGAATCTCTAAGTACCATGGTGTTAATGCCTACAATCCTATCTTACAAATGGACAAATAAGAAGCCATTAAAGACCCAAGATATCAAGAGAGATACAAATGGGAGATCCAAGCTAAAGAACAAGGCTCTTAGCTCAAATTCGAGTATCAAAACTTCTCTATTGACAAAGGACTTGCCTACTTCAAGATGAGGTTATGCATTCCTTCATGTCAAGAACTTAGGAATAAGATATTTTGGAAAGCTCTTAACTTTCCATTCTTAGGATATTCTTGCTATGCAAAAATTCTCAATGTCATAAGGAAAATCTATCATTTAGAGAAAGTCAAGGGTGATGTACTTAAGTATGCTACTAAGTTCTTAAGCTACCAACGAGTAAAAACATAACATGTTAAGATGCTAGGCAAGATCCAACCACTTGATATCCCTCAAATCAAATGGGAATTTATTAGTATGGATCTCATAGTTAGTTTACCCTCAGTTCAAGGAGGATACAAGTCAATCTTAGTAATTGTGGATATGTTGAAAAAAGTTGCATACCTTATGCCAATCAAGACCAATTATTAGACTTCAGATATTTCTAGGCTCTTTGGTTGTTAAGGAGATATTTAGGCTTCATAGATTGCCTAAAATGATCATCAAAATGATTTTGAATCTCTTTTCACTTTCCATTTTTGGAAGAGCTTCTTTAAAGCCATTGATATATAGCTTTGTTTTAGTACAACCTACCATTCCCAAGTTGATAGTCAAATAGAGTATGTAAATCAAGTCATTGTTGTAATACAACTTATCATCCTTAAAGTGATGCCGAAATAGAGTAGGTAAGTCTAGCCATTGAAGACATACTTAGAGAATATTGTAACAAATAATCTAAGCAATGGATACAATATCTACCCCTAGTCGAATTTGTTGAGATGGTAAGCTCAACACGTGCGAGCATTGATGATGGACTACCTAGCTAGATGGGTCCGCACATCTACACTTAGCACATTAGTGGTCATTATGATCCTCACATCGCCACTAACTTATCAGTGATTATATTTATTTTGTTGCACCTGCCTACAACTAGCATTGTTATAGCACCATAAACAATTAGTAGAGTCAGCTTTACAGTGTTTGACTTAGTAGGCCACTTTCCTTTATGTTGTGCCTTATCTATACTTTGTGTGCATTGTATTGTGTATGGAAGAAGAAGAAGAAATTATAAAGAAAAAATTTTCGTCTCCTTCTCTCTTCTTGTGTCATTGAGTGAGCTTCCTATTATGTGTATGGTGTGTGTTTGGCGTAGCAGCTCAAGCAAGTTCCCCTACCATGAGATTATTGACATAGTATTAGAGCAGCACCATTAAGAGAGGCTATTTTAAAGGTTGAAGTCAAGTAGAAGAAGCAAGGATTTGAGAAACCAATAAATGGGTAAGAAGCTCTCCCATACTTCCAGTCTTTCTCTTGGATAGTGCATATGGAGGCAATGGAATTAACAGGGCAAAGTGAAAATCTCAGATTGCTGTGAGATTTGGTATATGAGCAGGGCACTATATATTATGAAAATCATTCCTTTAGGGCTTTTACACTACTTTTTTGGGAATTTCAAAAGGCTCTATTTCAGAGCTGCAAGGTTGCGGACAACAGTTTCAAGGTATACTAGGATTTCGGCGGTATTGACCAAAAGTGGGTGCACATATTGCAGATTTTGAATTTATAAATTTTAAGGTGTTTGCTAGGAAGCAAGCAAACATAGTTTTTATCTATAAACAAATTACATATTACATATTTTAATATATTAAATATAAAAAAAGAATTTTTTTTCCGCCCCACGGTGGCATATGGTGCTGGCGTGTGTGAGGGGGGATGGAGGAGCCAGCAAGCTCCTCGCTGGAGCTTGCTTGGCTCCCTCGCCATGCAGCCTGACAAGTAAGGGGGGGAGGATTCCCTCCCCTCCCCTATTTAAAGAGGGAGGGCTGCTCGAGAAGAGAGGAAAAAGGCTGGGATTATCGGGTTTTGCCATGAGGAGGTCGTGAGGCTATTGTGACGGCGACTCTGGGAGGTCCATTGTGTGGAGGAAGGGAGAGGGTGAACGGTGCTGCTGCATTGTGTGGAGGGAAGGAGGAGGGAGCTACGTCGCGACATCTACCCCGAGCCCAAATGCCGCCTGCTATTGTGAGGGTTGGCCGCCGTCGTCAAGCTCCTGTTCGCCACGTGCTGCATGCCCTAAGCCTTAGAAGCTTCTAAGGGGGTTAATTAAGTCCCCTTTCACCCCCCTTATATTCCTTTTAACCTTTTCAACCCCCCCCCCTCATAACTCTTTTTTACACAACCCCCCAAGCCTTTTTTTTAATCCCGCGTGTCCCCATTACTTCTTTCTTTCCCCCCTGGACCCCAAATCCAAACCATCATCATGGGCCCTGGATGTTGTCTCGTGAGGAATAGAGAGGAATAAGGTGGGGGAAGATAAAGAAGAGAAAGAGAGGAGTGAAGGAGGAAGAGTAAAGTGAAATAGGATGGGAGAAGATAAAGAAGAGAAAGAGAGGAGGGAAGGAGAAAGAGTAGGGTGAAGGAAGGAATAGAGATGGAAAAGATAAAGAAAAGTAAGAGAGGAGTAAAAGAGGAAGAGTAGAGAAGGAATAGAGGGAGGTAGAAGGAAAAAAAAAGAGGGAAAAAGAGGAGTGAAGGAGGAGGAGTGGGGAAGGAGAAGAAAAAGGTAGAGGAAGTGCAAGGGAAGAGAATAATTTCCTTCTATACTTTTACCCCAAGCCAAAGTTCTCCAAAGGTTCATGTGGTTGCAAAACCACATGCATCCATAAACTTTTTGCCAAGTATAGACCCTATAGGGCCTTCTTAGGCTTTGTAAATATTTCCCTCTCCGAAGAATCTAAGAATCTAAAAGTCCTATCATTCCTTCTCATGATCAACCATTCAAACAGCACCTTGCCTCGAAAGAGAGTCGGTGGAAATCCAGAAGAAAGAGTAAAAGCTACCTTCACATTCGAACTGCGATGCCGCCTAAGAAAGTCCAAGGAGTAGTTGTGGGAGGGTCCTCTCCCGGTATCCATGTGGATATCTCACCCCAAAACCAGGTTTTCTTCTTGGTTTTAAATTGGTTTTAAGTCAATCATGCAAAGAGAAATTGTTAGGGATAGGATATATTTGTCCGAGTTATTTATAATGAAGGAGTTTAGCTTATTTGAATAGATGATAATGTATAGAACATAGTTTCATTCGAATTGCATCATACATTATAAAGAATTACGAGCAAGATCATCTACTTATTATAGTAGTATATTTCAGTTAATTCCTGAAGGTATAAAAGCTGCATCTCGCACCATTAACCCTATTCCTTTAGCAACGATTCATCATGAAATTCATGAAAGGTTTTTTTTCTCGTTACTCAAATTACTAGGAAGTTATCATTGCTAACTGCATTTCTTAGCAAGGAAAATATTATTATTTGGCATGAGTTCGTTTGCAATGAAAAAGGAAGGTTAAATTGAATTCATCGACTGAAAAATCAATTATCACAAGGATAACAAATCGTGATGAGGTGATCAATATTACCTTCCAAAAGATAACTAAACCTCTAAACTTAGAAATACCATGTTGAAGAGAAAAATACGCCTCGGAAATGATTTAAAGACCAAAGAAACGTTTATACCTTAACCACTTGACTTCTTTCCTTATTGTAGTGTCAATAAATTCGTAATGATAAAGGACTAGGGTTTGTCCCTGAGGTTCTTAAAAAGAAACCCTAGGTTCGACATACGTCAGCTTAAAGAAACTTAAACGAATTATTTCAACGCAGGACTTGCGCAGCAAGTACGAAGTCATGTAGTCTTGTGACTGGTTCACAAGACGCAAGGGTAAAAAACCTCAACAAGGATGGCAGATCCTTACGCAAGTTATCTTGCAAAAGGACGTATTCGTGGATATCCTTCTAAATAAGAAAAGTTATAAACTGGAAACTAAAGTATCTAATGAACTTTAGGGTTGACCAAGTTGGGTTAATAAGGTACGCCCTAACCCGAACTATAAAGGATCTCTCCAAGTTACAAGACACCTTGGGAACGAGTGTTGATACACTCAAAAGGAAAGAATAATTCCTTAGCAGTTTGCCAAACAACACGGTCGATTTAATGGAAATGTTTGTGCTTGCTAGAGATTTTTGAGCACTGTTTGAATTATGAATTACAAATTAAATGAATACCTATACTTCAGGTTGAAGGCCTGAAGGGAGAGGCAGTTTCAGTTTTCATGTCATCAATTTTAGGAAATATATCAAAGTAGGATTCCATCTTAGAGGTCCATTCCTCTAAATCATATGGTGAAGATGACTGACCATTAAATTTGGCTAGAACAATCTTGTCCTTTAGCTCTCTTTTATGGAATGGTTGCTGTCCCAAAATAGGTTGATCATGAATACCATGTATGGAACCCCCAAATTGAGACGAAAATCTCCCAATAGGTGACTGAGAACTACTATGCAATCTTCATGTCGGTAGAGGACCCCTAGGAATTTGAGTATTCAGCCCAAAATCTTGAGAGTTAGCTCCATTCAAACTGCCCAAATAGTCATCATGCCATTGTGAAGCCTCACCTACTTCATATTGGCTATTTGGGATGCCTCTTCTTCCAATAATCCCATGAACATGACCATTTTAGTTAGATGGCTGAAGTGGGACTGAAGGCTTACTTTTTGAATAAGCTTTCTCCTTAGCTTCTTTAGATCCCATTTTCATTTGCATCCATTGGGAGAATTGTGCCATAATTTGAGCATTAGATGCCACCAACTTATCAATAGAAGCCTTTTTTTGAGTCATTGAATCCACTAACTTCTCAATGAAAGACTTCGTTTGATCAGTAGACAAAACCATTTGCTTCATTCTTGATAATATGGCCTCATGACGTTCCCTATGTCTTTGTTCATGGACGCACAAGGTATTATTGAGTATAATAACTTCCCCTTGTTGTTGAGGCTCTTCAGGGCTCTCTTGAGGTGCATTATCCAACATGGAATCCTTGATTTGCTAAGCATAATCTTCATGGACCTTATTTTTACCCTTATGTCTTATTATAATAGTGCATTCTTGTAGTACCCCCTGTCAGAAAAATGGCTATAAATTTTGCTAGGGAACTCCAATTTCAAAAAAATTTAGTCCAAATCGAAGCCAAGAATTCCCTCTTTGAGATGAGCTATAGCACGCTATAACATATTTAGGATAAGAAATTCTGCAACTCGATTTCTGAGTCTGATCTGTCCAGGATTGCACATTGTTTTAACCTGTAAGTGCCCTATTTTGACCTTGTAAGGCAAGATAATAACCCCAAATGGTTACCAAACCTTGTAGAAGGCTAGATAGGACCTATGGGTACCTTGTAGTACATGCACCTGTACTTCACTAATGAAAGGTGTACCTGTAACAACCTGTAAATACCCTGTAGTGCCTTGTAAAATCCCTGTTTTACCCTATTTTGAACTTGAAGATACTTGAGCCTTTGGAAAGTCTTCAATCTTCGATTCTCCACTCATTATACCTGTGTGACGGATAAAATGGCATGACAGGCTCCCTACACGGGCTCCGAATCACCGGGAGGTGGGCAAAGTTCCCCCCGGGTCGGTTGGTTGTATCCCTTTGGGATCTTTGATAGTGAGGGAGGGTCACCTCTCTTTTGTCCCACTATCTCCCTCGGCATCCGCCTTTTTCCTCGGTGGGTATATCAACATGGCAGTAGCTTGCTAATCTAATCAATCAACATGAAATGCATTTCTAAAATATTCATTCATGCCCTTTCATGGTGTGCAGATCGGTCGCAGAATGCTCGCGTAGTGAATCCCGGAAGGTCCCAAGAAACAATGAACTCTACCTTTTTGCACAGAAAACAATGTAAAAGCATGCACGACAAGAGGCAAGAGACAAATTGGGTTCAATCTCTCCCATGCCTTGTGTGAGCGCTTCACAAAGCATGTATTTTATGTATATTTCAATCTTCATGCTCAATAATAGCCCAATTTACAAAAATATGGCAAGCTTTTAGCTTTTGAGTTTGCTTTCTACAAAAATAGGAAAATAAAGCTAATGGACGATGCCCATAGAGTCTGGCACGCCCAATCTCAATGTCCAAATAGAAATAACATATCCGTGCCCATAGGCGCATACAAAATAATAATCAATAATCAATGTCTCAATAGACATAACAAAATATAGGCGTGGCGCCTATCAAAATATAATCCAAAGGTCGAATACTCGCTAAACTCCAATGCTTTCCTCCGCCACTGCTGCTATCTCTACACATCAACTGAAGCATTCACAATCGTTAGTAAAATAATACAATTAAACCGACAAAAGTGAATACCTAGCAGTCTTCAGCTACATAAATAAATCAACTGGTTAGAAATAAATTCTAACCTTAATTTATTACGAGTGCGCACTCTAAACTCATAAACGTTTATTAATTTAATATGCATTTTGCGGAATCACCCGCTATGGAATCACCCACGTACACACTAAATTAATGAAACGCCCGAAAAGGATAGGCGTCCCCTTCAACTTCTCACACAAAGAATCCTCTTTGTGTATGAGCCCCGGTCATCTAAGTTTACGGAATCCACCGTAAAACCCTCACGGAATCCACCGTGGAATATGCCTCCTGGCATCATACCCCCGGGGTGGGATAGCAATTGACCTCAATTGCTATTAGCTCAATGTGGAGCTAACAGAGTGGGGAAAACATTTAAGTCTCTAGCGTGCATTCATTGTGCTTCCTCTACAGGATGGTTCTTAAATTTTACTAAATATCTAGAATACCTTCGGCTAGTTCTAGTGGTCATGTAGTCAGTGTCTATGATGGCTTCTGGTTCAAGTATTTCAGTCTCTTCCTCTAATAAAGGTGGGTTTTCATAAACAGGGTGGATAGGTAATTGGCCTCTAAATGGTCTCAATAAACTAATGTGGAATGTATTGTGAATTTTCCAATGAGATGGCAATTCTAACTTGAATGCATTATCATTAATCTTATGAATGATTCTAAATGGTCCATAGAATCTAGGAGCTAATTTGACAACTGGATGTCTATCTACACTTTGTAGTCTACGCTTTTCTATTCTAAGCCAAACATAATCATCAACTTTGAAATTCATGGCTTGTCTTTTCTTGTTGGCTTGTTTGGTATATGATTGTTGGGCTTTAGCAATCATATCCTTAACCTCATCAAAAATACTATTATGCATAGTAGCAATATCATCAGCACTCTGAATTCTATTAGACAAAGATGCAACAGGTGTAGATAATCTATATCCATAAATGACTTCAAAAGGTGCTTTCTTTGTAGATGTGTGCGGTGTATTGTTATATGCAAACTGTAATAAATGCAAATGAGTATCCCATGTCTGAGGTTTAGAGATAGTATATGCACGTAAAAGATCTAGAATGGTGCTATTTGTGGCTTCTGTTTGTCCATTTGTTTCTAGATGAAATGCAGATGAGAAATCAATCTTTGTGCCTAGATTTGCAAACAGTATAATCCAAAAATTGTTACAAAATCTAGAATCACGATCTGAAATAATCACTTTTGGCAATCCATGGTTAGTAAAAACAATTTTTAAAAATAACTGTGCTGCTTATGATGCTGTCAAAGTTTTCTTACATGCAATGAAATATGCTTGTTTACTAAATCTATCTACAATTGTCCAAATCATGTCATGGTTAGATTTAGTATTTGGTAAACCAGTAATGAAATCCATAGATATATGTTCCCAAGGTTTAGATGGAATAGACAAAGGCATTAATAATCCATACTGTTTACCATGATGTCTCTTTATTCTTTGACAAATCAAACATTCAGAAACGAAATTAGATACATCTGCATCCATATGCGGCCAATAAAAATCTTCAGTTAACATGCGTAATGTAGATATGATACCTCTATGACCTTGATATGGGGGACAATGAATTTCATTCAAAACAAAAGATCGGAACGGAATAGTAACACATAGTCTCTTTTCAAAAAACATAAATCCATCATTATATGACAATGAATCAACAGGAATAAAATTATTTTGAACTAATTTTTGCCAATCAGAATGAAAAGTAATATCCTGGTGATATGTATCTTTCATAGCAATCAAAGAATCAAAAGATATGATAGAAATATTATGAATTGCAGGTCTTCTACTCAATGCATCAGCAACTACATTTTCTTTTCCAGGTTGGTATTGAATGATAGGATGAAAACTTTGAATGAAGGAAGCCCATTTGATATGACAGTCAGAAATTTGGGGTTGGCTAAGTAGATGTCTAATGCTTTGTTGGTTGGTCTTTATCATGAATTCTGAACCCATTAAATAATGCTTCCACTGTTTTAATGCTTATACAACTGCTAATAGTTCTTTGTGATAAGTGAAATATTTGAGCTCAGAGGGTTTCAGCTTAGAACTAGAATATGCTATTGGATGATTGTTTTGCATTAGTACGGCTCCTATTCCTGATCCGCTAGCATCGGTCACAACTAGAAAGAATGGTCAATTAAAGTCAGGCAATTGTAGAACAAGGGCATTAGTTAATGCACGTTTCAGTAAGTCAAAGGATTTCTGCTGAGTTTCAGTCCATTGATAAACAATTCCTTTCTTGAGAAGTTTTGTTAATGGTAAAGCAAGTAATGAAAAATTACGTATAAACTTCCTATAGAAACTAGCAAGACCAAGGAATGAGCATAATTCATGCACATTTTTAGGAACATGCCAATGCAATATTGCATCAATTTTCTTAGGATCAACTTGAATTCCTTCTTTTGATACAATATGACCTAAATATTCTATTTCTATCTTAAAGAATTCACTCTTTTCAGGATTTGCAAACAATTGATTTTCTTTCAGTAATTGAAAAACTAATGATAAATGCTCATAATGCTCTTTTTCACTTTGATTAAACACCAAAATATCATCAAAGAAAACAATCACACAATACTGATATTTTAGAAAGATACGGTTCATCATTCTACTGAAAGTAGCTGGTGCATTAGTCAATCCGAATGGCATGACTAAGAATTCGTAATGGCCAAACTGTATATGTCAGATCTATCTAGCCTCACCTGATGATATCCAGACTTAAGGTCAATTTTACTAAATATAGAAGATCCTTGCAGTTTGTCCATAAGGTCATCAACTCTAGGTATAGGATACCTATTCTTTACAGTGATCTTATTTAATGCTCGGTAGTCAATACACATACGATAGGTATTATTCTTTTTCTTGACTAAGAGTACAGGTGCACCGAATGGAGAACTGCTAGGTCGAATTAAGCCTCTATTTAGTAATTCTTCAACTTGACTCTGGATTTCTTTTTGCTCTATTTGATTGTGCCTATATGGTGCTTTGCAAGGTGGTTGTGTGCCAAGAATTAAATCAATCTTATGGTTTTCTGGACGTGAAGGAGGTAAACCTGGTGGTAGGTCTTCTGCAAAACAGTCCTTAAAATATGCAAGAAATTCCTAATGCCTGGGGTGCATATGATTTTCCTTTGCGTGCAATTCATTCACCCAAATGAGATATGATTTAGTATTCTTGCGTAGTGCACGTTTTGCTTGAGTATGCGAAAGCAGGGGAAAAATACTAGATGCATGCATACTATATAATGTAATAGATTTTCCTTGAAAATTAATATTCATTGTGTGCGTGGAGTAATCTATATTTGGATTATGCTGGTGTCTCCAAGGCATTCCTAAAATAATATCGCTTGACTGTAATGGGACAACTAAGAAATTTCTTCTTTCAATGTATGCACCAATTTGAATCTCTAAATTTTGTACTTCTTGTGTGCCATTGTACCTAGTGCCTAAAAATGTAGCTTTTATGCGATAAAGCGTAGGTACTGTATGTAATTTCAATTCCTTTACTAATTTTGCTGAAATAAAGTCATGAGTACTACCATCATCATGCAAAATAGTTCTTTCCTTTCCATGCACCATACATTTTATAGTCAACAATGAATGTGGAGTAGGCATACCTGGTATAGTGTCGGAAGTAGTAATAGGATCATCCTCATCTTCAGTGAAATCCGGCATATCCTCATGCTCGTCTTCGTCCATGGCTCCAAGATAGTTGATATGTGTTGGTGGCTTCTTTGAATGACAATTTGTTGCGAGATGCCCCGGCTGGTGACACTTGTAGCATACTATTGGTTTGGCTTTGGTCACATTATTTGCAATGGCTGGAAGTCTAGGTACATTTGGATTTGCTTGTGGAATAGGCTTTGGATTTGGATTGACATTAGAGGGTAATGCAGGTGGTTTAGCCCAATTCTTGCGGAAAGATGGTGATGAGAAACGACCTGGATTAAACCTTCTAAAATTGGAATTGAATTGTTTAGATCCATAATTACCGTTGGCTTGGAATTGTTGTGGTCGTCTGTCTCTTCCGTGTAACTTATCTTCAGTGTCGTGTGCTAAGGAGATGGCGTCTTCAAGGGTAGCAGGCTTGAACATGTTCACTTCAGCATAGTAATGTCCAAGAAGTCCAGACATATACTTCCGCTTATGTGTCGTCTCTGGTACGTCTTCAAGCATACGTAGCTGTAGGAGTGCATTCCAAAAACGCTCTGTATACTGTGGAATAGGCTCACGATCCCGTTGTTGAAGTAAATCCCATTGCTTGATAGCCTTCTCATGAAATTGCGGTGGAAGGAAATTCTGCATGAACTTCTTCTTGAAATCTTCCCAAGTAGCAGGACATTCTATGCTCTTGCGGACTACAGTCCACCAAAGTGATGCTCTGTCTATCAGATGATTAGTAACACACTTGATTTTATCTTTTTCTCGATAAGTTTCCTCATGGAAATAGTCATCAAACTGGCTAATAAATGATAAAACAGTCTTTCCTTCTCGTATGCCATTGAAAGTGCGAAACTTGAAACTTCGTTTACTTATCTTGGATTCCTTGCGAATGGTTTATGCTTCAAGAGTGGCGTCGATGGTACGTCGAATCAAATCTTCAGCTTGAGGTTCTTCTTTGTCGGTGGATGCTCTTTGTAGTTTTGTCAGACAACAGCTTGCAATGCTTGCCTAGCCCTTCGCTCTTCTTCCAATTGTAGCATGATTAGATCCAGCTTTTGTTCCATGGTAGGCTCAGGTAAGTCGTCTTCAACCATAGGATCATCCATATGTGGGGTAGTCATCCTGTAAAACTCAATAAACCTTTCTCACTCAAAATTAGGTTAGTGGGATGAGCGTAGCTCAAATTTGGGGTTACAAGGCTATGTATTTTTGGGTATTTCTTTGTCAATTTTCAGAAAATCTGCAATATTTCCTTCTTCGTTTGCTGAAAGTACTTCAACGAACTTGTAGATAGGTAGAACACCTTGCCATGAACAACTTTCCAGTTCAGAGTTTTTGCATAGGAACAAGTCTCTAGGAGTTTTAAGCACTAGTCAGTACTGACTCCAGTTGACTAGTCTGACTTGCAGATTTGCAGACTTAGCAGACTTACAGAGTTGCTGACTTGCTGAACTTAGGCCGACTTGCAGAACTTACAGAACTTGATTCCACTTGACTTACTGAACTTGACTTTTGCAGTGCAGGACCTGGAGTTTGTCAACTTGTTTGCCCTGTGTGACTTGCAGAAAGCTTAAAGCTTTAATTGATTTAAGAGATTAAGCTTAATAGCTTAATGGAGTAACAGGCGACGTCAAATTTCGTGGGGGGCCTGTTTTTGCCCGTGCGGAAAAATCGGAGGCATCTTCTGACATAACGATGAGAATTTATGGAGTTCCAAGCTTCTAAGCTTAAGATTAAGCTTTGATGAAGTAATTAACTTGAATATGAGGAAAGCTTATCTCTGTTTTCAACGACTTGATGAAGGAGATGAATACGTGGTCCTTCGCCTGCAGAGCTTGGTCCTTCGCGATCTGACAGTAGAAACAGGGATTCTTGATCGCCAGAAGTCTGCCTGTATCGACAGTTCGCGATGAGATTGACTGTAGAGCCCGTTTGTTCCTGGAGCTCCGCCTTCGCCCGAGATTGGTAGCGATTGGAAGCTCTTGATCTCAGCTCTGCTCTAATACCACTGGTGCGCAGATCGGTCGCAGAATGCTCGCGTAGTGAATCCCGGAAGGTCCCCAAGAACAATGAACTCTACCTTTTTGCACAAAAAACAATGTAAAAGCATGCACGACAAGAGGCAAGAGACAAATTGGGTTCAATCTCTCCCATGCCTTGTGTGAGCGCTTCACAAAGCATGTATTTTATGTATATTTCAATCTTCATGCTCAATAATAGCCCAATTTACAAAAATATGACAAGCTTTTAGCTTTTGAGTTTGCTTTCTACAAAAATAGGAAAATAAAGCTAATGGACGGTGCCCATAGAGTCTGGCACACCAATCTCAATGTCCAAATAGAAATAACATATCCGTGCCCATAGGCGCATACAAAATAATAATCAATAATCAATGTCTCAATAGATATAACAAAATATAGGCGTGGCGCCTATCAAAATATAATCCAAAGGTCGAATACTCGCTAAACTCCAATGCTTTCCTCCGCCACTGCTGCTATCTCTACACATCAACTGAAGCATTCACAATCGTTAGTAAAATAATACAATTAAACCGACAAAAGTGAATACCTAGCAGTCTTTAGCTACATAAATAAATCAACTGGTTAGAAATAAATCCTAACCTTAATTTATTACGAGTGCGCACTCTAAACTCATAAACGTTTATTAATTGAATATGCATTTTGCGAAATCACCCGCTATGGAATCACCCACGTTCACACTAAATTAATGAAACGCCCGAAAAGGATAGGCGTCCCCATCAACTTCTCGCACAAAGAATCCTCTTTGTGTATGAGCCCCGGTCATCTAAGTTTACGGAATCCACCGTAAAACCCTCAAGGAATCCACCGTGGAATATGCCTCCTGGCATCATTTCATGAGATGCAATTGAATGAAATCTTGAAAGTTTGGATAGGGGAAGGGTCTTACCAATGCAATTTAGTGACTCACTAATTGCTAGTACTTACCCTTTTACAATATTTCAACTTGGGTAAAAGAATTTAACCAATCAATGGATTAGAGTGAGAAAATTCATCAATCAATATATTCAATCGATTGGATTCAAGTATTATGCTGGAAATTTCAGATTGAAGCTTCTAATTCACTGATTAGAACTAACATGTATAGAGCAAACAGTGCATTACGTGAATGGATTGATTCAAGTAAGGGTTGACTGAAATTCGATGAATATTATTCAATTCTTTAATCTCTCAATCAAATGGATTAAGCTCAGCCAATGGATTAATGAGAGAGATTAAGAATTAAAGAAGAGTACCTTTGACATGGTTGATGATGACTTGATCAATCTTCATATGCTTGATAAAGCCTCCAGTGGTCCAATGTTGCTAAAATAATCTTCAAGACTTGTGTATTCAATGCTTAAGAACAATCTTGAAGCTTCAAATGCTTGAGCTTGAAGCATTAAACCTATTTCCCCCAAATTTTGGCTCCATGGAAGCTCTTGAGCTTCAATCTTTGACCATTCATGCTTAATCCTTGCAATTTGTTGAAGAATCCTTATTACTGAA
This sequence comes from Lygodium microphyllum, assembly GCF_053477565.2. NCBI lineage: Eukaryota > Viridiplantae > Streptophyta > Polypodiopsida > Schizaeales > Lygodiaceae > Lygodium > Lygodium microphyllum. The sequence continues at coordinate 83,724,239 of NC_141158.1, forward strand.
ATGATCCCATGGACTGAAAAGGTGAAGAATCTTCAAGAAATTGTTGAGAAGTGAAAGCTTGGGCTGAAGCTTTCATGGCTGCCCATGGACTGTTCATGTAGGGCACAAGAGAGTGAAAGGATGAAGAATATAGCCCCATTTTGGAGTCTACACATTAGGGAGTTGAAGAAATCACTGCCAAAGACCATTTAGAAGCACCATTGCTGAAGATTGGTTAAAGATTGATGAAGAACAGGGCTAGAAAAATCAGCGCAAATTTTAGGTTGTTATCTTGCATACGTGGCTGATCTTCTAGTCCATGAAATGGTATGCAATCTGTTGCATTTGCTGCCTAGAATGCCATTATACAAGCCATTGTTGAAGGAGAGCAATGATCAATGAATAAGGAGAAGATCTTAGTTGGAAAACTCCATGGAAGCTTGGCCAAAGCTTGGAGAAAGAGAAAAGGAAGACCTCTTTTGAAAAGTAACCACAATTTAACCCCAAACTAAGCCCGGTTAACTCTCCTTTACCCTAGTTACCTCCAATTTTGCATGAAGTTTGATGATGACCTGCCACTTTAGCCATCATCCGCGATATCTGACCTTGGAAATCTCCAGATGTAGTCTCTTACTAATTGTAGATGGTCTACAACACTCCACTAATCACTGTCTTGTACAATACTTGTCTGAAATTGATTTTGATGGAGGAAAATAGGACTGAAAAATAGAAGGAAAATGGATCAAAGACTAATGCTTTGATACCACTTGTCAGAGAGTGAACTAGGGAGAGAGAAAGAGGAGAGAGAAGACTGCAGGAAGAGAGAGAAGAAGAGTGACGAGGAGAGAGAAAGACTAGATTTGGAGAGAAAAAGACAGGAAAGAGAGAGAAGCCATGGAAGCTGTTAGCAAGATGGGAGAAAAGGACAATAATTGTATTAATGTGTCAAAAAGGTGTGAAAATTTACATGTCCTCTCCTTTTATACCAATGCCAGTGTGACATGGCATAGTATCGATATTATTTTACACTAAGTCCTTATTCCCAACTTCTTACATCAGAATTCTCTTGTATTGGGCGAGGAGAAGGAACTGAAGGTGGAGGTTGGGTATGAATAGAAGTAGAATAAAAAACATGAACTTGGCTTGGAGGAGGTGTAAAGGTAATCATCTTCTGGAGAAAAGCCCCATAAGGGACATTGCTAAGTTAGCCTTTTTGAACTCGTTAGAAATATTAGTCTATCTTAGTCAAAAGGAATATTGCCTAATCAAACTTGACACTCTAAAAGATTTTGATAGAAATAGTAAAGAGTTCCTTTGACATGCACTTGGGTGTAGGCTTGCTAGGTCCTATAAGAATTGGCATAATTGCTTCCATACTAAAGAAAAGATACAAGCCATTTACATCCCATGAACTGGTAATGTCTTTCTTAGGCACTAATGGGGTAGAAGTCTCCTTTTGAAGAAGAGCAATAATCTCCTTCATCTACTAAATTATAGTTACTACTAGACATAGGGGAATTAGGGAGGGGTAAAAACAAAGCCTCATTAACATGCTAGAAGATAAGTAGAAATTGCAGCCGTATACCAAGCTTAAATGTTTTTTTTAAGATTGCAAAAAGAAATATTAGAGCTTGGAATCGACAAGTAGAAATGTGAGGGTGACAAAGTGACAAAGATCAGCTCAACAAATACAATCAGCTTCGATAGCAAGGAACAATCGTGAACTGGTAGTGGGATATGCTAAATCGTTATCAATGGGGGAGGTGCTATTCAAACTACATAGGAAAATCCACACATATGCACAAACCAAGAAGAGAAGGAAATTTTGTACTAAAACATAAAAACCACTCCTAAGCTAAAATCAAGGAAAAGGACAAGATGGATAGGGCTAGATCAAGCAACCCCCAAATAATCCACATCCTACGTAACAATTTTGACATGATCTACACATATATGTGAGAGAAAGCACATAAATAAAATAAAAGATCAATCATACCACAATCTTGACATTGAGTAGAACAATACACATGACAACAATCTCACAATAGGACCACATTGGACTGACAACTAGAGTAGACAAGGACTAATAACACCAAACTTTGACTGATAATCCCATCCTTATAAGCACATTTTCTTTGTCTATGGTACAAGTAGTAAGTGGGTGAAGGATATATGGATTCCTTATTTGAGCTAAACAATTATATAGCTATTTATTTTAATTTATCGTGTTAATGCATAGTGAATTGGATTTTGTAACCCAACCTCACTTATAATTTGACTTGACAAGGGTAGCTAAAATGTAGTTCATTTTTACAATTACATGATCTTTAGTGCAAAGTGCATGCATACATGATGATAGGAGTTTATTGTAATTACAATTTAATGTATCTATAGTATGTAAGTGTGTGCACATGTGGTAGTAGATAGGTATTCATTTTAATTTAAAAATTAGGTGGGATTATATTATAATATACATGTGCAATGACGGGGGTTTCTTTTACAAATTAACGGGTTGGGTTGATTCTAATTGCAATTCATAAATTACATTGTGTTCATTTTGTGATGCACTGGTTGTGTAATATTTATTTATGATTTAGTTGTGTCTTATGGTAGAGATAGAGGAGGAAAAGAAAAATAGCATGGCAATGTGTGGGACACCTCGGAGTTCTAATGGCATGAACAACAAAAGAAACGTGACTCCTTGACTCCCACATTATCCAAAGTCCACAGAAAAATAAACACATACGTAACTAGCAATAAGTCATCCTCCTATGAAATAATAAATTAAAAGACTAGCTAACACAAATGCCCAAAATAAAAAATGATGTGAGAGCATATATATGATTGTGTATTTATAAGTTTTTTTCCCTTATATCTTTGTAGTTTTGATATTTTTTTATTTTATTTGATTTAATTGAGGATTTTGATGTGTTTTTTGTTGGTATTGTTGTTTTTTATTTTTTTTAAACTCGAATATTTTTATCTATATAAACTTTTCCATTTATATGTTGTTGTTTTCTATGTTGCATTATTTGTGTTGATTTATTTGTGGATTTTTATGTTTTTGTATGATTTTTTTGGATTTTTTATCGATTTCTATTATGTTTTTAGATTTTTTTTAAATTTTTATTGTTAATTTTTTCTCATGGTTTTTGTTGAGGATTCATGAAGGAAGATGACATAGCAAGGACTCATATGTTCACTCTTTTATTGTAATAATGAAATTTATTGGTAAGATGCATCATCATCATCCTTTCGTAGGAAGGGTAGAACAAGGCGAAAATGGCCACTACTAACGAAACTCTTATTTTGCTTGATCTCATTTCTATAAATCTTTTGCATGCTTCATGAACCATTAATCAACCCAAAGGGTACCATTTTCATTTCATCTTATAATATAAGATCTTCAACTTCTAAGGCTTCTAGAAATTGATCTTCATTTGTATCCTCTTGTGTTTGGGCAGATCTTCCTCATCACTATTAGAATCTTCATCTTTACTTTCATCATGTTTTTCTTTTGATTTGGTCTATGTATCTATAGTAGTAGGGGCTTTAAATAGGCTCTTATTACCTCTTCTGCTTCTATATCTGGCTCTATTACGACCATGTAACAAGGAGAACAATATATCCATGCTTCTATCTCACTATCAAAATTGATTTCAGAAGTCATTCTTGTTTCAAACAGGAGATATTCACCCATTGATAATGAATTTGCTTCTTTTGGGAGGTGGCTTATAGCTTGGGGAGTCCACTAGGGTTTATTGTATGGTACCACCTAAGTGTAAGGGAGGGGGGTTATTTAAGGGAAGAAAGGTACATTTTATAAGGTAAGGTCCCTTAAATAGGGGGTAGATAAGGGGTATTTTCATATATTTCTTGCACTTAGGTAACATCTCCTTATTACTACTAGTGAATCCCTCGTGGCTTAAAGTGCCTATTGTTAAAGACTATGCTTCAAGTTTCTTTGGAAATATTTGCTTGATATCATCTTCTTCCATTGATATTCCATTTGCTTGATATCATCTTTAAGTTTCTTCGAAAAATTTTGCTTGATATCATGGGGGATTCACTAGTAGTAATAAGGAGACATCACCTGCAAGAAATATATGAAAATACCCCTTATCTACCCCCTATTTATGGGAACTTGCCTTACAAAATGTACCTTCCTTCCCTTAAATAACCCCCCTCCCTTACACTCACGTGGTACTACGGTAAATCCTAGTGGATCCCCTGGGCTTGATATCATCTTCTTCCATTGATATTCCATCTGCTACTTTGTTAGAAGAGTGATATGAGAATTCTATGAAGGTGGATCCATATGCTCTCTACAAACCATAGAGCTTCAACACCACTTTCTTAGGTCCCCTACACCTAGGGTGAGGGTTCCTTTGAACCGATCAGTCCTTGCTCGTGCTTCAAATAGCCATAGTCTTCAAAAACAAGGGATAATAGGTCCCATAAGAGTTTGGCTTCACCTAAGTACACCATCCAATAATCTCTTCCTACAACTATGGTCCTGACATAAGAAAGGATGCCTAAAGGCTTGATTTTTCTTTGATCCACCAACGTGATGAGCCGTCAAGTTGGTTGCATCCCCTGTAGATCAATATCTTTCATTGTTATATCCATCATAATATTCACTAAGAAACCTCTGTCTATCAATGCATGTGTGGTGAAGCATCCTTCTATCCAAATGTTAGTCTCTACAATACTCGGATCTAGAAAGCATTACCACATCTACTTCTTTCACAAGCCTTGGAGCCTTATTAATTTTGGTAGTAGTTGTAGGGTGGGGAATCCTTAGACGATGTTTTCTTATAAGAATGCTTTTGAATTTCTTCCTACAACTGGGAGAAAATATCAATTATTATTAGCATGTCAAATTAGGATGGAATGTATCCAGGTCTTTCACCAAGTCATACTCTTTTATGGGATCTAAAGACTTCTCTAACCGATTGGGAAATGGGGCAATGTCCACATTGGTTTTTCCTCTTTTTTTTATTATGCATGGCTTCATAACCACATCTTCTATTACTCGAGGTACATCCATCTCTTTCATCTCTTGGATGATTGATCCTTCATCCTAGGCTATCTTTATATCCTTTTGTGGCACTGAAGTGATTTGTACTGTACTATCTTGTATTGTACTGCTTTGTGGTTCTATTAGGAGCTCAGAACTTGATAGCTTTTATATGGGATACATTTTCTTTTGGAACCGTTAGTTCTCTTTTCTTGGCTCCTATTATTTCAACTACTTTCAATTCTACCAAATTGGAAGCATGTTCTTAATTTTTAGTGATTTTTTGTAATATTAGACAATAGACGCTAGACTGGGATAGTCTTTAGTAGTGTAACCTCCTTTATATATGTTAGACTTCAAGCTCATCTTTCTGTCTTTGGTATGATTGTACCCGACACTTGAGTTGTTCAAATGTAATACGTGATGTGGACATTAAATAAGTTGATGCTTAGAATTTAGTTTTTTGGTGTGAATGGTCCTTGAGACCTTAGGTTGTAAAACAATCATTTGAGTTATGGGTAAAATATATAATGGAAGATACATGAGAGAGCATGCAGCTTCTCACAGTGTTAGCTTCAACCTCTCTCTCTGACTTTTATCATGGTATCAGAGCCATGAATGGGTTCGTTGTAGGATGGCATTGGTGGACCAGAACCTAAAGCTTGAAGACAAGTTTATGAAAGCTTGTTGGGGGGCATTCCAAGGCCTCTGTGAGCACTATAGTGTTGCTCATGACCATCATCATCATCAAGAACAAGAAGAAGAAGCTACTGGCCTAGACAGTGTGTTTGCGCTTGCTGAGGCAGTCCTCTTTCCTGCCTACAAATCAGAGATTAAGAGCTTGTTGGAGTGCTCTACTGCTTGTGCACACACCTTTAGAAGGTGTTGAAGGAATATAATAAGAAAATGCTTTATGTTGAGCTCATCATTGGGCTATATGAACAATTTTGTAGAGTTAGAATGAGGTCTGAACTATTGTACATTGACTGGACATCATGTACTTAGTCATGCTTGACACACTAAAGCTCTTTGACATGTACTTTGGCAACAACTGAAGCTTGGCCATACACTAAAAGTCATATCTATTGGTTTGAATGCCTTGGAGTTGAAGATTACTAATCAAATGCACTCAGATATGAAGCATTTTACTTGGTTGAAAACTGTCAAATTTGACCTTAATATAAGAAAACCTAAGGTATTGACAATTTGGGTTAACAGGGTATAAACCCTAACCCAAGGATAAAGGGTAAACAAGAAATTTAGCTTACAAGACCCTTGGGATCTTGCCAAGTCGCGATTGATCCTGGATCGAATGCTGGATGTATTCGGAGAAAAGGATTCACACCTTAGTAGTTGGTTCTATAAACAACCACTGGAGTGCTTGTGTTTGTACACTTAGGAGCACTGTTTGTTCTTCTTTGCTCAAGGAACTAATGCTCCAGGTTGAAAGCCTGGAGCAAGAGGCACCATCACTTACCCCCAACTGTTTGCCTGACCCTATCCAAGGGGGTTGTTAGCCGCACCAGGTACATGGACCGAACCCACCGTGAGAGGTCTCTCCGTGGGTGCTACTTGGAGCAGGAGGATGCTTGGGGGCCAGGGGGGCTCTAGTAGTAAATCCCTTGCCTCCAGGTCCTACACAAGAGGACAATGTGACTCGGGATGGGATCTTGAGGCCGGCGTACTAGTCAACAGGTGGAAACTTGGAATAGCGATTCTTGAGGATTGCTGGAATTGTCTTCGTGCGGATTATGGATTAGCCTTCGGGCTGGATTATATAATGTATTCCAAATACTGATAAATAAAGATTAAATGTTGAAAAGGAACTTGCTTGACATTGTTTTTCTATGTCAGTGTCTAAGTTATGTGAAGGAACCAGTGATTAATTGGTTAATTAAGGAAGCTATTTTTTTCTTGTCAAAGTAAATGTGGTAGGTAATTAGATAACTAAAGCAACCTGAGGAAAGTGTAGTGGATGTGACCATGGGTCCATCCTATGGAAGGGTGGTCCCGGTTGGTCGGAAACTTTTCTCAAAGGAATTGACAGCAAGGTAACGATGACCTAGAATCTAGAAAGCTAGAGTCCCGATTTATATTGTTTTAGGGGAACTGAATGGGACTATGCCTTACGGGCAGAGAGGTCAAGCTTCGCATCCCTCTCGTTTTCCATTCTCCTTGAATCAAGTACAGTATAAATCCGCTTCGACCCTAATGTTTCTGCGTGAACTAGTTTGCTAGCTACCTTCTAGGAACTTGACCATTAGGGAAACCCTGATTCAGTTTGGTCCTAAGTGGAAACGGTCGGAATGCTTTTGCTTCGTAGCAGAATCGGGAAGACCTAGATCGCAAACCCCGTGACATTCCTTGGGAGTGCCAGGCAACGCTTTCTAGACTCTCTTCCCGATGGGCTGCTAAGATGTGTCCTGCAACAAGTGGTAAGGGGGACACGTGACAGTTGGTATCAGAGCGAGCCAACGAGGATCTATTATTTACAAGGGAACTTAATGAGGAGAAGTAGAGAAAATGTTGCTGTTAAGAATATTTCCTTACTTACTTATCGATGCTGGCCTGCAGAGTCACGAAGCATGGAACAAATTCTATGTGTTCTAGGTTATGTTTATGACCGCAATGCGTGCTTTGGATTATCGACGAAGGCTAGGTATGATGAATATCCTGAACCGTATCTACAATCCTTCACCCCTGTACGTGGAACGGAGATGGACGGGTGATTCAGGAAATTATTACATAGCTTCCCATCGACTTGCATACCTTCGGACCAACTTGAAGAGAATCAAGTGGATGGAGGACTTAAAGATCATGAAGCTGCTCGTCTTTGTCGAGGCTCACGCAAACGCAACCCTACATGTCGGCAGTCAAAAGGTCAAGTAGAACAAGTATGTGTACGAGGAAGTGACTCAAATAATCCCTGCCGACAAAATCAAGGTATTAGGACATTATGAGAAGAACGGGTATCAAAGGAAAGGGTAGAAGCAACGGTGCAGAGACCAAGGGATCTCGGAAGGGTCAATTACTTGGAGAAGCTTAAAAGAGCTGTGCGAGGGAGATATCTACCACGTACCTACCGCACGTAGAAGATGAACGAGTTCTATGAACTGAAGTAGCTTGGTCTATCCCTTTATGCTTACTATTCAAAATTCGTCTCTCTCTTAAAGTACACGCCACAAATGGATATGACACAATAGGTGTCAAAGTTTTGTGCCGGATTAAACCCACCCATAAACACCCGCCTGGAATCAATGCACCCAACAGACCTTCAGGGTGCACTCATTCGAGCTGCACCGATAATACAAGAGGTGCAAACCAAGCCAAGAAATAACAGGACTCGGTCTTACAGGGATCAAAACAAGGGAGTGTATAGGTCTTAGACCAAGAGAGCGCAAGGCCAAAACCAGGGACAAAGGAAGAAAGCTAGGGCGAATGCTACCAACAACTTCGTTCCTATCCAAGGTAATGGCCACAATCTCCATTGCTTTCATTGCAATGAGCCCGGTCGCTTTAAAAGGCAATGTCCCAAGCTTAGCACAGGACAACGTTAAGGACCATTCCAAGGAGTCTCCCATGGACAAGGAGCCACCGTCAGGGCCAAAGGGAAAATCTCTAGTGTTGCCAACAAAGAGTTGGGTGATGAAGAAGATCCAACCATGGAAGCTGACATTGAGAGGGCAACGGTTCATGTTGCTCTTCACAAGAAAGGCCCGAACCGCCAATTCTCGGTGATTCAAACACCATCAGATTATCAAGGTAAAAACTTCAAAACCTTGATTGATTGTGGTAGTACACATTCCTTCATTTCACTAGTTTGTGCAAGAAGGTTAGGAATAGTCACAACAGATGCACCTACCTTAATTGTGGAATTAGCAAATGGTCGTGAGGTCTCTTGTACCAAGCAAACTACTAAGGTGAAAATTCTACTAGGTGGAAAGTCGACTTCGGTCAGATTCAGGGTAATGAACCTAGGTGTCCACGAATGTTTGCTCAGTATGGATTGGCTAATACCCAATGATGCCCACATTCACTGTGGTAAGGCCCAAGTTTCCTTTCGAAACTCTAAAGGGGAACTAGTCACTACTCAAGGAGAGGCTGGGAAGCCAAAAATCCAGCTGGCAAAAGCAACACTGATAATAAAAGGAGTTAGGAAGGGGCTACCTGTCTATTTGATTAAGCTAAATAAGATAGATCAAAATTAGGAACCTAGGGAAGAACCTTCATGGTTAAAGGAATATGCAGACGTATTTCTTGAAGAGCTAACAGAACTTCCTCCTCAAAGGGAAGTCGATCACGAAATCAGGCTGGCACCAGGAGCTGCACCAATCGCAAAGAGACCATATAGGATGTCTATTCTGGAAGCGATTGAGCTGAAGGAGCAACTCAAGAAACTGTTAGACCAAGGCTACATGCAACTCAAGCAACTCAAGCAACTATTAGACCAAGGCTATATCCATCCTAGCAATTCACCATGGGAAGCTCCAGTGTTGTTCCAAAAGAAGAAAGATGGAATGCTTTGGCTATGCATTGACTACAGAGGGTTGAATCAATCAACCATTAAAAACAAATACCCCATTCCAAGAATAGATGAACTTCTTGACCATCTTCAAGGTGCGAATATCTTCTCTAAGATAGATCTCAGGTCTGGATATTATTAGATAAGGATCAAGGAAGAAGATATTCCAAAGACGGCATTCAACACAAGGTATGGACACTTTGAATTCCTAGTCATGTCATTTGGGCTAACAAATGCTCCTGCTACCTTCAATAGGCTAATGTAGGATATCTTTAGGCCCTATCTTGATGACTTCGTATTCGTCTTCTTTGACGATACCCTGGTCTACTCCAAACAGGAAGAAGATCATGAACCCTAGCTTCGCATTATTCTTGAAACAATGAGAGCACACAAGCTTTATGCCAAGAAGAAGAAGTGTGCATTTTTCAAACGACAGATTGAATATCTGGGATTCATTGTATCAGTAGAAGGTATTTCAATAGATCGAGATGTTCTAGAATGGACAACTCCAACAACTGTCAAAGAAATACGTAGTTTTCTTGGATTGATAGGATGGTACAGGGTCTTTATAAAAAACTATGCATTGATTGCAGCGCCTTTGATTAATCTACTAAAGAAGCAAGTATCAATTGTATGGTCACCTGTTGAACAGTCTAGCTTTGAAAAACTAAAGCAAAGCTTGGTATCAGCACCCATCTGAAACTTCCGGATCTTAGTAAGAAGTTTGAAGTAATAACTGATGCTAGCATACTTGCCTTAGGATGTGTACTTATGTAAGAAGGTCATCCTATAGCATACTCTTCAAGGAAATTGAAGAGCCATGAAAGGAACTATGCTACCCATGATCTTGAGTTGTTGGCTGTCATCCATGCTCTCAAACTTTGGAGGCACTACTTTTTGGATAACAAATTTACCGTAGTGACAAACCACAAAAGTCTTAAATGGATTTTTACCCAGAATGAGCTCAATATGAGGCAACGTTGATGGATTGAAGTACTAGAAGAATATGACTTTGAAATCAAATACCGGCCTGGAAAGGAGAATGTAGTTGTTGATGCACTCAGTCGCAAGGCATTTCTGAAATCTCTGATTTTGCAAGATCCATCAACAGCAAGATCTCTAGCCACAAAGGTATCCATGACAAACAACCCAATTCTTGAGCTAGCTAAAGAAGAGGCATGCCATGACCCAACCTATCAGAGATTGCTAAGGGAGATCCCCATCAAGGATCAAGACCCGAAGCTACAAACCAAGTATCAAGAATTCTCTATCAATAGTGGACTTGCCTACTATAGGACGAGGTTATGTATTCCAGAAAGCCAATTACTCAAGTCGAAGATACTTTGGGAAGCCCATGACTCCCCTTCTCGGGACATCCTGGCTATGCCAAGACCCTCAATGCGGTCAGAAAGAGCTATTATTGGGATAGGCTTAAAGGTGTCGTTCTCAAATATGTCATAGAATGCTTGTCTTGCCAACGCATTAAGGCCGAACATGTCAAAATGCCAGGGAAATTGCAACCACTTGACATTCCCCAAATGAAATGGGAATTCATTAGTATGGACTTTGTTGTTGGCCGGCCTCAAGTTCAAGGAGGATACAACTCCATTATGGTTATGGTGGATATGCTCACCAAGGTTGCACATCTTATCCCTGTTAAGACAAAATATAAAGCCTCGGACATTGCGAGGTTATTCATCAAGGAGATTTTCAAATTTCATGGGTTACCCAGAAGAATCATTAGTGATCGTGACTCTCTCTTCACCTCACACTTCTGGAGGGCTATCTTCGAGGCCATTGGGACTCAACTTTGTTTTAGTACAACTTACCACCCCCAAACCAATGGTCAAACGGAACGAGTCAACCAAGTCATTGAAAATATGCTTAGGGTACACTGTTGCCGCGAACCCAAAAAGTGAATCCAATATTTGCCACTAGTTGAGTTTGCCTACAATGCTTCTTACCAAACAAAGCATTCAGATGACTCCTTTTCAAGCATTGTATAGACATGATTGTCGTAGTCCTTTAAACTTTTCGGATCTAACCTTGAGGGTTGAAGCTTCAAAGAAGATGCTGGAAGACATGGATGACCAAATCAAGTCAATAATATAGGACATCCAAGCTGCCAAGGACAGACAAAAGGCTTACGTGGACTTGAAACGGCAAGACAGATCCTTCATTGAAGGTGACATGGTCTTCATTCGCGTACGTCCAAAGAAGAGTTCCCTATCCTTGGGTGAATGCAAAAAGCTAAGTCCAAGGTATTGTGGACCCTACAAGATTCTCAAGTGCCTAGGGCCTAATGCTTACAGACTGCAACTCCCTGAAAACCTAAAAGTTCATAATGTATTTCATATTAGCCTACTAAAAAAGTATGTACCTAACCCTAGTCACGTGCTTGATGATCAACAAGTTGTAATGCCTAGCCAAGGAGTCCTTGAGCTACGGATTGACAAGATCTTACATGTTAGGGAGAGGCATTTGAGATCCAGAATGTTGAGAGAATACCTCGTCCAATGGAAAGATTATCCCGAAGAGGATGCCACTTGGATGGATGAAAGTACTCTCAACCAACAATACCCCCAGTTCTTCTCGAGATGAGGATATCTCGATTCCTCTAAGGGGGAGAGAATGTAATATTTCCGCTACGAAATATTCAAGATCCTAAATCTCGCGCAAAAGTGGTTCAAAATAATCTCCCACAATGATAAATGTTGGTGGCTAAGTGCTCCCTCTGCACGCATTAATAAACTCTAGCTCCGTGTCGTGTATGGAAGACCATGGCTAAAAACCCCTAGCCCACACGGAAACACCCCTTCAAGGGGGGAAAAAAGGAGATAATTGATACATTTTTGGCAAATTTTTTAATTATTAACCTCTCCCCTTCAGCCGTTGCATGGCGGGGGAGAGGGAGTGTGACAGGAGTGGGTGTGGAATAGGAGAGCATGGGGGGAGGAGGCGTGCCACTAGCCATGTGTGTGGCTATTCCCTCCCCCCTCTACCTATATGACCTCCCCCCTCTCAAGCTTGAGGGAGGGAGAGAAGGGAGTTGTGCTCTCCGCACTGCTGCCGCATGAGGGTCTGCCGCCACCATCCGCCTGCTTTACCGCAGGCTGCCGCGGCCAGGCTGTGCCATCATTGTCATCACCATCGCCATTATCATCATAATCATCATCCTCTTCATCTCCTTTGTCGTCATCCTCATCATCTTCCCAATCCTTTTTATCCTCCACGTCATTCTTCCTCTGTGAGAAGCATTAGAAGCTTCTATTGGAAGTTTCTAATAAAGCTTCCTTAGACCTTGTTCTCCCCGTGCCTCATTTTTTTTTAAAGAACCGCGACTATAAGACCCAAATTCTTGCACGGAAGAAGGGATCTCGAACAGAGTATCTTCGAAGCGCGAAACTGAACCAGGTAGATTTTGTTGAGTCGAGATCTACGCCCTCGATGGCTCCTAAGCAAAAGTCGCAAGGCGCACACGTGGGAGCTTCCACCTCGAATACACGAGTGGACAATACCCCGAGTCCTAATGCCCAGGTTCCGTTAAATAGTCCCGCATGAAAAGAATGCATTAAGCATGTTTAAATCTCATAGGCAAGTTTAAACACATTGGAAAATTTATTGATCGCCGATTTACAAGATTTACTTACATGTCGTGCATTTGAAATTGCTTGCACTTCCATGGTCAAGTTGCAATCCTAAACGCATGATGCATAAGTAAAGAGACGGAATTGTGCAAAGGAATCTTGCTTCACCTCACAAAGGATAGGACATATAACTTGTAATGCATTTATGTAATTAATTCTTGGTTGTGTCTTGCGATTAAGGTATTCATAGACAAACATTAAATGATGGTCCGAATAGTTGCTAAAGGAAGGATTAATTTAATGATGAACCTATGGTATTCGCTCATGCATGGAGTCCTTTTATCAAAGTTTGAATGCATATTCAATATAAATATTAAAGCTTTGACTTCATTGCATCAACGTAGGATTGATACGAGTTAGCTCTGAATGTCAATCACTATAGTTTAGGGCAAGGAAAAGAATGATCTCTAGGTTGCATAAAAAGCAAGAGGTCTATGATTTGAGGTTGCATACTCGCATGGAATGATGCATCTCACCTATCTCTTCAGTTACTTACATCATTTAGAAGAAAGTACTTGCAAATTTAGAAGAATGTAATTGCATCTTTAATATAAACATCACCTCTTATCCTAAGACAATTAAACCACCTGTAATTGTGTAACTCACATGGGAATCACAAAGGTACGATTAGATTGTAAATTACGCTCACCTCCAAGTGCTAGGTAGGCTTAAGTTACGTCAAAATTCTGCCTAGTATCGCACTTAGGTTGCCGACCTAATGTCTTTGATCCCAAAGATCCTACCCACATTCACAGAATGTTAGGGTTAGCTAGACGCTCGTGCAAGATTGATCTAGGGTTCTTACCCTAATAATCGGATGATCACATGCTAGATTTTCACAAGGAAAATTAGGAACCCTAGGGCCAAAGCGTTATCGGCCTAGAAGGATTAGGGATTGGATTGGGTCAATAGGACTCCCAAACCCTATATCTCTTCTAACAGTATGTGGCATGTAGTCCTTGTTAACTATAACATCCCGCTATGGCTTTCTATGAAGAAATGATACCTAATCCTTAGCTTGTACTCTAAGAGATACCACCCCCATGGGTATACCAGATGTACAGGGGTCTCCTGGTTGTGCCCAAGAGCGCAGTCGTAGGTGGGAGAGAACACACCTTAGATATACACCATAGGGTTATAAATACCTTGTAGATGATAGGACAAAAGCTGTGATCATAAATTATGACGGGAGGAGGGTGATGTCTCATATAAGAGAGTTGTGCCAACAAGTTTTTTGGCACAACGTCTTGGACCATTTGAAGAACATACCCACACGGGGAGCAAGGACTACAAAGTAGCATCCTTGCATGACGGGTTTTTGGTACCCACCGTGACAAAGAGGTTTTTCACTAGGTGGATGATGAAGTGCATGCACACATACATGTCACACAAACCATGGGATGCATGCAAGGCACTTAAGAGTGGTGCCTCAAAGCCCAAGTGGCTAGACGCAGATGACTAGTGGAGACTCAAGGAGAAGGCTTTAGATTCTCTAGGATATTGGCAACAGCAGGTACGATAGGGAGGGCATGACTGAAGGCAAGGGTGGTCTATTATCTTGGAAGTGGTAGCCACATGACTTATTTGGAGTATTTTCTAAGTTTTTCTTTCGTTCTTCTCGCTTTCTTATTTGCAATATCACTTGTACTAACAATTGTGTTTCTAACAATCATATTCTATTTTCTTTGCAGCACTCCATTACAAACCACAATTCCACCGACCTAAAGACTCGATATGCAAAGAGACACAGTCTCACTGCATTGATAGATAGACTATATGCAAGTGGCAACCCAATAAGTCACTCATCTTTCTTATCTGTGGTTACTATTTTCTTTTTAGATGCATTATGTATGATGGATTGATGTGTAATTGCTCATTTGGCAGAGTCCGTTTGATGCTCCTTTGCATCGGGACGAGCTTTCAAATGGCGAGGATCTATAGCTTGCACTTAGATTTGTGGAGCGTACATCCTCTTCCTTTTTGGTCATATGATTTATGCAGGCATCTTCTATGTACTGTGTTGTTATCATCCTTTGTATCTTGCAATAATTCCATGAGTTTTCATCAGTGATCGTGTACTTATTCTTTATATCAGTCTTGTGGATTCAAGTACATTTTGCACTCATCTTGAGGACGACCATCGCACACTTAATATGTAATCCATTTGTTTCTTCAATCCATGTTCTATACTTGAGGAGTCTTCTTTGTGCTCTCTCTAAGGCACATCTAGTCTATGCTTCGGAATTGAACATCCATGGTTTTATCAAAATTTTGACTTATTTTTATCATTGTAATATCTTTTTACTCATAACATTTATTAAGCATCAAGATGGGGTGTTAAAAGTGTGTATATTGCTCTATAAAGTATTATTAGGATTTCTCTCATCATAAGGCTCCTCTCAAAGGGATCCACCTATAAGAAATCATCTATATAATGTATGTTCAAAGGATATTAAGAAATACCCTTTCTTTACATGGTATAAGGCCTTAAAATAACCCCTTTTACTTTACTAAACTTACATTTTTTTTTCAAATTGTAATTGAAAACCTCTTTTATAAATATAATCTTATAAATTTTACTAGATATAATACCCTTCTTTTAAACTCACATGATATCTTACATGTTCTATAAGCACTAGGAGAAATATGGACTTTCTTTTTTATCCCTTAAGGAGTGAATAAACAAATATAGGCCTAACCAATGAGAGAGTTGGGATTCCAGATTTATGTAACATGAATCTTCTAGCCATATCTTGGCCCAAATATTTTCTCAAAAATAAAATAATGGAAAATGTGGGGAATACAATGCTGACACTTCTTGGAAGTTTGTAACTTGAATTTTCATTTTCTTTTTTTTTTAATGTTTGACTTTTCATTTCTTCCCTTTTCAGTTTTTCCCTCTTTCTTAGGTGGAACTTAAATTTATCATATCTCTTTCCTCACTTCTTCTTTCCTAACGAAATTTCACAGCCTCATGGTTGCTTGCCCTATCTGTAACCCTGTGAAATTTCATTTCCTCTACACAAACACATAGTGAGTTTCACATGTTTCATGAGAGCAAAGCTTGTTTTACCAAAGCCCTAAGATTTTCTTCACAAAACCTTATAGGTATATTGTTCTCTTCCATGGATGTTCTATGGTAAAGTTTTATCTCGTTTGGACAAAACCTGTGCAAGTTATGTGCATTCTCTGACATGTAATTTCTTTTGTTTTGGTACTCTAGGAGTCTCTTACAATCAAGAACAATGATCTTTTGAACACTCAACTTTTTCTTCAACATCTTACAATTTCTTTGTAAACAAAGTTACAGGTATGTTGTCTTTTTTTTTTTTGCTGCTTCATAGTTAAATTTTATCTCATTTGGACAAAATGTATGCAAGCTATATGAATACTGAGCTTTCCTCTTTTTTTGTTACTCCAAGAGTCTTTGAGGTTGGAGAATAATGATTTTTTAAAAACTCAACTTCTTCAACTTCTTTAGACTTCTTTGCAAAGAGAGCCACAAGTATATTATCACTTTCTATTGCTCCACGGTTAAGTTTCACAATTCATTTGGACAAAGCCTATGTAGGTTATATGTATGCTTTGACTCGATATTTATTTTATTTTTGTACTCTAAGAATTTGTCAGTGAAGGAACAATGGTCTTGTTATAAGTCAACTTCTTATTCAACATCTCTGGGCTTCTTTGTGAAAACAATTACATTTATAATATTTTTTTAAATTGCTCCATTTAAATTTCATTTTAGAGAGAACATTTGCAAATTATATACATGTTGATAGATAACTTTTCGATTTGTTATCATAGATATCTTCATCGAGAAAAAAACATCAGTAATATACTTCCAGTGAAGGTATTCAATAGGAAAGGTAGTGGCAGTAATTGGATTTGTGATAAGTACTATAAGTTGGATTGGATTTTGATGCACCTAAGTACTCGAGGGAGTTTCAAGGTCAAGCATAAGGATGTTGCAAACCCTAGCAAACATTGGAAAGGTAGAATTTTAGAGTTCAGATAATTGTTTTATTGAAAAAGTACAGTAACTAAAGTGTTGATCCAACATGTTTATACGCACAAACAAATCTCTGTACACGACAAGAACTACATTGAAATTTATAAAAAAAACACTAAGTTTTTAAATTTTATCATTATATTCTTTTGTATTAGAGTTGTTTTTAAAAATCTTTGCAATGTTCTAATTCAATCTTGTTTTATTGACAACTCTGTATCCATCAACTTTGCATGAATGGCAGAATGTGGAATGTTTGAGCGGTAAGATACATGTTTGGCATGAAGACATAGGTCCTTTGATCTATGATAATAACTCTGCAAGTCAACTTGCAACTCAAAATATCTTTTTTTATAATTCATTGTATGTAGTAGAAAGCCAGAGATTACAGCATGTCCCATTGCTACCACTATCTAGTGGTGAATGGTTGATTGGTAGCTTGGAGTTGTCAGGAGCATGTAAGTCCAAGATAAAATCTGATATCAATAGTGCTATGAAATCCACCACATGCTCCAAATATGTGCATCTAAGTTGGTTTATTCCATTCTCATTGTTTGCACATTTGTTTGGTTCATGTGATATTTTGAAGAAAACAAAGATTACTTATCAATGCAAGTGTCCATCTGAGGAATGGATGAGTCAGCTATTGGGTGAGTCTTGGCAAGTCAAAAGAACACATTTTGATGAGACGATTGAGTGCAGGGTCAACCAATCTGATCTCACATTCAGGTAAATCATTTTTACTACTTTGAATGCCTTGATCTATTTGGCATAAGTCTAACTTAGATGAATTTTTGTGTTTGTCACATTCACTTACCATTATTTTTATTTTCTTTACATGTATTTCATCGCTAGAAAAAATTTGTGCATTCGCTTTCGATATAGAGGATGGCAACTTTTGCAAGGGGAGTGGATCAGCTTGGATCAAGATACTTGAGATGAGACATATACATCTCTCATAGATGTGGTTATCTTGAGGAATGGTCATAATCCTTTTTTGGTTAGCGTAGAGAGCCATTGGCCCATTTCTTTTCTCAGATAAGAAATCCAATTAATGTCCAATGAGCCCCTTTACAACTTCTATTTCAAGTTAGATAATAGAAAAGCCAGGATTTGTAGTGAGCAATCCATGACATGTAAACAATGTGCTTCGCTACATAGCCTTGAGAGAGTGGAATCCTTGTATTTTTTTAATAAATAACGAATATAAACTCTTTTTAAACTTTTGAGTACTTTCAATTTAGATAATCTTAGTTTACTGTGATCCAAGCATACAATAATACATACTGTAATTAGTCAATGGTATTGGTTAAAATCATAATTAAATTGCAAGCTAGAGTTCTATAATCTATACAATATTGACTTTGCATAATGATATATTGTATCTCATCTCTTCTACTTATTTCTTAAAATTAAATATTAAATTAGATCCAAGGGATTTTGAAGGTCTTTTAGATTTTGTTTCTTAAAAAATTTCTATATTTTCTCTAGCTGGACTTGAATATACTCAACAATCCAAGTATATTCGAGAATATAATAATGTAGAACGAAGCATTTGTTTGTATCACTAATTTTAAATGCAACTTTAAAGTATTGAAATAAAGAAACTAAAGTAAGAGTTTTAATTTGAAACTTTAGGGTTAAAAAATAACCTTGATTTAAAACCCTAGATACATAAAAGCTATAACTCCAAACTCATTATTACTTTCATTCTCTACTTCCCTACACTTGTGCTCTCATTTCTTCTCTCTTTGTGTGCCATGGCTATCACTCCCACCTTTGCCACATGGATTAGCTCCACATGGTATGCACATATAAGAGGAAAGATATACCCTAGGTTTTGTGTGACCTTGAGTCTAGGAAGCTTGCTTTTCGCCATAGACCCTAGCTCTAGTATAGTGGCATCGTTTTGTGAATGCGGCAGACCCTCTCACCTGGTCTATTTCAAATTCTGCTCTCAGATGGGTCCCAATAGATTTCTTATATAGTTTACATGCTGGATCAAGCTATGGAAAGGTAATAAATCAAGCCCTCGTGCATGTGGGGGTAGCATCTCTGTACCAAAGCAGTGCCCACCTCATCCCAGCACCATGCCATGATGGATCTCATCGAGGTCAATGCAACATTTTCCATATATGTTTTGTGTAGCACTAAGGTGCAAGAGAACAATGACGAAGACATCAACACACTCTCTCGGCCACAACTAGAGTATTTTGAGAGGGATCCTGAGGAGATCACACTCGATCCAAGAGTAGAGACAGCATAAAGCTTAGCCATTGTGCATCCACCTCCTTGCCCTCATGAGAGGCTGATAAGCAATAAGTCACCCCTCACTTCTCTCCATGTTATCATCATTGAGAAGGTTGAATATTTACTTATACAAGATGTATTAGAAATTTTGGAGCTAAGAGAAGAAGAACTATATTGTAGCATGATGCGTGATGCACCTAATGATTTTATAAATTTTGTTATACAAGATGCCCCAGTACATGTTGATGAGGTGGCTCGATATGATGGCACGAGTGTCGATGACATCTCTGCCATTGTGAGCATCCAACAGCAGATTGAGAATGCAGTGCCACAGTATGAAATCTTAGATGAGGAGTTCGAGCGGTTGCAATAAAGAAATTTGGACCTTCACCTGACTACACAGTACATTCCCAAGAGAGAGACGAGAATGGCCTAGTTGCAAGAGCAAACCTAGATGCTCCATTATAGCAGCAGATAGATGAGGCAAATAAGGTAATGTTATCAGATTCGCGCAAAAATTTACCACCACGGCCTCTAGGGCATTGGAAGCATGGAGATAAATTTTTGTCAGGATTGGACATGCAAATTCAGGCCCCCAAACGCAAGCCTCCAGCCAAGGCTGCTCTGGGGGACCCTATCCTGGTAAAATTTTATCTCCATGCTCTCGATGTCCTAGAGGCCCTACTCGTAAATTTTTATGCGAATCCGATGTATACATCTTTAGTATACTCCATGCATAATAGTGAGTTTGACACAGTGAGCCTGGCATTGAACTTGTGTGATGCAAGAAATTATTTATATAGATGAATTCTCATCTAGACAAGGTGGCTAATCTGGTAGCCAAGGAAGGATGCATGACTCGACATTGAAGCAGTATATCGATTAGCTTGTGAGTGACATTATTGTATATCAAAAGACATGCTCTCCGGCTTTTTCTAAGAACTTCTTGAATTTGAGGGCCCTAACGATGGTTGGGCCCTTTAAGACCATCCCAACAAACTCTAGCTTGGAGAAAGTAGTGTTGCTTCGATATTCGACACTCCTCTACTTATTCTCTAGTACTAGGTTTGGGCTACTTTTTTCCATGGTGACCGGTGGCATGGTTGCTAGTGTTCAAGATCCCAATGTTATTATGCAAGAACTACTAGGGAAAAATGTGTTGTTGCCTATGATCAAGAATAGCTCTAACCATGGGGAGTGTAGCTCAAAGAAGCCTAGGAGAGAGTAGATGTACTTAGTGTCAAATTATATCTCATCACCAATGTAATGTAATTTGTAATCTTCTCTTGAAGTAATGAAAACTGATATTTGTTGGATTTGCATGCAATTTAGTTTTTCATACGTGTTGTTTATTATTATTTTTTACTTGAATGTTACCTTTATTTATCGGATTTATATGCAACACGATTCGTACCCTAAATTTAATACGTAGTGCCTTATCAAGTTCGGGCGCAACATGTATTTGTTCGAATGCATGTAACAATAACTCAAAGACATAAATAAAACAAATAACAAGTGAATAAACAAAAATAAAATGCGCCAAAAAATTTGTATTCATATTCATAACATTTTGCATGGAATCCATTACAACCAGGGTTTTATAAAATCTCTTTGAAAGCCACATTCCGTTTATGTTTTGGTAGTATACCTTCTATCATTGTTAATCTCCATGAGGACTATCCTTCCATCCCTAGAAGAACCTCACTATTCGCAAATCCCTATCAGTGACGGTGACTCTCCTTGCATGTATTGCTACATAGATCGAGTCTCCAAACAAGTTGATGAGGTAAGCTTTGGAAGCTTCGTGTAGTGCAAGGAGGGCTTGGACAGTCCAATGATTAGGTTGTTGCAAGCGTGATCCATCTAGGAAGTGCCTCCTTTTGTTCTTAATCAGTATGCCATCCATAATATTACGAACTAGCTTCTAGAATGGAGCCTTTGGTATTAAGAGGTGTGAAATCTTCTGGTATCTCACAAATAGACACTATGCCTAGCTTCCATCGATGCTTACGATGCTCGTGTGGTGGTGGTGGTGGTGGTGGTGAAGTTGGGGGAGGTGGCCTGCACACAAGATTTCTAGGGAGGTGTCTTCGGGCCGCTTGCTTGGTGCGTGCCATGTCTTCTAGGAGAGAAAACACAAAACTCAAAAGTGAAATTTGTAAAATGAGGTGAAACTTTAAACTTATAGCAAAACTTTCAAAAAACCCTTAAACTTGAATTAATGTAGCCAGGCTTTGGAAAAATATGATTAGTGATCCGATTGACTTGAAATTTTACCTATGGACTCCTCTAGGATACATCAACTACAAAAAAAAAAGGCCTCATCAGAAGTCTTCGGGACACCTACCCGGAGGCTCACATCTAAGGCCCTAAATTCCCATATTCAAGGCCTTGGATGCTCTCGTGCCACTACGTGCACACCATGTTAAAAAAATCTAGAGTGTGTCTTTCTTATTGATTTAGAGAGCCAATGCCATTTTAGACATAAGTATTAGTGTCCATGGTTCAAAAATATTAGATTTTTGGACAAGTTTTAGTCAAATTTTGATATTTTAGATATTACCTCTTGTAAAAATCCATAAAACTGTAGGCAATTTCTAGATTATGATAACATGGAAAAGAAGCATGTAGCTTTCAGCTAATTTGAGAGGATTTTATGTAAAAAGAGAAATTGGAAAATTTGGACAACGTGCGACCACTGTTTAGCAAGCAATGAACAACACTCCAAAGTGGAAGATGAAAAAGGAGTGATCTCGCTAAATTTTGGCCAGGTGTTCTAGTATTTTACCCCCCTTTCGAAGCCAATGGAGGCATCAAATTGGCGATCTAAGTAGCATAGAGGAAGGCATCATTTTATACACATTATTTTCTATTAGAGTTTTATCTTCTCATAATGTAGGAAAAAGCTGACAGGCTTCATCTCTTTTAATATTCTTCAACATTTTCTATTTCTTTTTGTGACTATTCTTCTACGTCTTCTATTTCTTCGAACCCCTTCTCTTCCATGGGCTAATTCGGAGCTGATATCTTCATCTATATTCAGAGAACTAGCTACAACATTGTTATTTTAATTCATTTCTTACTCTACAGAAGACATATTATCAAAATATGCAAGTATTATGTGCCCCTATGGCATGACAATGTTTGTAGATCATTCATAAATGCTTTGAGTTGAATTAAGAGGAGCTTTTTCTCTTATTTCTTGGCTATGGTAAGTTATCCTTATTAGGAACTCAATTTTAAGCTCTCTTGAAGCAAGTCTCTTTGCCCTACAAGCCTTGTAATTGACTCATAAGTTTTTGTCCCTAACAGTCTACATTGAATGTAATCATGCAAAGTTGATTTATGCTATGGCATCATGTATGAATGATGGGATGCGGAGTTGTTTATAATACATGACAACATATTATACTTGATTTTATAATTTGTGATTGATCTTACAGTCAAGAAAAAAATCTTGATTTGAGTTAGAACTTATGAGATAATGCTCTTGTGATCTTTGCTAAGAACATGTAGTTGGAAGCTCTATCAACATCTTCAAGAACTTGGCTTGAAACCTTCAATCATTCTCTTATCTCTACCATCTCCGGAGTCTAAGCTCTTGAAACCCCATACATTCTTCTCTCTTAAACCCCTATGATTGATTGTGAAGTATCTCTTGAACCTTTAAACATTCACTATAATCTACTTATCTCTTGAAGACACATCTCTATCTATCTTGTCTAGTTTTCTTACCAAACCCATGTGGTGACCTTCAACCCTACACACTGCGACATTGGTGAACCTGACGTGAAGGTCGGTGTAAGAGAACTCCAAGTTGGGGGATTCTTCAGGAGATACTCTACAACAGTTAGTGTGCATACTACAGACTCAGCAATAACAAATCCAAATGTTACAACAAGAACAACAAAGGCAAGACAAAGAGAAGATTGATTCCACAGCTATCAAGGCTCTAGAGGAAGTTGGGCGGGAATTAAAACAATTTAATGGTCAAAATGTCTCTATTTTCATTGGCTTGTATGTTGAGAAAATGCTCTTCTTTGGTGTATTGCAACACGCATGGAGTCGCTATTTTTCCAGATTAGCAAAGCATGGCCTTCAATAAAGAATCCATGGTCTTTTTCAGTGAGATGTAGATTAGGCTACATTCAAAAAATCCCTATGCAAAGAATTATTCTTAGAAGACTCTAGCCTAATGACAAAGAAAAGTTTCACTGATTGGGTTGAGAAACCCAACAAAGATTTAGCTGCAACAACTTTATACCATAAGTTTGAAAGTAAATTTGGGCAACTTGATGCTGAAGACTAACAAAGTATGGAAGGTCAGAAGATTGAATTACTCCTTAAGGCTGCAGATCCCATTCTACAAGAGAAGCTTGCTGATCGCTTAGAAGATGCTAGCTCCAAATCAAGAGTCAAGACTACATGGACAGATGTTACTAATGGAGTTAACATGATTGCTCGAAGAGAGCAGATGCGACTAAGATTGGGCTCTACTTCAACTTCAACAACTCCATTTATGGAGCTTGTTCCACCTTCAAAATCCCCTATTCCTTTGACTAATAAACCAACTCTTTTCTCTTTTGTTCCTTCTAAAAATGATGTAATGGATGAACTCATTAAAAGCATGTGTGATCTTCATATGAATCTTACAGAAATTAGCTCCAAGGTGGAGAAGCTGGATGCCAACGTTGAAGAATAAGGACGATCATTAACTCAAAGACCCATGAGAGAAGGCTATAAGAGGCACTGTATTTGGTGTGATAGCCAACAACATGACAAGAGGGAGTGTTCTGCCTTCCATGAGTTTGAAGCACAAAAGCTCATCTTTTGGAAAGACGGAATAATTCATGCAGCTAAAGCTAGTCTTCCATTGGAACCAAATTTTGGCAATGGTGGAATGAAGAAAAGATTAGAATATCTAATTGTAAAGAATGCCTATGCAGCAATTGATGCAGATACCTATGGGCTGTAAATTGAGCCAACTAAATCAAGTTTGAAAGTATGTAAAGCTAATGTGCAATCTAAAGTATGGATGCATGCATTAGATCAAATGGAACACGGCAAAGTAGCCAAAGATTATTTGACTAACGCCTATCAATGCATTCGAGGAATAACTAGTTGGAAAGAACTGATAGATTATTTTTCTTCCTTTGCACATTTGGCTGACATCAATCATAAAGAAGTCTTGATTGAAGAAAACAGAAGAAGAGAAGATGAACCAGGGCCTTTCTCTTTTTTTTGCCCTCCAAAACGGGTAACTAAAACAATGCTTGAACAACCAAAGCTTACTAAAAATATAATCCCATATCAAGAGATGGAAGATGTGCCACAAACAAAGAAGACCAAAGGAAAGAAGAAAGGCAAGCAGCTAGGCTATAAATTGCAGTCTGGCATAGAATCTCCAACCGATCTCAAACGAGTTCTAGAAGAAGGAATTCTTGGAAGTAAAATTGAGTTCACCTTAGGTGAAATTCTCGGAATTTTCAAACATGAATTTCATGATGTAACTATTAATGTAATCAAAAGAAAAAGACAATATGTTGGTGATGATGCTGAAGAAACAGTACGTGCTTTTTTGCAAGCTCTTCAAGTATTTATGTAGAATGAAGAGAAGCTGACTCCATAAGGAATTCAACTTGAAGCAGTTAAAGAGTTAATTGCGGTAATTGAAGCTGAAGATAAAGAAAGCATGGATGCAAAAATTAAAGAAGTGAAGGTTGAAAATGTAATGGTCGAGTGGTCCAAACCAGTTGGGTAGCCCACCTCTCCAAAAGAAGGTTGTCTACAGTACATGCATGATGAGGAAGAAGCCTGATTCGTTCCAAGAAGTCACTACTCCCATATACATTGGGCAAGAGCAACAATGGAGACAGTCATCAAAACTGGAGAAAAAGAAACACCATGTATTGCACTCTTAGTCCATGGTTCTGAGAAAAAAATAATGGCCAGGAGTCTCTATGAAAGCAACGGATGGTCCATAGATATTGATCTCGATTGGCGAATGAGAGTTGCAAACAACTCCTCTGGAGAGTTATATGCTGCATGTCCTAATGTGCAGGTAAATATTGGACACATAAAAAACAATTTTCACTTTTTTATTCAAGACTCTTGTAGTTACCCTATCATTCTTAGGCAACCTTACATTTTTTAAGCACGGTTGGCACAAAGTCTTAAGGTACTTTATTCCACAACTTACTCTTCCATTTCTTGATGATGTACCTATCAAGGGATATGAAGTCAATGAAAAGAATGAGGAGCCTAACAAAGATGGCTACATGAAATTTGTAGTTAACCATATTAATGATTGTGACATGATTTTGACAAGGATAGAAGAGGTACATCTTACCCTTTCTGGAGCTAAGTCGATTTTTGGAGTAGAAGAAGTCCTAGTGGTCGAACATCTATGTGGCCTCTACAGACGTAAACCTTCACCAATCAAGATAGATGCCATCAGTAGAATGCAAGAAAAATGCACAAATATTTTAGAGGTGAGAAGATTTATTGGTGCATGTGTATTCTATCCTGTATAGATACCACATTTTGCTCATGTAGTCAAAAATCTCTATCAATTATTAAGAAAATGCCAAAGATTCTCTTGGGGGAAAGAGCATACTCTCATTGCATGCAAACTAAAGAAGTTGTTAATTTCAGCCCCCACTCTAAAAAGGTTGATTATTCAAATGGTCAACCTATCATCCTTACTATGGATACAAGTCCCATTAGGATAGGATGGGCTGTTGGCCAAGAAGACCCTGAAGGTAACATGTATGCAATTCATTTTGGAGCAAAGGTTCTCAATGAACATCAAAGAAGGTGAGCACAAGTAAAAAGGGAATTGTGGGGAGTTGTAACAACATTAAAGTGTCATCGTAAATACTTTATAGGTGCTTCTGTAGTGGTAGAAACTAATTGTCTTCCACTCTTGGGCATGATTGCCAACTACTCTACACCCGATATTGCTACGCTAAGATGGATTGCATATATAAAATCTCTGAACCTCGAATTAAAGCATATTGCAGGAAACGCGAATCCAATTGCTAAAATGCTGTCACCTGCAAGATATGACAATGAAGAAGAGCTGATGGAAGAAGATGAAGCAAAAGAGTCCATACTTGCTGAATTTCATTCCATGGCTGAAAGTACCTTTTTAGTTGCTGCATATACAAACCCAAAGCTAAATCTTGCAAGTGAAGTTGATCTTTTTAATGGTATAGCATTAAGTACAATAAGAACAAGAAAAGATACTATTGTAAATCAACATACAGATACAAAGATCAAAGATTTATCTATAGAAGAAGGGTGGTCAACTAGAAGCCAATATGCTCATTGCATTGCTCAAGTTCTAGTTCATTTCCTTGAAGAAGATTATGAAGAAGATTGGCTAAAGATTGGCCAATATTTGAGCACAATGAAGGATTCTTGGACTGATGAAGAGTTCAAGCATATTAAGAGGAAAGCTTATGGGTTTTTTCTTAAAGAAGGGCATCTATGGAAGCACGTAAAGAAGAAGAAATGAGCGCTTGCCCGAGTTTTAGGTAACAAAAGATTGCAACAACAAGCAATGGAGGAATTTCATGAAAGCTTGTGGGTTGTGGCCATAGAGGCGTATGGGGAACCTTTATTAAAGTCAAAGAAAAATACTGGTGGTAGAACATGTATCGAGATATAGATCATTTTTTTGAAACCTGTTATGTGTTTTAGATGTATTCTATGGTCAAGTATTGTGGTCAAGTATCGAGATGAGCTTTAAAATCGGCATATCCCTTATCTATACATTATAGATGGGTTTTAAAACTGGCATATCCCTTGCCTACAGAGATATGGAATATGCTGTATGTAGTGCTTGCAAGAAAAGATCTAACCAATCAACTTGAAGGCAAAGCTTTAACAACCAAGATCACTGAAGTTGTTTTTTTTTCTTGAAGAAGTTTTTTGCAAATATGGTTTTGTGGGTAAGGTAGCTATAGATAGAGGAGAATTGGATGCCGATGAGGCATGCAACTTCCTTGCTCGATTGGGTATCAAGTTGGCTTTGACATCAGCCTATAATCCTGAAGAAAATGGAAAAAGTGAGAGAGGACATCAACCTATTCTCAAAGCTCTAGCAAAGTCTTGTAGAGGAAATATCAAAGAATGGCCTAAAATGCTACCTTTTGCGTTATGGGCTGACTGGACTACTCATAGTACAGTGAGTGGCTATATGCCAGCTAAAGTTATGCATGGACAACAACCAATTATGCCAATTGAAGAATCTATTCTTACATGGAGTCTTCTACCTTGGGAGGAAGGCATTAGTAGAGAAGACTTGTTGACTTTGCACATATGGCAGCTAGAAAGAAGGCCTAAAGATGTTCAAGTAGCTATTATGAAGTTAAAAATAACAAGACTAAAAAACAAAAGAAGATTTGATAGGCAACATCGACTTCAGCCAAGAGCTATCCAAGAAAATGATTGGGTGCTTGTTTATGACATCAGCCTAGATAATCAATACAATGTTTCTAAGAAGATAGTAAAGCGTTGATTTGGCCCGTATGTGGTAAAGTTCGTTCATGACAATGCCACATATTCATTGGCTGAATTGGATGGGACAAGCATGAGATACTCGTAACTAGAAAAAGAATCAAGCTCTTCAAACGAAGAGAAAGTTCAACATATAATTTACAAGATTTAGATATAATTCAAGAGCATGAAGACATAGAGGAAGAAGAAGAGGCAGAAGATGAAGACATTAACATGGCAGAAGATACTTCTTCTGACACTATAGATCCGTAAGATTTTGGCACATGCCAAAGGATGTGCAGGTTAGGAGAGGGTGGATATCGTGCCGCTACGTGCACACCGTGTTAAAAAATACTAAAGTGTGGCTTTCTTATTGATTTAGAGAGCCAATACCATTTTAGACATTAGTGTTAGTGTCCATGATTCAAAAATATTAGATTTTTTTACAACTTTGAGCCAATTTTTGATATTTTAGATATTATCCCTTGTAAAAATTCATAAAATTGCAGACAACTTCTAGATTATGATAACATGTAAACAAAAGCATGTAGCTTTCAGCTAATTTGAGAGGATTTTATGTAAAAAAAGAGATTGGTAAAATCTCGCGACGCGCGATTGCTGTCTTTAGACTATGAACAACACTCCAAAGTGGGAAATGAAGGAGTGATCTAGTTGAATTCTAGCTAGGTGTCCTGATATTTTACTCCCCTTTTGGAGCACATGGAGGCATCAGATTGGCAATTTGAATAGCATAGAGGAAGGTATTATTTTATACACATTTTTGTCTATTAGAGTTTTATCTTCTCATAATGCATGAATAAACTGACAGGCTTAATCTCTGTTAGTATTCTTCTACATTTTCTATTTCTTTTTGTGAGTATTCTTCTTTGTCTTCTATTTCTTCAAACTCCTTCTCTTTCGTGCGGCGCTGATTTGGGGCAGATATCTTCAGTCATATTCAAAGAATTAGCTACAACATTGTTCTTTTAATTCATTTACTACTCTACAGAAGACATCTTATCAAAATATGCAAGTATTATGTGTCTCTATGACAGGGCAATGTTTGTAGATCATTCATTAATGCTTTGAGTTGAATTAAGAGGAGCTTTTTCTCTTATTTCTTATATGTGGTAACTTATCATTATCAGGAACTCAATTTGAAGCTCTCTTAAAACAAGTCTCTTTTCCCTACAAGCCTTGTAATTGGCTCATAAGCTTTTGTCCCTAACAGTCTACATTGAATGTAATCATGCAAAGTTGATTCATGCTATGGCATCATGTATGAATGATGGGATGCATATTGTACTTGATTTTATAATTTGTGATTGCTCTTACAGTCATGAAAACAAGCTTGATTTTAGTTAGAACTTATGAGATAATACTCTTGTGATCTTTGCTAAGAACATGCAGTTGGAAGCTCTATCAACATCTTCAAGAACTTGGCTTGAAACCTTCAACCCTCTCTTATCTCTACCATCTCTGGAGTCTAAGCTCTTGAAACCCCATACATTATTTTCTCTCAAACTCGTATGATTGACCGTGAAGTATCTCATGAACCTTTAAACATTCACTATAATCTACTTATCTCTAGAAGACTCATCTCTATCTATCTTGTCCAGTTTTCTTGCCAAATCCCTATGGTGACCTTCAACCCTATGTGTTGCAATAACACGAGGCTCTAGATAGGTGTCCCAGAGACTTTCGATGGGGCTAATTTTTAATATCCATGAGTTTTTATGATGCCCGGCATGTGGGTGAAGTTTCACTAGATTTCGATTTATGAAATTGATGATTAAATCATTTTTTGAAAATGCATTAACTGGATTATACTTCACTGATAATAATAAAGAGCCACCACCTAATTGAGTGTGGGCAACTGCATATTAAATGTGTTGTTAAACAAACTATATGAAATATTGGAAACTTAAAAATTTACAAAAACTAAGTCATGGATCAAATGGAGTATCGCATATCATATATAGTGTTGCCAAACCGCTAAATATAGTAGCCCGTGTACAACTGATCACACTTATGTGTACGTGATTCGCATTGAATTTATCCTCAACAAAACTACTTTCAAAATTAGAAACTTGAAAATATACACAATGCAAATCATAGTAAAATAAAATATCAAATATTAGATTTGACATTACGAAACCATGAAATACACAATAGATAGTGCATTGCACCAAGTATAACTAGAGCTAAGGCAAAAGTTAGCTCCATTTTGAAGGCCACTGCTATCAAATATTTGAAGGTGTACTGGAAAGATAACCCAAAAATAAGCTCCTTACAATCTACAACCAAACCTGAGCTAAAAACATAGATCCAATTACAAGGTAGCTTCTCAAAGCATATTGTTGACATTAAGATTAAATGCATCCTTGTTGTTGCAGATCATCCTACGAACAAGAACCATAACTATGGTCTTAATAGTAATACATCCGGCATGAATAGCTAAAAGTTGACAATCACCCATTAGATTAATCAAGTAACTTTCTACTGTTTCTTGGAGAGCAAGCAAGGCTTGGCTTGACTATCGCCCCACATTCCTTGCCTAGTTCCTTAAAAAGAACTTGTGACAATTCCCTAATTATAGATCTTGTAGTATTTCTCTCACCAACCTAGAGAATGGTGCCTTAGGAATAATCAAGTTGGCATTCTTCTAGAATTTTCTTATCTCACGTATTGCAACAGTGCTTGGTCTCCATCTTTGCTTCTTACGTGTTGGAGAACGTGTATTACTAGCTGGAGCAGCAGTGGGAGGTGGAGCAACTGGAGTATGTGGACCACCATTTCTGGACAATGACGAACCATCATTATTGACCACACTAGGGCCACCATTTTTATACACAATAGCACCACCATTATTAGCTGCAGTAGGGCCACCATTGTCAGCCAACCCACCAAGGGACCTTTGTCACTCACAGTACACTCATTAGATTTGGAAGAGTGTTGAGCTCTTGCTCTTGTAGGCGCCTTCTTGATAGGAAGCTTGGAATCTGCTATGGTTGTGATGATGAAGGATAGAAAGGTGGAGGGTAGAGTGAAGAGTAATGGGAAAAAATGAAAGGATCAGAGACTTGACTTTAATACGAAACTTTTAAACTTATTGTGGTGTAAATGAACTTTAAATTTATCATTTCATTTCATTTCTCCACTCCATCGCTACCTCTCTTTATCTCCTACCACTCCCCTCATGCCCCTCTCTATCTACTCTAGTGAATGTTCCAAGGTTTGGAATTTTTATATCTGTCTTAGGATTTCAAAATCGACTTTTCATAATTAAAAAACATGGTTCGAAATCGACTTTGAAAAACATAGTGATAAACCTTCAAAATTTTAAACAAAATTTTCAAGACATCTCATGTTAAAGATAGAAGTCTTGATATGTCATATCTTGGGTACCTATGCTCTCTCGTGGACTCTAAATATATCAAAAGTATTATCTTTATCTAGGTCTCCATTTCTTGCCATCTCTCTCTTGGATTGCCAACCATTCTACATGGTGTTGTCTAGCTGTGTTGTTTTCATATCTTGCTTTTCGGACTTCATATATTGCCCTACTTATAAGTTTTGCTTGAGAGGTTTTGGATTTCTTTTCTTTTTCCTCATATCATATCTCTAATCTCCTATACCACCATTGTAATAATTGCCTCATAGAATTAGAATCATTGATGCCACCTCCATGATTAGTTGCCTTTTGAAAAGCACAATGAGCTTGCCAATGAGATCGTTCCATGCCTTGAATTAACTATACTTGATGCGCAGATCGGACACAGATAGCTCACGTGGTGAATCCCGGAAGGTCCCCAAGAACAAAGTACTCTACTTTTTAGCACAAAAACCCATGTAAAAGCATGCACGATAAGAGGCAAGAGACAAATTGGGTTCAATCTCCCCCATGCCTTGTGTGAGCGCTTCACAAAGCATGTATTTAATGTATATTTCCAATCTTCATGCTCAATAATAGCCCAATTACAAAAATATGACAAGCTTTTAGCTTTTGAGTTTGCTTTCTACCAAAAATAGGAAAATAAAGCTAATGGACGGTGCCCATAGTGTCTGGCACGCCCAATCTCAATGTCCAAATAGAAATAACATATCCAGGTGCATAAGCGCATACAAAATAATAATAAATAATCGATGTCTCAATAGACATAACAAAATATAGGCGTGGCGCCTATCAAAATCTAGTCCAAGAGTCGAAAATCCGCTAGACTCCAATGCTTTCCTTCGCCACTGCTGCTATCTCTACACATCAACTGAAGCATTCACAATCGTTAGTAAAATAATACAATTAAACCGACAAAAGTGAATACCTAGCAGTCTTCAGCTACATAAATAAATCAACTGGTTAGAAATAAATCCTAACCTTAATTTATTACGAGTGCGCACTCTAAACTCATAAACGTTTATTAATTTAATATGCATTTTGCGGAATCACCCGCTATGGAATCACCCATGTACACACTAAATTAATGAAACGCCCGAAAAGGACAGGCGTCCCCATCAACTTCTCGCACAAAGAATCCTCTTTGTGTATGAGCCCCGGTCATCTAAGTTTACGGAATCCACCGTAAAACCTCACGGAATCCACCGTGGAATATGCCTCCTGGCATCATACCCCCGGGGTGGGATAGCAATTGACCTCAATTGCTATTAGCTCAATGTGGAGCTAACAGAGTGGGGAAAGCATTTAAGTCTCTAGCGTGCATCCATTGTGCTTCCTCTATAGGATGGTTCTTAAATTTCACTAGATATCTAGAATACCTTCGGCCAGTTCTAGTGGTCATGTAGTCAGTGTCTATGATGGCTTCTGGTTCAAGTATTTCAGTCTCTTCTTCTAGTAAAGGTGGGTTTTCATAGACAGGGTAGATAGGTAATTGGCCTCTAAATGGTCTCAATAAACTAATGTGAAATGTATTATGGATTTTCCAATGAGATGGCAGTTCTAACTTGAATGCATTGTCATTAATCTTATGAATGATTCTAAATGGTCCATAGAATCTAGGAGCTAATTTGACAACTGGATGTCTATCTACACTTTGCAGTCTACGCTTTTCTATTCTAAGCCAAACATAATCATCAACTTTGAAATTCATGGCTTGTCTTTTCTTGTTGGCTTGTTTGGTATATGATTGTTGGGCTTTAGCAATCATATCCTTTACTTCATCAAAAATAGTGTTATGCATAACAACAATATCATCAGCACTCTGAATTCTATTAGACAAAGATGCAATAGGGGTAGATAATCTATATCCATAAATAACTTCAAAAGGTGCTTTCTTTGTAGATGTGTGCGGTGTATTGTTATATGCAAACTGTAATAAATGTAAATGAGTATCCCATGTCTGAGGTTTAGAAATAGTGTATGCACGTAAAAGATCTAAAATAGTGCTATTTGTGGTTTCTGTTTGTCCATTTGTTTCTGGATGAAATGCAGATGAGAAATCAATCTTTGTGCCTAGATTTGCAAACAGTGTAATCCAAAAATTATTACAAAATCTAGAATCTCTATCTGAAATAATCACTTTCGGCAATCCATGGTTAGTAAAAACAGTTTTCAAAAATAACTGTGCTGCTTGTGATGCTGTTAAAATTTTCTTACATGCAATGAAATATGCTTGCTTACTAAATCTATCTACAATTGTCCAAATCATGTCATGGTTAGATTTAGTATTTGGTAAACTAGTAATGAAATCCATAGATATATGTTCCCAAGGTTTAGATGGAATAGACAAAGGCATTAATAATCCATACTGTTTACCATGATGTCTCTTTATTCTTTGACAAATCAAACATTCAGAAACGAAATTAGATACATCTGCATCCATATGCGGCCAATAAAAATCTTCAGTTAACATGCGTAATGTAGATATGATGCCTCTATGACCTTGATATGGGGGACAATGAATTTCATTCAAAACAAAAGATCGAAATGGAATAGTAACACACAGTCTCTTTTCAAAAAACATGAATCCATCATTATATGACAATGAATCAACAGGAATGAAATTATTTTGAACTAATTTTTGCCAATCAGAATGAAAAGTAATATCCTGGTGATATGTGTCTTTCATAGCAATCAAAGAGTCAAAAGATATGATAGAAATATTATGAATTGCAGGTCTTCTACTCAATGCATCAGCAACTACATTTTCTTTTCCAGGTTGGTATTGAATGATAGGATGGAAACTTTGAATGAATGAAGCCCATTTGATATGACGGTCAGAAATTTGGGGTTGACTAAGTAGATGTCTAATGCTTTGCTGGTCGGTCTTTATCATGAATTCTGAACCCATTAAATAATGCTTCCATTGTTTTAATGCTTGTACAACTGCTAAAAGTTCTTTGTCATAAGTGGAATATTTAAGCTCAAAGGGTTTCAGCTTAGAACTAGAATATGCTATTGGATGGTTGTCTTGCATTAATGCGGCTCCTATTCCTGATCCGCTAGCATCGGTCACAACTAGAAAGAATGGTCTATTAAAGTCGGGTAATTGTAGAACAAGGGCATTGGTTAATGCACGTTTGAGTAAATCAAAGGATTTCTGCTGATTTTCAGTCCATTGGTAAACAATACCTTTCTTAAGAAGTTTTGTTAATGGTAAAGCAAGTAATGAGAAATTACGTACAAACTTCCTATAGAAACTAGCAAGACCAAGGAATGAGCGTAGTTCATGTACATTTTTAGGAACAGGCCAATACAATATTGCGTCAATTTTCTTAGGATCAACTTTAATTCCTTCTTTTGATACAATATGACCTAGATATTCTATTTCTGTCTTAAAGAATTCACTCTTGTCAGGATTTGCAAACAATTGATTTTCTTTCAGTAATTGAAAAACTAATGATAAATGCTCATAATGCTCTTTTTCACTTTGACTGAACACTAAAATATCATCAAAGAAAACAATCACACAATACTGATATTTTAGAAAAATACGGTTCATCATTCTACTGAAAGTAGCAGGTGCATTAGTTAATCCAAATGGCATGACTAAGAATTCGTAATGTCCAAAATGTGTCCTGAATGCAGTCTTAAATATGTCGGATCTATCTAGCCTCACCTGATGATATCCAGACTTAAGGTCAATTTTACTAAATATAGAAGATTCTTGCAGTTTGTCCATAAGGTCGTCAACTCTAGGTATAGGATACCTATTCTTTACAGTGATCTTATTTAATGCTCGGTAGTCAATACACATACGATAAGTATTATTCTTTTTCTTGACTAAGAGCACAGGTGCACGGAATGGAGAACTGCTAGGTCGAATTAAGCTTCTATTTAGTAATTCTTCAACTTGACTCTGGATTTCTTTTTGCTCTATTTGATTGTGCCTATATGGGGCTTTGCAAGGTGGTTGTGTGCCAGGTATTAGATCAATCTTATGGTCTTCTGGACGTGATGGAGGTAAACCTGGTGGTAGGTCTTCTGCAAAACAGTCCTTAAAATATGCGAGAAATTCCTTATGCCTAGGGTGCATATGATTTTCCTTTGCATGCAATTCATTCACCCAAATGAGATATGATTTAGTATTCTTGCGTAGTGCACGTTTTGCTTGAGTATGCGAAAGCAGTGGAAACATATGAGATGCATGCATACCAAATAATGTAATAGATTTTCCTTGAAAATTAATAGTCATTGTGTGTGTAGAATAATCTATATTGGGATTATGTTGGTGTCTCCATGGCATTCCTAGAATAATGTCACTTGACTGTAATGGGACAACTAAGAAATTTCTTCTTTCAATATATGGACCAATTTGAATTTCTAAATCTTGAACTTCTTGTGTGCCATTGTACCTAGTGCCTAAAAATGCAACTTTTATGCGATAATGCGTAGGTACAGTATGCAATTTCAATTCCTTTACCAATTTTGCTGAAATAAAGTCATGGTACTACCGTCATCATGCAAGATAGTTCTTTCTTTTCCATGCACCATACATTTCATAGTCAACAATGAATGTGAAGTAGGCATACCTGGTAAAGTGTCGGAAGTAGTAGTAGGATCATCTTCTTCTTCAGTGAAATCTGGCATATCCTCATGCTCGTCTTCATCCATAGCTCCAAGGTAGTTGATATGTGCTGATGGCTTCTTTGAATGACAATTTGTTGCGAGATGCCTTGGCTGGTGACACTTGTAGCATACGATGGGCTTGGCTTTGGTCACATTATTTGCAATGGCTGGGAGTCTGGGTATATTTGGATTTGCTTGTGGAATAGGCTTAGAATTTGGATTGACAGTGGATGGTAATGCAGGTGGTTTAGGCCAATTCTTATGGAAAGATGGTGATGAAAAACGACCTGGATTAAACCTTTTGAAATTGGAATTGAATTGTTTAGATCCATAATTACCGTTTGCTTGGAATGGCTGTGGTCGTCGATCTCTTCCGCGTAACTTATCTTTAGTGTCGTGAGCTAAGGAGATGGCATCTTCAAGGGTAGCAGGCTTGAACATGTTCACTTCAGCGTAGTAATGTCCAAGAAGTCCAGACATATACTTCCGCTTATGTGTCGTCTCTGGTACGTCTTCAACCATGCGTAGCTGTAGGAGTGCATTCCAAAAACGCTCTGTATACTGTGGAATAGGCTCACGATCGCGCTGTTGGAGTAAATCCCATTGCTTGATAGCCTTCTCATGAAATTGCGGTGGAAGGAAATTCTGCATGAACTTCTTCTTGAAATCTTCCCATGTAGCAGGACATTCTATACTCTTGCGGACTACAGTCCACTAGAGTGATGCTCTGTCTATCAGATGATTAGTAACACACTTGATTTTATATTTTTCGGGATAAGTTTCCTCATGGAAATAGTCATCAAACTGGCTAATGAATGATAAAACAGTCTTTCCTTCTCTTATGCCATTGAAAGTGCGAAACTTGAAACTTCGTTTACTTATCTTGGATTCCTTGCGAATGGTTTGTGCTTCAAGAGTGGCGTCGATGGTACGGCGAATCAAATCTTCAGCTTGAGGTTCTTCTTTATCAGTGGACGCTCCTTGTAGCTTTGTCAATTGCGCTTGCAAGGCTTGCCTAGCTCTTCGCTCTTCTTCCAATTGCAGCATGATAAGATCCAGCTTTTGCTCCATGGTAGGTTCGGGTAGATCGTCTTCAGCCATAGGATCGTCCATATGTGGGGTAGTCATCCTGTAAAACTCAACAAACCTTTCTCACTCAAAATCAGTTAGCGGGATGAGCGTAGCTCAAATTTGGGGTTACAAGGCTATGTATTTTTGGGTATTTCTTCTTCAATTTTCAGAAATTCTGCAATATTTCTGTATCCGTTTGCTGAAAGTACTTCAACGAACTTGTAGATAGGTAGAACAGCTTGTTGCGAACAACTTTCCAGTTCAGAGTTTTTGCATACGAACAAGTCTTCTATGAGTTTTATGCACTAGTCAGTTCTGATTTAGTCTGACTTGCAGAGTTGCAGACTTAACAGACTTGCAGAGTTGTTGACTTGCTGGACTTAGGCCGACTTGCAGAACTTGCAGAACTTGATTTCTGTCGACTTACGGAACTTGACTTCAGAAGTGCGAGACCCGGAGTTACTGAACTTGTTTGCCCAGTGTGACTTGCAGAGGATTGTGTGACTTGAAGAAAGCTTAGTGATTTAAGCTTTGACTTAAGGATTAAGAGAGCTTAATGGTGGAGTACAGGCCGCCGTTTTTTTTCGTGAGGGGGGGGCCGTTTTTTTTTCTCAACGCGGAAATTTCGGGGCTTCTCCAGATTAATCGATTTGATTTCTTGTTGATAGTCAAGCTTCATAAGCTTTCTCTTAAGCTTTTTTTTGAAAGAAATTATGATAAAAACAATGAAGCTTATCTCTGTAACTCCACGACTTGATGATGGAAGTGTTTGAGTGGTCCTCCGCCTGCAGAGCTTGGTCCTTCGCGATCTGACAGTGGAAACAGGGGTTCTTGATCGCCAGAAGTCTGCCTGTATCGACGGTTCGCGACGAGATTGACTGTAGAGGCCGTTTGTTCCTGGAGCTCCGCCTTCGCCCGAGATTGGTAGCGATTTGAAGCTCTTGATCTCTGCTCCGCTCTGATACCACTGATTAATCGATTTGATTTCTTGTTGATAGTCAAGCTTCATAAGCTTTCTCTTAAGCTTTTTTTTGAAAGAAATTATGATAAAAACAATGAAGCTTATCTCTGTAACTCCACGACTTGATGATGGAAGTGTTTGAGTGGTCCTCCGCCTGCAGAGCTTGGTCCTTCGCGATCTGACAGTGGAAACAGGGGTTCTTGATCGCCAGAAGTCTGCCTGTATCGACGGTTCGCGACGAGATTGACTGTAGAGGCCGTTTGTTCCTGGAGCTCCGCCTTCGCCCGAGATTGGTAGCGATTTGAAGCTCTTGATCTCTGCTCCGCTCTGATACCACTGATGCGCAGATCGGACGCAGATAGCTCACGTGGTGAATCCCGGAAGGTCCCCAAGAACAAAGTACTCTACTTTTTAGCACAAAAACCCATGTAAAAGCATGCACGACAAGAGGCAAGACACAAATTGGGTTCAATCTCCCCCATGCCTTGTGTGAGCGCTTCACAAAGAATGTATTTAATGTATATTTCCAATCTTCATGCTCAATAATAGCCCAATTACAAAAATATGACAAGCTTTTAGCTTTTGAGTTTGCTTTCTACCAAAAATAGGAAAATAAAGCTAATGGACGGTGCCCATAGTGTCTGACACGCCCAATCTCAATGTCCAAATAGAAATAACATATCCAGGTGCATAAGCGCATACAAAATAATAATAAATAATCGATGTCTCAATAGACATAACAAAATATAGGCGTGGCGCCTATCAAAATCTAGTCCAAGAGTCGAAAATCCGCTAGACTCCAATGCTTTCCTCCGCCACTGCTGCTATCTCTACACATCAACTGAAGCATTCACAATCGTTAGTAAAATAATACAATTAAACCGACAAAAGTGAATACCTAGCAGTCTTCAGTTACATAAATAAATCAACTGGTTAGAAATAAATCCTAACCTTAATTTATTACGAGTGCGCACTCTAAACTCATAAACGTTTATTAATTTAATATGCATTTTGCGGAATCACCCGCTATGGAATCACCCATGTACACACTAAATTAATGAAACGCTCGAAAAGGACAGGCGTCCCCATCAACTTCTCGCACAAAGAATCCTCTTTGTGTATGAGCCCCAATCATCTAAGTTTACGGAATCCACCGTAAAACCTCACGGAATCCACTGTGGAATATGCCTCCTGGCATCAATACTACCAAACTTTCTTGATCTGCATTTTATGGACCATATGCTTGAAGTATATGCTACACAAGAAGAGAGATTAGAAACACAAACTAATTGGAAATGATGATATTTTTTTGTAATGGTCACAATACTGACCATGTAGTATGTTATACTATTTCTAGTCCATGCCTCCACCATGGACTTATGAAATTTAGCAATTGTCTCTTTAAATGTATTGACATCACCATCCCTAAACCTCAACTTTTGTAAGAGAGCTACTAATCTATCTAGGTGTATCCACACTTCTACCTTTGCAATCCTCATTCATCCCCCATTGCTCCAATCCGGAACAACAAACTACAACCTTTTTTCATGCTTCATACTTCTCTAGTTGTTTTACAAGTATATTGTCTTGCTCTTCTCAAGGTGGATATATTTCCACTCTTTCCCAAATTTTTCTCGCCATTTTTTATTTCTACTTGGTCCCCATGCAATCCAACTTCAAAGAGGACTTGTTCTACCTTCTTGCATGCAGTGTCAGCTTCTGACACAGGATGCATCTTGTATGGAAAGAATATATATTCATATACTAGCTTCTCAATTATTCTAACCAAACAATGCAATGTGCAAAAGTGAACCATTGTTAGTAGTATTTAAAAAATAGGGTGCCAATTTGGATCCACTGGAACTAGCATTCCATTTCTCATGACTTTTTGATCACATGTTGGAGCACCTTGTTGTTGTGCCTTAGCAAGCCATTCTTTCTTTCCATCTTTTCCTTTCTTCCTAGTTTGCATGCAGTATATGCACGAAAATTTTACATTCACTGCATTTGATAAACCAAACATACACTTCAATGTTTTTAAATCACTTACAAGATGCCATTCAACTTGATAGACCCCAAACCCCTCGATGTGTAAAATTGCTCCATTATTTTTCTGTTGAATAACACTAGGTATATTAGTGAGGTTAAAAAAAACTTTAAGTACTTCATGGTCCTCCTTTGGTACTTCAAATGCTGCAAGCCACCATATTTCATTATCTGATTGTAGACTGAAGTATAAAGGATGGCTTTCATCAATGTTGGGATCCAATGCTCGATTCATAAGTGTTATACTCACACAATCAAGTTTTTGCCCCTTAATAATCTCACTCTTATTAAGTTTGAGGACAAACTTAAGTCTGCCTCTACATTCTTCCATTGATATATTGTAAAACTTGACCATAGAAATTTG
The DNA here is from genome assembly GCF_053477565.2 of Lygodium microphyllum. Taxonomy (NCBI): domain Eukaryota; kingdom Viridiplantae; phylum Streptophyta; class Polypodiopsida; order Schizaeales; family Lygodiaceae; genus Lygodium; species Lygodium microphyllum. Next base: position 83,764,633 of record NC_141158.1, read on the forward strand.
AACTCTCTATATATCCAATTCAAAGTTGTTGGATGCATTCAATACAAATGCAACTTCTTCAAATATATGTGTCTATTTTCCAGATACATTGGTTCACCAATTAGTTCTAAAACTTTCTCATTTAGTTGTTTTCGAGCTATGTGGATATATATGGATAGAGTGAAGCTAGAAGAGGAGGTGGATATATCTAAGGGAGGAATAAGTGAGCTATGCGGAACAAGAAGAGAGGGGTTGAGCACAAAAGCTCACTCAAAAGCTTGTTGCTACTAGAAAAGCTCACTTCTTGCCCTTCTTGATCCTTGCTATACATGGCAATGAGGCTACGAAGGGATTGTTGGTACCGTTGGTTGTACACAAGGATTGACTATTTGCTTGGAGGAAAAACTTTGTGAGAGATCACCCATCTTAGTACTATGATTGTCTATTTTTTGTTACATAAGGATCCATGTGCACCTAAAGATCTATGCTTGAAGCCCTTGATTTTTATATACTCAAAGAGTTACATGCGAGGATCATATGGAAAAGGTAGATGTTCTTGGTCTTCCTGCCCTTGGATAGCAACAAGATATCAAGAAACGAGAGCTGTTGCTTGCTTCCCCTTAGTGTCTTCAAGGGAAGGGTAGAAGGGAAGGCTAAAGATGAGAAAACAAGAAAACCAAGGAAATGAAAGAGCGTGAGGAGTTTTGTACCAAAGAGTCTTCCCCGATGGGCTGATTAACATTTCAAATGATAGGACCCACAAAGTAAATGCAACAGAGTTACTAGGATTACTAAGACTCGTAGGACCGAGAGCTGTGGTAGACGAGAAGATGCCAAAGAGTAGAGAGGATACTCCAAGAGAGCCCAAGTCTAGTAGAGATAAGAATGCATTTGCATGCTTATATCAAACGATTCTAAATGAGCGGAAAAAGGATAGCATGCCGGGGATTATAATTAAAGAAGCCGCGTATATTGCTTTTGTCTGGCAGACAATAATTATAGTCTTACACGAATTATATGCTTCAAGACTTACAAGAGGACAATTGATGCACAAATTAAAACGCCCTTAATTTCCCGCATTGCGACGATGACAGTACGTTTAGTACAGTGAAACAATGTTCGTGTTCATGAAGATGATATTGATCTTATTACAAAAATCACTAGTGGGTGGTACATGACTAATTGTTGCGGTGATAATGGCACCGGAACGAGCACGGGTGAGTTGATGACTACATCAATTTGTTGCAAGATGAAGGAAGAGGATACAAATACACAAGAGTTATTCAAAGCAGAAACTTGGCTACTCTTAGCACAAAATCACTTTATTTTATTGAAAAAATATAGTCATATCTCACATGGCTAGCCCAATCAAAATTTTGACAAGATTTTGATAATCTTGTCTCTCTCAATCGTGGAACAATAGCACACTTGCCAGAAGTCAAAGCAATATGAGTGTAGATCTAGATTACTTGTATGAATTGTTGTGTATTGAAATTATTGGGAGAGATGGAGAGAGAGAGGGGGAGGAAGAGGGCTAGAGAGACAAACACACAGAGTAAGAATCTTTTTTGCAATAGAGGGAACTACTTATGTGTGTGTGTGTGTGTGTGTGTGTGTGTGAGAGAGAGAGAGAGACAGAGAGAGACAGAGAGAGCTACTAGTTATGAGCAAAGAGAGAAGTATTTATTGCACCACATGTCATAATCCAATGTAAGACAAGTTGTATCATCAATAAAAATTTTATCAATATAGAGTGTTTGCATGATTGTTCCTATAATGCAAAGAAGAGAGAGAAAGAGAGAGGAAGAGGGAGATGGAGAGAGAGAATGACTTACGAATAAAGAGATGTATTTGTTCAACACATATCATAATCGTGATTGCACGAATGTTTCTATATTGTGTGTGTGTGTGTGTGTGTGTGTGTGTGTGTGTGTGTGTGAGAGAGAGAGAGAGAGAGAGAGAGAGAGAGAGAGAGAGAGAGAGAGAGAGAGAATGTGTAGAGAGAAATGTTGACAAGTAGAGAGAGATAGAGAGTAAAAGGATGGAGTAATGAGAGAGAGAGAGAGAGAGGTATTTTCATGGATATAGAGAGGGCCAGAGAGAATAAGGAGAGAGGAGGGAGAGATAACAAAAATGAGAGATGGCAAGGGGAGTAAGAGAGTGAATGGAAAAAGAGAGTGAATGAGTGATTCACAAAACACACACAGACGGAAAGAGAGAGAGAGAGATGTAAAGAAGAGAGAGAGAGAGAAAGAGACGAAAAGAGGAGGCTGATATAGGTAGAGAGAGTGTGTGTATGTGTGTGTGTGAAACAGAGAGAGATATACATATGGATAGAGTGAAGCTAGAAGAGGAGGTGGATATATCTAAAGGATGAAGCACGTGGAAATTGGGATAGGAGATGGCGGCAGGCAAATGATGGCAGTGGCAGCTTCATGAACTCCTCCCCTCCATGGCAGCCCCTCGAATTAACAGCGCAAGCGACTCCTCCCTCCTCACAGCAGCCACACGGCCCTCCTTCACGGTAGCAAGCATGGCCTTCAGCGCTTCCTCTCTCAGAGCCTTCTCCTCCTCTACGGCAGCGTTCCCCTCTGCCATTTCCCTTTCTTCCTTCCCTTCAAGCCTTCTCCCTCCCACTTGAGTGGCAACCTTACCCCCTCCTTCCTTACGCCCATGGCATTTATATAGGTGAGGGGAGGGGGATTCTCCCTCCACTCTCGTGGCATCATGCATGCCTTCGGTCCCCTCCATGAGCTCCAACGTGGTGCTTTGTCATCACGCCTCCCCTAGCTCTCGACAGGTCATCGTGCCTCCCCTAGCTCTCGACAGATCATCGCGCCTCCCCTTTCAAGTTCCAGCAAGGAGCTTAGTGGTTCTTGCTAAACCCTCCTCCTCCGTGAGGAGAGAGGGATTATTTTAAAAAATTTTGCTATTATCTAACTTAAGAGGAGATTCATATGTGGGAATATTACATTCTCTCCCCCTTGGAGGAATCGAGATGTCCTCATCTCGAGACAAACTGGGGATATTGATGGTTGAGAGTGCTTTCATCTATCCAAGTGGCATCCTCTTCGAGATAATCTTTCCACTGGACGAGGCATTCTCTCAAGGTTCTGGATCTCAGTTGTCTCTCCCTAACATCTAAGATCCTGTCAGGCCGTAGTTCAAGGACTCCTTGACTAGGCATTACAACTTGTTGGTCATACATGACTAGGATTTGGTACATACTTCTTCAATAGGCTGATATGGAATACATTATGAACCTTTAGGTTCTCAGGGAGTTGCAGTCTATAAACATTCAGTCCTAGGCACTTGAGGATTTTGTATGGTCCACAATACCTTGGACTTAGCTTCTTGCAATCTCCTAAGGATAGGGAACTCTTCTTTGGGCGTACGCGAATGAAGGCCATGTCTCCTTCCTCGAAGATTCTATCTTGATGCTTCAAATCTACGTATTCCTTCTATCTATCCTTGGCAGCTTGGATGTCCTGTCTTATTTGGTCATCCATCTCTTCCAACATCTGCCTTGAAGCTTCAACCCTCAAGGTTGGATCTGAGAAGCTTAGGGGACTTAAAACCATCTCTTCCAACATCTGCCTTGAAGCATTAACCCTCAAGGTTAGATCTGAGAAGTTTAGGAAATTTCGATAGTCATGACCATACAATGCTTGGAAAGGGGTCATCTGAATGCTTTGTTGGTAAGAAGCATTGTAGGCAAATTCCACTAAAGGCAAGTATTCAATCCACCTTTTTGGTTCACAACAGCAGTGTGCCCTAAGCATATCCTCGATAACTTGATTGACTCGCTCTGTTTGGCCATCCATTTGGGGATGGTAAGCTGTGCTAAAATAGAGTTGAGTCTCAATGGCTTCAAAGATGGCTCTCCACAAGTGTGATGTGAAGAGAGAATCACAATCACTAACGATTCTTCTTGGTAGCCCATGTAGCTTGAATATCTCCTTGATAAATAATCTTGCAATGTCTGAGGCTTTATAGTTTGTCTTTACTGGAATAAGGTGTGCAACCTTAGTCAGCATGTCAACCACAACCATGATGGAGTGGTATCCTCCCTGAACTTGGGGTAGGCCAACAACAAAGTCCATACTGATGAATTCCCATTTCATTTGGGGAATGTCGAGTGGTTGCAACTTCCTTGGCATCTTGACATGTTCGATTTTAATACGTTGACAAGACAAACACTAAGTGACATATTTGAAAATGCCACCTTTAAGACTCTCCCAATAGTAGCTCATCCTAACTGCATTGAGAGTCTTGGCATAGCCTGGATGTCCTGAGAAAGGGGAATCATGAGCTTCACACAATATCTTCTGCTTAAGTGACTGGCTTGCCAGTATACATGTTCTCATTCTATAGTAGACAAGTCCACTATTGACAGAGAATTCATGATACTTAGCCTGTAGCTTTTGTTCCTGGTCCTTGATAGAGATTTCCCTTAGCATCTTTTGATAGGCTGGATCATGGCATGCTTCTTCTCTAGCATTTTGCAATAGAGGGAATTGCTTATATAAGAGAGAGAGAGAGAGAGAGAGAGAGAGAGAGTGTGTGTGTGTGACACACACACACACACATATATATATGGATAGAATGAAGTTAAAAGAGGAGGTGGATATATCTAAGGGTGGAATAAGTGAACTATGTGAAACAAGAATAGAGGGGTTGCCAAAAAAAGATCACTCAAAAGCTTGCTGCTACTAGAAAATCTCACTTACCCTTCTTGATCCCTTTTATATATGACAACGAGGCTACGAAGGGCTTGTTGGTACCATTTGTTGTACACAAGGATTGATTATTTGCTTGGAGGAAAAACTTTGTGAAAGATCACTCATCTTGGTTTTATCATCGCCTATTTTTTGTTACATAAGGATCCCTTATGTTTTCTCACTCATTCTCCTCTCTCCCTCACACACTAGTCTCTCTCTCTTTCCCCATTTCTTTGTTGTCTTTCATGTTTATTTTCTCTCACTTGTTCTCTCTTCCTTTTCCTTTCTTCTTCTCCCTTTCTCAGTTTCTAGCTTTCTTTCGCTCTCTCTTTTTCTTTGTTGCCCCTCTCTTTTTTCTCTCCATCCCCTTATGTTTTCTCATTCATTCTCCTCTCTCTGTCTCCCCCCATTTGTTTGTTGTCTTTCATGTTTATTCTCTCTCTCTCTCTCTCTTGTTCTCCTTTCCTTTTCCTTTCTTCTTCTCCGTCTCTCATTTCCTATCTTTATTTCTCTCTCTCTCTCTTTCTTTGTTGCCCCTCTTTGTTTCTCTCCACCTCTTTATGTTTTCTCACTCATTCTCCTCTCTCCTTTCCTCTCTCTCTGTCTCTCTCTTTTCCCATTTCTTTGTTATCTTTCATGTTAATTCTCTCTCTCTCTCTCTCTCTCTCTCTCTCTCTCTCTCTTTGTTATATTTCATTGTTATCTTTCATGTTTATTCTCTCTCTCGTTCTCTCTTCCTTTTCCTTTCTTCTTCTCCCTCTCTCATTTTCTCTCTTTCTCCCTCTATGCACATCATTTTAAAAAAAACAAATAAAAGAAGAAAGAACAAGAACAAACCCTCTCTTTGTTTCTCTCTATCCCCTCATGTTTTCTCATTCATTCTCCTCTCTTTCTCCTTTTCTTTATTATGTTTCATGTTTTTTCACTCTCTCTCTCATTCTTTCTTCCTTTTCATTTCTTCTTCTCCCTCTCTCATTTCCTTTCTTTCTTCCTTGATGCACTTCATTCTCAACAAAAACAAACAAAAGAAAATAAGGAAAAACAAGAACAAACCAAGAGGGAGCAATGTACTCACCACAAAGGCCCGAGGATGATCTCTTCGTCTCCTCTTTGCGACAATCCCTCTTTGCCCTTTCTGCACTTCCTCCTCTTCTTCGCAAGCGGCAGCGCGGTGGTGGCGATGGTGATGAGAAGCTCTCATTCTCCCTCTTTCTCTCTTTCTCTCTCTCTCCCTCACAAATGCATGATCTCTTTCACTCTCTCTTTCGCTCTTCGTGGCAAAATGCCACGCTCGGGTTTTAGCCACTTTTTTTTACTCTAAGTACCCTCACTAATTACATCACATTTGCGATGCAAATAGCGACACCGTTGATATGTGTCGCAATTGGCTGTCGCTATTCCCCTATATCCTTGTGGTGGTTGTAGTGTATAAGAGTTGATGACTACAGCAATTTGTTGCAAGATGAAGGAAGAGGATACAAATACACAATACTTATTCGAAGCAGAAACTTGGCTACCTCTTAGCACAAAAGCACTTTATTTTATTGAAAAAATATAATCATAGCTCACTTGGCTAGCCCAATCAAAATTTTGACAAAATTTTGATAATCTTGTCTCTCTCAATCGTGGAACAATAGCACACTTGCCAGAAGTCAAAGCAATATGAGTGTAGATCTAGATTACTTGTATGAATTGTTGTGTATTGAAATTATTGGGAGAGATGGAGAGAGAGAGGGGGGAGGAAGAGGGCTAGAGAGACAAACACACAGAGTAAGAGTCTGTTTTGCAATAAAGGGAACTACTTATGCGAGAGAGAGAGAGAGAGAGAGAGAGAGAGAGAGAGAGAGCGAGCTACTAGTTATGAGCAAAGAGAGAAGTATTTATTGCACCACATGTCATAATCCAATGTAAGACAAGTTGTATCATCAATAATATTTTTATCAATATAGACTATTTGTATGATTGTTCCTATAATGCAAAGAAGAGAGAGAAAGAGAGACAGAGAGAGGAAGAGGGAGATGGAGAGAGAGAATGACTTACGAATAAAGAGATGTATTTGTTCAACACATATCATAATCGTGATTGCACGAATGTTTCTATATTGAGAGAGAGAGAGAGAGAGAGAGAGAGAGAGAGAGCGAGAGCTTATAAGAGAAAACTAAATATTTTATGCAACATGTGTTATAACCCAATGTAAGACAAGTTCTATCATTCAAGAGTGATCACATGAATATCTTAGTATTGTAGGAGAGAGAGAGAGAGAGAGAACGTGTAGAGAGAATTGTTGACAGGTAGAGAGAGATAGAGAGTAAAAGGATGGAGTAATGAGAGAGAGAGAGAGAGAGAGGTCTTTTCATGCCGGATATAGAGAGGGCAAGAGAGAATAAGGAGAGAGGGAGGGAGAGATAACAAAAATGAGAGATGGCAAGGGGAGTAAGAGAGTGAATGGAAAAAGAGTGATTCACACACACACACACACACACACACGGAAAGAGAGAGAGATGTAAAGAAGAGAGAGAGAGAGAGAAAGAGACAAAAAGAGGAGGCTGATATAGGTAGAGAGAGTGTGTGCATGTGTGTGTGTGAAACAGAGAGAGATATACATATGGATAGAGTGAAGCTAGAAGAGGAGGTGGATATATCTAAAGGAGGAATATGTAAACTATGTGGAACAAGAAGAGAGGGGTTGAGCACAAAAGGTCACTCAAACAAGAAGAGAGGAGGAATATGTAAACGGGAGCTGTTGCTTGCTTCCCCTCAGTGTCTTCAAGGGAAGGGTAGAAGGGAAGGCTGAAGATGAGAAAACAAGAAAACCAAGGAAATGAAAGAGCGTGAGGAGTTTTGTACCAAAGAGTCTTCCGCGATGGGCTGATTAACAGTTGAAATGATAGGACCCACAAAGTAAATGCAACAGAGTTACTAGGATTACTAAGACTCGTAGGACCGAGAGCTGTGGTAGACGAGAAGATGCCAAAGAGTAGATAGGATACTCCAAGAGAGCCCAAGTCCAGTAGAGATAAGAATGCATTTGCATGCTTATATCAAACGATTCTGAACGAGCGGAAAAAGGATAGCATGCTGGGGATTATAATTAAAGAAGCCGCGTATATTGCTTTTGTCCGACAGACAATAATTATAGTCTTGCACGAATTATATGCTTCAAGACTTACAAGAGGACAATTGACGCACAAATTAAAACGCCCTTAATTTCCCGCATTGCGACGATGACAGTACGTTTAGTACAGTGAAACGATGTTCGTGTTCATGAAGATGATATTGATCTTATTACAAAAATCACTAGTGGGTGGTACATGACTAATTGTTGCGGTGATAATGGCACCGGAACGAGCCCGGGTGCGTCGTAGGGGAGCATAAGCAGTACAACGTCGTCGCCACTTGAATATTGTCGTGCGGCTGCTGGCGCCGCTGCTGCTCAATTATATGGCCTTGAGTAGTACATACAGCTTGCAGCGTCGATGCAGGACCAGCTGCCTTTCGACTTGGATGATCGGTGCTAGAGCTGTTCATTATAATGGCCGGTGCCGTGCTGAAGGAAGGGCTGAACGTGTGGCTTCGTGTCAGAGTACCACTCATATACGTCTTGCTGCTGCTACCATATTCGTGAGGTAGTGCGCCTGCCATGTACTGGAAGAATGTTAATTATTGTCCTTGTTCTGATTCTTCTTTCTTCTCAACACTGACGTGTGGTACGTCGCTGATCTGCTTCGTCTTTGCTGCAAGTGCCGCCGCTTCTTCAGCTTCTTGTGCGTCTGTATATCTGTCTGTCTGTTATATGATGATGATATTGAGACGTTTGCTCTGTGTCGTCTTCACCTGCAGGCTGCACTGTGACTGCACTCTGCAAGATGCGTCTTGTATATATATATTTACCAATACGGGAATGCATTTCGTGGTGACGCGGAAACCGAGTGATAAGGCGTCTCCCAAAAGCAAAAGCAACACGAGAAGCGCCGCCTTTTCCAGCAAGCGAGATGAGGTCACAGGTGCACACGCGGCCCATCGGGAAAATGCAAAGGGGAATCTCTCTCTCTCTCGGGAAGTATATCCTTTTCACTATCATTTGAGAGCAGGAAGTATCCTCGATTGAGACGGTGTTTTAAACATAAATTCGAAATGTGTAACTATATATTGATAAATTTGAGGAGGACTTATAATTTCCTTCTTCTAAAGATTTGAGAAGGATTTTGAACCAAACCCACCACCTTTTCTTGAATGTGCCTAGTAGGAAAATTCAAAATGCATCTGCTGCTTCAGCCTCCCCCTTTGTCATCTGTCTCTCACTCTGTTTTTTTTCCTTCGAGAACGGCAGTAATTTGTATTGAAAGAAAAACAAGGCGATGTAGTCACAAGGGCCTGCTAAGGTAAGATTAGAGGCTTTGCCCAAAGCCTTGGTGCAAGTTAATTGAGAATGATGTTAATATAAACCCGGCTGAATGTAAAATATAATAATAGAGGAAATTTTCATGTAAGGATGATGCAAGTACATATTTGGATTGGATGTATGCAAGGGTATCAAGGGCAGGACAATATTATGGCCACACCTACTTTACTAGCAATAATCCTCATTGAAGGGCCTTCAATAACCATTAGGGACCATGGTGACTTCTCTAGTACGTGGAAGGTCTCATGCAACATTCTTCCTCAAGAAAGAGCCATGCAAAGGATGGCAGCAAGCCAAAGTTGATGAAGAAGACATCTACCAAGAGCGATGATGTTATGGACTTGGATTACCTTGTTGTTGTTGTTGCTAGCAGCACGACCCAGATATGGATGAGGTGGAGAGAAATCTCTAATAAACATTAAAGACATTTCTAGACGCAAATGAAAGGTGGTTGCAAAGAAGAGAGAGAAGGTGCTCAAAGCTCCAATCTCTCTCTCCCTACTACAGAAGATTAAGGCTTCAGTCTCTTTCTTGCTACACAAGATTAAGAGGAGGTATGTTGTGTATATTGCATGTGGTTTTTTTTTTCTATTTCATGGCGAAGCTCCTAGGAGAAGACAAGTTTGCATGCTAGTTTATGTAAAAGTATCATGGGAGAGCCATGCTCTAAAAAAAACAAGTTTCCTCGCTAAGGCGTTTACTTTGCACTGGTTGGCACATAACAGTAGAGATATTATATCATCACCTAAGTGGTGATTTAAAGGCAAGTTCATCTATGCTCTCTTGTGGATGCCTCATTTTAACCCTAAAGAATCTATGCAACATGAATGCCCTATGTGGGTTACCTACCTAGGCCTACCTAACTAGATGGAAGAGGAGATTGACCTGCTCTCAGAGGTATTGGCGAGCAAAAGATCTCATTATTCCCAAAGTAACACAGTCATTATAGATTATAACAAATATTGCATTCTGTGGAACAGGAGTAAAGATATATGTGAGTATTTGGAAGTCTTGGGTCTACAAGGATTTGAGATATGCATTGAAGTCAAATTTATCTATGTCATCAAACAAGGATTGCAAGCCAAAAGGAGTTAAAAAAGAAAGCCATCTTGAACATGAGAAGATGAAGTAACCTGAATAGGCTAAGGTGGGGGAGAGCAAATAGAAAGGCAAAGCAATTATCATAAGGCAAAGAGAGACCCAAAGTCATGAGAGCAACAATCGACCAAGATGAAGGCCAACCAAGGTAAAGATAAGAGTAAGGCTACTGGATTTTATGCCAAAGAAATGAAGCACCTGGAAAGGAGCAGACAAAGCACAAAATTGGAAAAAGGAACATCTCACTCAAGAAGTTGGCAAGAATCCTTTGGTGGGTAAAAACGTACATGTATGCTTGTTAAGGAGAATGAGGAGTTCAAGGAATTCTATGGTACTTATCACGGCCAATACTAAAAGGCTCAACATTATATCATGGAACATAACGGAATTATGTTCCAATAAGAGGAAAGTTTCATGTAGGTCTTTGATCACCAAGAGAAAACCAAACATCTTAGCTTTGCAGGAGGTTAATCGTATGTAGATGACAATATGATTATGGAAAAAGAAGGCTATGTGGTCCTTTTAGATGTAGAAGACAAGGGAAGAGGAGGAACCATTATCATAGCTAAGAATGATTAAGCCCTACTATAATTTAGAAAAAGAAAAAAGGAGCTACTATGGGGGCCTTGATTAAAGTGGCAAGAGGAGAAATACACATCTTTTGTGTTTATGGACCAACTGCATCAACTAGAAGAGCCAAATTATTGGGGAGATCTAAACTTGGAAATCAAGTAGAAGAGTACAATCCTAATAGGGCATTACAATATGACTACTTCTAAGATAGATAGATCACACAAAAGTGAAACCATGATTGTAGTTGAGAGGGATAGCTAGGGTGACCTTTGTTGCCAACACGATTTGATAGACTTACCCAACATGTGTGACAAGAAGGAAGCTCAATGGTACTTCACTTGGCACAATAAACACAAGGATAGTAGTTGGAGGGCAACCTAGCTAGATTGATCATATAACAATCAACAAGACTTATGTTATGGACTCAAACAATAGCCCCATTCTCAAATTACCTTTAGAGTTGTCATGTCACAAGGTTACACAAAATGACATCCTCACTTCATGTTCAGCACCTCTTCCTATAGAATAAAGGGTTTTTGTATGCTCTAAAGGAGAAGTGTCTTGAAGCCAACAAGGGGAGGTTGACCTATTTTGAAAGCTAGACAAGGAAATCAGAAGCATCAGTGAGAGGAGGCCAAGAGATATGGCCATACTCAAGTGTAGGAGAAAGCATTTGCATGCAATTGTCAATAGAGCTTGCTTGTTGGCTAGCATTTGTGATCATTCTAATGCTCAATTTCTAGTATGGATCCTTTAGAAGACTCGCGATTATATAAAAGTGGAGGAAGGCAAGAGAGTTGATGCTTTACAGATGCAACTAAAGGGGTCATGTTTCATAGAAAGGGTTGCAATTATCTCCACCTTTTACAATGTGCTACAATATAAGAAACCAAGAGAACATATAGCTATGATGGAAGATGAGGGAGGAACTCAACATTCAGACAATATGGCAATCGCTAGATGATTTGTCAAATACCTTTCTAGTATTGTGGGGACTAATCTAGTATTGGAGTTGGACTTTGAGGATAAACCACAACAGGTTTTGGAGCTAGTGAGAAGTGGTTGACGAGGAGATGACAACTTTGTTGGCTAGGCCATTCTCAAGAAACCAAGAAAACATATAGCTATGATGGAAGATGAGGGAGGAACTCAACATTCAAACAATGCGGCAATTGCTAGATGATTGATCAAATACCTTTCTAGTATTGTGGGAACTAATCTAGTATTGGAGTTGGACTTTGAAGATAAACTACAATAGGTTTTGGAGCTAGTGAGAAGTGGTTGACAAGGAGATGACATCTTTGTTGGCTAGGCCATTCTCAATGAAAGAACTAGATTATGTTGTTAAGAATATGAACAAGGGGAAGTCATTTGGGCTTGATGGCTTACTAATTGAGGTGTTTTAGGAGATCTAGCATGCATGTGAAAAGGATACCGCAAATTTTTCCAAGATATGTATGAGAAGAGATGCAATTGGTCAATCGATCAGGGAGGATCAAACTTTTGCCAAAAGAGATGGTGAAACTCAAGCCTTCTCAACGAAGGACTCTATCAATACTAAATGTCACATAGAATATAATTTCCAAGGCATGACATTGAGGCTTAAGTTTATACTGGGGAAGATTCTTCACAAAGCCCAATATTGTTTTGTTTATGGGCATAAAATCTAAGACATTGCACTCAACTTGATGGTGGTCATACAGCATGCAATTGAGATGGGAGGAGAATTTATTTTGATTAGTATGACTTGGATAAGGTCTATGATAGGCTTAGATGGGACTTCATCTTGTTGATGATGGAGAAGTTGGGCTAGGAAGAAATTTCTACCGAATGATTGCCACACTTTTTTCCAACACCTTTGCCAAAGTGGGGCTCAATGGCTTTATGTCCCATTCTTTTGATCTACATAGGTCGGTATGGCAAGAGTGTCCCCTAGCACCCTTGCTCTCTATTACTGTGGTAGTTCCTCATCGTTGAGAGTGCTTTCATCCATCCAAGTGGCATCCTCCTCGAAATAATCTTTCCATTGGATGAGGCATTATCTCAAGGTTTTGGATCTCAATTGTCTCTCCCTAACATCTAAGATCCTGTTAGGCCATAGCTCAAGGACTCCTTGGCTAGGCATTACAAGTTGTTGATCATCAAGTACATGGCTAGGATTAGGTACATACTTCTTTAGTAGGCTGATGTGGAATACATTATGAACCTTTAGGTTCTCAGGGAGTTGTAGTCTATAAGCATTGGGTCCTAGGCACTTGAGGATCTTGTAGGGTCCACAATACCTTGGACTTAGCTTCTTGCAATCTCCTAAGGATAGGGAACTCTTTTTTGGGCGTACGTGAATGAAGACCATGTCTCCTTCCTCGAAGGGTCTATCTTGACATTTCAAATCCGTGTATGCCTTCTGTCTATCCTTGGCGGGTTGGATGTCCTGTCTTATTGACTTCATTTGGTCATCCATATCTTCTAGCATTTACTTTGAAGCTTCAACTCTTAGGGTTGGGTCTGAGAAGTTTAAAAGACTTCGACAGTCATGCCCATACAATGCTTGAAAATGGGTCATCTGAATGCTTTGTTGGTAGGAAGCATTGTAGGCAAACTCAACCAGTGGCAAGTATTGAATCCACCTTTTTGGTTCACGGCAGCAGTGTGCCCTTAGCATATCCTTGATGAGTTGGTTGACTTGCTCCATTTGACCATCGGTTTAGGGATGGTAAGCTGTACTAAAATAGAGTTGAGTCCCAATGGCTTTGAAGATAGCTCTCTAGAAGTGTGATGTGAAGAGAGAATCACGATCACTAATGATTTTTTTGGGTAACCCATGCAATTTGAATATCTCCTTGATGAACAACCTTGCAATGTCTGAGGCTTTATAGTTTGTCTTAACAGGAATAAGATGTGCAACCTTGGCGAGCATATCCACCACAACCATAATGGAATTGTATCCTCCCTGAACTTGAGGTAGGCCAACAACAAAGTCCATACTGATGAATTCCCATTTCATTTGGGGAATGTCAAGTGGTTCCAACTTTCCTGGCATTTTGACATGTTCAGCTTTAATATGTTGACAAGACAAACACTCACTGGTATATTTGAGAACGTCACCTTTAAGCCTCTCCCAATAGTAGCTTTTTTTGACTGCATTAAGGGTCTTGGCATAGCCAGGATATCCTGAGAAAGGGGAATCATGAGCTTCCCAAAGTATCTTTTGCTTGAGTGATTGGCTTGCCGGTATACATAATCTCACTCTATAGTAGACAAGTCCACTATTGATAGAGAATTCTTGATACTTAGCTTGTAGCTTCCGGTCTTGATCCTTGATAGGGATCTCCCTTATCATCTTTTGATAGGTTGGATCATGGCATGCTTCTTCTCTAGCTAGCTCAAGTACTAGGTTGTTTGGTATGGATACCTTTGTGGCTAGAGATCTAGTTGTTGATGGATTTTGCAAGATTAGAGAATTAAGGAATGCCTTGCGGCGGTTGAGTGCATCAACAACTACATTCTTCTTTCCAGGCTGGTATTTGATTTCAAAATCATACTCCTCCAGCACTTCAATCCACCGACGTTGCCTCACGTTGAGTTCATTCTGGGTAAAGATCCACTTGAGACTTTTATGATCTATCACTAGGGTAAACTTGTTACCCAGCAGGTAATGTCTCCAAAGCTTTAGAGCATGGATGACAACTAATAGCTCTACATCATGGGTAGCATAATTCTTCTCATGGCTCTTCAGTTTTCTTGAAGAGTATGCTACAAGATGACCTTCTTACATAAGCACACATCCTAAGGCAAGTGTGCTAGCATCAATTACTACTTCAAACTCCTTACTAAGGTCCGGAAGTTTCAGGATAGGTGTTGATACCAAACTTTGCTTTAATCTATCAAAGCTAGATTGTTCAGCAGTTGACCATGCAATCGATGTTTGCTTCTTTAGTAGATCCATCAGAGGCACTGCAATCAAAGCATAGTTTTTGGATAAAGACCCTATACCACCCTGTCAAACCAAGAAAACTGCGTATTTCTTTGACAGTTGTTGGTATTGGCCACCCAGAACATCTTTGACTTTGGATGGATCCACTGAGATTCCTTCCGCTGACACGATGAATCCCAGATATTCAATCTGACGTTTGAAAAATGCACACTTCTTCATCTTGGCATAAAGCTTGTGTGCCCTCATTGTCTCAAGGACAATGCGAAGTTGGGATTCATGATCTTCTTCCTGTTTGGAGTAGACTAAGGTATCGTTGAGAAGAATACAAGTACAAAGTCATCAAGATATGGCCTAAAGATATCCTGCATTAACCTGTTGAAGGTGACAGGTGCATTTGTCAGCCCAAATGACATGACTAGGAACTCAAAGTATCCACATCTTGTGTTAAATGCCGTCTTTGGGATATCTTCTTCCTTGATCCTTATCTGATAGTATCCAGACCTGAGATCAATCTTGGAGAAGATCTTCACACCTTGAAGACGGTCAAGAAGGTCATCTATTCTTGGAATAGGATACTTATTCTTAATGGTTGATTGATAACCCTTTGTAATCAATACACAGCTGAAGTATTCCATCCTTCTTCTTCTAGAACAGCACTGGAGCTCCCCATGGCAAACTGCTGGGATGGATGTAGCCCTGATCTAAGAGTTGCTTGAGTTGCTCTTTTAGCTCAATCACTTCCGGGATGGACATAGGCGGAAGTTTTGTCAGCTCTTCAGAAAATACATCTGTGTACTCCTTTAGCCATGAAGGTTCTTCACTAGACTCCTAATTCTGATCTAGCTTGTTAAGCTTAATCAAGTAGACAGGTAGTCCCTTTCTAACTCCCTTTATAATCCGAGATGCTTTGCCAATTGAATTTTTGGCTTTTCAACCTCTCCTTGAGTTGTGACCAATTCCCCTTCAGAGTTTCGAAAGGAAACTTGGCCCTTTCCACAATGAATGTGGGCATCATTAGGTTTAAGCCAATCCATTCCGAGCAAGCACTCATGGATGCCTAGGTTCATGACCCTAAATCTGACCAAATTCGACTTTCCTCCCAGAAAGAATTCCACCTTAGCAGTTTGCCTGGTACAAGTGACCTCATGACCATTTCCTAATTCCACAAGCAAGGTAGGTGCTTCTATTGTGGCTATTCCTAATCTTCTTGCTCAAGCTAGTGAGATAAAGGAATGTGTACTGCCACAATCAATCAAGGTTCTAAAGCCTTTACCTTGATAGTCTGATGGTGTCTGAATCACCAAAAACTGGCGATTTGGGCCTTTCTTGTGAAGGGCAGCATGGACTGTTACCCTCTCAAAGTGTACTTTCATGGTCGGGTCTTCTTCTTCGCATATCTCCCTGTTGGCAACACAGGCGGTTCTTCCTCTGCCCCGGGTGGCGGCTCCTTGGCCACGGGCGGTTCCTTGGAATGGTCCTTGACATTGTCCTCCGCCAAGTTTGGGACATTGCCTTTTGAAATGACCGGGATCGTTATAATGGAAGCAACAGAGATTGCGGCCATTTCCTTGGGTAGGAACAAAGTTATTGACATTGTTGGTCCTTGCTTTCTTCCTTTGTCCCCGATTTTGACCTTGAACTCTCTTTGCTTGGGACCTATACACTCCTTTGTTCTGATCATTATAAGACCAAGTCTTGTTATTTCTTGGCCTGGTCTGCACCTCCTAAATTATGGGCGCAGCTCGAATGAGTGTGTCCTGAAGATCTGTCGGGCGCATTGATTCGAGGCGGGTATTTATAGGTGGGTTTAATCTCGCATAAAACTTCGATACATGTTGTGTCATATCCATTTGTGGCGCATACTTCAGAAGAGAGACGAACTTTGAGTAGTATGCGTGAAGAGTCAGACCCAGTTGTTTCAGCTCATAGAACTCATTCAACTTCTGCATGCGATACACAGGTGGTAAGTATCTTCCTTGCACAGCATTTTTCAACTTTTTCCAGGTAACGGACCCTTCCGAGATCCCTTGATCTCTGCACCATTGCTTCCACCAAAGTCTAGCTTCGTCGGTGAGCTTCAGCTTGGCGAACATTGCCTGGTTAGCAGGTGTAGTACCGGCCGCTTCGAAGTAATCTTCCATGGACTCGATCCAAATCTCAGCATCAGCTTGGACAGTCCTTCCTTTCCCGTCAAACTCTGGCGGCTTGATCTGCTTGAGAATAAACTTCTTCTCCTGAATCACGGCCGTAATGCTATAGGGGTTGGACTAGAAATCTGAACCTGGGGTTGTTCCTAGGCATGAGATTTTTAACGTTAACAACTCGCTAATCTTACTATTATATTTCATATCCAATTCAACTTTCAGCCAAGAAACCTAACCACTTAACTTTTTATCAATTCTCATAGTCAAGAAAATCATTGATAAAAAGAAGTCTTATTTCATTCATATGGGCATAGCCCTTTCGGAGTACAATATTTCTTGGAATGGTAGAGCAAGCTGATACATTAATTCAGGGAGAATAAGATTGTGTTACATTCAGCTATGGGAACTGGGTAGTAGTATGGATTTGGGTCATGAATCTTCAGGAATCGATAAGTCATTGAAAGATTAGGGTATCCTTTCCTTTGGTACCCATTCTTCTCGTAGCGTCCCAACACCTTGATCCTGTCAGCGGGGATTATGCGGGTCACTTCCTCGTACACATACGTATTCAACTTGACCTTCCGACCTTCAACATGTAAGGTTGCGTTTACGTGAGCCTCAACAAAAATGAACAGCTTCACAATCTTCACGTCCTCCAACCACTTGATTCTCTTTAGGTTGGTTCGAAGGTACGCAAACCGGTGGGTAGCTATGTAATAGATTCCTAAATCACCCATCCATCTCCATTCCACGTACAGAGGCGATGGATTGTAAACGCAGTCTAGGATGTTCATCATATCGATCCTTTGTCGATAATCTGAAGCATGCATCGCGGTCATAAATATGACCTGGAACACCATGCATCTGTTCCATGCTTCATAACTCTGCAAGATAACATCGATAAGTAAGAAAATATTCCTAACCGTAACATTTGCTTTACTTCATCTTATTAAGTTTTCTTATAAAGATAGATCCTTCGTTGGTTCGCTTTGATACCAACTGTAATGTGTTCGCCTGTTCGCTTGTTGCAGGACATGTCTTAGCAGTCCATCGGAAAGAGGGTCTAGAAGGCTCTGCCCGGCACTCCCATGGAATGTTATGAGGTTTGCGATCTAGGTCTTTTCGAGTATACCACGTAGCGAAAGTATTCCGGTTGTTCCCACTTAGGACCGACCTGAATCATGGTTTCCTCTTGTGGTCAAATTCCTAAAGAGTAACTAGCATCGAACCCCAGGTAAACTACTTTACGCAGAAACGTCAGGGTCGAAGCAGATTCATGCTACACTTGGTTCAAGGAGAATGGGAAACGAGAGGGATGCAAAGCTCGACCTCTCTGTCCATAAGGCATAGTCCCATTTCGTTCCCCTAAAATAGCATAAATCTGGATTCTAGTAACCTGAACTCTAGGTCAGTGTTGCCTGTTGTACATTCCCTTAACTTGCAAAGTTTCTACTGTCGATTCTATTTGAGAAAAGTTTCCGGCCAACTGGGACCACCCATCCGTAGGACGGACCCATGGCCACATCCACCGCACTTTCCTCAAGGTTGCTTTAGTTGTCTAATTTTCTTCACGTAATCTTAGCACTTGACATAGAAAACAGTGCCAAACAAGTTCCTTTTCAACAGGTTATCTTACTTATCTTTGGAATACATCCATAAAATCCAATCCGTGGGCTAATCCATAATCCGCCCGAAGGCTATCCAGCAATCCACATGGATTACTAATCTAAGATTCCGCCCATAGAGTAGTATGCAGGCGTCGAGATCCAATCCCGAGTCATGTTGGCCTCTTGTGCAAGGCCCAGAAGGCAAGGGATTTATGGCCAGAGCCCTCCCTAGCACCGAAGCGTCCTCCTGCTCCAAGTAGTGCTCAACGGAGAGACCTCTCGTGGCGGGTTTGGTCCACGTTCCCGGCATGACTAACAACCCTATTGGTTAGGGTCACGCAAAAAGTTGGGGGTAACTAATGCTACCTCTCCCTTCAGGCCTTCAACTTGAAGCATTAATTACATTTTCATCTTTTAGTTCCTTGAGCAAACAATGCAAACAGTGCTCCTAAACTGTTACAAGCACAATCAATCCAGTGGTCGTTTAATTGGCCAACTACTAAAGAGTGAATCCTTATCTCCGAATGCATCCAGCATTCGATCCGGGATCAATTGCAACTTGGCAAGATCCCCAAGGGTTTGTTTGTTCACCCTTTTGTCCTTGGGATAGGGCCATACCCTGTTAACCCAACTTAACCAACACCTTAGGTTTCATAAATTAATAATAAATCCTAGCGACCATGTCGCTCTAACTTGATTGATCCTTTGCGTACCAAGCAATGCATAACTTCCCTTATCTTGGCTAATTTCCCCAAGAAGGTGATGTAATAGGATGACTACTCATCCTCTTGCAAAATAGACTTGCACTAGAACCTGCCAACCTCATTCCAAGGAATGGCAAATCCATCTTGTGATTAAACCACAAAGCCGCGCGACATTGCAACTTGTTGCACGTGTCGCACATAACTCATGGGATCATTTCACCCATTGAACAGCATTTACTGGTCAAGGAGTTATGTTTAGACAAGACGCAGGATTTGGGGTGTCTTCTTACCCCACCCAACCCTAATTGTACTAGGCCAACAACGTTTGGTCCTAGGGTTTCCAAACTCAATCCGAGTTTTAGCATTAGGTTGAAAAATCCTTAGGGTAGAAACCCTAGATCGTTGTTTGCATGAGCGTTCAATTGACCCAACATTCCGTGAATGTGGGTAGGACCTTTAGGTTTGAGAGCTTCGACTTGGCGTCGAAGTACGATACTATGCCGCATTTCTGATGTGCCAAGCCTTAGCTAGTACTTGAGGTGTTTATCATATCGACTAGTTATGCCTATACGAATCCCTAACAGTTATATTATTATGAGTGATTTAGCTAAGTTGAACTACTTGACTTGCGACAAGGATGAGCCTTCGCTAGAAATGCTAACCTTGTCTAAAGGTGTAAATAGATGCTAGATACCACATTTCATGTAAGTATACGATTTGTTACATCTATGTTCTATAAGGTATGCAAAAACCCTTTTACTGTTCTTATTCAAGTCTCGACGAATGACAACTTTCATGAACCTACTAGGTTTTACATCAAAGAATCACACCTACAACCTTTTGTCTAGGCAATTGAATTTCATGCTTTGATAAGCCATGCAATCTTTTCTAAATGCAACTTGATGAAATGAAATTTACGCATGATGAATATGTAACATGCAACCCTAGATACAACATCGTAAATGAAGTTCATGCAAGACTAAGGCTAGTGTTGACTTAATCCATTTCCAAGTACCCTTTTTCATGCAACTTACAAGTCCGTGGTTCCATTCCCATACTATGCAATTGTCCAGGGTTTCATTTTCATGCCGCGCAACAGACGTTAATGATTCTTTTCATGCAAGTCATAACAAGAAGGTTATTGACTAAATGCAAGATACTCTTTTCCTTCACGGCCAATGCACTGACAATTTCCTTTTTAACCCTATGCAATATGTGTTTTAGACTTTCACTTTGAAATGCACAACAAGGCAACATACAGCTAATCTCCTAAGACAGTCAAGTAGTTTATGTTCACAACTTTGGAAATGCAAACGATCCAATTGCATGACATGCACCAACCCTTGTCTATCGTTCAAAGAGATAATTTATCAAATGTACTTTTATCACTACCACATGAATTAACGATAGGCATAAAATGCATTCTCCCTATGGAATTAAGCGTACGTAAAACATTTCTTCATGTGGGAATAAATTCATGGAACCTAGGCTTGTTTATCCGTGGTGATGTCCATGTGTAAGTTGGCACGAGGAACCTCTCGCGGGTGTGCCTTGCGTCTTCTTGGGAGCCATCGTTGATAACTTGAACTCCGCGGATTCCTTCTAGCCTCTACTCTCGCTCTCCGAGATTGCCTGTAGATCGATACCTTCTCCTCGCGTAGGAATAGGAGTTTTACAAACCCGGTTTTAAAACCAGGGAAGGGCACATAGGAACAAGGCTTATGTCCCTTATCCTTAGAAGCTTCTTAAAGAAGCTTCTGATTATGAACAGAGTCAACGTGGTAGGGTCCCAATGCTTGGGAGAAGAAAAATATTGTCGATGGGGGGGTGATTAGGACGATGGTAGGGAGGCCGATTATGGCGGCCGCTGCAATGGCAGCAGCACATGTGTGTAGCAGCGATCACCTCAACTGTAGGCGGCGGACCCTCCTCCTCTCTCCACGATCGAGCAGCACGGCAGTGTCCCCCCTTCGTTCCACCAGCACGGCTACCTCCCACTCTCTTCTCTGCTCTGATCGTTAGCACAACAGTCTCTTTTCTCTAATCGTCTGATTCTCCCCCTCCTTTGTCCATAGGGGGGGTTCATATAGTGCTTAGGGGGTGAAGGGGAAGCTCCACCACGTGGATTATGCATGGCTATTCCCTCCTCATGCTCCTTACACCACACCTACTTAGGCCATTCCTCCCCACACTCCCTCTCCTCTAGCCATGCATTGGCTGGGGGAAGGGATAATTATAAAAAAAATTGACTTAATTATACCTCTTGGGAGGTGCATCCACGACCAAGAGAGGCTTATTGAGTGTTATTCTATTTTATTATAAGTGGATATGACCTATGAGTGACTGAGAGAGAAAGATAACCATTTCAGAGGGATAAAACCATGTATTTGTGATGAGTGAAATTTCGAGGGATTGAGAGATAAAAAACAATAAATAATGATGAATGAATTCTATGTGATTAATTCCTTAAAATTTGAATATAAATTTGTGTTTTCTTTGTCATTGATGTATAATAATAAAGATATGTTGAAGATTTATTAAAGATATATCCATGGAAGATTCATTTTATGATGCTTCATAGAGTTATTCTTGTTTTTTTTTTCATTTCTCTTGTTTTGCAATTTCAAGTGTTAAAGATGTTTCTTGTTGATGATACCAGATTGAATTTCTTATAATATTTTTCCTATTTCCTTGGTATTCTCTAGAGAGCTCCATGTTTTAGTGCACAACTAAGGAAATTCCATTAGCAAGTACCTACTACTACAAGAGGCTAGAAATCAAGGAAACGACACTATTGAAGAGAAAGTGAAGTATGAAAGATCAAGCAACAAATAAAACTAAAGAAGTAGAAATAGAGAGAATGAATATTAATGGAAGATTTGGCCTTCATTGAAGAGTTATCAGATATTGTCAAGTGAGAGATTGTGAAGAAACTCTAGTAGTCATGGTCAGTGGAGGTTTGCAAAAATAAGAAGGAAAAGAGATGGGACTTATTTGTGGATACACAATACTAGGACACATGGGATGCATGCTCCACTGACAATCCTCTATTTGTCGAATCAGCAATCCACTTGAAGCTAGTAGATAGAGTGCTCTTTACAATCTACATTGTGATAAAGAGGCAAGTACTAGAACGAATGCAAAGGTAGGTAAGAAGATCGAATGCAAAGTTCAAAGCTAATCACAAGCTAGCAAGAGAAGCCTTCTTTGAGGCCCTTGTGGCACTCTTCATAGAAGTTGGAATGGTAAATTAAGGTTCCCTTCATAGCTAGATCCATCCTTGAAATGTTGATGATAGGCCAATGAATGTAGTCCCCTTCATAGCCAGATCCATACTTGAAATGTTGATGATGGGACAATGAATATAATCCCATTTCCAATTTTAAAGGAAATATACAATGAAGACCCTGATCTTCATGTAGTTAATTTTATGGTAGCTAGCATGGCTAACAATGCCGAAACCTAGAGCATTCGTTGGTAATATCTCCTATTACTTTCATAGGCACAGTGTCTCAATGGTATAAGAGACAAGCAATAGGAAATATTAGCACATGGAACATGGCTTTTCTCACCAAATTCAAGTGTGAAGATTTAGAACTAGAATGAAAACCGGAGGAGTTTGTGAATTTGAACCAGTCCTGTGGAGAAGCAATGGAATAGAATCCATCTTGAAGAGATGGACCAACCATAACTTGGATGAAGGCATCCAAAAATGCATTTTCCATAGAGGCCTAAAACCAAAAGTTCACAAGTTCATGAAATTGAGAAGACCAACTAATTTGGAAGCTATAGTGAAAGGTGCAAGACGATCGACTGAGAAGACCAACTAATTTGGAAGCTATGGTGAAAGATGCAAGACTGTATGATGAAGTTGAAGTAATATTTTCTATGACCTCAAGAAGAGAAGTCCTACCAACTACAATTCTAAGAATGGTGTATCCAAAAAATCTAGTCCCAATGACTATTTTCTACCCCTACTCACATATGTCGAGAGTATTGTAGTATTGTAATGTCTCCATTACTTAGTTTATTTTAATAAACGATGTGTGTATACATTCCAAAAATTTATTTATGTTGAAAATAAAATGGTAAAGATTGCACATTTTTAAAACTAGATCTAACTATGAAGATAATTGAAGGAAGGCTTGGGAAACCCTCCCAAGGCAAGGCTATTAAAACTATGTTTGTAGTATATAACAATAAAAAGAACTAGCCTAGTGAATAGTCACTTGGTAGTTAAGTGCACTTGGATGATGACACTGGTAGGATGGGTAACCTCCAAGGAAGCTTTTCTTATGTAATATTTTCGCTCGAAATATTAAGTCGACCTTAAACCCCGCACACCCCGTGCAATAAGACACCCCAAAGCAATAACCCACATCGTAAAACGTTGACAGTTAAATGCTTACCCCACGTGCACGATAATAAACCTCAACCGCATTGTGCAAATAAGGCTGAGGCTAAAACCCACAAGCCGCACAAGAACACCCTTCTTGGGAGAAAGGTAAATGGATAATGGTCAATTTTGTGCAAAAATTTTTATGATTAACCCCCTCCCCCCAGCCGATGCATGGCAGGGAGAGGGAGTATGGATGAAAACTTATGTTATGTGGAGAGCATGGGGGAGAGAGGAAGCATGCAAGCCACCCACTTGGGAGGCTATCCCCCCCCCCCCCCCCCATTAGCCTATATAACCACCCCCTCCCCAGGCTTGAGGGAGGGGAGAGAAGACAGAGAGTAGAGGCTGTCGTGAAGATTGCCGCCAGGCCAGGACTTACCGCCGTTGAAATGCCACTCTGCACCACTTCACGACCTCATCATCATCACCATCACCCTATTCGTCATCCTCATCACCTCCCTCTTCAATATTCTCTCTCCACATAAGCTCTGATTCAGAAGTATAGAAGCTTCCACTAAAGGGCTTTCTTAAGCCTTGTTTTCACGTTGTCAAGTGTTTTTCTGAAAACTGAAAAGCCCTAGTCAATTTGTAGTTAGGTTTGATTTTTGCTAGCTTAGTTGTTTGCATGACAGTTTGTTTTGTTATTTTGTAATTGGATTTCTTGTGTTTGTCTCGCTTAGGATTTGTTTCCATCATTTTGTTTGATTTGTTGAGTGTGAAACTTGATAGCCTTGGTCGAGCTTGGTATTTTTTTAAATAGGATGAAGCTTGTGTTTGTCAATAGCTACCAAACATTGAGGAGCTAGGTATGTTTTCTTATCGAGACTTTTGCACATCACAAGGATAATGGGTTCACGAGCACTTCGCGTTGCACTAGTTGATGCACTGCACTCCGGGGTCGTCTCCTGTTCTTATCAAATATTTCCATGCCATGGGTTGGGATTATGCATGCTTTGCATCATCATTGAGCACTAGCACGGCATGAGGTCCGCTGCATCTATATGCAGTAAATCTTAGATGCACGTGCACATGAGAGAGCACATGTCGTTGATCACGCACATTTCTTGTACGTACGACATTTGGGAATTTCATCACCAAGTTAGGAACCTCTGGTTGAGTATGTAAGGTGGTTGGGTGAGTTAGAGGGTCATGAGGACGCCATCAATTGTGAGAAGGGTTGTTCATATTTGGTCAACATCTTGAGGACCACCATTTTCTAGAGTGATTGTAAGATTTTGGATAGGTGGAGCGGAATATCATATCTTTTTTATGAGAGTTGAGAGGTGAGAATAAGGAATTTTAAATTAATAAGAAATTCTGTTTGCATTTTACATGATGCACGATCACATCTAGATAGGCTAGGCACAATTCTTCAATGCATACATTATTTTTGTGTGTAGCATCGATTGATTGGTTGCATGTCATGGATTCGATCAATTGCATGTTTTCTCAAATCATGAATGATTGGGCACGGAGTTCTCTTTCATAGCATATTCCTGTTAGGGCACACTGCATTAAAAAAACAAAGTCATATCCAACGAATATTTATTTTGAAGACTCAAGGATCAAAGGAAAAAGGTCGAACGTTTTACATCGTCAGCGAGTATTTCTTGAAGAAAAAGAGAACATGTGTGCTGAAAGCATGTGCAATTACAAGAACAATAGGCCAAGAAAGGGAATAAGTCGTCCAAGATAAAAGATGGAGAAAAATGATAAGATTTACAAAAATCAATATTTTTGCTCGGTTTTGATGGATTTTTGTAATTCTACTCACGTAGGCTTGTCGATTAGATGTGTTCCGATCATTTTGAGTACCTGTTCGACTATATTTGGAGTTTAAATGATGAAGTTATGATCCAAACAAGTTGCAAACATGCATAGGACAGAGAAAAACGAAAATAGTGAAAAGCAGTAGAAAAGCAAAAGCCAAAAGCTGAAAGCAAAAAGCCTAATGTGTATGAGTATGGATAGAAAACTATATAAGGAGAGGATATTGAAGAGTTAAGGGCCTTCCCCCTTGCTTACAATTGTATTATGTGAGAGAGGAGAGTGGAGGGTCGCGTGCTAGAGTGAGCTCTTGCCATGCCAATTTGGAAGTTGGAGCTTTTGGGTGTCAAAGCGCCGAGCATCAGCTCAAGGTTGTTAAGGTGCGAGAATATATTTCTCTTGGTTTGTTTTTGAATTATTGGTATTTCCATTGTGTGGTTGTGTGATGCTCTACCCGCATACGGGTTTTAAATTTTTTGTGAGCCATAAGAGGCATTGTTTTTAGTCTTGTTTTGTGGTGTTTTATTGAATATCTGAATTTTTCAAATTGAGTTGTGCATTCGACAAATTCAATTACCCCAACCATCACTCCTTAACGTCTCGTTATCGGGTTGTGAGTGAGGCTTGCTCTCGATCACCCCTCGCGTAACAATGTGCCCTTCCCGGTTTCAAAAACCGGCCTAGTAAGCTCCAATTTTTGTGCGAGGAAAGAGGTATCGACCTAATAGGTAGCCTCCGAGAGCGAGAATAAGAGCTAGGAAAAATTCGCAGAGTCCAAGTCTGCTACATCATCGATGGCTCCAAAACAAAAGACACAAGGCGCTCACGCGGGAGCCTCCAACCCAAGTTTACACGTGGACATTGCTGCGAGTCCTCATGCCCAAGCTCTTAGAAGTTTAATTCCGCATAAAAGGAATGCATTAGGCACGTTTAATTTTCATGGGAACAATGCATTTACACATGTCTCTAATTCACATAGTCAAGTTAAAATACATTTGGAAATTTATCTCCTTGGATGATTTACAAGAGTTAGCGCATGTCGTGCAATTGGGTTTGCTTGCATTTCCAAGTTGCAAATCCTAAGCACATATTGCGTAGGTTTAAAAACATGGAATTGTTTAAATGTATCCTTGATTGGCCAGGACAAGAAAATCGCATAAGGCATTTAGGTAGTAACTTTCTACTTGTGGACTCGTATGAGATAATGGTTGTCATCCATTGGATGTTGTCCAAGTAGTTGCATTGCATGGAAATGAAACCATGAACTTGCGTGCTACATGCAAAGATGCTTGCATTTTAAGACGGATTAAGTGCCGTAGAACGAATTAAGTCAGCATAAGTCTTATGACATTTGTCATACATGAACTTCATTTATCAAAGTTGTATCTAGAAAAGGTTGCATGTCATATTAAAGCCTAAAATTCAATTGCATTAAACGAAAGGTTGGAGGCATAGCTCTTGATGTAAATCTATGTAGGTTTTATGCAAGTTATTCCCCAAATTGTCAATCATCATGATTTTAGCAAGGAAAAGAAATAGTCATTACAAACCTTATAATTGCATAGAAGTAAAAGTCTATGATTCACATACTTGCAGGAATGTTGTATCTTGAATTTATTTCCATCTCTTAGGAAAAGTATTTGCATCTCTTCTAAGCAAAGACCACTCTTGTCGCAAGACAATTAGATCGTTTTAGGTAGACCACTTGTAGTGACATAACCCTCAAGGGATTCGTAAAAGCATAACTAGTTGGTACGATGAGCACCTCAAAGTGCTAGGTAGGGCTTAGCTATGTTAAAAATTCTGCCTAGTATCACACTAGGGATGCCAAGCCAAGACTTTTGATCCCAAGATCCTACCACATTCACGAAATGTTAGGGTTAATTGGACGCCCATACAATAACGATCTAGGGTTTTTACCCTAGGGTAAATTGGCCTAATACTAGACTTCCGATTGAGTTTAGAAACCCTAAGGCCAAACGTTGTTGGCCTAGTATGGTTAGGGTTGGGTTGGGTCAAGAAGGACTCCCAAACCCTACATCTTGACCAAACGTATTTCTTGACCAACGAACGTCCTTTGATGGGAGAGATGATTCCATAAGTCAGATGCGACTCCTATGCAACAAGTTGCAACGTCGCATGGTTTTGTATTAAATCACAAAGTAGATCTGCCACTCCTTAGAACAAGGTTGGTAGGTTCTAGTGCAAGTCTAACTTGCAAGAGGATGAGTAGTCATCCTGCTATTGATTTACCAAGTTAGGAAAGTTACATATTGCCTATCAAGAAATTGACAAATCAAGTTAGAGCGACAAGGTTGCCCAGGATTTACTGTCTTAATTTGAGGAACCTAAGGTGATGGTTAATTTGGGTTAATAGGATATAAACCCTAACCCAAGGATAAAAGGGTAAACAAGCAATGAAACCCTTGGGATCTTGCCAAGTCGAAATTGATCCCGAATCAAATGGTGGATGCATTCAGAGAGAAGGATTCACTCCTTAGCAGTTGGCCAAATAAAT
Source organism: Lygodium microphyllum (assembly GCF_053477565.2). NCBI lineage: Eukaryota > Viridiplantae > Streptophyta > Polypodiopsida > Schizaeales > Lygodiaceae > Lygodium > Lygodium microphyllum. Next base: position 83,792,479 of record NC_141158.1, read on the forward strand.
GACCACTGGATTGATTGTGTTTGTACAGTTTAGGAGAACTGTTTGTATTGCTTTGCTCAAAGAACTAAAGATGGAAAAATAATTAATGCTTCATGTTGAAGGCCTGGAGGGAGAGGCAGTATCAGTTATCCCCAACTGTGTGCCTGACCCTAACCAAGGGGGTTGTTAGCCGCGTAAGAAACCCGCCACAAGAGGTCTCTCGATGGGTGCTACTTGGAGCAGAAGGACGCTAGGGTGCTAGGAGGCTCTGGCCGTAAATCCCTTGCCTTCGAGGTCTTGCACAAGAAGCCGACGTGACTCGGGATTGGATCTCGAGGCCCACATACTAGTCTACGGATGGAAACTTGGATTAGTAATCCCTAAGGATTGTTGGATTGCCTTCGGGCAGATTATGGATTGCCTTCGGGTGGATTATAGATTGCCTTTGAGAAGATGATGGATTAGCCTATGGATTGGATTATACGATGTATTCCAAATATAAATAAGATAAATTGTTGAAAAGAAACTTGTTTAATATTGTTTTTCTATGCCAGTGCTTAAGTTATGCGAAGGAACCGATGAATAAATGGCTAATTAAGGAAGTTGTTTGTGCGTGTCAAACTAAATGTGGTAGGTAATTAGACAACTAAAGCAACCCTGAGGAAAGTGCGATGGATGTGCCCATGGGTCCGTCCTATGGATGGGTGGTCCTGGTTGGCCAGGAACTTTTATCAAAGAAGTTGATAGCAAGGAACGATGATCTAGAATCTAGGATACTAGAGTCTCGATTTATGCTGTTTTAGGGGAACGGAATGGTACTATGCCTTATGGGCAGAGAGGTCGAGCTTTGCATCCCTCTCGTTTGCCATTCTCCTTGAACAAGTGCAGCATGAATCCGCTTTGACCCTCACGTTTCTACGTAAAGTAGTTTGCGTGGTTCAACACTAGCTGCCATTCTAGGAATTTGACCACTAGGAAAACCATGATTGAGGTTGGTCCTAAGTCAGAATGGCCGGAATGCTTCCGCTTTGTGGCAGACTCAAGAAGACCTAGATCGCAAACCCCATGTCATTTCGTGGTGGGAGTGTCGGGCGGCGCTTTTTGGACTCTCTTCCCAATGGGCTGCTAAGATGTGTCCTAAAGTGAACAGGTGGACATGTTACAGTTGGTATCAGAGTAAACCAACGAGGAACTAATTTACAAGGAAACTTAATAAGCAGAAGTAGAGCAAATGTTGCTATTAAGAACATTTCTTTACTTACTTATCAATGCTAACTTGCAGAGTCATGAAGCATGGAACAGATTCTTGGTGTTCTAGGTTATGTTTATGACCGCGATGCGTGCTTCAAATTATCAACGGAGGATCGATATGATGAATATCCTAGACCGCATCTACAATCCTTTACCCTTGTACGTGGAACGGAGATGGAGGGGTGATTCGGGAATCTATTATATAGTTGCCCACCGATTTGCATACCTTCAAACCAACTTAAAGAGAATCAAGTAGTTGGAGGACTTAAAGATTGTGAAGCTGTTCATCTTTGTTGAGGCTCACGCAAATGCAACCTTACATGTGGGCGGCCAAAAGGTAAAGCAAAACACGTATGTGTACGAGGAAGTGACTCGAATAATCCCTGCCGACAGAATCAAGGTGTTGGGACGTTATGAAAAGAACGGGTATCAAAGGAAAGGATATCCTAGTCTTTCAATGACCTATCGATTCCTGAAAATCCATGACCCCAATCCATACTATTACTTGTGAAACACAATCTTATTCTCCTCGAATTGATGTATCAGCTTGCTCTACCATCCCAATAATAATTGTACTTCCAAAGGGCTATGCCCATATGAATGAAGTAGACTTTTTATCAATGATTGTCTTGGCTGTGAGTATTGATAAAGAAGTTAGTGATTAGGTCACTTGGCTGAAAGCTGAACTAGCCATGTAATATAATGTGAGAAACGTTTAGCAAGTTTTAACATAAAAAATCTTATTTCCCAGGCACAACCTCAAGTGCAAATCCCTAGTCCGACCCCTACACCAAGTATGACTGTGATTCAGGAGAAAAAGTTTCTTCTCAAGAAAATCAAGCCACCAGAATTTGATGGCAAGGGAAGGACCGTCCAAACTTATGCCGACATCCGGATCAAATCCATGGAGGATTATTTTGAAGCGGCAGGTACTCCACCCGCCAACCAAGCAATGCTCGCCAAGCTAAAGCTTGCCGATGAAGCAAGACTTTGGTGGAAGCAATGGTGCAAAGACCAAGGGATCTCGAAAGGGTCAGTTACTTGGAAGAAGCTAAAAAGAGCTATGAGAGGAAAATATCTACCACCTGCCTATCGCACGCAGAATATGAACGAGTTCTATGAATTGAAGTAGCTTGGTCTATCTCTTGATGCTTACTATTCAAAGTTCGTCTCTCTTTTGAAGTATGCGCCCACAAATGGATATAACACAACAGGTGTCGAATTTTTGTGCAGGACTAAAGCCACCGATAACCACCCACCTCGAATCAATGCGCCCAACATACCTTCAGGATGCCCTCATTCGAGCTGCACCCATAATACAGGAGGTGCAGACCAAGCCAAGAAATAACAAGACTTGGTCTTACAGGAATCTGAACAAAGGAGTGTATAGGTCTCAGGCGAATAGAGTACAAGGCCAAAATGAGGAACAAAGGAAGAGAGCTAGGGCGAACGCTGCCAACAATTTTGTTCCTACCCAAGGAAATGGCCGCAATCTCCGTTGTTTCCATTGCAATGAGCCTGGTCATTTCAAAAGGCAATGTCCCAAGCTTGGCGGAGGACAATGTCAAGTACCATTCCAAGGAGCCGCCCATGGACAAGGAGCCACCGCTAGGGCCAGAGGAAGAACCGCCAGTGTTGCCGACAAGGGGTTCGATGATGAAGAAGACCCCACCATGGAAGTTGACTTTGAAAGGGCAATAGTTCATGCCGCCCTTCACAAGAAAGGCCCGAATCGCTAATTTTCGGTGATTTAAACCCCATCGGATTATCAAGGTAAAGATTTCAAAACCCTGATTGATTGTGGCAGTATACATTCCTTTATTTCACCAGTTTGTGCAAGAAGATTAGGAATAGCCACAAAAGATGCATCCACCTTGCTTGTGGAATTAGCAAATGGTCATGAGGTCACTTATACCAGGCAAACTGCTAAGGTGGAATTCCTACTAGGAGGAAAGTTGACTTCGGTCATATTCAGGGTTATGAATCTAGGTATCCACGAGTGTTTGCTCGGAATAGATTGGCTTAAACCTAATGATGCCCACATTCACTGTGGAAAGGGCCAAGTCTCCTTCCAAAATTATGGAGGGGAATTGGTCACAACTCAAGGAGAGACTGGGAAGCCAAAAATCCAACTAGCCAAAGCATCTCGGATAATAAAAGGAGCTAGAAAGGGGCTACTTGTCTATTTGATTAAGCTAAATAAGCTAGATCAGAATCAGGAGTCTAGTGAAGAGCTGACAGAACTTCCGCCTCAAAGGAAAGTTGATCATGAAATCAAGCTTGCACCAAGAGCTGCGCCAATTGCAAAGAGACCATATAGAATGTCCATTCCGGAAGCGATTGAGCTGAAGGAGCAACTCAAGCAACTATTACACCAAGGCTACATCCGTCCTAGCAGTTCACCATGGGAAGCTCCAGTGCTATTCCAGAAAAAGAAGGATGGAACGCTTCAGCTATGTATTGATTATAGAGGGTTGAATCAATCGACCATTAAGAACAAATACCCCATTCCAAGAATAGATGAACTTCTTGACCGTCTTGAAGGTGCAAAGATCTCCAAGATTGATCTCAAGTCTGGATATTATCAGATAAGGATTAAGGAAGAAGATATCTCAAAGACGGCATTCAACATAAGATATGGACACTTTGAATTCCTAGTCATGTCATTCGGGCTGACAAATGCACCTGCTACCTTCAATAGGCTAATGTAGGATATCTTTAGGCCATATCTTGATGACTTCGTACTCGTCTTCTTTAACGATACCTTAGTCTATTCCAAACAGGAAGAAGATCATGTACCCCAGCTTTGCATTGTTCTTGAAACAATGAGGGCACACAAGATTTATACCAAAAATAAGAAGTGTGCATTCTTCAAGCAATAGATTGAATATCTGGGATTCATTGTATCAGCGGAAGGAATTTCAGTAGACCTAGCCAATGTCAGAGACATTCTGGAGTGGCCAACGCCAACAACTATCAAAGAAATATGTAGTTTTCTTGGATTGACAGGATGGTATCGGCTCTTTATCAAAAACTATGCCCTGATTGCAGCGCCTCTAACGGATCTACTGAAGAAGAAAACATCAATTGTATGGTCAACTGCTGAACAATCTAGCTTTGATAAACTAAAGCAAAGCTTGGTGGCAGCACCTATCCTGAAACTTCAGGACCTTGGTAAGGAGTTTGAAGTGATAACTGATGCTAGTACACTTGCCTTAGGATGTGTACTTATACAAGAAGGTCATCCTGTAGCATACTCTTCAAGGAAACTGAAGAGCCATGAGAGGAATTATGCTACCCATGATGTGGAGTTTTTAGCTGTCATCCATGCTCTCAAGCTTTGGAGACACTACTTGCTAGGTAACAATTTTACCCTAGTAATGGATCATAAAAGTCTCAAATGGATCTTTACCCAAAATGAGCTCAACATGAGGCAACGTCAATGGATTGAAGTGCTAGAGGAATATGATTTTGAAATCAAATACCGGCCTGGAAAGGAGAATGTAGTTGCCGATGCACTCAAGGCATTTCTGAACTCTCTAATCTTGCAAAATCCATTAATACCCAGATCTCTAGTCACAAAAGTATCCATGCCAACAACCCAATACTTGATCTAGGTAGAGAAGAGGCATGCCATGATCCAACCTATCAGAAATTGCTAAGGGAGATCCCCATCAAGGATCAAGACCCAAAGCTACAGGCAATGTATCTAGAATTCTCTATCAATAACGAACTTGTCTACTATAGAATGAGATTATGTATACTGGCAAGCCAGTCACTCAAGTGGAAAATACTTTGGAAAGCTCATGACTCCCCTTTTTTAGTACATCGTGGCTATGCCAAGACCCTCAATGTAGTCAGGAAGAGTTATTATTAGGAGAGGTTTAAAGGTGACGTTCTCAAATATGTCACTGAATGTTTGTCTTATCAACCTATTAAGGCTGAACATGTCAAAATGCCAAGGAAGTTGCAACCACTTGACATTCCCCAAATGAAATGGGAATTTATTAGTATGGATTTTGTTATTGGCTTACCCCAAGTTCAGGGAGGATACAACTCCATTATGGTTGTGTTGGATATGCTCACCAAGGTTGCACACCTTATCCCTATTAAGACAAACTATAAATCCTCAGACATCGCAAGGTTATTCATCAAGCAGATATTCAAACTGCATGGGTTACCCAGAAGAATCATTAATGATCGAGACTCTCTCTTCACATCACACTTCTGGAGGGCTATCTTTGAAGCCATTGGGACTCAACTTTGTTTGAGTACAGCTTACCATCCCCAAACCGATTGTCAAACGGAGCGAGTCAACCAAGTCATTGAAGATATGCTAAGGGCACATTGTTGCCGAGAACCCAAAAATCCTATCCAATATTAGCCACTGGTAGAGTTTTCCTACAACACTTCTTATTAACAAAGTATTCAGATGACCCCTTTCCAAGCATTATATGGGCACGATTGTCGAAGTCCTTTAAACTTCTCAGATTCAACCTTGAGGGTTGAAGCCTCAAAGCAGATGCTGGAAGATATGGATGACCAAATCAAGTCAATAAGACAGGACATCCAAGCTTCCAAGGACAGATAAATAGAAGCCATACGTGGACTTGAAGTGTCATGACATATCCTTCGATGAAGGAGATATGGTCTTCATTCGCGTATGTCCAAAGAAGAGTTCTCTATCCTTGGGTGAATGCAAAAAGCTAAGTCTAAGGTATTGTGGACCCTACAAGATCCTCAAGTGCCTAAGGCCTAATGCTTATAGATTGCAACTCCCTGAGAACCTAAAGGTTCATAATGTATTCCATATCAGCCTACTTAAGAAATATGTACCTAATCCTAGTCATGTGCTTGATGATCAACAAGTTATAATGCCTAGCCAAGGAGTCCTTGAGCTACGGCCTGACAGGATCTTAGATGTAAGGGAGAGGCATTTGAGATCTAGAACCTTGAGAGAATATCTCATCCAATGGAAAGATTATCCCGAAGAGGATGCCACTTGGATGGATGAAAGTACTCTCAACCAACAATACCCCCAGTTCTTCTCGAGATGAGGACAACTTGATTCCTCTAAGGGGGAGAGAATGTAATACTTCTTCTCGAAATATTAAGTGGCCTTAAACCCCGCACAGCCCGTGCAATAAGGCACCCCAAAGTAATCGCCACATCGTAAAACGTTGACAGTTAAATGCTTACCCCGGCCCGCGATAATAAACCTCAACCGCGTTGTGCAAATAAGGCCGAGGCTAAAACCCACAAGCCGCACAGGAACACCCTTGTCGAGGGAAAGGTAAATGGATAATGGTCAATTTTGTGCAAATGTTTTGATGATTAACCCCCTCCCCCCAGCCGATGCATGGCGGGGAGAGGGAGTATGGATGAAACCTTATGTTATGTGGAGAGCATGGGGGAGAGAGGAAACATGCAAGCCACCGACATGGGAGGCTATCCCCCCCTCCCTTAGCCTATATAACCACCCCCTCCCTATTCTTGAGGGAGGGGAGAGAAGAGAGAGAGTAGAGGCTGCCGTGAAGATCGCCGCCACGCTAGGACCTGCCGCCACTGAGACGCCATGCTGCACCACTTCACGACCTCATCATCATCACCATCATCCTATTCGTCATCCTCATCACCTCCCTCTTCAATATTCTCTCTCCATGTAAGCTCTGATTTAGAAGCATAGAAGCTTCCTTGGAAGCTTCCACTAAAGGGATTCCTTAAGCCTTGTTTTCATGTGCCCTCCCTGGTTTCAAAAACCGGGCTCGTAAACTTCGATTTCTGCACGAGGAAAGAGGTATCAACCTAATAGGCAGTCTCCGAGAATGAGAATAAGAGCTAGGAAAAATTCGCGGAGTCCAAGTCCACTACATCATCGATGGATCCAAAGCAAAAGACGCAAGGCACTCACACGGGAGCCTACAACCCAAGTTTACACGTGGACATCGCTGCGAGTTCTCATGCCCAGGTTCTTAGAAGTTTAATTCTGCATAAAAGGAATGTATTAGGCACGTTTAATTTTCATGGGAATAATGCATTTATGCATGTCTCTAAATTAAAAGAAAGGTTGGAGGCATAGCTCTTGATGTAAATCTATGTAGGTTTTATGCAATTTATTCCCCAAATTGTCAATCATCATGATTTTAGCAAGGAAAAGAAATGGTCTTTGCAAACCTTATAGTTGCATAGAAGTAAAAGTCTATGATTCGCATACTTGCATGGAATGTTGTATCTTGAATTAATTTGCATCTCTTAGGAAAAGTATTTGCATATCTTCTAAGCAAAGATGACTCTTGTCACAAGACAATTAGATCGTTTTAGATAGACCACTTGTAATGACATAACCCTTAGGGGATTCGTAAAAGCATAACTAGTTGGTATGACGAATACCTCAAAGTGCTAGGTAGGGCTTAGCTACGTTAAAAATTCTGCCTAGTATCGCACTAGGGATGCCAAGCCAAGACTTTCGATCCCAAGATCCTACCACATTCATAGAATGTTAGGGTTAATTGGACACCCATACAATAACGATCTAGGGTTTTTACCCTAGTGTAAATTGGCCTAATACTAGGCTTCCGATTGAGTTCAGAAACCCTCAGGCCAAATGTTGTTGGCCTAGTATGGTTAGGGTAGGGTTGGGTTGGGTCAAGAAGGACTCCCAAACTCTACATCTTGACCAAACGTATTTTTTGACCAAGAAACGCCGTTTGATGGGAGAGATGATCCCGTATGTCAGATGCCATTCCTATGCAACAAGTTGCAACGTTGCATGGTTTTGTGTTAAATCACAAAGTAGAATTGCCACTCTTGGGAACAAGGTTGGCAGGTTCTAGTGCAAGTATAACTTGCAAGAGGATGAGTAGTCATCCTGCTATTGATTTGCCAAGTTAGGGAAGTTACGTATTGCCTAGCAAGAAATTGACAAATCAAGTTAGGGTGACAAGGTTCCCCAAGATTTACTTTCTTAATTTGAGAATCCTAAGGTGATGGTTAATTTGGGTTAATAGGGTATAGACCCTAACCCAAGGATAAAAGGGTAAACAAGCAATGAAACCCTTGGGATCTTGCCAAGTCACAATTGATCCCGTATCGAATGTTGGATGCATTCGGAGAGAAGGATTCACTCCTTATTAGTTGGCCAAATAAACGACCACTGGATTGATTGTGTTTGTACAATTTAGGAGCATTGTTTATATTGTTTTGATCAAAGAACTAAACATGAAAAAATAATTAATGCTTCAGGTTGAAGGCCTAGAGAGAGAGGCAGCATCAATTACCCCCGACTTTCTGCCTGACCCTAACCAAGGGGGTTTTTAGCCGCGCCGAGAACGTGGACCGAACCTGCCGTGAGAGGTCTCTTCGTGGGTGCTACTTGGAACAGGAGGATACTTGGGTGCCAGGGGGGCTCTGGCCATAAATCCCTTGCCTTCTGGGTCCTGCACAAGAGGCCGACGTGACTCGGGATTGGATCTCGAGGCCCACATATTAGTCTATGGGCAGAAACTTGGATTAGTAATCCCTGAGGATTGTTGGATTGCCTTCGAGCGAATTATAGATTGCCTTCGGGCGGATAATGGATTAGCCTATGGGCTGGATTATATGATGTATTCCAAAGATAAATAGGATAAGTTGTTGAAAATGAACTTTTTTGACATTGTTTTTCTATGTCAGTGCTTAAGTTACGTGAAGGAACCGGTGAATAATTAGCTAATTAAGAAAGTTGTTTTTGCGTGTCAAACTAAATGTGGTAGGTAATTAGACAACTAAAGCAACCTTGAGGAAAGTGCGGTGGATGTGGCCATGGGTCCGTCCTATGGATGGGTGGTCCTAGTTGGCCGGGAACTTTTCTCAAAGAAGTTGACAGCAAGGAACGATGACCTAGAATCTAGGATACTAGAGTCCCGATTTATGTTGTTTTAGGGGAACGGAATGGGACTATGCCTTATGGGTAGAGAGGTGGAGTTTTGCATCCCTCTCATTTCCCATTCTCCTTGAACAAGTGCAGCATGAATCCGCTTCGACCCTGACGTTTTTGTGTAAAGTAGTTTTTCTGGGTTCGACGCTAGTTGTCATTCTAGGAATTTGACCACTAGGAAAACCATGATTGAGGTCGGTCCTAAGTGGGAACGGCCAGAATGCTTCCGCTTTGTGGCAAACTCGGAAAGACCTAGATCGCAAACCCTGTGTCATTCCGTGGGAGTGCCGAGTGGCGCTTTCTGGACTCTCTTCCCGATGGGCTGCTAAGACGTGTCCTACAAGTGAACAAGTGGACACGTTACATCCTATAAGCTAGTGGGAGCTTCTCACGCGTAACCAACGGTGCCAATGAAGTCTTCATAGTTGTTGCCAACTATGCCAAGGCAAAGATACCAAGGTCTATACCTTGATCGCCATCTTGGAGTGATGTTTGTCAATGACATGACACATATTCATAAATTCTTATCTTTATCTCTACGCTACATTCCAAAAACGGAGCCCCTCTCTGACATCATCAATGATGTCGTCAAAAATACTAAAAGCAAGTGTTCTCTCTTTATCTCCCCTTGATTACTATATAAATAGGGATAGATTGTCACGTAAAAAAAATAACCCATGTAGAAGTCTCTCCCCAAAGGACCGGTTATTCGACAACAAACCAAGGTTGCAGTCATAATCCTAATCACGATGGATGGTCAAACAGAGATAATCAAATTTAGTACATAATAAAAGGATTACTTTTAAGCTATTAACTCTACAACTTCCTAATTTTTCTATTTTATGTTTTTTTTCATCTTACGATAAAATGAGGGATAAGATAGTAACGTTAGAAATGCCCATAGGATAAGTCTGTTACATATATTATGATTAGTTAGAACGTACTTAAACTTACAAAAACATGTTAGTATTATCACTTTCTTTTTAGGAAAGAACACCAGAATTGATGAGAGGGATAGATTCTATGCATCACATACATTGAAAAGTGTGTTAAAAATGTTTTATGGTTATGTTTGCTTTTGAATTGGTGAATGATGAATTATGCCTCTTATGATTCTATGCTTGTAACAGTCAGACGAATTGTGGCTTGTGGTGGTTCGAGATGTTGGATTCCATAACCCAATGCTCCCTAAACACTCTACAGAGTGTGGAAAAGCTCACCTACGGATGGGGGTCCTATTATGCTCCCGAGGGAGGTAGGTGTTTTTGGTTTTTGATCACTCGAGTTCCTGAGACTGCAAAGGGTTGAGTGATAAGTGCCCCTGCTATGTATGGAGGCTCCTAAGGCTCAAGGAAGCTTAGAGGGACTCTAAGCTAGTAAATTCATTGTTGACCAGACGCAGTGCGATCACATACATCCCAATCCTATGAGATTGAAAGATCTTACCCTAGGCTGGATAATGTCTTATTGCAGAAAGATGGTTTTGTACAACTCTGCAGAGTGATGGTTCTTCTTGTTATTATAAAATAAAGTATTTGATTTTTGAATTGTTTGTTATGTGTTAAAGATTGAGTTTAACCAACCCAGTTTAATTGAGTAATAAAAGGCAGCTATTTTTCTTCATATATTCAAACGGCGTGGTAGTATGCTTTGCTAATTAGAAAACTAAAGCAAACCCCATCAAGGAAAGTGGGAGGCTTCGATCCTGACGATTGAATGCCTATGGCTGGGTGGACTGGATAAGTCGGGTAATTTTTCAATACTAGATAGAGCTGATTAAATTGTGACCCTCTCAATATTGGTAGGATTAGTTATCAGGTTTAATACCATTTTAGGGGGTGAAGCTAAGATTTTACCTTATGGATAGGGGGATCAAGTTACACTCTTCCTCGTCTCTCACTCTCTTTGAACCAAGTGTGGTGTTAACCTCACTCCTGCCTTTGATTGATTACAAAGTGGTCTTTCTTAGGTAGGTGTTAGATTGGTGTTAGGGGTTTGGAAATACTTCAGCTCTCTTCATACTTCAAAGACCAAGAAAGTCAATCTTGAAGAAGAATCCCCAAATTTATCCTCCATGGAAGCTCTTGAGCTTCAATCTTTGACCATTCGTGCATAATCCTTGCAATTTCTTGAAGAATCCTTATTGAAATGATGCCATGGGCTGAAAAGATGAGAAATCTTCAAGAAATTGATGAGAAATGAAAGCTTGGGTTGAAGCTTTCATGGCTGCCAATGGACTCTTCATCTAGGGTTTAGAGAAAGGTTGAAGATTCAAAGATGGAGTACAATCTTGAGAGTTTGCTAAAGGATTTTATTTGCCAAAGGTCTGAAGTAATGCAAGGAGCTAAGGAATTAGCATGTACAGTAGGGGACATGCTAGAATCAGCCTGAAAAATGTGTCACATTTTTCACTGCTATTCTTGGCTCCATAATTGAGCTCTCAAGTGACAGATGGGTTGTCATCTGGAAGATCTTGAAGCAAGGAAGCTATATCATGTGTTGCTTGGCCAAGAAGAGTAGGGATTTAAGACTTATGAAGATATCTTGATGGTAGACTCCATGAGACTTGTAGGAAGCTCCAAGAAAGAGGAAAAAGAACCCTCTGTTTTTAAGGTAACCATAGTTTGTTTTCAAACTAAGCTTTGTTATCTCCCATTTAACCTAGTTACCTCAAAATTGCATGAAATTTTATGAAGACTTGTTATTTTAGCCTTCCACCATCATATCTGACCTTGGAGATCTCCAGATATGGTCTCCTACTAATTGTAGATGGTCTGCAAACCTTTGCTAGTCTTTGTCTTTGTCAAGTACATATAGTACTTGTCTGAAATTGATTTTTATGGAGAAAAATTGGACTGAAATAGAAGGAAAAATGGATCAAAGATCAATGTTTTGATACCAATTGTCAAGAAGTGAACCAGAGAGAGAAAATGAGGAGAGAGAAGACTGCAGAAGAGAGAGATGAAAGAGTGCAGAAGAGAGAGAAAGAGAGTGATGAGGAGAGAGAAAGACTAGAATTCACAAGCTATAAAAGGTAGACCCCTTCACAACTTTCATGATCCATCCTTTCACCCAATTAGAGTTATTCTAGCTAGCCTTAAGCTCTTCTCCTATCTTCTATCTGGATCACTATCTAAGCTTCACAATGAAAGTGCATGGGTGAATAGAGATATCTTTGTATCAAATTTTTTAGAGTTAAAGGAAATATTTATTCTCCTCTTATATGTTGTGTACTCTCTTTCTCTATCTCTTGCTTAAATTCTATTTGTTGTGCCGTGACATTTTTACATGGTATCAGAGCCTAGGGAGCTTTAGGGATTAGAGAGTATGCAAGAGGCAAAGGCTTCAATAGCAAGAAGGAGCGATGTTGATTTTGCAAGAAATTATCGTGCATCAAGAAACAATTTTGGAGGCGGTGTTACTGTACCGGCTATTCAAACACTAAGGATTTGTCCACCAACCTTCACTAAAGGAAAGTTAGATAGTACCCTTAAAAGTAAGGGGAAGAACCTCATATTCATGGCAACCATGGAGGAAGTGTTTTCCTCGGCACAAGAAGAATCTACCATTGATTCATGGGTGTTGGATAGTGGTACATCTCGTCACATGACCAACAAGAAAGGTATATATAGTTCTATGTAGCCTCTACAAGAATCCATTGTTGTGGTGATTGAAAATGATGAAACATGGTGAAGTCAAAAATCTTTCAAATATGTTATATATTCCAAAAATTATGAGAAATTTATTATCACTTTTGCTACCATAACTGATCTTGGTCATGAACTAAGATTCAACAAGATAGGTGCTGAAATTTTTGACAATATTGGGGCAAAGTTGTTGGCAAAGGAGAAAAGAGGAATGACCTGTATGAGCTAAGTGCTCTTATAGTCACTACTAAATTAGGCACAAGTAAGCTTTGGCATGAAAGATTTGGACACATTGGATTTGCACTTTTGAAGGAGATGCATAAACAAGGTATCGTTTCTCATCTACCTACAATTACTGAATTGAAGGATCCATGTGAAGCTTGTATGATGGTCAAGCAATAGAGAAAGGCATTTCCACAAGAAAGCAAGAATAAAGCAAATGCTCCTCTAGAGTTGGTACATGCTGAATTGTGTGGTAAGATGCCTATAAAAGCCATAAGAGGATCTTCTTATTTCATGTTGATCATTAACGACTATAGAAAGATGCAAATGTACTTCCTTCGTGATAAGGCTTAAGCCTTTCATAAGTTTAAAGAATGGCTAAAACTTCTTGAGAATGAAATAGGAAAAAGTGGAAGATGTATAGAAATGAGATCAAGCAAAAGAAGAGTTTCGTTTAGTAGTGGCCATTTTTGCCCTGTTCTACCCTTCCCACGAAAGGATGATGATGATGCATCCTACCAATTAATTTCATTATTACAATAAAAGAGTAATCATATGAGTCCTTGCTATGTGACCTTCCTTCATGCATCCTCAAAAGATGAGTCCTCAACAAAAACCATGAGAAAAAATTAACAATAAAAATCTAAAACAAAATCTAAAAATATAATAGAAATCTAAAAATATAATAAAAATATAAAAATTCCAAAAAATCATACAAAAACATAAAAGTCCACAAATAATACAACATAGAAAAAAACAACATATAAATGGAAATGTTTATATAGATAAAAAGATTCAAGGTTTTTAAAAAATAAAAAGCAACAATACCAACAAAAAACACAACAAAATCCTCAATTAAATCAAATAAAATAAAAACATATCAAAACTACAAAGATATAAGGGAAAAATATTACCATAAGACACAATTAAATTATAAATAAATATTACTCGACCAGTGCATCACAAAATGAACACAATGTAATTTATAAATTGCAACTAAAATCAACCCAACCTGTTAATTTGTAAAAGAAAGCCTCATCATTGCACATGTATATTATACTATAATCCCACCTAATTTTTGAATTAAAATGAATACCTACCTACTGCCACATGTACACACACTTACATACTATAGATACATTAAATTGTAATTACACCAATTCACTATGCATTAACATGATAAATTAGAAAAAATAGCTATATAATTATTTAGCTCAAATAAGGAATCCATATATCATTCACCCACTTACTACTTGTACCATACACAGAGAAAATGCACTTATAGGGATCGGATTATCAGTCAAAGTTTGGTGTTATCAGTCCTTGTCTACTCTGGTTGTCAGTCCAGTGTGGTCCTATTGTGAGATTGTTGTCATGTGTATTATTCTAGTCAATGTCAAGATTGTGGTATGATTGATGTTTTATTTTATGTATGTGCTTTCTCTCACATATGTGTCTAGATCATGTCAAAATTTTTACGTGCAATGTGGATTATTTGGGGGTTGCTTGATCTAGTCCTATCCATCTTGGCCTTTTCCTCAATTTTATCTTAGGAGTGTTTTTTATGTTTTAGCACAAAATTTGCTTCCCTTCTTGGTTTGTGCATATGTGTGATTTTCCTATGTAGTTTGAATAGCACCTCCCCCATTGATAATGATTTAGCATATCCCACTGCCAATTCATGATTGTTCCTTGTTATCGAAAGCTGGTTGTATTTGTTGAGCTGATCTTTGTCACTTTATTGCCCTCACATTTCTACTTGTGGATGCCAAGCTCTAATATTCCTTTCTGGAATCTTACAAAAAACATTTAAGCTTGGTGTATGGCTACAATGTCTACTTGTGGATGCCAAGCTCTAATATTCCTTTCTGGAATCTTACAAAAAACATTTAAGCTTGGTGTATGGCTACAATTTCTACTTATCTTCTGCCATGTTAATGAGGCTTTGTTTTTACCCCTCCCTACTTTCCCTATGTCTGGTAGTAACTATAATTTATTAGATGAAGGAGATTATTTCTCTACTTCAAAAGGAGGATTCTACCCCATTGGTGCGTAAGAAAGACATTTCCAGTTCACGGGTTGTAAATGGCTAGTTTCTTTTCTTTAGTATGGAAGCAATTATGTCAATTCTTATAGGACCTGGCAAGCCTACACCCAAGTGCCTGTCAAAGGAACTCTTTACTATTTCTATCAAAATCTTTCAGAGTGTCAAGTTTGATTAGGCACCATTCCTTTTGACTAAGATAGACTAATATTTTTAATGAGTTCAAAAAGGCTAACTTAGCAATGTCTCTTATGGGGAGATCCTCCAGAAGATGATTACCTTTACATCTCCTCCAAGCCAAGTTCATGTTTTTTATTCTACTTCTATTCATACCCAACCTCCACCTTTAGCAATGTCTCTTATGGGGATTTCCTCCAGAAGATGATTACCTTTACATCTCCTCCAAGCCAAGTTCGTGTTTTTTATTCTACTTCTATTCATACCAAACCTCCACCTTTAGTTCCTTCTCCTCCTTCAATACAAGAGAATTATGATGAGGAATATGAACCTCCTACCAAGGTGATCTTAGGAAGTGTTCTTGTATATAGCCTATCCTGCTCCTATTCATGATCCTTCTCATATATAAGCTATTGCTTCTCTTTGTTTCTATCAGTTTCCTTCCTTCATTTCTTTCTTGCACCACAAAGGAAAGGACTGCTGAATCCTCAAACTCTATCATCATTACAAACAATGTTGTTTGGCCCAATGTTTTTGAACATGGTTTCTAGTGTCTAAGCAACTTAATCCTCAAATTCTATCATCATTACAAACAATGTTATTTGGATCAATGTTTTTACACATGGTTTCCAATGTCTAAGCAACTTTAAAAACAATAGTGACTTCTTCTCTTCCAGCTATGTATACAAGAGTCTACACCTCTTTGCAAAATAAGGTGGATTCCTTGACTAGTCAACTAAGCAAAACTTTGGAAGGCTTAGCCTCAGAACGAGTTTCCCTAAGTGACATTCACAAGAAGATGTGTAGACCAAGGCTATGACTCTATTGGGCTTTCATAAAGAAGGCATTCATCTATTGATAGATAAGTTAATTGCTGCAAAGGATGTTTAAGCCTCACTTACATAGAACTGTGATTCTACCCAATCTGAGATGGTTCTTTTAGCCTTTAAACTTGGTAATTTTTTGTGAGGTTGAGTTGTAGCATTCTAAGGAAACTATTGTATCATAGTAGAAGTCAATTGAGGAGTTACAATGCAAAGAGTCTGACCTTTTTGTATGTCAAGAAGTGAACTAGAGAGAGGAAAAGAGGAGAGAGAAGATTGCATAAGAGAGAGATGAAAGAGTGCAGAAGAGAGAGAAAGAGAGCAAGGAGGAGACAAAAAGACTAGAAATGAAGAGAGAAATTACTGGAAAGAAGAGAAATGACTGGAAGCCATGAAAGGACATGAGAAGCTAGAGAGAGATGAAGGACAAAGATGTATTATTAAGTCAAAATTGGTTACATAATGATTGGTACCTTCACCTTTTATACCTACCCTATGTACCCTATTTTCCATCTCTTACATTCCATCCACACTTCAATAAGTTTTTTGTCCTAAAAAATATTGGTGGACTGTTTACAATAGCCTTGGGTAAGTTACTCATGAATATATGTGTGCATCACGTGGGTTCAAATTAAGGTATTTTTAAAATACCATTTTTATACATTTTTTACATACAAAAGGGTGTGATATAAAGGGGTTATTTGCAGATTGAATAGAAAAGGGCTATATTTTATTCAAGAAAAATTCACAGATAAGGATATTTATAAATAGGCCTTGAATGCACGTGATGTAGAGGATATACATATAGTAACTTCCCCAAGACAATATCTAAATGTAAAGGAAATTAGAGTACTACTCTAGTACAAGTGGCTACAAAAAAAAAGGAAAAGCACTAATATGTACTAAGTAATGGATAGAATCAAAAGTGGAAAACTGAATTGTAACGTGTCCCCCTGTCCATTGTAGGACACGTCTTTGTAGCCCAAGGAACGTCACGGGGTTTGCGATCTAGATCTTCCCGAGTCTGCCAGGAAGCGGAAGCATTCCGACTGTTCCCACTTAGGACCGACCTAAATCAAGGTTTTCCTGATGGTCAAGTTTCTAGAAAGTAACTAGTGTCAAGCCCCAGACGAACTACTTTACACAGAAAAATCAGGGTCAAAGCGGATTTATATTGCACTTGGTTCAAGGAGAATGGGAAACGAGAGGGATGAGAAGCTTGACCTCTTTGCCTGTAAGGCATAGTCCCATTCTGTTCCCCTAAAACAGTATAAATCGGGACTCTAGCACTCCAGATTCTAGGTCATTGTTACCTCGCTGTCAATTCCTTTGAGAAAAGTTCCCGGCCAACCGAGACCACCCTTCCATAGGACGGACCAAGAGGCACGTCCACCGCACTTTCCTCAAGTTGATTTAGTTATCTAATTACCTACCACATTTAGTTTGACAAGCAAAAACAGCTTCCTTAATTAGCCAATTAATCACTGGTTCCTTCACGTAACTTGGGCACTGACATAGAAAAACAATTTCAAGCAAGCTCCTTTTCAACACTTGATCTTTATTTATCAGTCTTTGGAATACATCATATAATCCAGCCCAAAGGCTAATCCATAATCCGCCCGAAGGCAATTCCAGCAATCTCCAGTGATCGCTATTTCAAGTTTCCGCCTGTTGACTAGTATGCGGACCTTGAGATCCCATCTCAAGTCACGTCAACCTCTTGTGCAGGACCCGCAGGCAAGGATTTACGGCCAGAGCCCCCCCTAGCACCCAAGCGTCCTCGTGCTCCAAGTAGCACCCACCAAGAGACCTCTCGGGGTGGGTTTGGTCCACGTACTTGGCGTGGCTAACAACCCCCTTGGATAGGGTCAAGCTGATAGTCAAGGGTAACTGATGTTGCCTCTCCCTCCAGGCTTTCAACCTGAAGCATTAGTTATTTTTCAACATTACTTCCTTGAACAAATAAGAACAAATAGTACTCCTAAGTGTACAAACCCAAGCACTCCACTGGTCATTTATATGGCCAACTACTAAGGTGTGAATCCTTTTCTCCGAATACATCCAGCATTTGATCCGGGATCAATCGCGACTTGGAAAGATCCCAAGGGTTTCCTAAGCTGAGTTGCTTGTTTTTCCTTTATCCTTGGGTTAGGGTTTATACCTTGTTGACCCACATTGTCATTACCTTAGGTTTCCTTATATTAAGGTCAATAAATCTTGGGCAACCTCATCGCCATAACCTAGTGGGTTAACTGCTTTCTTGGCAAATTTGTAACTTCCCTAACTTGGCAATTCAGCCCAAGGAAGGGTGATGTAGCAGGGTGACTACTCATCCTCTAGAAAATTAGACTTGTACTTAGAACTCATCAACCTTGTTCTAAGGAGTGGCAATACAATTTTGTGATCTAGACACAAAACCATGCGACGTTGCAACTTGTTGCATGAGCTAGGTGTCGCACCTAACTTGTGGGATTATTTCTCCCATCGCACGATATTCCTTGGCCAAGAATACCTTTGGTCAAAATGTAGGGTTTGGGAGTCCTCTTGACCAAGCCCAACCCTAATCTTACTAGGCCGATAACGCTTTGGCCCTGGGGTTCCTAAATTCATACGGAGGTCTAGTATTTGATCAATTGACCCCTTAGGATGAGAACCCTAGATCGTTCTTGCATGGGCATTTAGCTAACCCTAACATTCCGTGAAAGTGGGTAGGACCTTTAGGATTGGAAATACTAGGTTGGCAACCTAAGTGCGATACTAGGCAGAATTTTAACGTAACTTAACCCTACCTAGCACTTTTAGGTGATCATTATTTGCAATCTAATTGAACTTTTATGATTTTCATGCAGATTACTTAGTTGCTCTAACCAACCCATGATTTAAGATGATCTTTATATTAAAGATGCAAATATATTCTTCTAACTTTGCAATTACTTTCCCCTAAAACATGTAAGTAATTGGAAGATGTCAAGATTGTGGGAGAGAAGGAAGGAGTCTCGCTTGAAGCTTTCTTGCTTGCACAATGGGGGAAGACACACAAGGGTGGAGGCTGAAAACAGTTTTCCTCTTCTTAGTTGTGTAAGCCAAAAGAACTCAAGTAAAAAGAAATAGAAGAACCCTCTATATGGGTCTCAAACCAAACTCAACTAACTAAGGTGGCATTCTAACTGAGCCACGAACTAGAGTAGATAAGGATAGCTATCATGTAGCTATTATTCATGGGCGGTGTACCAACCGCGTCTGCAACTGACAAGTCGGTGACATAAATACACAACGGTCACCCTGGCGTATCACGAGTGGAGCTCGATATCTCAACACTCCCCCTCGAGCTCAATCCCAATTCCTGCACACCAAGCAGGTCTCTGAACTTGCGCAGCTTCTCTGCGCCCAATGCCTTCGTGAATATGTCAGCTACTTGATCCTCTGTGCTGACATAAACTAGATCAATAAGACCTAGTAAAACCCTCTCTCGCACATAGTGATAATGCACCTCAATGTGCTTTGTTCTAGCATGATAGACTGGGTTATTTGCCAAGTGTATACTACTCATGTTGTCACAATAAATGACAACTGGCCCATTTGTAGACTGATGCATATCATAAAGTAGCTTATGCAACCAAGCTACCTCACATGCAGCCATTGCTGCACCCCTGTACTCAGCCTCTGTGCTCGACAAGGCAACTGTAGGCTGTTTCTTGCTGCTCCAAGTGACTGCAGCACTCCCAAAAGAGAATACATATCCACTGGTAGATCGTCTATCAGAAATACTACCAGCCCAATCAGCATCAGTGTATCCATGCAACTGTATCTGAACCCCAGTCTCATAAAATAGTCCATACTGCAATGTGGACTTCACATACCTAAGTATGCGTCTAGCCGCATCCAAATGTGGTTTCCTTGGAGCCTGCATAAACTGACTTACCAATCCAACAGCATAGCTCAAATCTGGCCTGGTAATAGTCATATAAATCAAACTTCCTACTATGCGTCTATACATAGTAGGGTCTTCTAGAAGCTCACCTGTATCTGTGCTCAGCTTCACATTTTGCTCCAAAGGAACTGAAATAGGCTTACAACCTGTCATCCCATATTTGGACAGCATGTCCAATCCATACTGCCTCTGCAAGAGCTGTATCCCACTTGGTGATCTAATTACCTCAATGCCCAAGAAATAACGCAGCTCTCCCAAATCCTTCATCTCAAACTTCTGCTTCAATAGCATTTTCACATGAAGGATATCTTCATCACTGTCACCTGTCATAATCAAATCATCAACATAAATGACAAGCAGCATAATACCTTTCTCTGTTTTTCTCACATAAAGTAAGAAATCTGCCTTGGAAATCTGAAAGCCAATAGTGACAAGATACTGTCCTATCTTGTCAGACCATGCTCTAGGTGCTTGCTTCAAGCCATACAAGGCTTTCTTCAACCTGCAAACAAACTCAGGATGAACAGCATGCACATAACCTGGTGGCTGCTCCATATAGACCTCTTCTTGCAAATCACCATGCAAGAAGGCATTCTTTACATCCATCTGATGTAAAGACCATCCCTTTGATGCAGCCATAGCAATGACTGCTCTTACGGTTGCCATCCTTGCAACCGGACTAAATGTTTCTTCATAGTCAATGCCATATGTTTGTGCATACCCCTTGACTACTAATCTTGCCTTGTATCTGTTCACAGAACCATCAGCATTGTGCTTCACCTTATAAACCCACTTACAGCCAATTGCATTCTTACCTTTAGGCAAAGGTACTAACTCCCATGTAGCATTTGCTTCCAAGGCATCCATTTCTTCATCCATGGCTTTCTCCCATTTTTCTTTTCCCATGGCTTGCTCAAAAGATGTGGGTTCTGGTTCCTGTATCACTTTGACCATATATGCATAGTGAATGGCTGTAAATCCATCATATTTCAGCCTATCCACAGGATACCTAGCTCTTGTAGACCTGCGCAAAGTAGGTTCACTCCCAGGTGCTCTCAAAACATCCCTGGTCTTCCTTACTCCAGGTGTAACAATAGAAGGAATACCCAACTCATCATCAATGCTCTGTTCTGAGCCACTGGATTCACCATCCACATAAGAGTGACCTGCATTCACATCAAACATGGGCTGATCAACCTTCTCTTTTCCTTTTCGTGATACCTGCATACCACTATCTGCATTGCTTTGAGAAGATTCTCCTGATCTCAATCTGCCTGTCCATGGCGAAGAATGTGAACCACTGCTAGAGGACGCTCCAGGTCCACTAATATTTTGTGACTGCTGCTGTGAATTCTGTGTAGCATTACCATTTTGTGCATCTTCATCATCAATCACATTTACTGGTTTATACCAGCTACTCATCTCATCAAAAACAACATCTCTGCTCACTGTAAACTTACGAGTAGAAGGGTTATAGCATCTATACCCTTTTTGCTGCAGAGAGTAACCAATAAAGATGCACTTCTCAGCTTTTGGATCCAACTTGGATCTCAGCTCATCTGGCACATGTACATAGGCAATGCAACCAAAAATTTTCAAATGAGAAATATCTGGTTTCCTACCAGTATACCTCTCCTCTGGAGTCATTCCATGTATTGCTGCAGTGGGAGTCCTGTTCATTATGTAGACTGCTGTAGCAACTGCTTCAGCCCAATAAAAATCTGGCAAGTCTTTTTCATTGAGCATGGCACGAGATACCTCTCCAATATGCATGTTTTTCCTTTCTGCAATTCCATTTTGTTGTGGGGTATAACTGCATGAATATTGCTGCTTTATGCCATGCTCCTGCAAGAACTTTGCAAACTCATTTGAGAGGTACTCTCCCCCTCCATCTGACCTTAGGCATTTTATTTGCAGACCTGTTTCTTTTTCAGCCATAGCTTTAAGAGTTTTGAAATGCCCAAAAACTTCACTTTTCTTTTTCATAAAATACACCCAAACTTTTCTGCTATAGTCATCAATAAAAGTGACAAAATAATGACAGCCTCCAAGAGATGCAGCTTTAGTAGTCCACACATTAGAGTGGATTAATTCCAATGGCTTCTCACTCTCTTGAACATGTCTAGGAAATGGTTTCCTTGCCTGTTTTCCAAACTGACAGGCTTCACATACCTTATGCATTTCTGCAACCTTGAATTTCGGCAGACCTGCAACAATATTTTGGGCCTGCATTAATTTAAGTCGCTGTACATTAACATGACCAATGCGTTTATGCCAGATATCAATATCTGCAACTACACCGGTCCCATGTGCAAACATTGCTGCACTCAATTCAGACATGTCTGCATCCAACGTAAACATTCTGCCCTTCTTCTTTCCTTTTGCTATCAAGCGACCTTTATTTTTCATATCCTCAACAAAGCATCCATGAGGATTAAATCTGACCTGCAAGCCCTGTTCAACCATTTGACCAACAGAAACCAGATTCTTGGTGATATTCGGGACATGAAATACATCGGACAGGTATTTCTTTTTCCCATCCTGCATAGACAAGGGAATTTTTCCAATCTGCACAATAGGATGTGCAGTATCATCACCAGTCTCCACAAATCCTAGTTTTTCCATTTTCCTTGCATCCTCCATCCATTCTGCATGACCTGTCATGTGGTTTGATGCACCTGAGTCAACATACCATACATCATTGCTTTCTTCTGCACTTGTCACAGAATTGTTCATGTGCTGCACCATGAACAAATGCTCATTTCTGTCATCACCCTGTCTGCTAGAAGATGCATAATTCCCTTGTTGCAGTTTTCCATTCATGATGTCATTCTGCTTTTTATAGCAGTCTTTAGCCATATAACCCATTTTACCACAGTAGTAGCATTCAACATTACTGTTTGCATTTTGGCCTCTTTGCCATCCACCACGACCTCTTTGGCTCCCCCTGCCTCTAGAGTTACCATGTCCTCCTCCATAGGATTGGTTTTCTTGAGCTTGCTGCATATTCTGATTTCTACCACGGCCTCCAAATCGGCCTCCTCTACCTCTGCCTCTACCTCTTCCAGCATTTGAGTAGAAGACAGCTTCTTTTGCAGTTCCTCCTGAAGAAGATGCACCACCATTTCTCTGCTCCTCAGAAATTAGAAGAGCAATCAACTCCTCAAAATCAGGAAATCTTTCACGAATTGAAATGGATGTCCGAAACTGTGCATAATCCTTTCCTAGACCATTCAAGGTCACAGAAACTAAATCATCATCTTCCACTGGCGACCCAATGGAAGCAAGTGCATCTGCAATCTTCTTCACCTTCATGTGGTAGTCATTGATGCTCATATTTTCTCTTTGCACATTGTGCAACTCTTGCTTGAGCTGCATTTTCCTGGCTTGCGTATTTGTGCTATACATTTTTGACAAAGTATCCCATGCCTCCTTTGGCGTACTTGCATCCTGAATATGCACAATCATAGAGTCTGAAATGCTGATAGACAGCCAGTACATAACTTTCCTAGCTCTCTCATGCCATGTTTTAAATGCCTGCATTTGCTATTGATTGGGAACATCAGGAAGAACTGGTTCTTCTTCATTTCCTGCAACAAATTCCCAATATCCTTTTCCCATAAGGAAATTCGTCATTCTAAACTTCCATGCCTGGAAGTTGTTCTTGTCAAGCTTTTCAGTGACAATCTGTGAAAGAGAATCAGACGCCATTACAGAATACTGCAAGAAATTCTGTCACTGCAAAAAACACAGCTTCACCCTCACAAGGGCAAATCTGCAAAACTGGCGAAAGTGGTATTTGACCACACAGTCACTTCCTAGTGACGATTTTGCATAAACAGGAACCAAGGATGATTCTGAAACTCCCAATGTCTCTGCGCACAAGCATACGATGCAATTTCTACAGTAACTTTTCACCGACCTGTAGAACAGTGGCTGCACAGCATAAAACTGAGCCTTTTCCTGAGTGCGTGCAGAAAACTTCCGTCTGCAAAACAGGCCCCGAAATGGCCTCAAATAAAAAAAACAGGGTCGCCAAGAGCTAAAGCTCTTTCCCGCAGCATATACTGCCCTCTTGCTTCACTGGGAAGGGCGTCTCAACCTGAGACAATGCACTCCTGCAATTTCCGGCTGTGCTACCTGCGGAGATCTGCTCCCAAAACAGAAAATGAAAGCAACACTGCTCCTCTTACCAGAATACCGCGAGCTTGGCTTGCTTTCTTGAGCTCCTTACCGCGAACAAGGCTCTGATACCATGTCAAGATTGTGGGAGAGAAGGAAGGAGTCTCGCTTGAAGCTTTCTTGCTTGCACAATGGGGGAAGACACACAAGGGTGGAGGCTGAAAACAGTTTTCCTCTTCTTAGTTGTGTAAGCCAAAAGAACTCAAGTAAAAAGAAATAGAAGAACCCTCTATATGGGTCTCAAACCAAACTCAACTAACTAAGGTGGCATTCTAACTGAGCCACGAACTAGAGTAGATAAGGATAGCTATCATGTAGCTATTATTCATGGGCGGTGTACCAACCGCGTCTGCAACTGACAAGTCGGTGACATAAATACACAACGATCACCCTGGCGTATCACGAGTGGAGCTCGATATCTCAACAGAAGATAGGTGAGATGCATTATTCCATGTGAGTATGCAACTTCAACCATAGACTTTATGCTTTTATGCAACTTATAGATTATTCTTTTCCTTGCTCTATGCTATAAAGATTGACATTCAAAGCTAACTCGTATCAACCCTACTTTGATGCAACGAAGTCAAAGCTTTAATATTTTTATTGAAGATGCATTCAAATTTTGATAAAAGGACTCCACGCATGAGTGAATACCATGATTCCGTCATTAAATTAATCCTTTAACATTTAACCCAACCTAGAATGTTATTATCATCACATGCAATTTGCAAGGTACATAAATCCTTTCCATGGATTGCGACTATTTGGACATCATTCAATGGGCGTCTAAGATTATCTCATATACGAGTCACAACTAGGAAAATTAATACCTAAGTGCATTATGTGTTATATGCACTATTCTTTTCACGATGCAACAAGATGCCTTTGCACAAGTCTATCTATTTACTTATGCATCATGTGTTCATGATTGCATCTTGACCACGGAAGTGCAAGAAATTTCAAATACACAACATGCAACTAAATCTTGTAAATTGGCAAGAAAATGAATATCCCAATGTATTTAATCGTGCTTACGTGAATTAAAGACATGCTTAAATGCATCCTTTCATGCAAGAAATTTATCGAAACCTAGGCATTAAGATTCAGGGTGTTTTCCACTCGCGTAATTGGGGTGGAATTTCCCGTGTGTGCGCCTCTCACCTTTAGCTTCGGAGCCATTTATGTAGTGAATTTTTCCGTAGCAACTCCCCCTTGGTTTACTCACGTGCTCCGAATTCTCTTAGTCCGAGATCTTCTCTTCTGTGCAGGACACGGGCTTTACAGTCACGGGTTTTCAAAACCCCGAGAGGTTATGGGTGAATAAGGCTTATGGAAGCCTTATTGGAAGCTTCCAATTAGAAGCTTCTAAGCTTCTGTTACCAGAATGATGTGGAGAGAGAAATTATTGGGAGAGGATGATGAGGAGGGAGGTGAAGATGATGACAATGATGTTGTTGATGATGATGATGGTGATGATGATGGCGACGTGGCGCAACAACACGATGATGGCGGAAGTCTAGGTGATGATGGTGGCAATAGCAGCCTGCACGATCTCCTCCTCTCTCCCCTCCCTCAAACTTGGGGAGGGGGTGTTCTTATAGTGTGGAAAGGGGGGGAATAGCCATACATGTGGCTAGTTGCATGCCTCCTCCCTTCCCCCGTGCTCTCCTACTCCACACCCACTCCTCTCACACTCCCTCTCCCCCACCATGCAATGGCTGAAGGGGAGGGGGTTATTAAAAAAAAATTGCCAAAAATTTATCCATCAACCCCTTTTTTCCCCCTTAAAGAGGTGTTCCCATGTGGGCTACAGGTTTTTAGCCATGGTCTTCCATACACAATGCGGGCTGGTGTTTATTGAAACACGCAAAGAAAGCACTTAGTCCAAGGATTTTCCATTGCGAAAGATTGCTTTTAAGTTGCTCTTGCGTGGGATGTGTGGGGTTCTAGGATCATTAATATTTCGTGTGGAAATATTACATGAATAGACCATATGGACATTCATTTGAGATGATAAAACAAAAAACTAAACCACCATAACTCCAAGTAATTACATCTGCAAATAATAGATAGCTTGCTATCCAATACAGACCCTACTATAGTAAAATTGATATATCTTTTGATGGGCACATCCAAATCAAGTGTGTTATGATTCAAAAGAAATCTCATCAGATATATTTTCAGCCCATATAGGTATTTCTCCTTTGTAATCAAATCAGAATTGAAACTGAGCCAAAATAGTAAGATGTCCATAAACTATTTGAGGTAGAACAAGACATAAAATGAATAGTTTTCAGCCTCTCAAAGATAAAGTTTTTGAATCCCAATATGGATGTTGGCCTAATGAAGGTGCAAAATCCTACCCCAAGCCTAATGGATCAAAAGGTATACCATCATAATAATGATCAAGAGGAGAAGATTTGTCATCAAACTCATAATCTTGACCACCCGGATCAAATGGGTGGAAAGAAAGATCCCCATAATCATCACCATAATCATATCTATCATCTATCATATTATAACCATCATAAATCTCATGTACAACCTCATTATCAACATACCAATTGTCAAAATCATATCCAAGTTTTCATAACCATGATCATATGTATCTAACTCCTCTTCTAGTTGATGTAGTTCTTGATTGAGTGTGAACTAATGCATATCCTCAACTAATCCATTATAATAATGATAAAAAACTTTAGAGTCTTCATTTTCAACATGCACGTATTGCTCCTCAAATGGTCCAAAAGGTTGATCACTTACCAAGTGATCTTTATATACATTGCCTTCTACTAGACGATCAACTTGTTGATTAGCTTGGTCTTAAAGTACTATCATGTAATGACACCATTGAAGATGAAAAAGAGACTAGTCTTGGAAAGGTGAAGCTCAAAATTTTTCTCTCAAACTATTTTTTTGCTACTATTGGAGCAACACTCATCTCATGGTACAAAAATTCAGGATATGAGTCATGGTGATATGTTGTTGCTAACCTATTGATATCTAGTTTCCTCCTTACCTGTTGAATCAAAGACTACCACATCAGTGAGGCATGGAAATTCCTTTAGTACAGAAGCATCCTTACATGCCCTTCTTGACATAATTGTGATGGTCTTGTAGTATTCCTGCATGTTAGATGTCATGATTGTGCTTCTCGAAGGACCCAACACTACTCCATCTTTAGTCATCTCCTTTTGGGGATATGATCCCATACTAATTACTACTTTTTGGTCATTAGAGCGACACCATAGTGATCCTATAAGGAAATAATTATTGTCAACCTCTCCATTAGCTTTTGTGAGAGTTGGTATAACATAAGCATATAAATTCTTGGCTGCTACGCTCATGATATCAGCAGCAGGTAGTGCACCAAATAAGAGCTGAAGGAGGGCATTGAAGGGTGTAGTGATTTAGAACTCTAGAATGGTGACCTGATTTATGAGGAGAATGATTTCAATGCTCAGTTGCTTTTGATCTATTGTTACTCGCACAATGAGGACTACTCCATTAGTCCTATAATTCAAGTACTTGGACCCAATTTTGTAGCAACATTTGAAGCTTCAGTGCGATTCCAACATTTTATAAGTGTAGGCATTTTTTGTATTCACTAGGTTTACATTTTCCAAGAATTGTTATGCTTGCCATGCTTTGAGTGGTGACAATTACATGCTTGTCAGTGAATGAAGCTTTGGATTTGGTTGATTGTAACAATATAGAGAGAAGTTTCTCTCTTGATCCATGGGATAGAGTTGATTTAATTTATGGTAATAAATTAGAAATTGGTTTAGTGGATCTTATTTATGCCTTAGATTATATGGTTGATTTGCAAAGTCATATACAGGTGCATGCAAGGACCTTGATAGGAGCTTAGTCTCATAGGTGTAGAAATTTTGTATATGTTTTGCATGTTTATTTATGGTAGCAGATATAGGGTATCTAAATGGAGAGAAAAAAGGGATATCTTCCAAGTTAAGAGAGAAATCTATGGGCTCAGAATAGTAGAATGATCTCATATGTAGTAAGGACTAGCAGTGTTGTTGCTACTTATTACAAAAATGGGTGTTAGTAATAAAGGTGTTTTGGGTTACCAAATATGTCAAAGCAAATGAAAGGTTGCTATAGGTGTTGTTGCAGACCTTACATGGCCATCTTAGATGTTGATATTATAATTTAAAGTATGTTGTTTTCATTACACATTTTAGTTTAATGCTTTTGCTACCATCATGTTGATATTATGAGCTAAACTATTTGTGCTATCAGGAGCCTATGACTATTTGTGTGGCTTCTCCCATTTGGTTGGTAAAGTGTTGTAATCTAATTTTTTATTCAATTAATAATTTTTATTATTACTTGCAATTGAGGTAACTATACACCTTCTCTATAAGGAAGGTTGGTTTCATGACTTGGAAAAGGTGATGGAGTAGTTTGATGAAGTGATGATCCCAATAAAGCTAAAGTAATACCGAAAGGGGTGCCAGCTAAAGTAATACCGAAAGGGGTGCCAATTTTGGGGCCAATCAAGTGTGCATTGTCCAAGATCAGTAGGTAAATTTTTATTTTTGGATTTGCATTTATTGTTTGCTGCTGTAATTAAGTTGTAAACAGGGACTTACTAGCCATCATGACATGTATTTTTAAAACCTCACTTAACATGTGGATTAATTTCTAATCACATGATTAAGTAAATGTTACACATGTGAGGTGCAACTGGGGTTAAAGTAAATTTATGAGCCCGAGACCGAAAGAAATCACGGGATGTCAAAGGAAAAAGTTGCTATAAGTTATGCCGCACAAGTACTTGGTGGTATCTGGTGCCAATGTTGGCCTAGGCCATCCATTTGGCCATAACTGTCAGATGGTGACATTAGAGAAGTGGCGTTTAATGGTATTTAATGCTAATCTGATGATCAAAGATGGTGCAGAGACACTCTGGAATGAAAGTTACTTAGCCAATTTAATTATTGGCCAGTGAGATTATTTTTCAAGGCACTAAAATAAGTATTAGATTAATTTTTAGTATTTTAAGGATAAAAATTAATATTTCATTATGAAAAATGCTAGAAAAACCATTTGGGAAGGCTGCCACTTATCAAAAATGCCCATGAAAAATTGAAAAACATCTTTAGAGGTTGGAGAGAAGCATTTCTATAAATTCAGCCCGCAAAGGAGAGGGAGGGGAGGTTGTTGGTCTGATTTGCAGCCATTGGAGGACCTTCTGAGGTAGCCATGGGCAAAAGAAGACCAATCAACAATAAGAGACATCATCTATAGGCGGTTGAGGTATGGTACAATAAATGACTGATTTTCTTCATTTCTTTGTATCTACGTGTTGTTGTGGCAGGGTAGCAATTGCACTTGACAGATTTTCAGTCAATCTTTGCAAAAAACTACACAGCTTTCCCTCTTATCTCCTAGCCATTTCACAACCTTGCTTCGAAGATCTCAGCATTTGGACCCTTAGAGGTTGAGAAATTACAAATTTCTATGCTATAAATCCTAATTTATAGCAAAAATTAGAGTTTAGCAGCAGCCTTGGGAAGAGTGCCAAAAATTGGAAGCTCCAAGGATTGGATTCAACAAGGTTGAAGGTGAATTTTAGCTGAATCTAGGTGGAGGACTAGAAAGCCATTGAATTCAGGTCATTTCCATCATCCATGAAGTGGGTGAAGGCCAATTAAGTGCCTGAATTAAGGGAAAAAATAGATTGAAGACTTGTTGGACACTTTGGATAGCAAGGGGAGTTGAAATACTGAAAGGGATTGGGAGAATCCCATTGTAAATCAACTTCTTCTTCAATAAAGCTAAAGAAATACCGAAAGGGGCGTCCAAGATCAGTAGGTAAATTTGTATTTTCTGATTTGCATTAATTGATTGCTGTTGTAATTAAGTTGTAATCAAGGATTTACGACCCATCCATGGAAGGAAGTTTGGTTTCATGGTTCCATTGCTGAGATACCATCAAATCCTTTGAATTGGTGGGCCCGTGGTACTTGATTGCAACTTGGGAGTATGGCATTATTGCTAAAATTGTTCTCAGCAATGAATTACAATAAGCATGTCTTCACATGGTGATACAAGATCAAGTGGAGAGGATGCATCACTCCTTGGTCAATCACATGGTGAAGGGGAAAATGCATTGGATGATGTTGGGTATGGTTCTCAACATGGACATCATACTAAAAATGTGGGAAATGACCCAAATGTTGGCACTTCAATGCATTAAGAAGCTAATGACTAGCAAGGGGCTAAAGAATTTGATGATAGCTTCAAGGGTGGAATGCGTACAACAGTAAATCTTTTTGCTGAATCAGCAAAGGGTCCCCAGGTTACTCAATTCTTGAATGCCCCAAAGAAGGACATGAAAGGAAAATAGAAGAAGACACCATAGCTTCAAGACAGCGACAAGAACCAAAGGAAATGCCTAAGCCTTCTTTAGAAGAGCCCAAAATTCTTGATGAGCACAAACAGTTGGTATCCATGGGATAGCAATTGCAAATGCATGGCCAACTTGGTAGTGCCAATCCATGGGAACATGGGCATCAAGGCAATTATGCGCATGCAAACATGTGACAGCAAGGATACTTTGGTGGTGGTACCATTTTTAATGCTATGGTTGGACAGGCACTACATATGGGAATATATGGCACAAATCCCTATGGTATGTAGCAGTTAATGCATGGCTCACAACACCCAATGTATCCAAGTAATGCAAGTGGAATGCCTAATCCCATGTATGGTAGCATAAGTATGATGCTTGGGGCACAAAGTGGGTCATATAGATATGTATCGGCACCCCTAGGGACTGTTGGAGCACAAGGATTTGGTGTTGGTCATGTAGGTTCTTCAAAAAGTACTAGTTTTCATGCAAATACAACCAATGCACCCCCTTTTTGCAACATCCCATTTATGATAACTTGACTCCCATAGGACCATCGAAGGACAATGATGAAGGTGGAAAAAGTGTGAAGTTTGAGCCTTTCAGTCGTGCACAAGATCGGCTCAAAGCACTTGTTTTTATTCAGCAGTTTGATGTAGCCTATTCTGGAGGCAACTTTACAGAGGCATCTAAGATACAAAGGCATCCACATTTTTTATGGGAAATGTATTGGAGTGGTGGTCTACACTCCTTATTCAAGGGAAGTCACCTACCACTTGGGTTGAGTTCAAGCAAATGTTTGCTTCAAATTGGTTGATAAGTACCGTTGAAGTAGACATTATGACAGCTTGGAATTAGTTGAATTCCAAAGACTACAAGAACTTGGATCAGTATAATAAGAAGTTTTGGGATGCATTGTTGCCAGTTACTTCTTATCGCACACTACCCCTCCATGAGCAGGTGGAGAAGTATATTTGTGGTTTGCCAAAGTAATCAAGGATTTTTGCATAAAGTCCACTATTTCCAACATGTCTTAGCTTATAGAAAATGCTACTATGGCTGACACATTGCTGCGTGGAAAGATGTAGGATTTCATGATGATGATGCCAAGTCACATGTCAAAGAGAGAAATGTTGAGAAAACGGGTAAATCTGAAAATAAAGCAAAAAATCAGGGCAGATCTGAAAAATAGGGTTGGAAAGAAGAACACATCACAAAGAAAGAGTGGGAAAAGTGATGCATTGTCATGTAAACCTCAGTTGTTGACTGTCAATATGGTTTATCACACTGAGGTGGATCATGCCATGAAAGAGCAATATGTTGTTGATTCGAACTTTGCTAATGTTTATGATCAGCTTTGCAATGGCCAAAGGCATGGACACTTTGTGTAAGAGTTAGATTTCTGATGATGCATGGACGACTGTGTCATAATGTAGTTAAGGCCTAGAGTTATCACTAAAAGTCATGCTTCTCCGTATGCAAGACACATAGGTATTGATGCCACAGTCAAGGCTATTCCAGATAGTATGTAAAAAATTTATCCTTCTATATGTAAAAATTTTATAAAATTAGTATTTTAAAAATACCTTATTTTGAACCCAGGTGATGCACACATATATTCATGAGTAACTTACCTGAGACCATATGGCACGATTGTTTTTGTAGCACATCTTTAAGTATCATGGTATGCCAAAGTCGATCATTAGTGATCGAGACCCCCGGATGACCAATTTATTTTGGAAGGGCTTGTTTGAAAATATGGGTACCACACTGAAATCCTCATAATCCTTCCATGCGCAAATAGATGGTCAGTCTCAGGAAGCAAATTCCACAATGTTAGATCCTTTGAGGTGTTATGTTTTAGACCACAAGACACAGTGGGAGCAGTATGCCCTCGATTGAGTTTGCTTACAACAACATAGTGCATAGTTCTACGGGCAAAGCTCCATTTGAGGTGGTAGAGGGTTGTAAGAAAGTACCCGCTATTTTGCACACAAAAGATACAATCTTTGAGTTTGATCATTATATGGAAAACTTGGATGTAGCCTATGCAAAGATACAATATGCACTTTAGAGATTGCAAGAAAAGAAAAAGAGGGCAGCTGATCGCCTTGTAGTTTGTAGAGGGTGATTATGTATTGCTGCGTTTTGAAAGGAAGAGAAAGACTATATCTGAAAGTTGATACTATGGGCCCTTCCAAGTGTTGGAGAAGATCAATGATGTGGCATATTGGCTGAAATTACCTCCACATTGGCTAATACACAATGCCTTTCATGTGAATTTTCTTAGACCTTTTCATGGAGATGTACTAGAGGATGTCTCTTTTGAAATTCAGCTTGAGGTTGAGGAGCTAGATGAGATTTTAGTACCTGAGCAAATTTTGGCACACAAGGAAAGAAAGGTCAAGGGTAAAATTTCCAAGAGGTACTTGGTGAAGTTTCAAAATTATTCACTAATGGATGCCAAATGGATGAAAGAGGATGACTTGGCAGACCATCCTCAGTTGTTGCAACTTTACCTAGATGCCTTTCAGTTAGAGCCGACTTTAGTTCAGGCTCTGTCAAGTTTAGCAGAGCAAGGGTCCAGAGTATTGCCTGATGCTCAAGGGGGAGGTAGCACTTCCACTCCTCCAGTTATGGATAGCTCTCATATATAGTGGATCTTAGATGTATTTAGCATACATTCAGTATACTATAGCTTAACAATATGTTTGCTAGTAGATCACTATTTAGTGTACTAGTCACTATGTTTGGCATGCAGATCGGTATGGTTTTCACTGCAGCTCTGAAACTGTACATTTGCATCCGTTATGCTCGGGGTGTAATCAGTTATGCTTGGTATGGCATTGGTTATGCTTGGTGTAACATCAGTTAATGATCATCAAGGGCTGATTATCGAATGTTGGTTTTCAGTGTATGCTCATTAATATTCAATGGTATTCAGATTAGTTTTTGATTATCTTGAGAGTTGTTTATGGTCACTTTTTGGATTAGTTGTGTATCATTTTTTGTACTGATTGCTTGGCAGTTTTTGCAATGAGTTTGTAATCAGTTTGCGGGTCACATTTGTAGCAGTTTGTGATTAGTTCTCAGAACAACAAGTGATCAGTTTATGATTAGATTATGCTCATTTTTCAAATGGTTTATATCTAGTTCCATGGACAACAACATAAGTTATAATGCCATTGATGTTTTAGCCATGGTTTGTGCTTGGTTATGCTATGCTATGGTTTGGGTTTGCCAAATGAGTTGAGCTCATGAGAAATGGACATATCACATGATAATCTAGCAATGTTTTTGAGATTCTTTGTGAGTCTTATGCTATGTTATGTTGGCTGGTAATTTTCAGCATATGTTGGGCATATGGAATGGTTGAACAACAGTGTGCAATGTTGTGTTGACTATGATGCCCTATGGAAATTCCAATGTAGTACTTTGATTTTCATGCATTTGGCAGTGTAATCGAGGATGATTGCAAGGATTTCAAGGGGGAGGGCTGTCTTGAGGACATGTATTTTTTAAATCTCACTTAACATGTGGATTAATTTTAATCACATGATTAAGTAAATGTTGCACATGTGAGGTGCAACTGGGGTTAAAGTAAATTTACGAGCTCGGGACCCGAAGAAATCATGGGATGTCAAAGGAAAAAGTTGCTATAAGTTATGACGCATAGCTACTTGGTGGTATCTAGTGCCAGTTGTTGGCCTAGGTCATCCATTTGACCATAAGTGTCAGTTGGTGACACTAGAGAACTGACATTTAATGGTACCTAACACTAATCTAATAGTCAAAGATAGCGCAGAGATACTCGAGAATGGAAGTTTCCTAGCCAATTTAATTACTGGCCAGTTAGATTTACTTTCAAGGAACCAAAATGATTACTAGATTAATTTTCAATATTTAAAGGCTAAAAAATAATATTTAATTATGTAAATGCTGGAAAAACCATTTGGGAAGGTTGCCACTTGTAAAAAAGTCCATGCAAGACTGAAAAACGTCTTTAGAGGCTGGAGAGAGGCATTTTTATAAATTCAGCCTACAAGAGAGAGAGAGGGGAGGCTGCTAGTTTGATTTTCAGCCATTGCAAGACCTTTTGAGGCAGCCAAGGGCAAGAGAAGACGAATCAATAATAGGTGACAGCATCTACAGGCTGATGAGATGCGGCGACAGCAATAACTGACTGATTTTCTTTAGTTCTTTACATCTACAAGCTGTTGTGGTAGGATAACAGCTGCATTTGACTGATTTTCTTTAGTTCTTTACATCTACAAGCTGTTGTGGTAGGATAACAGCTGTTGTGGTAGGATAACTGATTTTCAGTCATTCTTTGTGACAAAACTCTGAATTTTCTCTCTCTAGAGCTTTCTCTCTCATCTTTTAGCCATTTCGTAGCCTTGCTTTGAAGATCTCAGTATTTGGACTCTAAGAGGCTGAAAATTTGCACATTTCTCTGCTG
Source organism: Lygodium microphyllum (assembly GCF_053477565.2). NCBI lineage: Eukaryota > Viridiplantae > Streptophyta > Polypodiopsida > Schizaeales > Lygodiaceae > Lygodium > Lygodium microphyllum. The sequence goes on from NC_141158.1 coordinate 83,827,486, forward strand.
TAAACCCTAATTTATAGTAGAAATTAGGGTTTAGCAGTAGCCTCAAGAAGTGTGCTAGAAATTGATAAAAGTCAGAGAGAGAGGTTGGAGGTAACACAGTGAGAAGCTTAGTGCTCTCTCACGTATCTTCCATTATATATTTTACCCATAACTCAAATGACTGTTTTAGAACCTAAGGTCTCAAGGACCATTCACACCAAACAACTAAGTCCTAAGCACTGACTTATTTAATGTTTGCATCATGTAGTACAGCTGGAAAACTCAAGTGTCGGGTACAGTCATACCAAATACAGACAGATGAGCTTAAAGTGTAACACTCCCTCTCAAGCTCAAAGCAAGATCTGTACACCAAGCAGTTGTCTGAAAACACTGACCTTATATTTACCTAGAGACTTGGTAAAGATATCCGTAACCTGTTCATCAGTCTTCACATGCATGAGACCAACTCTTCGTGCAAGAACCATCTCTCTGATGAAGTGGTAGTGTACCTCAATGTGTTTTGTTCTGGCATGGTATACTGGATTCATGGCTAGGAGTACACTACTAAGATTGTCACATAGCAGAGTCACTGGAGCATCTATTTGTATATCAAAATCAGCCATAATCTTGAGCAACCAAGTAATCTCACATGCTACTGATGCAACATCCCTATACTCTGCCTCAATACTCGATAAAGCAATTGTAGGCTGCTTCTTGCTACTCCAGCTGATCATTTCGCTTCCAAACTCGAAAGCATAGCCACTTGTAGATCTACAGTCATATCAGCATCCTGCCCAATCTGCATCCGTGTATCCAACCAGTTTCAAGGGCTTACCTCTCACATAGATGTAACATTCTTGATTACCAAGCACACGTTCTTCACATGAACCTCCTCTTAATAGGAGGTCATGAGGATAATTAATTGAATAATGGCAAATTTTTTAAATTAATTATCCCTCTCTCCTCTAGCCGACTGTTATGCTGGAGGAGAAGGGAATAGCAAGGGCAATCAAGCTCCTTGCTAGAGCTTGCAAGCGGGTGGAGGCCATGCCAATGGCCGCGTGGAGGGAGGTACCTCTCCCTCACGCCTATAAAACTAGGGCCTCTTGTAGTCATGGAGAGGAAGAGGGCAGGAAGCCATCAGATTGCCTAATCGCTGCCGTAAGGAGGAGTCGACACACTGCAACCCTACACTACCGTGAGCTAGGAGAGGGCCATATTGCCACGAGACGTGAGGGAGGTGAGAGCCATGTGTGTGAGGGAGGAGGGAGGTGCTGCATAACACTGCCTGGCCAAAAAGAAGGAGAGGGGAGATTGCTCACGGAGCTGCCACCAGTACGCCGCCATCTCCAATCCACATGGGCTTCCACATTTTTCAGAAGCTTTAGAAGCTTCTTACGAAGCTTCTAAAGCCTCCTAGGAAGCCCCCCTTCATGTGGGTTTGATAAACCCCCCTTCCCCCCCCCCCCCCGGGATCCAAAGCCTCCACTTCCCATAGCTTCATTAAGCCTTCCTCTTGAGGGTTTTTATAACCGCTTTTCCACTCCTCGGGATTTAAACCCCATTCACGTGGGTTTCTCCCCCCCCCCCCCCATGGAAATATTCCCTTTTAAGGTCTTTTATACCCTTTGCCCTTTTTCAATCCGCTAAAGTCCAGTTAGCACCATTTTTCCTCGTAGAGTCCTATCCAAGGCCTTTAAAAAGCCTCGTCAAGCCCTTTTTTGCCCTTGGATTTCCTACAATCTCCCAATTAGCCCGAGTGTTAAAACCCTTCCTGTGTAGACAATTTGCACCACGAAGCTTCTACGAAAGGAAGGAGAAATTAATAAGTTCCATTTCTAAGGTTCGATTCTGAAGGACGGTAGAATCACAAAGGGAGTTTCACATGCAAAGGAGACGGCCAACATCATAAATCTGCGTCCCAAGGCAGAAAGGCCGAATTCGCGATGACTCCTAAGAAGGCACAAGGCGCAACCGCAGGAGGATCGTCTCCTAACATCCATGTGGACATTTCACCACAAGTCCAGGTTCTTCTTCCTAAATTTGATTAGCATCGTAATATTTCAATTATGCATAGATCATTTGAGGAATAAGGATGCATGTTTTTTTAAAAAATACTTTGGCTAATAGATCACAATTGAGGGATTTGGTCATTGGTATTTTTCAATAAAACGAACAAAATAAAGTGAGCATAAGATTTCTATGCATTTCTAACAAGTGGGTTTTATGCATTAATTAGATTAATTAATGCCCATCTTTACAAAACGGAATTATGATAGTACACTTCAGTATGGAAGGAATAAACCGCATATCACATTATTGAACATATTTTCTTCGAAATGATTCGTTATAGAAAGTTGTTAGCAATTGTAGGAAATTGCTAGGGCTGCATGAAGAAGATTTAACTCTAGGCAAGTGGCCTAAAAACTTAAATCAACGAAAGGGTGTGTAAGTTCAGCATACAACAAATCCATTCGAAAAAGAAAGTAGAAAAAGGCTGCATGTTTAAATATAAAGTCCTAAAGCTTAGTAGCATAAATCTTGTTGCATGTTATAGGATGATAAATTGGAATTATGCTATAACTTAACCTATGCTTTGACCTTAACCCAAAAAGTTAGGGTTTGTAAATCAACTTATACATAGGTAATCAATCATGTGGTTACGAAAATGATAGCGCAATTATCTTCAAGAATAGACAAGTTAAATTAGTTTAAACCTAAACACCTAAAACTGAGAGGTACTCGTTTAGAAAGGGTTAATTCAATGGAACATATCCCAAAGAGCTAACTAGGGTTAGCACATTGAGGACATTACCTAGTCGCTCGTATTACCAAATCTGAAACTCCTGTACCCTAAAGACTTTCCCACATTCACGAAATGTAGGGACATTGGAACATACTTGCGAGAAGTGATCTAGGGTTTTTCCTAAGAATCTCTCGCTAAAAAGATGAAACTCAGAACCCTAGGACCAACAATGTCGGCCTAATGCAATCAGGAACGGATTGTCATATCTAATCATGATACCGTGATTAGAAGACGCCGTTGATGGGTAGAATAGTCCCCTGGATTAGGTGCGACACTTGGCAACAAGTTGTAGAGTCCCATGATCTTGTGATTTGATCACAAGGGAATGGCCAATTCCTCGGAATGAGATTGGCAGATTCTTATGCAAGTTATCTTGCATGAGGATGAATAATCATCCTGATATAGTACTTTTCATGGGTAAAGTGACCAAGAATACGAGGATTAGATAAATTTCTTGGAAGCAAAGGACCAATCAGAAAAATTGAAATAATATATTTACTGCTAATAGCACTTAAGGTTTTGGTTAAGTTGGGTTAATAGGGTACGGCCCTAACCCAAGGATATAAGGGTTAACAGACAAACCCTTGGGGATCTTGCCAAGTCGCAATTGATCCCGGATCGAGTACTGGATGCATTTGGAAAGAAGGATTCACTCCTTAGCAGTTAGCCAAAAATAACGACCAATGGAATTGATTGTGCTTGTAACAGTTTTAAGAGCACTGTTTTGCTTTGTTTGCTCAAAGAATTAAAGGATGAAAAGATATCTAATGCTTCAGGTTGAAGGCCTGAAGGGAGAGGCAGTTTGAGTTACCCCTGATTGCCTACCTGACCCTAACCAAGGGGGTTATTAACCGCGCCGAGAAGGTGGACTGAACCCGCTGCGAGAGGTCTCTCCGTTGAGCGCTACTTGGAGTAGGAGGACACTTGGGTGCCAGAGGGGGCTCTGGCCGTAAATCCCTCGCCTTCCGGGCCCTGCACAAGAGGCCAACGTGACTCGGGATTGGATCTCGAGGCCCGCATACTAGTCTATGGGCGGAATCTTGGATTAGTAATCCTTGTGGATTGTTGGATAGCCTTCGGGCGGATTATGGATAAGCCTACGGGCTAGACTTTATGTATTTCAAAGATAAATATGACAACTTGTTGAAAAGGAACTTGTTTGACATTGTTTTTCTATGTCAAGTGCTATGATTACGTGAAGGAACCAATGCCTAACAGGCTAATTAAGGAAGCTGATTGATACATACATGTCCAACTAAATGTGTTAGGTAATTAAATAGCTAAACAACCTGAGGAAAGTGCAGAGGATGTGGCCATGGGTTCCTCCTATGGATGGGTAGTCCCCGTTGGCCGGGAACTTTTCTCAATCATGATGGACAATAAGAAGATCGTTCAAAGAACACGAATAGCAAGAGCGTTGACCTAGAGTCTAAGTTATAAATGATCCTGATTTACACTGTTTTAGGGGAACGGAATAGGACTATGCCTTATGGCAGAGAGGTTGAGCTTTGGATCCCTCTCGTTTCCCATTCTCCTTGAACCAAGTGCAACGTGAATCCACTTCGGACCTGGCGTTTTTGCGTAAAGTAGTTCGCTCAGGTTCAACACTAGTTGCCATTAGGAAATGACCAATAGGGAAACATGCATGTGAAAAGGATACCGCAAAGGTTTCCAAGATATGTATGAGAAGAGGTGCAATTTGTCAATCGAGGGAGGATCAAACTTTTGCCAAAAGAGATGGTGAAACTCAAGCCTTCTCAACGAAGGACTCTATCAATACTAAATGTCACATACAATATAATTTCCAAGGCACTGACATTGAGGCTTAAGTCTATACTGGGGAAGATTCTTCACAAGGCCCAATATTGTTTTGTTTATGGGCATAAAATCCAAGACATTGCACTCAACTTGATGGTGGTCATACAACATGCAATTGAGATGGAAGGAGAATTTATTTTGATTAGTATGACTTGGATAAGGTCTATGATAGGCTTAGATGGGACTTCATCTTGTTGATCATGGAGAAGTTGGGCTAGGAAGAAATTTCTACCGAATGATTGCCACACTTTTTTCCAACACCTTTGCCAAAGTGGGGCTCAATGGCTTTATGTCCCACTCTTTTTATCTACATAGGTTGGTATGGCAAGGGTATCCCCTAGCACCCTTGCTCTCTATTATTGTAGTAGATCCTCATTTAAACCTATAATATACTTGCTAACCTTTGCGAATAATATTAGTAATAAAAATAAAATAAAAATTGTTTCATCATGATCCACTGTTATAGTCGTGTGTCATCATTGAAGCCATCAGCATCAACTTCATCATCAAAAGTCATATTTCCTTCCCCACCATCATCATCATGCTCAACAACACAAAAACCGTGTTGCTTTAACATCTCACACCTAGCACAAGGATCAAATCGAGATGTAAAGCACATAATAGAAAACTAGAAGAAACCCCATGAAAGGAAGCAAAGCTCCCTTACAATGGAGTAAAGCATTTTGATGGGACTAACTAGCCTAAGGCTATATAAAGCCTTAGCATAACCCGTAGAAGTTATTTCTATTATCCTAGGGAAGCACTAGTCAATATTAAAAGAGAGAGAGAGAGAGAGAGACACACACACACAGATAGAGAGAGAATATAGTGAGAGCTAAAGGGGAGACATGTGATGAAGACCAAAACTTACTCTTATACCATGTACAATGTGTATATCATTAGGAGGGGATCAGAATCTTCCTCCATACCTTGCCCTTCTTAGGGTGCAATCCCCACATGCACCATCTAGACATTCAAATTAGGAATGTCTCCTATCTACATTTTGTTAGAATTTTTCCTTTGACTTATACTTTGCAATCATATCCAATATTTGATAGCTTAGTTCTCTTTCATTTTGCATTAAAACCAAACTTTGGATCCTACCTCTTATGTAAAATTATTTCAAGTTATAATACAAAAAATAGTTTTATTTTAATATTCTCATTTTTAAAAACTATTTTTCTTTGATATATTATTACATCAAGTTATGTTATTGGGTTTAATTTCTCGTACCACATGAGTTCTATTCATATAAGCAACGGATATTGTGACAATATAATAGAGGGACTAGAGAAAGAAAGAACATAATAACTACTAATTATAGAATTGTGTCTTCAAAAACAGTTCTATAATTAGGAAGTCCCTAGCTTTTTTTCCCTCTAATAGTTCACATTTAATTCTACATATAAGTATGCATGCAAAATGTAAACCTAGCACATATATATGCATATTAAGGAGTGCATCAAAGGTGAAAACTGTAAGAAGCTAGGAAGACATGTTTTAGTGAGAGATTATGAATAATACCTTGTCACACTAGCATAGGTATAAAATGTATGAGACATGTAATTTTTTATATCTTTTACAATAATATAATTATTGTCTCTCATCTCAATTCCTTGTACTCAACCTCCATGGATTCTCTCTCTTTTTTTCCATCTTTTTAGTATTTCTCTCTCCTTATTACTCATTCTCTCCTATTTTCTCTCTCTTATTTTCTTGTTTCTCTCACCTCTCAACTCTCTCCTTGACAAGTGGTATCAAAGCATTGGTCTTTGATCCATTTGGTTCAATGTTTTCTTAGGTTTCCTTCACATGCTAGTTACCTTTTGGTTACTCCAATTGGTTGATCACTAATTGAGAATCACCTTTCAGCAATAATTGGCAAATACCACCATGTCTAGCTAGATTTATTCCCATCAACAAGGCCTTGCATTCTACCATGTTATTCATAAAATCCATACCTAAATATACTCCCATTTTTAAAACCACTCAACGATGGAGATCTTTAATGAAAACCCCTGTTGAGATATCAAGCTCCACTCGTGATATGCCAGGGTGACCGTTGTGCATTTACGTCACCGACTTGTCAGTTGCAGATGCGGTTGGTACACCACCCATGAATAATAGCTAGATGACAAAAATCCTTATCTACTCTAGTTCGTGGCTCAGTTAGTATGCCACCTTACTTAGTTGAGTTTGGTTTGGGACCCATATATAGGGTTCTTCTATTTCTATGTACTTGAGCTCTTTTTGGCTTACACAACTAAGAAGAGGAAAACTTTTTCAGCCTCCACCTGTGTGTGTATTCCCCCATTTTGCAAACAAGAAAGCTACAAGTGAGACTCCTTCCTTCTCTCCCACAATCTTGACATGGTATCAGAGCCTTGTTCGTGGTAAGGAACTCAAGAAAGCAATCGCAGTGTTCTGGTAAGAGGACCAGTGTTGCTTTCATTTTTCTGTTTTGGGAGTAAGTCTCTACAGCAGGTAGCACAACCGAAAAGTACAAGAGTGCATTGTCTCAGATTGAGACGCCCTTCGCGGTGTAGCAAGAGGGCAGTATATGCTGCGGGAGCGGGCTTTAGCCCTTGGTTGCTCTGTTTTTTTTATTTGAGGCCATTTCGGGGCCTGTTTTGGAGGCGGAAGTTTTCTGCACGCACTCAGAAAAAGGCCCTGTTTTATGCTGTGTGGCCACTGTTCTACAGGTCAGTGAAAAGTTACTGTAGAAATCGCATCGTATGCCTGTGCGCAGAGACATTGGGAGTTACAGAATCATCATTGTTGCCTGTTGATGCAAAATCGTCACTAGGAAGTGACTATGTGGTCAAATACCACTTTCGTTAGTTTTGCAGATTTTTCCTTGTGAGGCTGAAGCTGTGTTCTTTGCAGTGACAGAATTTTTTGCAGTGTTCTGTAATGGCGTCTGATTCTCTTTCACAGATTGTCACTGAAAAGCTTGGCAAGAACAACTTCCAAGCATGGAAGTTCAGAATGACAAATTTACTTATGGGAAAAGGATATTGGGAATTCGTTGCAGGAAATGAAGAAGAACCAGTTCTTCCTGATGTTCCCAATCAACAGCAAATGTAGGCATTTAAAGCATGGCATGAGAGAGCCAGGAAAGTTATGTACTGGCTGTCTATCAGCATTTCAGACTCTATGATTGTGCATATTCAAGATGCAAGTACGCCAAAGGAGGCATGGGATACTTTGTCAAAAATGTATAGCACAAATACGCAAGCCAGGAAAATGCAGCTCAAGCAAGAGTTGCACAATGTGCAAAGAGAAAGTATGAGCATCAATGACCACCACATGAAGGTGAAGAAGATTGTAGATGCACTTGCTTCCATTGGGTCACCAGTGGAAGATGATGATTTAGTTTCTGTGACCTTGAATGGTCTAGGAAAGGATTATGCACAGTTCCGAACATCCATTTCCATCCGTGAAAGATTTCCTGATTTTGAGGAGTTGATTGCTCTTCTAATTTCTGAGGAGCAGAGAAATGGTGGTGCATCTTCTTCAAGAGGAACTTCAAAAGAAGTTGTCTTCTACTCAAATGCTGGAAGAGATAGAGGCAGAGGTAGAGGAGGCCGATCTGGAGGCCGTGGTAGAAATCAGAATATGCAGCAAACTCAAGAAAACCAGTCCTATGGAGGAGGACGTGGTAACTCTAGAGGCAAGGGGAGCCAAAGAGGTCGTGGTGGATGGCAAAGAGGCCAAAATGCAAACAGCAATGTTGAATGCTACTACTGTGGTAAAATGGGTCATATGGCTAAAGACTGTTATAAAAAGCTGAATGACATCATGAATGGAAAATTGCAACAAGGGAATTATGCATCTTCTAGTAGACAGGGTGATGACAGAAATTAGCATTTGTTTATGGTGCAGCACATGACCAATTCTGTGACAAGTGCAGAAGAAAGTAACGATATGTGGTATGTTGACTCAGTCCATCAAACCACATGATAGGTCATGCAGAATGGATGCAGGATACAAGGAAAATGGAAAAACTAGGATTTGTGGAGACTGGTGATGATACTGCACATCCTATTGTGCAGATTGGAAATATTCCTTTGTCTATGCAGGATGGGAAAAAGAAATACCTGTCAGATGTATTTCATGTCCCGAATATCACCAAGAACCTGGTTTCTGTTGGTCAAATGGCTGAGCGGGGCTTGCAAGTCAGATTTAATTCCCATGAATGCTTTGTTGAGGATATGAAAAATAAAGGTCTCTTGATAGCAAAAGGAAAGAAGAAGGGCAGAATGTTTACATTGGATGCAGACATGCCTGAATTGAGTGCAGCAATGTTTGCACATGGGACAGGTGTAGTTGCAGATATTGATATCTGGCATAAACGCATTGGTCATGTTAATGTACAGCGACTTAAATCAATGCAGGCCCAAAATATTGTTGCAGGATTGCCAAAATTCAAGGTTGCAGAAATGCATAAGGTATGTGAAGCCTGTCAGTTTGGAAAACAGGCAAGGAAACCATTTCCTAGACATGTTCAAGAGAGTAAGAAGCCATTGGAATTAATCCACTCTGATGTGTGGACTACTAAAGCTGCATCTCTTGGAGGCTGTCATTATTTTGTCACTTTTATTGATGACTATAGCAGAAAAGTTTAGGTGTATTTTATGAAAAAGAAAAGTGAAGTTTTTGGGCATTGCAAAACTCTTAAAGCTATGGTTGAAAAAGAAACAGGCCTACAAATAAAATGCTTAAGGTCAGATGGAGGGGGAGAGTACCTCTCAAATGAGTTTGCAAGGTTCCTGCAAGAGCATGGCATGAAGCAGCAATATTCATGCAGTCATACCCCACAACAAAATGGAATTGCAGAAAGAAAAAAACAGGCATATTGGAGAGGTATCTCGTGCCATGCTCAATGAAAAAGACTTGCCAGATTTTTACCGGGCTGAACCAGTTGCTACAGCAGTCTACATAATGAACAGGACTCCCACTGCAGCAATACATGGGATGACTCCAGATGAGAGGTATACTGGTAGAAAACCAGATATTTCTCATTTGAAAATTTTTTGTTGTATTGCCTATGTTCATGTGCCAGATGAGTTGAGATCCAAGTTGGATCCAAAAGCTGAGAAGTGCATCTTTATTGGTTACTCTTTGTAGCAAAAAGGGTATAGATGCTATAACCCTTGTACTCGTAAGTTTACAGTGAGCAGAGATGTTGTTTTTGATGAGATGAGTAGCTGGTATAAACTAGTAAATGTGATTGATAATGTAGATGCACAAAATGGTAATGCTGCACAGAATTCACAACAGTAGTCACAAGATATTAGTGGACCTGGAGCATCCTCTAGCAGTGGTTCACATTCTTCGCCATGGACAGGAAGATTGAGATCAGGAGAATCTTCTCAAAGCAATGCAGATAGTGGTATGCATGTATCACGAAAAGGAAAAGAGAAGGTAGATCAGCCCATGTTTGATGTGAATGCAGGTCACTCTCATGTGGATGGTGAATCCAGTGGCTCAGAACAGAGCATTGATGATGAGTTGGGTATTCCTTCTATTGTTACACCTGGAGTAAGGAATACCAAGGATTTTTTTAGAGCACCTGGGAGTGAACCTACTTTGCGCAGGTCTACCAGAGCTAGGTATCCTGTGGATAGGCTGAAATATGATGGATTTACAACCATTCACTATGCATATATGGTCAAAGTGATACAGGAACCAGAACCCACTTCTTTTGAGCAAGTCATGGGAAAAGAAAAATGGGAGAAAGCCATGGATGAAGAAATGGATGCTTTGGAAGCAAATGCTACGTGGGAATTAGTACCTTTGCCTAAAGATAAGAATGCAATTGGTTGTAAGTGGGTTTATAAGGTGAAGCACAATGCAGATAGTTCTGTGAATAACTGATACAAGGCAAGATTAGTAGTCAAGGGGTATGCACAAACATATGGCATTGATTATGAAGAAACATTCAGTCCGGTTGCAAGGATGGCAACCGTAAGAGCAGTCATTGCTATGGCTGCATCAAAGGGATGGTCTTTACATCAGATGGATGTAAAGAATGCCTTCTTGCATGGTGATTTGCAAGAAGAGGTCTATATGGAACAGCCACCAGGTTATGTGCATGTTGTTCATCCTGAGTTTGTTTGGTTGCAGGTTGAAGAAAGCCTTGTATGGCTTGAAGCAAGCACCTAGAGCATGGTCTGACAAGATAGGACAGTATCTTGTCACTATTGGCTTTCAGATTTCCAAGGCAGATTTCTCACTTTATGTGAGAAAAACAAAGAAATGTATTTTGCTGCTTGTCATTTATATTGATGATTTGATTATCACAGGTGATAATGATGAAGATATCATTCATGTGAAAATGCTATTGAAGCAGAAGTTTGAGATGAAGGATTTGGGAGAGCTGCGTTATTTCTTGGGCATTGAGGTGATTAGATCACCAAGTGGAATATGGCTCCTGCAGAGGCAATATGGATTGGACATGCTGTCCAAATATGGGATGACAGGCTGTAAGCCTATTTCAGTTCCTTTGGAGCAAAATGTGAAGCTGAGCGCAGATGCAGGTGAGCTTCTGGAAGACCCTACTATGTACAGACGCATAGTAGGAAGTTTGATTTATATGACTATCACCAGGCCAGATTTGAGCTATGCTGTTGGATTGATAAGTCAGTTTATGCAGGCTCCAAGGAAACCGCATTTGGATGCGGCTAGACGCATACTCAGGTATGTGAAGTCCACATTGCAGTATGGACTATTTTATGAGACTGGGGTTCAGATACAGTTGCATGGATACACTGATGCTGATTGGGCTGGTAGTATTTCTGATAGACGATCTACCAGTGGGGATATGTGTTCTCTTTTGGAAGTGCTGCAGTCACTTGGAGCAGCAAGAAACAACCTACAGTTGCCTTGTCGAGCACAGAGGCTGAGTACATGGGTGCAGCAATGGCTGCATGTGAGGTAGCTTGGTTGCATAAGCTACTTTATGATATGCATCAGTCTACTGATGGGCCAATTGTCATTTATTGTGACAACATGAGTAGTATACACTTGGAAAATAACCCAGTCTATCATGCTAGAACAAAGCACATTCAGGTGCCTTATCACTATGTGCGGCAGAGGGTTTTACTAGGTCTTATTGATCTAGTTTATGTCAGCACAAAGGATCAGGTAGCTGACATATTCACGAAGGCATTGGGCACAGAGAAGCTGCGCAAGTTTAGAGACCTACTTGGTGTGCAAGAATTGGGATTGAGCTCGAGGGGGAGTGTTGAGATATCAAGCTCCACTCGTGATATGCCAGGGTGACCGTTGTGCATTTACGTCACCAACTTGTCAGTTGCAGATGCGGTTGATACACCACTCATGAATAATAGCTAGATGACAGCTATCCTTATCTACTCTAGTTCGTGGCTCAGTTAGTATGCCACCTTAGTTAGTTGAGTTTGGTTTGAGACCCATATATAGGGTTCTTCTATTTCTATGTACTTGAGTTCTTTTTGGCTTACACAACTAAGAAGAGGAAAACTTTTTCAGCCTCCACCTGTGTGTGTATTCCCCCATTGTGCAAGCAAGAAAGCTACAAGTGAGACTCCTTCCTTCTGTCCCACAATCTTGACAACCCCTACACTCGCATGCCTAATTAGTAGCTCCTCGAGAAGCTCCATCAAAATATAATTTATAAACCAAAACTTCATTTTTGATGTAGCGTGACATGGCAATTAACCTACTCCTACTTATAATAGTCAAACTCTAATCAAGAGAGAGGGTATAAGACAACAGGTACAATCCCTTCTTTCTCATTGAACTCAATTCAAGTATTCAAGTGGGTTAGAGATGTAGGTTCTTCAAAGGTTATCTTACCATCTCTAAGTATGTATGGCCTCAATTCAATGGATCCTTTATTTTTTTTCAAATTTAATTCAATGGACCCACTTGTTTAAATTTTTTCACTTAAAGGGAGATCCTTAATTAATTAATTCTCAAAATTGATCAATACATCAGAGATTAGTACTTCTTCTCATTAATTAGAGCCTCTCAACTAAAATCTAGCATTCATTCTAGTTCTCTTTCATCAAGATTACCATTTACATTGTATTAATGCATAACTCTCTTTTGATTGTGTAATTCTCTTTACTTAAGAAAGAAATATTTTAAAGGGTAAGTACACTACAAGGGAATGGGGTGATAGCAATGACTGTTTGCGATACAAAATAGTAGGTTAAAAGCATCACTAATTTGATTCATGAAGCAAATGGCAACACATACAATAATGCTTTTACTGTCACTAATAGTGACACAAATAGCGATGGTACTTTGAGAAGAAAAAAGCATTGAAAATCCAAGTATGGCATTTGCTGAAAACATCTGTGAGAGAGAACGAAAGGGAGAGTAAGAGAGCTCAAAGATTTGAGAGGGAGAGGGAGAGCTCATCACCACTACCTCCGCCATATGTGAAGAAGATGGAGAAGGGTGCAAGGGAGAAGGGGAGGAAACTTCAAAGAGGACACCCAGAGGGTTTCATATTTGGGCCTTTGAGGTAGGTACATTGTCTCTTCTTGCTTTGTTCTTTTTCTTCTTTTCTTTCTTCATTTTTTTTTTTTGCAAAGAGATGTATTGAAGGAGAGGGAGGGAGGAAGAAAGAGAAAAGAGAGGAAGAGAGAAAGAGAGAGAGAAAGGGAAGAAAGGAAACCAGGAGGAAGGAGGAGAGAGAAATGAGAGATGAAGAGAGGGAGATAGGAGGGTGAGTGAGAGAAACACTAAGGGAGAGAGGGGGAGAAACAAGAGAGAGGAAACAATGAAAGGGAAAGAGAGAGAGAAAGAGGGTGGAAAGAAATAGAGAGGGAGAGAGAATGAAGGAAGAGAGAAGGAGGAGGTAGAAAAGAAAGGTGAGGTAAAGAGAGGAAGGATAGTGAAAAGAAGAGAGAGAGAGGGAGGGAGAATGAGAGATAGAGAGAAAAAAATAGAGAGCGAGAGAGAAATAGAAAAACAATGCGAGAATGAGAGAGAGGGAAATGAAAAGTAAAGGGAATGGGAGGAGAGAGGGATAAAGAGAGGTAGGGAGACATTGCTTTCAATATCTTCATTTTTTTAAGCTCTCTATTTTGTCTCTTTAATTTCGCTTATAGCAAGATGCATTGAGTGAGAGTGGGGAGGAAAGGAGAGAGAGAAATAATGAGAAAAAGGGAGGGGAAGGAAGAGCGAGACTGAGAGAAATAAAAAAGAGGAGAGAGTGTGACCATAAAAATAGAAATATAGAGAGAGGGGGAAAAAGAAAGAGATGAAGGGATGCAAACAAAGAAAGGAAAAGATAGAGAGAGAAAGAGAGGTGGGGAGAGAAATATTAAGGGGGATATATAAAGATAGATAAAGAGAAGAAGAGAAAAGGAATGGCGAGAAGTAGAGAGATGGGGGAGAGAGAGAAAGAGAGGGGGAGAGAGAAACAAAGAGAGATGAAGGGAGATAAACTTGGACAATGATGATGGTCATGAAACCCAAGATTGTGAGGCATATCTTAATTAGCATGTTCCATGTTCTTGCACTCAGTGCAAGTTGAAATTTAGATAAAAGTGTCACTTGTCTATAGACCGCATGCAATGCTTTGACAAGTTTCAATCGGAGCTCATTAACAAGGAAATCTTTGAGTTTGAGTGAACAATAAGAAAAGTGTATGTCAATCATGTTTTATATTTGCATTGTAATTGAATATCCCATAAAAGAATATTAAATGTACATTGGAAATGTCTATAGAGAGGTGGTGCTTCGTTCTAACGAATGTATCTATTATGGCATGTCCTAAGAGTTCATGGGCATGCAACGGATGGAGTACTTAAGTTGATAAACCCATTGGCGGGCACGCCACTAACTACACCCTGGATACTAGAAGAGACTGTGGATCTTTCAAACCCTCCTCTAATCTTGGAGTCTTAGATGGAGGCAATGATCGATGCATTACTATCCATGGATGTTGAGTCATTTGATGTACTAACAGAGGAGACGTCCATACCATTATATGATGGGTGCCAAGCATCTCACTTAAAAATGCTACTTGCGCTTCTAATTATACATGTAAAGTATAGATGGAGTGATATGAGTGTGACCAAGTTATTCAAGTACATACTATGCTTCTTCTTTTTTTACTTCGTTATAAAAATGCTTTTAATGCTTCTCAAAGGTGCTTGGTTTTTTTTTAGGTTGCTAAATACCACATATTGCCACTTGAAAACACAATGCTTGAGTCCCATGATGATGCACGATTGGTGTTACAAAAACTTGGCATAGACTACAACAACATCCATGCATGTGTCAATGATTATGTGTTGTTTTGAGAAGACTATGGGACTATGGAGACGTGTCGGAAGTGTGATACTCACAAGTAGTATCGACAGGACTTGCAAGGGAAAACTATCCCTTAAAAGGTTTTTAGACACTTTCCACTTATACCACGTATATGTCACATGTTTCATATGTGAGGCATGGTGAGCTTGACAAAGTGGTGTGTCCAAAATAGATCCACAGATAGAGTCCAATGAATATCAATAGATTCACACGCATGGGGCCACATTGATTCCACCTTTTTAGGCTTTGCACAAGAGCTAAGGAATCTTTGCCTCGGTCTTGCTATGGATGGCGTGAATCCATTTGGTATTTGCTCAACTTCTTACAGTATGTAGCCTTTAGTCATTGTAAACTGCAATATTCTGCCATGGCTTTCTACGAAAGAAGCACACATCCTTAGCTTGCTCGTTCCTACATGCCACAAAGTTAAGAACATGGATGTTTACCTCTATCCATTAGTTAATGAGCTCAAGATATTGTGGGAGGAGGAGGTTGTATGGAAGTCATGAGCAAGCATGATGGTCGGCGGTTCACTAATATATGAGCCATTCTTATGTTGACCATGCATGACTTTTTGAGATTTGGGGAGTGCTCATGTAAGTGGGCTTCTGTTCTCATTGTTGATATCCAACATGGCTTGTTCAAGTTTGTGTTGACTAGATAGGGATATTGTGACACATTTGGTTACCTCAAATTATCATGCATGTCCATTGTGTGGGCCACATTTAGACTCTTGAAAGTCACAAACCATGAAGAACATGGTATTTCAAGGACACACTACTTTTTTAGGAAAGGTTTTCTTGGATGATCTCTAGTATCAATGAATGCTCAAAGCTAGTACAAGTTGAAAATGGTCCACGAGGAGTCACATCTAAGCAGGATGTGATATTTCTCAATTTTTTCTGAGTTTTCATATTGGACCCACTTAGAGATCAACCATTTTTTGGATCCTATATATATTTTCAAGAATGTGGGTAGCTTATTGTGAGACCATATCATAGGAAAGAGTGACACTATAGAGGCACAAATGGATTTATAGGAGGTAGCTAAGATGGAGGCACTTTGGCCATAGTTAAGAGCTTTGACAATTGCAACTTCCTCGTGCTTCTTGGGTCCTGTCCATGTAAAGAAGAGTGCATGAAACAATCACAAATGTTGATTCACTCTATTCAACAAACTTATATGTGATATTAAACATGTAATCTTCTATCCAAATCCCTAGTAACCTCAATGGTGGCATGTTGTGCTATCAACACCTTGAAGTGGGTGATTGTATGATGAAAGCAATGTGCCTAGTGTGGAGAAGGAGAGTATGCAGGTAGAGGAGTTGATGTTGTGGGGAGTGGAGAGTGAAGTTGGAGAGTACCAAGGAGACAGGTACAGGTAACATAGATGAAGAGACAAATAGCTAGAAATTTTTTAAGAATGAAATGAAATCCTCTTTCTATGGAAAACTATGTATAGACCTTCCAAGGTATTCCAAGCTATGCTAAGAGCTTGACATGGAGCCATAAGCTTGGTCATATTTGCATTTTCTTACTCAATTTGTTAATAATTTAGTTTTAAGGATACTTTAGGATATGCATTTTAATTAGCATCCTTTTTTGTAGAGCTATATTGCCATGGTTTACCTAAATCCTTTTTTGATTAGGCTAACATTATTTTTAATTGTGCAGATTACTTTAACAATACCGAGAGATCAGGATGAGTTGAGGGATGACAGATGAGGACCTGTAGGAGATCTTCACACATATATCTCTAGATCAGATGGCCCACTTTAGAGATGGTGGACTAGGAGATAGCATGGTCATCGTTTGGCCACCCATAGGGATGCTACATGTGGACGACTAAGAAAAATTTGGAGTCATATGAGTAGACGTCCCTAGAAGTGTGACAAACCTTGGAGGTGACAAGTATCCACTAGAGCAATAAGATGGATATACTGCATTGGTGCCTCCATAACACTCACCAAAGTCACTGTCTCTAGGAGCCAATATCAGAGTGAGGGCTAGCAACCGACTCTAGACTCAGAGCATCTACATCTTCATAGTACCTCCCAAGACCACTCCCTCTATCTGAGACTAGTCTAGAGCATTGATTGTATTTACTAAAGATCGAAGCATTTGATTGTATAGTTTTGCAGAGATACCATCCTTGCAGGTACACCAAATGTACAGGGATCTCCTAGTTATGTATGGAAGCATGGCAATAAGTGGGAGAGGTCACACCTTAGATATACCCCAATAGGGTACGAATACCTCGTAGATGAGAAAATAGGTACGGTGATAATGAATGATGAGGGGAGGAGGGTAGCGACTTGCATAAGAGAGTTGTATCAATCAGTATTCAAGCACAATATTTTAGACCATTGAAAGAATACACCATAGGGGAGCAAGGACTATGTAGTTGCATCTTTGCACGAGGAGTTTCCATTACCTATGGCAGCATAGAGGTTTTCATTATACTTATTGATAGATTGTACACACATGGTGGCCCAATAAGTCACTTAATTTTCTTTGTATGCAATCATTATTATTTTTGTGATGCATTATGTATCATGGATTAATGTTAGGTTGTTTATATTGAGACTCCGTTTGATCCTTCATTGCATCAGGACGAGCCTTTGGATGGCAAGGAGCTATAGTATGCGCTTGGATTTCTAGAGTGCATATCCTCTTTTTTGGTCCTATGATCCATGTAGGCTCCTTCCAAGTAGCATTTCTTACTAGATATATTTCTTATCCTATATATAAAATCACATTTTGCAATATTTATAGATACATTTTTATTTTTATTTTGAACTCTCCTCTCCATGGTTCCATGTAGTTTTATAAGTTTTCCTCATCAATCTTGTACTTAGTTTTTGAGTTATCAATCTCGTAGTTTAATGTAGTTTTTTCACATATCGTGATGACGATTGCATATTCAATATGTAATTGCTTTATAAAATATTATTCAACACATGGTGTTAGGGGTGGCAGGGTAGCTTATTGCCCTACCCACCATTTTTTTTCCCTCTGCAACCATCGCTATTTGCATCACTAATTTACTTACACACATCACTATATGAGTTAGTTTATGTGTCGGAAAGTATCATTATTTGCATTGCTATCTAGATCACTATTAGGGATGTAGATAATGACACTAATTGCAATGGATCTATAGAGATGTCTATACCGATGCTTTTAGTGATGATAAGTGTACATTTTTGGATAAACATACGCATCACTTTAAACATTTGTATGTGCCATGTATCTTGTAGTGGTACTTGCAATAAGTAATCCACTGAATTACATTGGCAAGACCCTCAATCAATCCTCATTTCTTGATTCAAATTTTCATCGATCAAATCTTGCATATCATTGAAGGTTGAAAGAATTTTTTGAGTTATGCATCTCATCCTTGTTTGCGTAATTAGAATGCTTTTACCATGTTGATATTCCCATCAAGGAAAAAGGTGGATACTGAGGGAGATAGTGGGACAATAGAGAGATGATCCTCCCCCACTATTAAAGATCTCAAAAGGATGAAACCAACCGACATAAGGTAAACTTTTCCCATCTCTCAACGATTCGGAGAATGTGTATGGAGCTTGTTATGCCATTATATCCCTCACCACAGGTACAACAAGTAGAGCAATTGAAGATCTAAAATTTCAACTAGATAGCATTGATCTAGACTTCATTGATTATGTATAGGGATTATACAAGTTTACTATAATAAATTTTAGTCCATTACATTCATTATAGCAATAAACATGTGTATTCAAGAGTAATAACATATTTGGACCTTGATTTGGGCTGATTCTCAGTCATCTATAGGTGTTACAAGTCATTTCCAATTGATTATCGATTTTACATAGGGAATGTCTCTAAAACAATGAATTGGAACCATTTTAGGAAAATTTCCTACTTTGTTATAGGCATTGCAGAGTAATTCAGAATTTTTCCAATGCCTATATAGGGTATTACAAGATATATTCAACCTTTATAGATCATATACATGGCATCATAATGTAATATTTCCGCCCAAAAATATTATAGGACTTGATCACCGCACGCGCGCGTATAAGCTGTGCAAAGTTATTCCCCGCGTCGGGTAATGACAGTGGCTAAGCAGTTAACCCGCGCACGCGATTAAAAAATCCCCATCCGCATTGTGAAATTGAGGCCGGGGTTGAAGACCGTAAAAGCCGCGAGAGAACACCCTTTCTGAAGGGAAAATTGGATAAATTTTAGGCAAATTTTTTTTCTAATTATCCCTTCCCCTAGCCGATGCATGGCTGGAGGAGAGGGAGTAGGAGAAGAGCAAGTGAGGTGTGTAGGGAGCTTGTAGAGGTGGAGTGCATGGGGAGAAGGGAGAAGCATGAGGGCTCCACGTGTGTGGAGTCTCTCCCCCCCTTGCACTATATAACCTCCCCCTTGGGCATCGGGGGGAGGATGATTAGAGAGAGAGGACGTAAAGGACATGCTGCTACCCGTCGCATGTCTGCCTGTTGTCGTGCCGCCTGGGACCGATGCCTGCCTCTAAAACTCACCGCCCTGCCATGCCTAGTCCACCGCGCCACTGCCATACCACCGCCACCATATTGCCATCAGTCTCCCCCTGTTGTCGTTAACTTCCCCCCCTCAATCATTACTTTTCTCCCACGTGGTTCTGAGAGACAGAAGCTCTTTAGAAGCTTCTAAAGGATAAGGCCCATAAGCCTTGTTTCTACGTGCCTCCCCTGGTTTTAAAATCGGGTTCATAAAGCTCCAATTCCTCCGCAAGGGAGAAGGTATCAACCTACACGCAATATCGGAGAGCGAGAGTAAAGGCTAGAAGGAATCCGCAGAGTCCATAATCACATCTACGATGGCTCCCAAGAAGATGCAAGGTGCACCCGCGTGAGGTTCTTCCCCAAACATACACATGGACATCCCCACGGATCCACAAGCCCATGTTTTACGATTTTAATCTCACATATAAGAAATGCTTTAAGCACGCTTAATTCCATAGGGAGAATGCATTTTACGCTTATCGTTAATTCATGTAGTAGTGATAAAAGTACATTTGAGAAATTATCTCTGTAAACGATGGACAAGGATTGGTGCATATCATGCAATTGGACCGTTTGCATTTCCAAAGTTGTGAACATAAACTACTTGTCTGTCTTAGGAGCTTGGCTGCATGTTGCTTTTTCGTGCACTTTGAAAGTAACAAGCCTAAGCACATATTGCTTAGAGTTAAAAGTTGAAATTGCTAAGTGCATCCTTGATTGGCCGTGAAAGAATAGACGTATCTTGCATTTAGTCAATAATTTCCTTGCTATGACTCACATGGAAAGAATTGTTAACGTCCACTGCATAGCATGGAAATGGGACCATAGACTTGCACGTTGCACGCGAAGATGTTTGTCGAACGGATTAAAGGTTGCATGTCACATGAACTTCATTAACAATGTTGGATTTAGAAAAGGGTTACATATTTTTCATGCGAAAAATTCATTTCATCAAGAGTTGCATTTAGGAAAGGTTGCATGGCTTATCAAAAGCATGAAATTCAAATGTTTAGACAAAAGGTTGTAGGTATAATTCTTTGATGTAAATCCTAGTAGGTCCTATGTAAGTTATTCTCCAAATTATCATGCGTAATGACTTTAGCAAGAAAAGCTAGGGATATTTCAAACCTTTTGGTGCGTAGAAGTAATGAATCGCATGTTTACATGTATTGTGACATCTTGAAATTATTTACATCTTTAGAATAAGTTTAGCATCTCTAGGGAAGGATCGTCCTTGTCGCAAGACAAGTAGATCCATTTAGCTAAATCACTTGTAATATTATAACCTTTAGGGATTCGTATAGGCATAACTAGTTGATACGATAATCAGCTCAAGTACTGGCTAGGACTTGGCACCTTAAAAATAGAGCCAAGTATCGTACTTGGACGCCAAGTCGAAACCCTCAAACCCAAAGGTCCTACCCACATTCACAGAATGTTTGGGTCAATTGGACGTCCATGTAAACAACGATCTAGGGTTTCTACCCTAAGGATCGATCGACCTAATGCTAAAACTCGGATTGAGTTTGGAAACCCTAGGTCTCGCCTAGTACAATTAGGGTTGGGTTGGGTAAGAAGACACCCCAATCCTTGCATCTTGTCTAAACAAAATTCCTTGACCAAGAAACGCGGTTAAATGGGTGAAATGATCCCATGAGTTAGGTGGGACACTTGTGCAAAAAATTGCAATGTCCCATGGCCTTGTGGTTTAACTACAAGAGGGATTTGCCACTCCTTGGAACAAGGTTGGCAGGTTCTAGTGCAAGTCTAACTTGCAAGAGGATGAGTAGACATCCTGTTACACCATCTTTCTTGGGCTAGTTTGCCAAGTTAAGGGAAGTTATGTATCGCCGGTAAGCAAAGGATCAATCAAGTTAGAGCGACATGGTCGCCAGGATTCAATGTCTCAACTTAAGAAACCTAAGGTGTTCGTTAAATTGGGTTGACAGGGTATGACCCTAACCCAAGGACAAAAGGGTAAACAAACAAACCCTTGGGGATCTTGCCAAGTCGCAATTGATCCCGGATCGAATGCTGGATGCATTTGGAGAAGAGGATTCACTCCTTAGCAGTTGGCCAAATAAATGACCACTAGATTGATTGTGCTTGTAACAGTTTAGGAGCATTGTGTGCATTGTTTGCTCAAGGAACTAAAAGATGGAAAGTTAATTAATGATTCAGGTTGAAGGCCTGAAGGGAGAGGTAGCATCAGTTACCCCCGACTGTCTGCTTGACCCTAACCAAGGGGGTTGTTAGCTGTGCCGGGAATGTGGACCAAACCTGCCGTGAGAGGTCTCTCCGTTGGGCACTACTTGGAGCAGGAGGATGCTTGGGTGCCAGGGGGGGCTCTGGCCATTGCCTTCCGGGCCTTGCACAAGAGGCCAATGCAACTCGGGATTGGATCATGAGGCTCGCATACTAGTCTACGGGCAGAATCTTGGATTACTAATCCCTGTGGATTGCTGGATAGCCTTCGGGCGCATTATGGATTGCCTTCGAGCGAATTATGGATTAGCCTATGGGCTGGATTATATGGATGTATTCCAAAGAAAATAAGATAACATGTTGAAAAGGAACTTATTTGACACTATTTTTATGTCAAGTGCTAAGATTACGTGAAGGAATCAGTGTCTAATTGGCTAATTAAGGAAGATATTTTATGTGTGTCCAACTAAATGTGGTAGGTAATTAGACAACTAAAGCTACCCTGAGGAAAGTGCGGTGGATGTGGCCATGGGTCCATTCAAAGGATGGGTGGCCCCGGTTGGCCAGGAAATTTTCTCAAACAAAATGGACAGGAGGGAAGTTTTCTCAAAGGAAGATGAACAGTAGGGAACGTTGACTTAGAATCAAGGATACTAGAACCCCAATTTATGTTGTTTTAGGGAACGAAATGGGACTATGCCTTATGGGTAGAGAGGACGAGCTTTGCATCCCTCTCGTTTCCCATTCTCCTTGAACCAAGTGCAGCATGAATCCGCTTCGACTCTGACGTTTCTGCGTAAAATAGTTCGCCTAGGGTGCGATGCTAGCTGCTGTTCTAAGAGCTTGACCACTAGGAAAACCTTGATTCAGGTTGGTCCTAAGTGGGAACGGCCGGAATACTTCTGCTACGTGGCAGACTCGGAAAGACCTAGATTGCAAACCCCGTAACATTCCATGGGAGTGCCAAGTGGAGCTTTCTAGACTCTCTTCCCGATGGGCTGCTAAGACGTGTCCTGAAAGGAAATAGGTGGACACGTTACAGCTGGTATCAGAGCGAACCAACGAATGATCTATCTTTATAAGAAAACTTAATAAGAAGAAGTAAAGCAAATGTTGCTGTGAAGACCATTTCCTTACTTATCGATGCTGTCTTGCAGAGTCATGAAGCTTGGAACAGATTCTTGGTGTTCTAGGTCATGTTTATGACTATGATGCATGCCTCGGATTATCGACAAAGGATTGATATGATGAACATCCTAGACTGCATTTACAATCCATCGCCTCTGTACATGGAATGGAGATGGATGGGTGATTCAGGAATCTATTACATAGTTGCCCACAGATTTGTGTACCTTCGAACCAACCTAAAGAGAATTAAGTGGTTGGAGGACCTGAAGATCATGAAGTTGTTCATCTTTGTTGAGGCTTACGTAAACGCAACTTTACATGTCGAAGGTCGGAAGGTCAAGCTGAACACGTATGTGTACGAGGAAGTGACTAACATAACCCCTATCAACAGGATCAAGGTGTTGGGATGCTACGAGAAGAATGGGTACCAAAGGAAAGGATACCCTAATCTTCAGATGACTTATCGATTCCTGAAGATCCATGACCCAAATCCATACTATTACCGAGTTCCTGTATAGCTGAATGTAACACAACCTTATTCTCCCCGAATTAATGTATCAACTTGCTCTACCATTCCAAGAAATATTATACTCCGAAAAGGCTATGCCCATATGAATGAAATAATACTTCTTCTTATCAATGATTGTCTTGACTATGAGTATTGATAAAAAGTTAAGTGATTGGATCTCTTGGCTGAAAGCTGAATTGGGTATGAAATCTAATGTAAGAAATGTTTAGCAAGTTCTTAACGTTAATAATCTCAATGCCCAGGCACAACCACAGGTACAGATTCCTAGTCCGACCCCTACACCAAGTACAGTCGTGATTCAAGAGAAGAAGTTTCTTCTCAAGCAGATCAAGCCGCCAGAATTTGACGGTAAAGGAAGGACTGTCCAAGCTGATGCTGAGATTTGGATCGAGTCCATGGAAGATTAATTTGAAGCGGCCAGTACTGCGCCCGCTAACCAAGCAATGCTCACCAAGCTGAAGCTCATCAACGAAGCCAGACTTTGGTGGAAGCAATGGTGCAGAGACCAAGGGATCTCGGAAGGGTCCGTTACCTGGGAAAAGCTAAAAAAAGCTATGCAAGGAAGATACTTACCACATGCATATCGCATGCAGAAGATGAATGAGTTCTATGAGCTGAAATAGCTTGGTCTGACTCTTGATGCATACTACTCAAAGTTTGTCTCTCTTTTGAATTATGTGCCACAAATGCATATGACACAACAGGTGTCGAAGTTTTGTGCTGAATTAAACCCACCTGTAAATACCTGCCTTGAATCAATGCGCCCAATAGATCTTCAGGACACACTCATTCAAGCTGCGCCCATAATTCAAGAGGTGCAGACTAGGCCAAGAAATAATAAGACTTGGTCTTATAATGATCAGAACAAAGGAGTATATAGGTCCCAGGCGAAGAGAGTTCAATGTCAAAATCGGGGACAAAGGAAGAAAGCAAGGACCAACAATGTCAATAACTTTGTTCCTACCCAAGGTAATGGCCGCAACCTCCATTGCTTTCATTGCAATGAGCCCGGTCATTTCAAAAGGCAATGTCCCAAGCTTGGTGGAGGACAGTGTCAAGGACCATTCCAAGAAACTGCTCGTGGCCAAGGAGCCGTCACCCGAGGCAGAGGAAGAACCGCCTGTGTTGCCAACAGGGAAATGTGCGAAGAGGAAGACCTGACCATGGAAGCAGACTTTGAGAGGGAAACAGTCCATGCCGCCCTTCACAAGAAAGGCCTGAATCGTCAGTTTTTGGTGATTCAGACACCATCGGATTATCAAGGTAAAGGCTTCAAAACCTTGATTGATTGTGGTAGTATACATTCCTTTATTTCACCAGTTTGTGCAAAAAGATTAGGAATAGCCACAAAAGATGCACCTACCTTGCTTGTGGAATTGGGAAATGGTCGTGAGGTCACTTGTACCAGGCAAACTACTAAGGTGGAATTCTTTCTGGGAGGAAAGTCGACCTTCGGTCAAATTCAGGGTTATGAACCTAGGTATCCATGAGTGCTTGCTCAGAATGGATTGTCTTAAACCTAATGACGCCCACATTCATTGTGGAAAGGGTCAAGTTTCCTTTTGAAACTCTGAAAGGGAATTGGTCACAACTCAAGGAGAGACTGGAAAGCCAAAAATTCAATTGGCCAAAGCATCTCAGATAATAAAGGGAGTTAGAAAGGGACTACCTATCTATTTGATTAAGCTCAATAAGCTAAATTAGAATTAGGAGTCTAGTGAAGAACCTTCATGGCTAAAGGAGTATGCGGACGTATTTCCTGAAGAGCTGACAGAACTTCCGCCTCAAAGGGAAGCTGATCATGAAATCAAGCTAGTGCCGGGAGCTGCGCCAATTGCAAAGAGGCCTCATAGAATGTCCATCCCAGAAGCAATTGAGCTGAAGGAGCAACTCAAGCAACTGTTAGATCAGGGCTACATCCATCCTAGCAGTTCACCATGGGGAGGTCTAGTGCTGTTCCAGAAGAAGAAAGATTGAACGCTTCGGCTATGTATTGATTATAGAGGGTTGAATCAATCAACCATTAAGAACAAGTACCCTATTCCAAGAATAGATGAACTTCTTAATCGTCTTCAAGGTGCGAAGATCTTCTCCAAGATTGATCTCAGGTCTAGATACTATCAGATAAGGATCAAGGAAGAAGATATCCCAAAGACGGCATTCAACACAAGATATGGACACTTTGAGTTCCTACTCATGTCATTCGAGCTGACAAATGCACCTGCCACCTTCAACAAGTTAATGCAAGATATCTTTAGGCCATATCTTGATGACTTTGTACTCGTCTTCTTTGACGATACCCTAGTCTACTCCAAACAGGAGGAAGATCATGAACCTCAGCTTCGGATTGTCCTTGAGACAATGAGGGCACACAAGCTTTATGCCAAGATGAAGAAGTGTGCATTCTTCAAACGTCAGATTGAATATCTGGGATTCATCATGTCAGCGAAAGGAATTTCAATGGATCTGGCCAAAGTCAGAGATGTTTTGGAATGGCCAATACCAACAACTGTCAAGGAAATACGTAGTTTTCTTGGATTGACAAGATGGTATAGGGTCTTTATCAAAAACTATGCTTTGATTGCAGCACCTCTGATGGATCTACTAAAGAAGCAAGCATCAATTGTATGGTCACCTGCTAAACAATCTACCTTTGATAAACTAAAGCAAAGTTTGGTATTAGCACCTATCCTGAAACTTCCAGACCTCAGTAAGGAGTTCGAAGTAGTAATTGATGCTAGCACACTTGCCTTAGGATGTGTGCTTATGCAAGAAGGTCATCCTGTAGCATACTTTTCAAGAAAACTGAAGAGCCATGAGAAGAATTATGCTACCCATAATCTAGAGTTGTTAGCTATCATCCATGCTCTAAAGCTTTGGAGACACTACCTACTGGGTAACAAGTTTACCCTAGTGACGGATCATAAAAGTCTCAAGTGGATCTTTACCCAGAATGAGCTCAATATGAGGCAACGTTAATGGATTGAAGTGCTGGAGGAGTATGATTTTGAAATTAAGTACCGGCTTGGAAAGGAGAATGTAGTTTCCAATGCACTCAATCGCAAGGCATTCCTAAATTCTCTAATCTTGCAAGACCCATCAATAGCTAGATCTCTAGCCACAAAGGTATCCATGCCAAACAATCCAATACTTGAGCTAGCTAGAGAAGAAACATGCCATGATCCAACCTATCAGAAGATGCTAAGGGAGATCCCTATCAAGGATCAAGACCCAAAGCTACATGTTAAGTATCAAGAATTCTCTATCAATAGTGGACTTGTCTACTATAGAACGAGATTATGTATACCGGCAAGCCAGTCACTCAAGCAGAAGATACTTTGGGAAGCTCATGATTCCCCTTTCTCAAGACATCCTGGCTATGCCAAGACCCTCAATGCAGTCATCAGAAGGAGCTACTATTGGGAGAGGCTTAAAGGTGACGTTCTCAAATATGTCACTGAGTGTTTGTCTTGTCAATGTATTAAGGCCAAACATGTCAAAATGCCAAGAAAGTTGCAACCACTTGACATTCCCCAAATGAAATGGGAATTCATCAGTATAGACTTTGTTGTTGGCATACCCCAAGTTCAAGGAGGATACAACTCCATTATGGTTGTGGTGGATATGCTCACTAAGGTTGCACACCTTATTCCTGTTAAGACAAACTATAAAGCCTCAGACATTGCAAGGTTGTTCATCAAGGAGATATTCAAACTGCATGGGTTGCCCAAAAGAATCATTAGTGATCGTGATTCTCTCTTCACATCACACTTCTAGAGAGCTATCTTCGAAGCCATTGGGACTCAACTTTGTTTTAGTACAGCTTACCATCCCCAAACCGATGGTTAAACGGAGTGAGTCAACCAAGTCATCGAGGATATGCTAAGGGCACAGTGTTGCCGTGAACCAAAAAGGTGGATTCAATACTTGCCACTGGTTGAGTTTGCCTGCAATGCTTCTTACAAACAAAGCATTCAAATGACCCCTTTTCAAGCATTGTATGGGCATGACTGTCGAAGTCCTTTAAACTTCTCGGATCCAACCTTGAGGGTTGAAGCTTGAAGGTAGATGCTAGAAGATATGGACGACCAAATGAAGTCAATAAGACAGGACATTCAAGCCACCAAGGATAGGCAGAAGGCATATGCAGATTTGAAATGTTAAGATAGAAAGTTCACTGAAGGAGATATCGTCTTCATTCGTGTACGCCCAAAGAAGAGTTCCCTATCCTTGGGTGAATGCAAGAAGCTAAGTCCAAGGTACTATGGACCCTACAAGATTCTCAAGTGCCTAGGACCCAATGCTTATAGACTACAACTCCCTAAGAACCTAAAGGTTCATAATGTATTTCATATCAGCCTACTAAAGAAGTATATACCTAATCCTAGCCATGTACTTGCAAGTTGTAATGCCTAGCCAAAGAGTCTTTGAGCTATGGCCTGACAGGATCTTAGATGTTAGGGAGAGACAATTGAGATCGAGAACCTTGAGGGAATGCCTCATCCACTGGAAAGATTATCCCGAGGATGATGCCACTTGGATGGATGAAAGCACTCTCAACCAACAATACCCCCAGTTCTTCTCGAGATGAGGACATCTCGATTCTTCCAAGGGGGAGAGAATGTAATATTTCCACCCAAAAATATTATACGACTTGATCACCGCACGCCCGCGTATAAGCTGTGCAAAGTCATTCCCCGCGTCGGGTAATGACAGTGGCTAAGCGGTTAACCCATGCGCGCGATAAAAAAAATCCCTATCTGCATTGAAATTGAAGCCGGGGTTGAAGACCAGTAAAAGCCGCGGGAGAACACCCTTTCTGAAGGGGCAATTGGATAAATTTTAGGCAAAAAAATTTCCTAATTATCCCTTCCCCCAGCCGATGCATGGCTGGAGGAGAGGGAGTAGGAGAAGAGCAAGTGAGGTGTGTGGGGAGCTTGTAGAGGTGGAGTGCATGGCAAGAAGGGAGAAGCATGAGGGCTCCACGTGTGTGGAGTCTCTCCCCCTCCCCCCTTGCACTATATAACCTCCCCCTTGGGCATCGAGGGGACGATGATCAGAGAGAGAGGACGTAAAGGACATGCTGCTACCCGTCACCTGTCCACCTGTTGTCGTGCCGCCTGGGATTGTTGCTTGCCTCTGAAAATTGCCGCCCTACCATGCCCAGTCCACTGCGCCACTGCCATACCACCGCCACCATATCGCCATCAATCTCCCCCTGTCGTCATTAATTTCCCCCCTATATCATTACTTTTCTCCCACGTGGTTCTGAGAGATAGAAGCTCTTTAGAAGCTTCATAGAAGCTTCTAAACGATAAGGCCCATAAGCCTTGTTTCTATGTGCCTCCCTTGGTTTTAAAACCGGGTTCGTAAAGCTCCAATTCCTATGCAAGGGAGAAGGTATCAACCTACACATAGTCTCGAAGAGCGAGAGTAAAGGCTAGAAGGAATCCGCAGAGTCCATAATCACATCTACGATGGCTCCCAAGAAGATGCAAGGTGCACTTGCGTGAGGTTCTTCCCTGAACATACACGTGGACATCCCCATGGATCCACAAGCCCATGTTTTACGATTTTAATCTCACGTATAAGAAATGCTTTAAGCACGCTTAATTCCATAGGGAGAATGCATTTTACGCTTATTGTTAATTCATGTAGTAGTGATAAAAGTACATTTGAGAAATTATCTCTGTAAACGATAGACAAGGATTGGTGCATATCATGCAATTGGACCGTTTGCATTTCCAAAGTTGTGAACATAAACTACTTGTCTGTCTTAGGAGCTTAGCTGCATGTTGCTTTTTCGTGCACTTTGAAAGTAACAAGCCTAAGCACATATTGCTTAGAGTTAAAAGTTGAAATTGCTAAGTGCATCCTTGATTGGCCGTGAAAGAATAGACGTATCTTGCATTTAGTCAATAATTTCCTTGCTATGACTCACATGGAAAGAATTGTTAACATCCACTGCATAGCATGGAAATGGGACCATAGACTTGCACGTTGCATGCGAAGATGTTTGTCGAACGGATTAAAGGTTGCATGTCACATGAACTTCATTAACAATGTTGGATTTAGAAAAGGGTTACATGCAAAAATGCATTTCATCGAGAGTTGCATTTAGGAAAGGTTGCATGGCTTATCAAAAGCATGAAATTCAAATGCTTAAACAAAAGGTTGTAGGTATAATTCCTTGATGTAAATCCTAGTAGATCCTATGTAAGTTATTCTCCAAATTATCATGCGTAATGACTTTAGCAAGAAAAGTTAGGGATACTGCAAACCTTTTGGTGCATGGAAGTAATGAATGGCATGTTTACATGTATTGTGACATCTTGAAATTATTTATAGCTTTAGAATAAGTTTAGCATCTCTAGGGAAGGATCGTCCTTGTTGCAAGACAAGTAGATCCATTTAGCTAAATCACTTGTAATATTATAACCGTTAGGGATTCGTATAGGCATAACTAGTTGATACGATAATCACCTCAAGTACTAGCTAGGTCTGGGCACCTTAAAAATAGAGCCAAGTATCGTACTTGGATGCCAAGTCGAAACCCTCAAACCCAAAGGTCCTACCCACATTCACGGAATGTTTGGGTCAATTGGACGCCCATGTAAACAACGATCTAGCGTTTCTACCCTAAGGATCAATCGACCTAATGCTAAAACTCAGATTGAGCTTGGAAACCCTAGGTGTCGGCCTAGTACAATTAGGGTTGGGTTGGGTAAGAAGACACCCCAATCCCTGCATCTGGTCTAAAAATTTTTCCTTGACCAAGAAATGCGGTTCAATGGGTGAAATGATCCCATGAGTTAGGTGCGACACTTGTGCAACAAATTGCAACATCGCATGGCCTTGTGGTTTAATCACAAGAGGGATTTGCCACTCCTTGGAATGAGGTTGGCAGGTTCTAGCGCAAGTTTAACTTGCAAGAGGATGAGTAGACATCTTGTTACACCACCTTTCTTGGGCTGGTTTGCCAAGTTAAGGGAAGTTATGTATCGCCGGTAAGCAAAGGATCAATCAAGTTAGAGCGACATGGTCGCCAGGATTCAATGTCTCAACTTAAGAAACCTAAGGTGTTGGTTAAATTGGGTTGACAGGGTATGACCCTAACCCAAGGACAAAAGGGTAAACAAAAAAACCCTTGGGGATCTTGCCAAGTCGCAATTGATCCCGGATCGAATGCTAGATGCATTCGAAGAAGAGGATTCACTCCTTAGCAATTGGCCAAATAAATGACTACTAGAATTGATTGTGCTTGTAACAGCTTAGGAGCACTGTTTGCATTGTTTTCTCAAGGAACTAAAAGATGGAAAGTTAATTAATGCTTCAGGTTGAAGGCGTGAAGGGAGAGACAGCATCAGTTACCCCCGACTGTCTGCCTGACCCTAACCAAGGGGGTTGTTAGCCGCACCAAGAACGTGGACCGAACCCACCGCGAGAGGTCTCTCCATTGGGCGCTACTTGGAGCAGGAGGATGCTTGGGTGCCAGGGGGGCTTTGGTCATTGCCTTCCGGGCCCTGCACAAGAGGCCAACGCAACTCGAGATTGGATCTCGAGGCCCGCATACTAGTCTATGGGCGGAATCTTGGATTAGTAATCCCTGTGGATTGTTGGATAGCCTTCGGACGGATTATGGATTGCCTTCGAGTGGATTATGGATTAGCCGACGGGCTGGATTATATGGATGTATTCCAAAGATAATAAGATAACATGTTGAAAAGGAACTTGTTTGACACTGTTTTTCTATGTCAAGTGCTAAGATTACGTGAAGGAACCAATGTCTAATTGGCTAATTAAGGAAGTTGTTTTATGCGTGTCCAACTAAATGTGGTAGGTAATTAGACAACTAAAGCTACCCTGAGGAAAGTGCGGTGGATGTGGCCATGGGTCCATTCAAAGGATGGGTGGCCCCGGTTGGCCAGGAAATTTTCTCAAACAAAATGGACAGGAGGGAAGTTTTCTCAAAGGAAGATGAACAGTAGGGAACGTTGACTTAGAATCAAGGATACTAGAACCCCCATTTATGTTGTTTTAGGGAACGCAATGGGACTATGCCTTATGGTTAGAGAGGTCGAGCTTTGCATCCCTCTCGTTTCCCATTCTCCTTGAACCAAGTGCAGCTTGAATCCGCTTCGACCCTGACGTTGTTGGTAAAAAGTAGTTCGCCTGTGGTGCGACGCTAGCTCCCATTCTAGGAGTTTGACCACTAGGAAAACCCTGATTTAGGTCCCCGTCCTAAGTGGGAATGGCCGGAATACTTCCGCTACGTGGCAGACTCGAGAAGACCTAAATTGCAAACCCCGTAACATTCCATGGGAGTGCCAAGTAGAGCTTTCTAGACTCTCTTCCCGATGGGCTATTAAGACATGTCCTAAAAGGGAACAGGTGGTCAGGTTACACATACCATTGCGAGACCTCATTTTGGACCTAAGGGAGGTACATAGACTAAAGCAGTGATTTTATAGGTTGTAGAACTATTCTATACAATATGAAAAGAATATTCTTAGAATATTCTATTTGGATTCTAAAATTGAGTGCTATAGCTCATCTTGAAGAACTACTCGTTAGCTTTTCTTTTCATAAATAAGTTCTTGATTTCAATATCAAAGTAAAAATTTATTGCCATTTTATTGTCAAGGGTTCTATTATGACTGCACTGTAACAACAAGCAGAAATGATTGGAAACAAGGGAAAAAAGCAAGTTAATGCTGATGTTGAGTAACAAATTAAGGAAGCTTGTGAGGCAATAGCTGAGACACATCATGATGAAGAAAATTCTCAAGAATATGGTACATATAGTACTGTTAATGCAACTCTTTGTAACCATGAGACTAGGCATTAAGGAAGTCATGGAGTAGATGGCTCAATCTACTAAGGATCCCTTGGAAAATTTTGCTTCTTTTACTAGAGATTCTTTGGAAAAACTTAGTGCTAAAATCTCTATGCTTGTGATAGCACAAATGGTAGACAAAGAAAGTAGAGATAAATAGTCCTTTTAGCTATCAAATAATAATCCTCGGTCATGTATCATTAGAAATAAGGAGATACCATATAGCACTTACGAGATGATTTAAAGGACTTCCTTTAGGACTAATGAGCCTATTTTGAGAATTCATGGGTCCAATCCTCCTCAAACAACTACAAGTCGACCAACTAGTCCTCCAAGTAGGTTTCAAACCAACTATCATAGAAGTGCCTCTAATCTTTCAAACCCTACTAGAAGCTACATGGATATATAGCCCCAAGTAACTAATGGACATCAAGGCTTTGTTGAGAGGAAACTATGTGATAAGATTGTGTTAACTAAATATAATGGCCATTCATCATCATCAACTAATTTGGAGGAGTAAACTTTGAAGTTAGAGTCTTATTTTGATATCTTTCCTAGGTCAAATGACCAAAAGATTCACTTTGTTACACTTCACCTTGAGTGTTTTACTCGCACACGGTGGAGGTACATAAAGAGGGAAAATCAATGGATAGATAGTTAGCAAAGCTAAGATGGCTCATGTATTTATCTCTCCTATTGAGAAAGAAAATTTGACTAGAAGATAGTATCAATTGGACCAAATAAGTCTATCAGTTATAGAATATAGAAATCAAATTTTGAATGTTACCATGCATGTAGAGAGTATGAGCGATGATGAAAAGTTACATAAGTATATCTATGGATTGGAGCCTAATTTGTCAGTTGATGTTATGGCCCAAAAACTTGCCACACTATTTTAAGCTATTAAGTTAGTAGAGAGGTACATTCATAAGTATAGAAAGGAAATTCTTATGCAGGCTTCTTTTGGACAACAAAGGATCGTTGTTAAATAGGAAAAATTTGTTTCAAATTATGGAAGATCCAATACTTCATTTAGTAGTCCCAAAGTCCCTATATACCCTATTTTTAATGCTTCAATATATAAAATTTCTTCAAAGTCAACAATCAGCTATAAACAAGAGCCTAAGCAAGGTGACAATAGACCCTAAAATAATTCAATAAACAATGGCAAGTTTATACCTATAGATCTTTTAAGGAACGAAAAGAAAAGGGTCCATGTTTTAAATGTGGTGGAAAATATATGGTAGATCATGCATCCAAGTGCATTTACAAGACTACCAAGGCTAATAATTACAACATGATAGTACTTGAGGATGTGGATAATGAGGCTATTGAAGAACCAACAGCAAGTATGTTGTCTAACCATTCGTCTATAGATGATAGGCTATATAAGGAGCCAAATCAACGATGGAGCTAAATACCACTTGTTGCCAAAAGTTGCTCATGAACTTGGTATCCCTATCATGCATAATCAGTTATGGTAATACATTTTATTTAAAGATCTGCTCCATGAATTGTCTGGCCACCTATGAAGTAGTAAATTGGATCTTGGTAGGAATAAAATAGGTTGCCTTAGTGAGTCTGTCCACTACTATATAAATGCTATTCCAACCTTTTTGGTAATAGGTAAGCAAGTAGTGAAATCCATGGCAATATGTGTCCATTTTCCTTCAAGGATAGACAATGGCTGTAGCAAACCACCTAGCTTATGGGTGATATTCTTATTTTGTTGACAAGGCATACACTTCATGACATAGTACTTTACATCCCTTCACAATCCTTTCTAGTAAAATCTTTTATTGATCTTTTCATAGGTCTTAAACACTCCAAAATGTCCAACTATAAGCAAAGAATTCGATTCCTCAAATTTTTTGCATGAAAGAAGAAGTAGAGAAAACAACAATCTTACCATTAAGCCAGATTATGCCAATTTTAATTTATTAATGTGATTTGAATAGCTAGTGGTGAAGAGAAAATTAGCACTCACATCCCAGGCTCCCATACATTTAGGTGAAAATTATGAGGCATAGGTGAACCTAATTACTTTGGAAATGGTTTGATTGATCGAGGACTTTAGGAAAAATTGCTATGGATTTTACGTAGTTGTACATGGAGTTTTCTAGTGATGGGTAGCTTATCCATCTACAGGAAATTCCTAGTAAATCAAAATTTCACCTTATCACCACAAAACAATTCAAGGAGTGCAAATAGTGCTCTTAGATTTTTGTTTTACACTTGAATAAAGAGATAGAATATTAGTTCAAGAATTCAGCTGAGCATCCAACTTTGAAAGTTCTCCTTCAAGAATATAGGGACTTATTTGAAGTACCTACTCCATTACCTCCTAAGAGAGTAGTGGATCACTCTATAGATTTGGAGCCTCATTCAAAGCCAATCAATAAGTCACCCTATAGAGTATCTAGATTTTAGCATGAAGAAGTAGCCAAGAAAATTAAGGGGATTTTACAGATGGGATTTATTGAGCCTAGTTCTTCACCTTATGCATCTCTATCTTGTTTATGAAGAAGAAAGATGGATCCTTCAGGATGTGTATTGACTATAGGATCTAAAAAAGTTTATAGTAAAGAATAAATATCCAATTCTTAGAGTTGATAATTTACTTGATGAGCTCAAGGGGGTTAGGTTGTTTACCAAAATTTACTTGAGATCTAGATACCATCAAATCTGTATGCAAGAGGGTGATGAAGTTAAAATGGCCTTTAGAACTTTCTTGGTGATGCCATTTGGGCTTATTAATGCTCCAACTACCTTCTAGAGTCTAGTGAATAAGATTTTATAGTTTTTAGTTTGTCCTTGTTTTCTTTGATGATATATTGATTTATAGCAAGACACTACAAGATCACTCATCACATATGAGGAAGGTTTTTGAAATATTGAGGCATCATAAACTCTTTGCTAATGAAAAGAAGTGATCATTCATACAAACTGAGGTGGAGTACTTGGGCCATATTGTTAGTGAACACCAATTGATAGTCCCAAAGGTTTTATTCATATAGTGGGACACAAAGTGGAGAGAGAGGAAGTTGATAGGGTTGGATATGCGAGCTAAGAAGCCTATATAATAAGCCTTAAAACAAGGCATGTTTGTTAAGTTTTTCTTATCTTTAGGACAGTAACTTTTTGAGTTAATGGAAAAGAGAAAGAGATAAGAGGGGATATATGCTACTTCTCTCTTATCCCTATGCTTGAAAAAGCAAGGGAGAGAGAGGGGAGAGATAAAAAGATAGGGAGAGTAAGGGAGAGATAGAGGAGATAGAGGTATATGGAGAAATATAAATGAATATGAAGAATAGAGTGAGAGAAGGATAAGAAGAAGGGATAGTGAAAGACTGAATGGTTGAAGAAGGATTAAGGAAGAAGAAATAATAGAGAGAAAGAGAGAGAAGATGCTTTATTAACCTCTTCCTTTGACTCATGGCTTGACTCCCAACTATACCCACACTCTTCGTGTGAATACCTTCCTAACTTACTCTCATTGTTGATGAGAATATGGAAAGAGAAAGATATACATGCAAATATTGAGATCCATTGACTTAGAAACTAAGGACTGGAAAGAAATATACACCATCGCACTAAAGAGTATACTCACAATAGGCTACAAAGTTGCACGAGAAATTGGAATCTCTCTCTCTTCAAGAGGTGCCTTTGTATTAAGTTCAAGAAATGATATTCAAATAAAAGTATCTAAATTATATATTATTCTCACCTAAATAATAATTTATACGATTGTGACCATTGTGTGAAGTTGACTATGCAACATAATCATTGAAACTCTTGCACTTGATAGGAGTATTAGAGAGTATAAAAATGCATTGTAGGCACCATATTATCAAAATCTTTTGGAAATAGGGAATAAATGCCCTTTCTCTTTTTCATGACCTTATTATCAACAACTACTATTTCCTTGAGCAAAAATCATCTCATTAGCCCCAAGGAAAAAACTTGACAATGTTTCTCTCTTTGGGAGGGAGATATGTCTAATTGAGGCCTTTCTTTAAAAGCAAAAGAAAGCTTGTATTTCCTTAAAAAGGATTAGAGACAAATCTACATTCTAAAGCTATTAGATGAAAACCTAAATCATGTGATAGGACTACAAGGGACTTGGTAGCCTTAGAATGAGATTTTAAAGAAGTCATTCAATGTCTATGCATTAATATATGTAATATTCCGCGTGGAGAAAATAAATGGACTTACGAAAATTCTTTTTTAATTCCCCCCCTTACCCCTCTAGCCGACTGACGAGCTGGAAGGGGAGGGGAATAGAAGGAGCTGTAAGCTCCTTGGTAGAGCCTTAGGAGGGAGGGGGACCATGCGTGTTAACACGCCATGAGGAAAGATCCCCCTCCCTTGCACTATTTAAATGAGGCAGGGGGAGAGGCCGCTGGACAGGGAAAAAAAGGCAGAGCTGTGAGGGAAGGGGCCGTGAGAGAAGACTCCGAGCCGAGGGAAGAAGACGAGAGGCCGCTGCCGTTCAGCCACCATTTCGCCATCGACTATTGCAGTCCCTCCAGTCCGTCAACGCGCCGCCGTTCTGCTAAGCTTTCCCCCCCCCATGTGGAAGCTTTAGAAGCTTCCTGGGGGGAAGCTTCTAAAAGAACCTTCTTAGCCCCCTTTCACCCCCCCCCCTTATGTTTTTCTTTAAAACCCCCTTGTTTCCCCCCCCCCCCCCTCCCGGGTTTTTAATTTCCCCTCTAAGGCCTTGTTTCCCCCCCCCCCCCCTCCCAGGCTTTAAATCCCCCTTAAGGCCTTGTTCCCCCCCCCCCCCCCCGGGTATAATTCCCCCTAAGGCCTTGTTTTTCCCCCTCCCGATTTTTTTTTAATCCCCCCTAAGCCCTTGCCCTTCCCCCCCCCCCCCCCCCCCATAGCTCTTTAGACTATTCAAGTCACACCCATAGGCCTACTTTCTCATTAGGCTACCTTGCGAACCTCCATTCTCTTGCATTAATTCCTTCACTCACTTTTTAGATCTTTTTGTGCAAGTGCTCCCTTAGTTGAGCTTTGTGATCTTAGTTTTATCAAACAAGTCGGTGTCCACACACTCCCATGTCCTAAAAAAATCCAATTCATCATCATGGTCTCATATGGTATTCCGTAAAGGAGAAATAGCCGTGAGATAAAAGATAGGGAGGGAAGTAGAGGGAGTGAAGGAGGAAGAGTGGGAAAAATGTAAAAGAAAAGGAAGGAGAAGACGGTGGAATTCCAAGAAGAAAAAGGAAAATGCTATCTCACATTCGAACTACGATGCCGCCGAAGAAAGTCCAAGGTGTAGCGGCGGGAGGGTCATCTCTCGGTATCCATGTGGGTATCTCACCTCCAAGCCAGGTTTTTTCTTCTTGGTGTTAATTCGGTTTTAAGTCAATCATGCAAAGAAAAATTGTTAAGGATAGATATATTTGTTCGAGTTATTTTAACGAAGGAGTTAGCTTATGAATGACAATGTATACAAATTAGCTTTCTTCAAATTGCATCAAGCATTATAAAATTATAGGCAAGATTAACCATTTACTATAGTAATATATTCCTAAAGTGTTGAAATTATATCTTGCACCATTCGTCTTATTCCCTTTCGCAACGATTCATGGTAAATAGCAAAATTCAAGAAAGGTCTCTTCAAATGCTCAAATTACTAGGGAGTTATCTTTGCTAGTTGCACATCTTAGCAAGGAAATTTGTTTTTTGGCATGAGTTCAACTTTAAAGGAGGCGGAAGTTAAATGTTAGGAATTAACAAGTATAAAAATTAGATATACGAATTCATTTGGAAAGAAAATGTAAAAGGGGACTGTTGGATGACACTATATTAACACTTTTTCCCTGCTATTTGAGGACTTGGGATTAATAAAGTGTGTATACACCGATTTCTCAGCTAGGCCTTTTTGTCCCAAGGAATATTGTCGCCTTTGTATCATCTTGGCATTATGCTATATGCCAAATTAAACTGTATTGATTGGGAAAGTTAATTGTCACAAGGATAGTAAAACCGTGACAAGACAAGTAAGATTACCTTCCACAAGCTAACCGAACCAATCTAAACATAGAAACATTCATACCCTAACACTTGACTACTTTTCTTACCGTAAGGACAATAATTTCATAAAGATAAGAAACTAGGGTTTGTCCCTAAATGAAGAAACCCTAGGCCTGACATATGTCAGCTTAAAGAATCTAAACAGATTATTCCATCGCAGGACTTGCGCAACATGTATGAAATCATTTGGTGTTTGATTCACAAGGAAAAAAGGAAAGAACACTTCCTTAGCAATTTGCCATACAACTGGGTTGATTAATGGAAATGTTTGTGCTTGCTAGAGATTTTAGGGCTCTGGTTGAATTATGAATTACAAATTAAATAAGTACATATACTTCAGGTTAAAGGCCTGAAGGGAGAGGCAGCTTCAGTTACCCCCGAGTGCCTGCCTGACCCTAACCAAGGGGGTTGTTTGACCGCGCCGGGAACGTGGACCGAACCCGCCGCGAGAGGTCTTTCCGTTAAGCTCTACTTGGAGTAGGAGGACGCTTGGGTGCCAAGGGGGGCTCTGGCCGTAAATCCCTCGCCTTCCGGGTCCTGCACAAGAGGCTAACGTGACTCGGGATTGGATCTCGAGGCCCGCATACTAGTTGAGGGGCGGAAGCTTGGAATAGTGATCCCTGGAGATTACTGGTTAGCCTTCAGGCAGATTATGGACAAGCCTATGGGCGGAACTTCTTGTATTTCAAAGATTAAGTGATGAGATGTTAAAAGAACTTGCTTGATGTTGTTTTATATGTCACGTGATAAGATTACGTGAAGGAACCAGTGCTTAACAAGATTAATTAAAGAAGCTGATTGTTATATGTCAAATTAATGTGTTAGATAATTACATAACTAAAACAAACCAGGGAAAGTGCGGAGGATGGGCCATGGGTCCGCCCTATGGTTGGGTGGTCCCGGTTAGCCGGAAACTTTTCTCAAAAATCTCGAAGAACAGTGGAATGATCATCATCATCAAAAAGAATAACGAGAACGATGACCTAGAGTTACGTCTTACCTGATTTACGTTGTTTTAGGGGAACGGAATGGGACTATGCCTTATGGCAGAGAGGTTGAGCTTTACATCCCTCTCGTTTCCCATTCTCCTTGAACCAAGTGCAGCATGAATCCGCTTCGGACCTGGCGTTTCTGCGTAAAGTAGTTCGCTCGGGTCTGACGCTAGTTGCTGTTAGCTAATGACCCATTAGGAAAACCCTAATTCCGGTCGATCCTAAGTGGGAATGGCTAGGATACTTCCGCTAAGTGGCAGACGCGGGAAGAACTAGATCGCAAAACCCGTAACATTCCATGGGAGTGCCGGGGGGAGCTTTCTAGACATCCTTTCCGATGGACTGCTAAGACGTGTCCTTGATGATACTAGGGGACTCGTCACAGTTGGTATCAGAGCCGACCAACAACGGAATTGTTTTTATGAGATCTCAATAAAATGAAGTAAAGAAATTGTTGATGTCCAAACATTTCCTCATCTTCAATGCTGTCTTGCAGAACTATGAAGCGTGGAACAAGTTTTTGGTATTTCGGGTCATGTTTATGACTGCAATGCATTCTCTGCTTTATAGACAAAGAATTGGGATGATGAATATCCTGGAGCAGATTTATAATCCATCACCTTTATACATTGAACGAAGATGGACGGGGTCTTCAGGAATCTACTACATAGCTGCCCACCGGTTCGCTTATCTACAGACCAACCTAAAGAGGATCAAGTGGTTGGAAGACTTGAAAGTCGTAAAGCTGTTCATTTTTGTGGAAACTCACGTAAATTCGACTTTACATATTCAAGGTCGGAGGGTTGAAATGAACTCATATGTATATGAGGAAGTAACCCGTGTAATCCCAGCTGACAGGATTAAAGTGTTGGGCCGCCATGAGAAGTATAGATTCCAACGAAAAGGGTATCCCGAACTTCCAATGAATTATCGATTCCTAAAGATCCATGACCCAAAACCCTACTATTACACAGTCCCTATAGACAAATGCAATACAACGTTGTTCTCCCCAAACTGAATGTAATGATTGGATTATCATCACACAAGACGTTGTATAAGGTTACGCCCATGTAAATATAAATAAAGATTTCTTTTATCAATATCTGGCTGTGCATCAGAGTTGTTAAAAAGTTAATTAGCTTCATTATTTATGAGATAGCTAAACTAAAGATAAGCTAACATCAATTATCATATAATAACGTTAAGAAAACTTTTATCCAGGCACAACCCCAGGTACAGGTTCCAAATTCGCCCCCTACATCAAGTACTGCTGTGACCCAGGAGAAAAAGTTCCTCCTCAAGCAGATAAAGCCACCCGAGTTTGACGGGAGAGGCAGATTCGTCCAGTCTGATGCTGAAATTTGGATTGAATCTATGGAGGATTACTTTGAAGCAGCTGGTACTGCACCTACCAATCAAGCCATGCTCGCCAAGTTAAAACTCACCGGTGAAGCCAGACTTTGGTGGAAACAATGGTGCAGGGACCAAGGGACTTCAGAGGGGTCCGTTACCTGGGAGAAGTTCTCTGGACGCATACTACTCTAAATTCGTCTCACTTTTAAAGTATGCGCCACAGATGGACATGACGCAGCAGGTGTCCAAATTTTGCGCTGGCTTAAATCCACCCATAAATACCCGTCTCGAATCTATGTGTCCATCAGATCTTTAGGATGCACTCATTCGAGCGGCACCTATAATTCAGGAGGTGCAAGCTAGACCAAGGGGTAATAAAACTTGGTCCTATAATGACCCGAACAGAGGAGCATTCAGACCTCAAGTGAAGAGAGTTCAAGGTCACAATCAAGGACAAAGGAAGAAAGCAAGGACAAATAACGTCAACAACTTTGTTCCTACTCAAAGTAATGGCCGAAACCTCCGATGTTTCCACTGCAACGAACCCGGTCACTTCAAGAGGCAATGTCCCAAGCTCAGCGGGGGACATCGTCAAACGCCTTTCCAACGTGCAGGCCGCGGTCAAGGAGCCGCCACCCGTGGAAGAGGAAGAACTGCCTGCATTGCCAATAGGCAAAGATGCGAAGAAGAAGAAGAGGAAGATCCGACTATGGAAGCAGAATTCGAAAGAGCGACAGTCCATGCCGCTTTACACAAGAAAGGGCCGAATCGCCAGTTCTCGGTGATTCAAACACCGTCGGACTATCAAGGTAAAGATTTCAAAACCTTGATTGATTGTGGAAATACACATTCCTTTATCTCACCAGCATGTGCAAAAAGATTAGGAATAGCCACAGTAGAAGCACCTACCCTACTTGTGGAATTGGCAAATGGTCGTGAGATAACTTGTACCAGGCAAACTGCTAAGGTAGAATTCTTTCTGGGAGGAAAGAAAACCTCAGTCAAATTCAGAGTCATGAATTTAGGTATCCATGAGTGTCTACTCGGGATGGATTGGCTTAAGCCTAATGACACCCACATCCACTGTGGAAAGGGTCAAGTTTCCTTTCGAAACTCTGAAAGGGAATTTGTCACAACTCAAGGTGAGGCAGGAGTGCCAAGAATCCAATTAGCCAAAGTATCTCGGATCATAAAAGGAGTCAGAAAAGGATTACCAGTTTACCTGATCAAACTCAACAAGTTAGATCAAAAGCAAGAGTCTCATGAAGGACCTTCTTGGCTAAAGGAATACGCTGACGTATTCCCTGAGGAATTGATTGAACTTCCACCTCCAAGAGAAGTAGATCATGAAATTAGGCTAGTGCCTGGAGCTGCACCAATTGCAAAGAGACCTTATAGAATGTCCGTACCAGAAGCAATTGAGTTGACGGAACAACTCAAGCAACTGTTGGATCAGGGTTACATCCGGCCTAGCAACTCACCGTGGGGAGCTCCAGTACTATTCCAGAAAAAGAAAGATGGGACACTTCGACTATGTATTGATTACGGAGGGTTGAATCAATCAACAGTTAAGAACAAGTATCCTATTCCTAGAATAGATGAGCTTCTTGATCGTCTTCAAGGTGCAGAGATCTTCTCAAAGATTGATCTCAGGTCAAGTTACTATCAAATAAGGATCAAGGAAGAAGATATTCCAAAAACGGCCTTCAATACAAGATATGGGCACTTTGAGTTCTTGGTTATGTCATTCGGGCTTACAAATGCACCTACCACCTTCAATAGATTAATGCAGGATATTTTTAGACCATATCTTGATGATTTCGTGCTTGTCTTCTTCGATGACACTTTAGTCTATTCTAAACAGGAAAAAGATCATGAACCTCAACTTCGGATTGTCCTTGAGACAATGAGGTCCCATAAGCTGTATGAAAAAATGAAGAAGTGTGCATTCATCAAGCATCGGATTGAATATCTGGGATTCATAGTATCATCAGAAGGAATATCAGTAGACCCAGCCAAAGTCAGAGATGTGCTTGAATGGCCAATACCAGTATCTGTCAAAGAAATACGTAGCTTTCTTGGCTTGACAGGATGGTATAGGATCTTTATCAAAAACTATGCTTTGATTGTAGCACCTCTTACAGACTTACTAAAAAAAGCAGACTTCTATTACATGGTCAACTCCCGAACAACATAGCTTCGACAAATTGAAGCAAAGTTTGGTATC
The DNA here is from genome assembly GCF_053477565.2 of Lygodium microphyllum. NCBI lineage: Eukaryota > Viridiplantae > Streptophyta > Polypodiopsida > Schizaeales > Lygodiaceae > Lygodium > Lygodium microphyllum. The sequence continues at coordinate 83,870,264 of NC_141158.1, forward strand.
AGCACCTATTCTAAAACTTCCTGACCTCAATAAGGAGTTCGAGGTAGTAACTGATGCCAGCATTCTTGCCTTGGGGTCTGTACTTATGCAGGAAGGTCATCCAGTAGCATACTCTTCAAGGAAATTGAAGAGTCATGAAAAGAATTATGCCACGCATGATCTGGAATTATTAGCTGTCATCCATGCTCTAAAGCTTTGGAGACACTACCTGTTGGGTAACAAGTTTACTCTAGTAACCGATCATAAGAGTCTCAAATGGATTTTTACCCAGAATGAGCTCAACATGAGGCAACGTCGGTGGATTGAAGTATTGGAGGAATATGATTTTGAAATCAAGTACCGACCAGGGAAAGAAAATGTAGTTGCCGATGCACTCAGTCGCAAGGCATTCCTAAATTCCCTAATCTTGCAGAATCCATCAACGGCCAGATCTCTGGCTACAAAGGTATCTATGCCAAACAACCCTATACTTGAACTAGCTAGAGAGGAAGCATGCCATGATTTGGCCTACCAAACAATGATAAAAGAAATATCTACCAAGGAGCAGAATCAGAAGTTACAAGCTAAGTATCAGGAATTTTCCATTGATAATGGACTTGTCTACTACAGAACAAGGCTGTGTATACCAACAAGCCAGTCACTTAAGCAGAAGATATTATGGGAAGCTCATGATTCTCCTTTCACAGGACATCCTGGCCATGCAAAAACTCTTAATGCAGTTAGGAAGAGCTACCATTGGGAGAGGCTTAAAGGTGACATTCTCAAGTATGTCACTGAATGTTTGTCTTGCCAACGTATCAAGGCCGAACATGTCATGATGCCAGGGAAACTGCAACCGCTTGACATTCCCCAAATGAAATGGGAATTCATCAGTATGGATTTTGTTGTGGGCTTACCCCAAGTCCAAGGCGGATACAATTCCATTTTGGTTGTGGTTGACATGCTTACCAAGGTTGCACACCTGGTCCCAATAAAAACAAACTATAAAGCCTCCGACATTGCAAGATTGTTTATCAAGGAGATATTCAAGCTACATGGGTTACCTAGAAGAATCATTAGCAATCGAGATTCTCTCTTCACATCACACTTCTGGAGAGCTATCTTTGAAGCTATTGGGACTCAACTCTGTTTTAGCACCGCCTACCATCCCCAAACGGATGGCCAAACAGAGCGAGTAAATCAAATCCTTGAGGATATACTTAGGGCATACTGCTGTCGAGAGCCGAAGAGGTGGATTCAATACTTGCCATTAGTTGAATTTGCCCACAATGCTTCTTACCAGCAGAGCATTCAAATGACCCCTTTCCAAGCATTGTATGGTCATGATTGTCGAAGTCCCCTAAACTTTTCTAATCCAACCCTAAGAGTTGAAGCTTCAAGACAAATGTTGGAGGACATGGATGATCAAATAAGGTCAATAAGACAAGACATACAAGCAGCCAAGGATAGACAAAAGGCATATGCAGATTTGAAATGTCAAGAAAGAGTCTTCGAAGAAGGAGACATGGTCTTCATTCAGGTACGCCCTAAAAAGAGTTCTCTATCCCTAGGAGAATGCAAGAAGCTAAGTCCAAGGTATTGTGGGCCGTATAAAATCCTCAAATGCCTAGGACCCAATGCTTATAGATTGCAACTCCCTGAGAACCTAAAGGTTCACAATGTATTCCATATCAGCCTATTGAAAAAATATGTACCCAATCCTAATCATGTACTTGATGACCAACAAATTGTAATGCCTAGTCAAGGAGTCCTTGAACTAAGGCCAGAAAGGATCTTAGATGTTAGGGAAAGACAGTTAAGATCTAGAACCTTGAAAGAATGCCTTGTCCAGTGGAAAGATTATCCCGAAGAGGATGCCACTTGGGTAGATGAAGGCACTCTCAACCATCAATATCCCCAGTTTATCTCGAGATGAGGACATCTCGATTCCTCCAAGGGGGAGAGAATGTAATATTCCGCGTGGAGAAAATAAATGGACTTATGGAAAAAAAATTTAATTCCCCCCCTTATCCCTCCAGCCGACTGACGAGCTGGAGGGGGAGGGGAATAGAAGGAGATGTAAGCTCCTTGGTGGAGCCTTAGGAGGGAGGGGGACCATGCATGTTGACACGCCATGAGGAAAGATCCCCCTCCCTTCCACTATTTAAACGAGGCAGGGGGAGGGGCTGCTGGACAGGGAAAAAAAGGCAGAGCCGTGAGGGAAGGGGCCGTGAGAGAAGACTCCGAGCCGAGGGAAGAAGACGAGAGGCCGCTCTCGTTCAGCCACCATTTCGCCATCGACTATTGCAGTCCCTCCAGTCCGTCAATGCGCCGCCGTTCTGCTAAGCTTCCCCCCCCCCACGTGGAAGCTTTAGAAGCTTCCTGGGGGGAAGCTTCTAAAAGAACCTTCTTAGCCCCCTTTCACCCCCCCCTTATGTTTTTCTTTAAAACCCCCTTGTTCCCCCCCCCCCCCCCTCCCGCGCTTTAAATCCCCCTTAAGGCCTTGTTTCCCCCCCCTCCCCCTCCCGGGTATAATTTCCCCTAAGGCCTTGTTTTACCCCCTCTGGATTTTTTTTTAATCCCCCCTAATCCCTTGCCCTTCCCCCCCCCCCCCCCCCCCCCCCCCCCGCCCGTAGCTCTTTAGACTATTCAAGTCACACCCATAGGCCTACTTTCTCATTAGGCTACCTTGCGAACCTCCATTCTCTTGCATTAATTCCTTCACTCACTTTTTAGATCTTTTTGTGCAAGTGCTCCCTTAGTTGAGCTTTGTGATCTTAGTTTTATCAAACAAGTCGGTGTCCACACACTCCCATGTCCTAAAAAAATCCAATTCATCATCATGGTCTCATATGGTATTCCGTAAAGGAGAAATAGCCGTGAGATAAAAGATAGGGAGGGAAGTAGAGGGAGTGAAGGAGGAAGAGTGGGAAAAATGTAAAAGAAAAGGAAGGAGAAGATGGTGGAATTCCAAGAAGAAAAAGGAAAAGGCTATCTCACATTCGAACTACGATGCCGCCGAAGAAAGTCCAAGGTGTAGCGGCGGGAGGGTCATCTCTCCGTATCCATGTGGGTATCTCACCTCCAAGCCAGGTTTTTTCTTCTTGGTGTTAATTCGGTTTTAAGTCAATCATGCAAAGAAAAATTGTTAAGGATAGATATATTTGTTCGAGTTATTTTAACGAAGGAGTTAGCTTATGAATGACAATGTATACAAATTAGCTTTCTTCAAATTGCATCAAGCATTATAAAATTATAGGCAAGATTAACCATTTACTATAGTAATATACTCCTAAAGTGTTGAAATTATATCTTGCACCATTATTCTTATTCCCTTTCGCAACGATTCATGGTAAATAGCGAAATTCAAGAAAGGTCTCTTCAAATGCTCAAATTACTAGGGAGTTATCTTTGCTAGTTGCACATCTTAGCAAGGAAATTGTTGTTTTTTGGCATGAGTTCAACTTTAAAGGAGGCGAAAGTTAAATGTTAGGAATTAACAAGTATAAAAATTAGATATACGAATTCATTTGGAAAGAAAATGTAAAAGGGGACTGCTGGATGACACTCTATTAACACTTTTTCCCTGCTATTTGAGGACTTGGGATTAATAAAGTGTGTATACACCAATTTCTCAGCTAGGCCTTTTTGTCCCAAGGAGTATTGTCGCCTTTGTATCATCTTGGCATTATGCTATATGCCAAATTAAACTGTATTGATTGGGAAAGTTAATTGTCACAAGGATAGTAAAACCGTGACAAGACAAGTAAGATTACCTTCCACAAGCTAACCGAACCAATCTAAACATAGAAACATTCATACCCTAACACTTGACTACTTTCCTTACCGTAAGGACAATAATTTCATAAAGATAAGAAACTAGGGTTTGTCCCTAAATGAAGAAACCCTAGGCCTGACATACGTCAGCTTAAAGAATCTAAACAGATTATTCCATCGCAGGACTTGCGCAACATGTATGAAATCATTTGGTGATTGATTCACAAGGAAAAAAGGAAAGAACACTTCCTTAGCAGTTTGCCATACAACTGGGTTGATTAATGGAAATGTTTGTGCTTGCTAGAGATTTTAGGGCTCTGTTTGAATTATGAATTACAAACTAAATAAGTACCTATACTTCAGGTTAAAGGCCTGAAGGGAGAGGCAGCTTCAGTTACCCTCGACTGCGTGCCTGACCTTAACCAAGGGGGTTGTTTGACCACGCCGAGAACGTGGACCGAACCCGCCGCGAGAGGGCTCTCCGTTGAGTTCTACTTGGAGCAGGAGGACGCTTGGGTGCCAGGGGGCTCTGGCCGTAAATCCCTCGCTTTCCGGGTCCTGCACAAGAGGCTAACGTGACTCGGGATTAGATCTCGAGGCCCGCATACTAGTTGACGGCGGGCGAAAGCTTGGAATAGTGATCCCTGGAGATTACTTGTTAGCCTTCGGGCAGATTATGGAAAAGCCTACAGGGCCCAACTCCTTGTATTTCAAATTTAAAATGATGAAATGTTAAAAGAACTTGCTTGATGTTGTTTTTCTATGTCACGTGATAAGATTACGTGAAGGAACCAGTGCTTAACAAGGTTAATTAAAGAAGCTGATTGTTATATGTCAAATTAATGTGTTAGATAATTACATAACTAAAACAAACCGAGGAAAGTGCGGAGGATGGGCTATGGGTCCGTCCTACGGTTGGGTGGTCCCGGTTAGCCGGGAACTTTTCTCAAAAATCTCAAAGAACAGCAGAATGATCATCATCATCAAAAAGGAATAACGAGAACGATGACCTAGAGTTACGTCTTACCCGATTTACGTTGTTTTAGGGGAACAGAATGGGACTATGCCTTATGGCAGAGAGGTTGAGCTTTGCATCCCTCTCGTTTCCCATTCTCCTTGAACCAAGTGCAGCGTGAATCCGCTTCGAACCTGGCGTTTCTGCGTAGAGTAGTTCGCTGGGTCTAACGCTAGTTGCTGTTAGCTAATGACCCATTAGGAAAACCCTAATTCCGGTCGATCCTAAGTGGGAACGGCCAGGATACTTCCACTACGTGGCAGACGCGGGAAGAACTAGATCGCAAAACCCGTAACATTCCATGGGAGTGCCGCGGGCGGAGCTTTCTAGACATCCTTTCCGATGGACTGCTAAGACGTGTCCTTGATGATACTAGGGGACTCGTCACAATATATTATGATAAGAAATCAAATGAATAGGATGAAATGATATGATATCTTTTAGCAAGGATCCTATGATTTTGTTATCATAATTAGGGATGCATGTCAAGAAGCCATGTTTTGTGCTTGGAAAAAGAGATAATCTCCTAATTGAAGATAGTTCAAAGGGCCTATTGGACAATGATTTGATGCACAGGTGGACCATCTCCATGATTGTACCGAGAGGATATTTCTTGATACTTTGGCCAAAGGCCAATAGGTAGTGAAAAGGCCACCATGGAAGTAAAGGTTCACACCTACAGTAGCATGCATGTCAATGAAGCTTTAGAAAACCTATGTTTTTACTAGCATGGAGAGATAAACCTCTATGGCCTAGAATTTATGGACATTGAAAGTCCCTATTCTAGATAATGGGTGGAGTGTGTCATTATGAGTCAGATATAGGTATTCAATTGCCATGGATATGGGCCTCAATGTAAGAGACACAATGCTCGTTTGAAACCATATTCAACACTAAATTATGAGAAGGGTAGTTTGGTGGTCATCTAGGGATCTCGGATCCTAGTCATCACCATTTTTGGTACTTAGAAGCATGTGGACTAAGGCGACTAGATGTTCTCTAGTTCTACCTCACAAATGAAGTATTCAACTTCATCCCATGAGGATGAATATATAGGTTCCTATTGATCCATCTATAGTCTTTAGCAACATTCTAAGATTGAGCTAAGATGGTCACTATTGCATGAGCCATAAAATCAATCAAAATGAGAAATGAGGAGCAACTAGGTATAAACCCCTTTGCCCATAAGGCATAGTCTCACATCGGCCTCCTAAAATGGCCCTAAACCAATTCTAGGATGGGACCCTACAATGGTGATCATTTATGGCCCTTTTCTAAATTTAGAAAAAGCCACCCAACTGATTGATTCCACCTAGCCGCATAGCATGATTTTTTTTTAAAGACGATCTACACTAGAGATCCTTTAAGGATCTACCTATAATTTTATGATATACAATGTGTGTCTAAACCTCTATCTTAGACTTTAGAAACTAAGTTGATATTTTTAAAAATGAAAGAAATTTTATAATCAATTTATTAAATACTTCCAATGAGACTCATAGAAATATTAAGCTTTAAATAAGTTTTTCCTAGACTAATAATGGCATAATTCTATTGATAATAAGATGGCAAGAGTATAGAATGAAAGATAGTTCATTCATATTAAGCAAAATAAAACAATATTACTAAAGCAAAGTAAATCATAAAATACAAGTTTATCAAAGCTCAACCTTGTTGTGATAAATGTGGATGTGTTTTAGAGATCTTGGATACTTATTGAATGTTTTTGATTGATGGATGATGATTTTTGATTCGTTTATGATGACGTGGGATGATAAATTTGTGTTTTGATTGGTTCTCTTATACTTGAATGATGATTGTTTGAGTGTGGTTCTTTTTATTTAAGAGATTGAGATTGTGAATAATTGTGTTTGAGTTTTATTGAGTATATTTTGAATAATTTTTTATGAGTATGAATGGTTTTGGTTTGAGTTATAAGGTTTTATGATGTTTTGTTGACCCTTTGTGGTGTATTATTGAGTTTTTATATGCCTTATATTGTCTTTTGTTTGCTTCTATGAATGTTCTATGGGATGAATATTTAGCTTGAAAAAATTTTCCAATCTTACAAAGAGAAGAATATAAGCTCAAAATATTTCAAAGGAAGGGAAAATGTAGCTAATGAAAACTTAAAGTGAAGAATAAAGTGATAGTGATAGTAGTGAGCTCTAAAAGTTTAATGCATTGTCTATGTTGCCTCTTTGGATCAAGCATACCTCTTGGGAGGTGCATCCATGACCAAGAGAGGCTTATTGAGTGTTATTCTATTTTATTACAAGTGGATATGACCTATGAGTGATTGAGAGAGAAAGATAGCCATTTTAGAGGCTAAAACCATGTATTTTTTATGAGTTAAATTTTGAGGGATTGAGAGATAAAAAACAATAAATCATGATGAATGAAGTCTATGTGATTAATTCCTTAAAATTTGAATATAAATTTGTGTTTTCTTTGTCACTGATGTATGATAATAAAGATATGTTGAAGATTTATTGAAGATATATCCATGGAAGATTCATTTTATGATGCTTCATAGAGCTATTCTTGTTGTTTTTGTTGTTTCTCTTGTTTTGCAATTCCAAGTGTTAAAGATGTTGCTTGTTGATGATACAAGATTGAATTTCTTATAATATTTTTCTTATTTCCTTGGTATTCTCTAGAGAGCTCCATGTTTTAGTGCACAACCAAGGAAATTCCATTAGCAAGTACCTACTACTACAAGAGGCTAGAAATGAAGGAAACGACACTATTGAAGAGAAAGTGAAGTACGAAAGATCAAGCAACAAATAAAACTAAAGAAGTAGAAATAGAGAGAATGAATATTAATGGAAGATTTGGCCTTCATTGAAGAGTTTTTAGATATTGTCAAGTGAGAGATTGTGAAGAAGCTCCAACAGTCATAGTTAGTGGAGGTCTGCAAAAAAAAGAAGGAAAAGAGATGGGACTTATTTGTGGATACACAATAATAGGACACATGGGATGCATGCTCCACTGACAATCCTCTATTTGTCAAATCAATAATCCACTTGAAGCTAGTAGATAGAGTGTTCTTTACAATCTACATTGTGATAAAGAGGCAAGCACTAGAATGAATGCAAAGGTAGGTAAGAAGATTGAATGCAAAGTTCAAAGCTAAGGATAAGCTAGCAAGAGAAGCCTCCTTTGAGGCCCTTATGGCACTCTTCATAGAAGTTGAAATGGTAAATTAAGGTTTCCTTCATAGCCAGATCCATCCTTGAAATGTTGATGATAGGCCAATAAATATAGCCAGATCCATACTTGAAATGTTGATGATGGGATAATGAATATAATCCCATAATTGCCAATTTTAAAGGAAATATACAATGAAGACCCTAATCTTCATGTAGTTCATTGTATGGTACCTAGTATGGCTAACAATGCCGAAACCTAGAGCATTGGTTGGTAATATCTCCTATTACTTTCATAGGCACAGTGTCTCAATGGTATGAGAGACAAGCAATAGAAAATCTTAGCACATGGAACATGGCTTTTCTCACCAAATTCAAGTGTGAAGATTTAGAACTAGAGTGAAAACCGGAGGAGTTTGTGAATTTGAGCCACTCCTGTGGAGAACCAATGGAATAGAATCCATCTTGAAGAGATGGACCAACCATAACTTGGATGAAGGCATCCAAAAATGCATTTTCCATAGAGGCCTACAACCAAAGTTTCACAAGTTCATGAAATTGAGAAGACCAACTAATTTGGAAGCTATAGTGAAAGATGCAAGACTGTATGATGAAGTTGAAGTAATATTTTCTATGACCTCAAGAAGAGGAGTCCTACCTACTACAATTCTAAGAATGGTGTATCCAACAAATCTAGTCCCAATGACTATTTTCTACCCCTACTCACATATGCCGAGAGTGTTGTAGTATTGTAATTCTCCATTACTTAGTTTATTTTAATAAAGAATGTGCATATACATTCCAAAATTTTATTTATGTTGAAAATAGAATAGTAAATATTGCACATTTTTAAAACTAGCTCTAACTATGAAGATAATTGAAGGAAGGCTTGGGAAACCCTCCCAAGGCAAGCCTGTTAAAACTATGTTTGTAGTATAGAACAATAAAAAGAACTAGCCTAGTGGATAGTCACTTGGTAGTTAAGTGCACTTGGGTGATGACACTGGCAGGATGGGTAACCTCCAGGGAAGCTTTTCTTAGAAGCTAGTGGGAGCTTCTCACACATAACAAATGGCCCCAATGAAGCCTTCGTAATTGTTGCCAACTATGCAAAGGCCAAGATACCAAGGTCTATACCTTGATCGCCACCTTGGAGTGATGACCGCCGTCAACGACGCGACACGTATTCATAAATTCTTATCTTTATATCCATGCTACATTCCAAAAACGAAGCCCCTCTATAACATCATCAATGACATCATTAAAAAATGCTAAAAGCAAGTGTTCTCTCTTTATCTCCCCTTCATTACTATATAAATAGGGATAGATCATCACGTTTTAAAAAAAAACCCATGCAAAAGTCTCTCTGGTGTTGACATGACGAAGCTCTTCTGCAATTAGCCTCTCTCTCTCTCTCTCTCTCTCTCTCTCTCTCTCTCTCTCTCTCTCTCTCTCTCTCTCTCTCTCTCTCTCTCTCTCCACACCTACGCAGAAGCACTACTCAAATCCATCAAGCTTCTTCCATGGCTTCCATCAAGCTTCCCCTACGCGAGGAAGTAGTCGCTACTGAAGCACAACTGGAAGTTACCCCTGAATCCATTCAACCCAAAGGACCGGTTTTTCCACAACAAACCAAGGTTGCAGTCATAACCTGTAATAATTATGGATGGTCAAACAGAGATAATCAAATTTAGTACATAATAAAAGGATTACTTTTAAGCTATTGACTCTACAACTTCCTAATTTTTCTATTTTATGTTACTGCTTTTTTGCATCTTACGATAAAATGAGGAATAATATAGTAATGTTAGAAAAGCCCATAGGATAAGTCTATTACATAGATTATGATTAGTTAGAATGTACTTAAACTTACAAAAACATGTTAGTATTATCACTTTCTTTTTAGGAAAGAACACGAGAATTGATGAGAGGGATAGATTCTATGCATCACATACATTGATAAGTGTATTAAAAATATTCTATGATTATGTTTGCTTTTGAATTGATGAACGATGAATTATGTCTCTTATGATTCTATGCTTGTAATAGCTGGACAAATTGTGGCTTGTGGTGGTTCGAGATGTTGGGTTCCATAACCCAATGCTCCCTAAACACTCTACGGGGTGTGGAAAAACTCACCTACAAGTAGGGGTCCTATTATGCTCCCGAGGGAGGTAGGTGTTTTTGGTTTTTGATCACTCGAGCACCTGAGAGTGCAAAGGGCTAAGTGATAAGTACCCCTATTATGTAGGGCGGCTCCTAAGGCTCAAGGAAGCTTAGAGGGGCTCTAAGCTAGAAAATTTGTTGTTAACGAGATGCAATGCGATCACATACAACCCAATCCTATGAGATTGGAAGGTCTTATCCTAGGCTGGACAATGTCTTTTTGCAGAAAGATGGTTTTGTACCACTCTACGAAGTGATGGTTCTTCTTGTTATTATAAAATAAAGTATTTGATTTCCGAATTGTTTGTTATGTGTTAAAGATTGAGTTTAACCAACCGAGTTTAATTGAGTAATAAAGCTATTTTTTTTCATATGTCCAAATGGCGTGGCAGTATGCTTTGCGAATTAGAAAACTAAAGCAAACCCCATCAAGGAAAGTGGGAGGCTTCGATCCTGACGATTGAATGCCTATGGCTGGGTGGACAGGATAAGTCGGGCAATTTTCCAATACTAGATAGAGCTGATTAAATTGTGACCCTCCCAATATTGGTAGGATTAGTTATAAGGATTAACACCATTTTAGGGGGCCAAAGCTGAAATTTTATCTTATGGGTAGGGGGATCCAGTTACACTTCCTCGTCTCTCACTCTCTTTGAACCAAGTGTGGTGTTAACCTCACTCCTGCCTTTGATTGATTACAAAGTGGTCTTTCTTAGGTAGGTGTTAGATTGATATTAGGGGTTTCGAAATACTTCAGCTCTCTTCATACTTCAAAGACCAAGAAAATCAAGCTTGAAGAAGAATCCCCAAATTTATCCTCCATGGAAGCTCTTGAGCTTCAATCTTTGACCATTTGTGCATAATCCTTGCAATTTCTTGAAGAATCCTTACTAAAATGATGCCACGGGCTGAAAAGATGAGAAATCTTCAAGAAATTGATGAGAAATGAAAGCTTGGGTTGAAGCTTTCATGGCTACCAATGGACAGTTCATCTAGGGTTTAGAGGAAGGTTGAAGATTCAAAGATGGAGTACAATCTTGAGAGTTTGCTAAAGGATTTTACTTGCCAAAGATTTGAAGTAATGTGAGGAGCTGAGGAATTAGCATATACAGCGGGGGGGACAGGCTAGAATCAGCTTAAAAAATGTGTCACATTTTTTGTTGCTATTCTTGGCTCCATAACTGAGCTCTCAAGTGACAAATGGGTTGTCATCTAGAAGATCTTGAAGCAAGGAAGCTATATCATTGTTTCTTGGCCAAGAAGAGTAGGGATTTAAGATTTATGAAGATATCTTGATGATAGAATCCATGAGACTTGCAAGAAGCTCCAAGAAAGAGGAAAGAGAACCCTCTTTTTTTAAAGCAACCATAGTTTATTTCCAAAATAAGCTTTGTTATCTCCCATTTAACCTAGTTACCTCCAAATTGTGTGAAATTTTGATGAAGACTTGCTATTTTAGCCTTCCACCATCATATCTAACCTTGGAGATCTCTAGATATAGTCTCCTACTAATTGTAGATGGTCTGCAAACCTTTGCTAGTCTTTGTCTTTGTCAAGTACATGTAGTACTTGTCTGAAATTGATTTGTATGGAGAAAAATTGTACTGAAATAGAAGGAAAAATGGATCAAAGATCAATGTTTTGATACCACTTGTCAAGAAGTGAACCGGAGAGAGGAAATGAGGAGAGAGAAGATTGCATAAGAGAGAGATGAAAGAGTATAGAAGAGAGAGAAAGAGAGTGATGAGGAGAGAGAAATACTAGAATTCACAGGCTATAAAAGGTAGACCCCTTCACAACTTTCATGATCCATCCTTTCACCCAATTAGAGTTATTCCAGCTAGCCTTAAGCTCTTCTCCTATCTTCTATCTAGATCACTATCTAAGCTTCACAATGAAAGTGCATGGGTGAATAGAGACATCTTTATATCAAATTTTTTAGAGTTAAAGGAAATTTTTGTTCTCCTCTTATATGTTTTGTACTCTCTTTCTCTATCTCTTGCTCAAATTCTATTTGTTGTGTTGTGTAATTTTTACATGGTATCAGAGCCTAGGAAGCTTTAGGGATTAGAGAGTATACAAGAGGCAAAGGCTTCAATAGCAAGAAGGAGCGATGTTGAATTTTCACTAAAGGCAAGCTAGATAGTACCCTTAAAAGTAAAGGAAAGAACCTCGTATTCATGGCAACCATGGAGGAACTGTGTTCCTCGACACAAGAAGAATCTACCATTGATTCATGGGTGTTGGATAGTGGTACATCTCATCACATGACCAACAAGAAAGGTATATATAGTTCTATGTAGCCTCTACAAGAATCCATCGTTGTGATGATTGAAAATGATGAAACATGGTGAGGTCAAAAAGCTTTCAAATGTGTTATATATTCCAAAAATTAGGAGAAATTTATTATCACTTTTGCTGTCATAATTGATCTTGGTCATGAAGTGAGATTCAACAAGATAGGTGCAAAAATTCTTGACAATATTGGGGCAAAGTTGTTGGCAAAGGAGAAAGGAGGAACAACCTGTATGAGCTAAGTGCTCTTACAGTCACTACTAAAGTAGGCACAAGTAAGCTTTGGCATGAAAGATTTGGACACATTGGATTTGCACTTTTGAAGGAGATGCATAAACAAGGTATGGTTTCTCACCTACCTACAATTACTAAATTAAAGGATCCATGTGAAGCTTGTATGATGGACAAGCAACAGAGAAAGGCATTTCTAGAAGAAAGCAAGACTAAAGCAAATGCTCCTCTAGAGTTGGTACATGCTGACTTGTGTGGTAAGATGCCTATAAAATCCATAATAGGATCTTCTTATTTCATGTTGATCATCAACGACTATAGAAAGATGCGGATGTACTTCCTTCGTAATAAGGCTCAATCCTTTCATAAGTTTAAAGAATGGTTAAAACTTGTTGAGAATGAAATAGGGAAAAGTGTGAAGAAATTTAGAGCAGATGGTGGTGGTTAGTTCAACACAAAGGAGTTTGAAGACTTTTGCAAGAGAAAAGGGAGCAAGCATCAATTGGTGATGCCTCATACAGCTCAACAGAATGGTGTTGTGGAATGTAGGAGTCACAACATTGTGGAGATGGCAAGGTGCATTCTAAAAGGCAAGGGATGACCAAACCATTTTTGGGATGAAGCTATAAATACTACAGTCTACATTCTCAATTAGAGCTATACAAAGGCTCTCAAGGGAAAAATACCTCATGTGGCTTACACTGGTAAGAAACCATCTATATTACATTTCAGAACTTTTGGATGTGAATGCTATGCACATGTTCCTGATGAGAAAAGAAATAAGTTAAATCCAAAAAGCAAAAAATGTATCTTTTTGGGTTATATTTATGAGAAAACGGCTCACAAATTATATGACCAAGAGGCAAAGAAGATCATAGCAATCCGTGATGTGGTGTTCAAGGAGTAGCCACATACAGTGGAGGAGAAGAAGGTAAGTTCTTTCACTTTATCATGCAGCAAAGAAGTAGTCCACTATGAACCTATCCTAAGAGCTACCCGTATCCTTGAGGAGAAAAAATCTCCTTCAGATGATGAAGAGAAAGTTCACCAACCTAATATCACACCACTGAAAAATCCATTGCACGATGGGTAAAGTAGCTCTATGACCAAAATAATACGATGCCCACATCTGTTGAGAAGAAGGTATATGGACCAAGGAGGTCTTAAAGAATATAGTAGCAAAGAAAGGCTTCTACTCACATAGTCAATATGGCCTTGATGGCTAAGATTATGAGAGAAGTAAAGGAGCTAGCTGACTTGGAAGAAGCACTTGTAGATCTAGCATGGAAGGCAGCTATGTTGTAATATTCCGCGTGGAGAAAATAAATCGGACTTTTGGAAAAAAAAAAAAAATTCCCCCCTTATCCCTCCAGCCGACTGACGAGCTGGAGGGGGAGGGAAATAGAAGGAGCTGTAAGCTCCTTGGTGGAGCCTGGGGAGGGAGGGAGGACATGCGTGTCGACACGTAGGAGGAGAAGATCCCCCTCCCTCCACTATTTAAACAAGGGGAGGGGGGCCGCTTTACAAAAAAAAGAAACAGGGAGGCCATGAGAAAATAGGATGAATCTATCGCCATGAGCGTGCTGCTGCCGAGGGAGGAGGAAGGCCCCGCTGTCGTAGAAGGAGTCATGACTTTCGAACAGTCGTGAAGGAAGGAGGAGCTGGGTCGACGCCACTGTGGGGGACTCCGCGCTGCGCCGCTGCCTAAAACCATATGTCATCCCGAGACGCCTACCTCCTACCCGCCGTCAATGTCCATGTGGATCTTCAGTTTTTTTGAAGCCTTGGAAGCTTCTTACAAGCTTCCAAGGATTGGGCCTCCTAAGCCCCCTTTTCTGTGGCTTGGGACTACCCCCCCCCCCCCCTCTGAATTCCCTCCTAAGACCCTCCCTTTTTGCACTAAACCAACCCCCTTCCCGGTTTTTCTTAGAACCTTTTCATCCCCCCCCTAAGCCCCTTGTTCCCCTCTCGGGTTTTTAATCCCCCCCTAAGGCCTTGTTTCCCCCCCCCCCCCCTCCCGGGTTTAATCCCCCCCCTAAGCCTTGTTTTTTCCCCCTCCGGATTTTAATCCCTCCAAAGCCCTTATTACCCCGGGTTTAAATTTTCCCCCTAAGCTTGTTTTTTCCCCCTCCGGATTTTAATCCCTCCAAAGCCCTTATTACCCCGGGTTTAAATTTTCCCCCTAAGCTTGTTTTTTCCCCCTCCAGATTTTAATCCCTCCAAAGCCCTTATTACCCCGGGTTTAAATTTTCCCCCCCTAAGCCCCCTTGTTTCCCCTCCCGATTTTAATTTTCCCCCTAAGCCCTTGCCCTTTTCCCCCCCTCTTGGCTCTTTAGACTATTCAAGTCACAACCATAGGCCTACTTTGTCCTTAGGCTACCTTGCAGACTTCCATTTTCTTGCATAAATTCCTTCACTCACTTTTTAAATCTTTTTGTGCAAGTGCTCTCGTAGTTGAGCTTTGTGTTCTTAGTCTTATCAAACAAGCCGGTGTCCACACACTCCCATGTCCTAAAAATCCAAGTCATCATCATGGCCTCGTATGGTATCCCGTAAGGAAGAAATAGCCGTGAGATAAAAGATAGGGAGGGAAGTAGAGGGAGTGAAAAGAAGGAGTGAAGGAGGAAGAGTGGGAAAAAGGTAAAAGATAAGGAAGGAGGACACGGTGGAATTCCAAGAAGAAAAAGGAAAAGGCTATCTCGCATTCGAACTACGATGCCGCCAAAGAAAGTCCAAGGTGTAGCTGTGGGAGGGTCATCTCCCGGTATCCATGTGGATATCTCACCTCAAAGCCAGGTTTTTCTTCTTGGTGTTAATTCGGTTTTAAGTCAATCATGCAAAGAAAAAAATTGTTAAGGAAATATATATTTGTTCGAGTTATTTTTAACGAAGGAGTTAGCTTATGAATGACAATGTATACAAATTAGCTTTCTTCAAATTGCATCAAGCATTATAAAATTATAGGCAAGATTAACCATTTACTATAGTAATATATTTCTAAAGTGTAGAAATTATATCTTGCACCATTAGTCTTATTCCTTTCGCAACGAATCATGGTAAAATGGCTAAATTCATGAAAGGTTTCTTTCGATGCTCAAATTATTAGGGAGTTATCTTTGCTAGTTGCACATCTTAGCCAGGAAATTGTTGTTATTTGTCATGAGTTCGTCTTTAAAGAAAACGGAAGTTAAATGTTAGGAATTAACAAGTATAAAAATTGGATATACGAACTCATTTGGAAAGAAAATGTAATGGGGAATTGCTGGATGACACTCTATTAACACTTTTCCCCTGCTATTTGAGGACTTGGGACTAATAAAGTGAGTGCACACCAATTTCTCAGCTAGGCCTTTTGTCCCAAGGAGTATTGCCGTCTTTGTATCATCTTGGCATTATGCTATATGCCAAATTAAACTGTATTTATTGGGAAAGTAAATTGTCACAAGGATAGTAAAACCGTGACAAGACGAGTAAGATTACCTTCCAAAAGCTAAGCAAACCAATCTAAACATACAAACATTCATACCCTAAACACTTGACTACTTTCCTTACCGTAAGGACAATAATTTCATAAAGATAAGAAACTAGGGTTGTCCCTAAATGAAGAAACCCTAGGCCTGACATACGTCAGCTTAAAGAATCTAAACAGATTATTCCATCGCAGGACTTGCGCAACATGTATGAAATCATTTTGTGATTGATTCACAAAGAGAAAAGGGAAAAAAAAACCCTCATCAAGGAGGTAGATCCTTACGCAAGTTATCTTGCAAAAAGACGAAGTTTTGGATATCCTTCTAAATAAGGAAAGTTGTAAAATAGAAACTAGCATATCTAAGGTACCTTAGGGTTAACCAAGTTGGGTATGCCGTACACCGGAATATAAGGGATCTTGCCAAGTTGATACACTCAAAAAGGAAAGAACACTTCCTTAGCAGTTTGCCATACAACTAGGTTGATTAATGGAAATGTTTGTGCTTGCTAGAGATTTTAGGGCTCTGTTTGAATTATGAATTACAAATTAAATAAGTACCTATACTTCAGGTTAAAGGCCTGAAGGGAGAGGCAGCTTCAGTTACCCCCGATTGCCTGCCTGACCCTAACCAAGGGGGTTGTTTGACCGCGCCGGGAACGTGGACCGAACCCGCCGCGAGAGGTCTCTCCGTTGAGTTCTACTTGGAGCAGGAGGACGCTTGGGTGCCAGGGGGGGCTCTGGCCGTAAATCCCTCGCCTTCCGGGTCCTGCACAAGAGGCTAACGTGACTCGGGATTGGATCTCGAGGCCCGCATACTAGTTGACGGGCGAAAGCTTGGAATAGTGATCCCTGGAGATTACTTGTTAGCCTTCGGGCAGATTATGGAAAAGCCTACAGGGCCCAACTCCTTGTATTTCAAAGATAAAATGATAAAATGTTAAAAGAACTTACTTGATGTTGTTTTTCTATGTCACATGATAAGATTACGTGAAGGAACCAGTGCTTAACAAGGTTAATTAAAGAAGCTGATTGTTATATGTCAAATTAATGTGTTAGATAGTTACATAACTAAAGCAAACCGAGGAAAGTGCGGAGGATGGGCCATGGATCTGTCCTACGGTTGGGTGGTCCCGGTTAGCTGGGAACTTTTCTCAAAAATCTCGAAGAAGAGCGGAATGATCATCATCATCAAAAAGGAATAACGAGAACGATGACCTAGAGTTACGTCTTACCCAATCTACGTTGTTTTAGGGGAACGGAATGGGATTATGCCTTATGGCAGAGAGGTTGAGCTTTGCATCCCTCTCATTTCCCATTCTCCTTGAACCAAGTATAGCGTGAATCCGCTTCGGACCTGGCATTTCTGCGTAAAGTAGTTCGCTCGGGTCTGATGCTAGTTGCTGTTAGCTAATGACCCCTTTAGGAAAACCCTAATTCCGGTCAATCCTAAGTGGGAACGGCCAGGATACTTCTGCTATGTGGCAGACGCGGGAAGAACTAGATCGCAAAACCCGTAACATTCCATGGGAGTGCCGGGCGGAGCTTTCTAGACATCCTTTCCGATGGACTGCTAAGACGTGTCCTGGATGATACTAGGGGACACGTTACATATGCAAGCTGAGTATGATAGCATAATGAAGAATGATACTTGGAAGCTAGTGCATTGATAACCAAAGAGGAAGATTATTGGCACCAGGTGGGTTTGGAAGCTCAAGTACAAGGCTGATGGAACCTTAGAAAAGTACAAAGCCAAACTAGTTGCATAAGGATTTTCACAGGTCGAAGGTTTTGATTTTCAAGTTTCATTTGCTCCAATTACTAGAATGACTAGTACTATTCACACAGTACTTGCAGTGGCTGCCCACAATACATGGTCAATTTACCAAATTGACATTAAATCAATGTTATCAAATGGTGACCTCAAGGAGGAGGTGTATGTGGTTCAACCACCATTGTTTGAGGTCCCCCATTATTTTGAGAACAAAGTGTGTAAGCTAAATAAGGCATTGTATGGGCTGAAACAAGTCCCTAGAGAATGGTACCAATAGATAGATAAGTTATTTTTAAGCTTAAACTTCAAAAGATGTGCCTCAAATGCTAACTTATATGTCTATGGGGATGGTGAAAAGTTTATAGTTATTGTTCTATAAGTGGACAACCTTCTTATTATAGGTGAATAGGAATATACAATCAACCAAAACCAGAAGGCTTTGAGCTCCGAGTTTAAAATGACAAATTTGGGCTTGTTGCACTATTTTTTGGGGATTGAAGTTTGGCAAGAGCCAAGAAAGTTCTTTATCTCTCACAAGAAGTATGCATGGGATATCTTGAAAGCATTTGGTATGACTAAGTGCAAGGAGATAGCTACACCTATGGAGATCAATGCAAAGTTATCCATTGAGGATACATCAACGCTACTGGAAATTGGGAGGTACAAGAGTTAATTGATAGCTTGATCTACTTGTGCAACAGTAGGCCAAATGTTAGTTTTGTTATTGGATTTTTGAGCAGGTTCTCAAACAAACCCCATGAGAATCATTGGAAGGCTTGGACGTGAGTACTTAGATACTTGAAGGGAACTCTTGACTATGGTATCACATATAGTTCCGGTACTTCTCTTGTGGGGTATTGTGACTTAGATTGGGCGGGAGACAATAATTCCAGAAAGTCAGTTTTTGGTTCTTGTTTTTTTTTCGATTTAGGAATTTTTTCTTGGATCAGTAAAGAAACAACCAACTGTGGCATTGTCTTCTACTAAAGTAGAGTACAAGGCAGCTCATTTTGCTGCATGTGAAGCAATATGATTCAAGAGGATCTTATGGCATATGGGAGTGTAGGATGAAGACCCATTTGTGCTAAGGTGTGATAATCAGAGTTTCATCACCATTTCCAAGAATCCAATGTTTCATGCACACATTAAACATATAGAGACCTAGTATCACTATGTGCATGAGTTGATCGAGGATGGGATACTAGAGCTAGTCTACTGTCCATGTAACGTGTCCACTTGTATCTTCAGGACACTTCTTAGCAATCCATCGGAAAGGATGTCTAGAAAGCTCTGCCCGGCACTCCCATGGAATGTTATGGGGTTTGCGATCTAGGACTTTCCGCGTCTGCTACGTAGCGGAAGTATTCTGGCCATTCCCACTTAGGACCCCGACCTGAATTAGGGTTTTCCCTAATGGTCATTTCCTAATGGCAACTAGCGTCGAACCCGAGCGAACTACTTTACGCAAAAGCGCCAGGTCCGAAGCAGATTCACGCTGCACTTGGTTCCAGGAGAATGGGAAACGAGAGGGATGCGAAGCTCAACCTCTTTGCCATAAGCCATAGTCCCATTCCATTCCCCTAAAACAGTGTAAATCAGGATCAGTTATAACTCTAGGTCAACGCTCTTGTTGTTCATGTTCTTTGAACGATCTTTCTGCTGTCCATCTTGATTGAGAAAAGTTCCTGGCCAACCGGGACCACCCATCCATAGGACGGACCTATGGCCACATCCACCGCACTTTCCTCAGGTTGTTTTTTAGTTATTTAATTACCTAACACATTTAGTTGGACATGTATCAATCAGCTTCCTTAATTAACCCGTTAGGCACTGGTTCCTTCACGTAATCATAGCACTTGACATAGAAAAGTAATGTCAAACAAGTTCCTTTTTAACAGGTTATCATATTTATCTTTGAAATACATAAAGTGCAGCCCGTAGGCTTATCCACAATCCGCCCGAAGGCTATCCAGCAATCCACAGGAATCACTAATCCAAGATTCCGCCCATAGACTAGTATGTGGGCCTCGAGATCCAATCCCAAGTCACGCTAGCCTCTTGTGCAGGGCCTGAAAGGCGAGGGATTTACGGCCAGAGCCCCCGTTGGCACCCAAGCGTCCTCCTGCTCCAAGTAGCGCTTAACAAAGAGACCTCTCGCTGTGGGTTCGGTCCACCTTCCCAGCGCAGTTAGCAACCCCCTTGGTTAGGGTCAGGCAGGCAGTCGGGGGTAACTAAAGTTGCCTCTCCCTTTAGGCCTTCAACCTGAAGCATTAGATATCCATTTATCCTTTAATTCTTTGATCAAACAAAGCAAAACAGTGCTCTTAAATTTGTAACGAGCACAATCATTTCCATTGGTCGTTATTGTTGGCCAACTGCTAAGGAGTGAATCCTTCTTTTCGAATGCGTTCAGCACTCGATTCAGGATCAATTGCGGCTTGGCAAGATCCCCTATATCCTAGGTTACGATCGTACCCTAAGAGCCTAACTTGGTCAATACCTTAAGTTCATATGTTATTTCAATTTATTGGTTGGTCTCTTGCTTTTAAGCAATTATCTTTATCCAAGAAAGATACTATATTAGGACGATTATTCATCCTCTTGCAAGATAACTTGCATAAGAGTCTGCCAACCTTATTCCGAGGAATTTGGCCTTTTCCTTGTGATCAATTCACAAGATCATGCGACTCTACTACTTGTCGCATCAAGCTATGGGACTGTTTACCCTTCGAATGGAGTCATTAAACAATCTGTTTGTGATTACATTAGGCTGACGTTGTCAGTCCTAGGGTTCCAAGTTCCATCTTTTTTCGAGAGATTCCTAGGGAAAAGCCCTAGATCACTTCTCAAGTATGTTCCGTTGTCCCTACATTCTGTGAATGTGGGCAAGTATTTAGGGTATAGGAGTTTCAGTCTTAGCAATACGTGCGACCAGGTCACATATTAAATCCTATTTAGTTCTTTGGAATTGAATTGACTCTTTCTAAAATGAGTACTCCGCGGGTTTAGGTGTTTAGGTTTATGCCAATTTAACCTATCTAATTTTGAAGATAATTACGCTAACATTTGCATAACCACATGACTTATTATCTACACGTAAGTTGATTTTCAAATCCTAACTTTCCGGTTTAAGATCAAGCATAGGTTAGGTTATATCCTAATTCCGATTAATCATCCTATAACTTATGAACAAGATTCATGCTAAAACAAGCAGCTTTTTACTAATAATTATGTAGTTGAAAAATGATAATTGACTAAAGTTATGCAACATAAGAATCATTTCATGCCTTGCAATTTCCTATGGGTTATTAGCACTTTCCATAATGACTCATTTCAAAGAAGATATGTCCTAATAATGTGACATGCAGTTTATACTCCCATGCCTAAATGGAGCGCGCTATCTTAATTCCGTTTTGTAAATATGGACATTAATCTAAGTTCAATTCATTGAAATGCACAAAAGCTACTTGCTAGAAATGCATATCAATTTTTTGCTCACTTTATTTTGTTTGTTTTATTGAAAATACTAATGGTGGCTAAACTCTTCTGTCTTGTGAGCTAATTCTTTCAAAATTAACCAAAGAATTTAAGACGAAAAATGCATCCTATCTCCAAAAATTATCCACGCACGATTGAATTATAACAATATAAAATAAAAATTAGGAAGGAAAACCTCGACTTGTGGTGAGATGTCCACATGGATGCTAGGAGACGATCCTCTTGCGGTTGCACCTTAAGCTTTCTTAGGAGCCATTGTGAATGCAGCCTTTCCGTCTTGGATGCAGCTTTGCGAACTCCCTTTTGAAATTCCACCGTCCTTTATGAGTTTTCTTTTCCTTCCTTTCGTAGAAGCTCTTTGAAGGAATACTTCTGTGGAGGAGGGGAGAAACCACGGAAAGGGTTTAAAATCCGGGAAGGGGGTGTTTTAAAAGCCTTCGCATGTAAGGCCCATTAAAGCCACGGGAAAGGGCTTAATGGGTTTCTTAAGGACCCACAAGAAAGGGGGAAATAGAAAGTGTAAAAGACCCTTATGAGGGCTTTTGTATGGGGGAAAAAGGTGTCAAAAGACCCTTAACAGTGGATTTTGCGTGGGGGAAAAAAAAGGGCTTAAAGAGGCACATGAACCCGGGTTAGGGGGAGCCCAAACGAAGAATTTGTGGGAGGGGGAGGGGGGGTTTATATGAAAGGGCCTTATAAAGACCCACAAAACAAAGGGGGGAAAAGGGTGTAGAAGACCTGAGAGCGGAGTTTTGATGCCAAGAAGTGCTTAAAAATAGCTAAAAATTACGAATATCAAGGGAAAAATATTCAACGTCGAAGGTGCCGGCTCCAACTAGGACGATTTTAAGCGTCAAGTGCTTTAAAGGCGCCCGAGCGACACTTGTTGATTTTTGATAATTTTTCAGACTACCATGTCGGTTGTCAGGAGTTGCCGGCCAATGCGGGATGCCAAGCCGGATGCGCAGAAATTTATAGCACTCGGTTTGGACACCGGACGGGGAAATGGCCAACAAGTGGGCAAGATTTGAAGGGGTGGACCAAAGTTTGGCCAAATGGTCATGACCCTTGGGGGGAGATGTGGGATTTTAATGTAGCATGAATCGTGGGCAAAAAAAAAGAGGAAAAAAAATGTGGGGAGATGGCACCTGTCAACGGCCGAAATTTGCGCCCATTTTGTGGATGATCAAGAATGTTGGCTGCAAGCAAACCCCTCCAATGATTATGGGCCTTGATTCCCCCCTGGATGCTGACTCTATCGCCGCCTCTCACCTGTCAAATGGTGGCCTAGATGGAGATATTTGATTTTAGTATTTCTCTCTCCTCCCTCTCTCTCCCTTAAGGGGTTGTTCTTGTGTGGAAGAAGACAATGAAGAATGGTGGAGGAAAGCTTGTCCGGATGAGACCGGATTGATTCCGAATGGATGAAGACTTGAAGAGTGATGTTCCTGAAGATATTGAGCATTATATGTATGCTGGAAATCAGTCCCGTAATCAAGACCAAGAAACCGAGACCTGAAAATAAGCGGTAATGCTATTTTTATGAAGAAAAATGATCTTTTTATGTTATTTGCTTTATGAAATCTTGTTTATATGGGATGAAAGTTCTTTACGACTTTTTTTTCCATGAGTCTAATCAGTTTATGCTTTGAAAATCAGAAAATATAAGGCTACATGGCCGGAATTAGTGTTAAAATACATGAAAAACACGCATTTTAAGGGTAAAATTGGGTTTTTTTTGCTATATAAATGAGAAATATGATATGTCACACCAACTAAATCAGAGTTTTTGCTGTCAATGAACCTAAGAGCCACAACCCACAATCAAATTTCATTTTCAATCGTTATTTATTAAAGAAAAATAGAGAAAAATACCCAAAAATGAAAAATGGGTTTAAAATTAGAAAAAAATAGGAAATAGGCTGAGGAAAATTAGGGAAAATTATATCTATGTTTGTGCAATGTATAACGATGGCAAAGCACGAGGTTGGCCTCGGTTTATCCCCATTTCTATGTTTTGTGCGTATTTATTGTTCTTTTAAAAGGGAGAAATGCATAGAAACCCTATTTACCCGATCAATGATGTAAAATGCTAAGAGTTAGATGAAAAGGGGCTGAAACATTGAAAGATAAAGAAAAGATTTGATTTATGCATTGCACTTGACATATAGGAAATGGTTTAAATAAAGAGGATGGTAGCATGAGCATATGGCTCGGTGCCTCCTTTCAACGCAGTACGCGCTAGTAAAATTCATGGAAAGAATGCTTTATGCACTATGCACGATGCTGATTTTTCTTTTGTCTGAGCACATAGCCATACACGACTTGCATTAAGCCGTTGTGACCAACGATGAGCGTGAGAAGATATCCTAAGCTGTAGGTTAGTCGTTGGGTACTAAAGGGAAATTGTTGTGAGGAACGGTACATCCTGGAACGTAAAATATTGGTACCTTGAGAGGAGTTTGTGCTCGTTTGTGTTATATGTTTAGCAGCGTATCAAAGGGCCAATCCTTGCGATGTAGGAGAGCTGCAGTGGGGCTCCAACTATTAGTCAGTGGAGTGCCTCCTATGTGTGTGTGACGAGGCGTTATGCCTATGTACTTTGGGATCTCTCTCTGAGGAGTTTAAGGGAAACGTTGGACTATAAACTATAAATGCAGGAATTAAGCTTTAGGGCAGTTTTTCCTTTAGCATTAGATTGACGCTCCTCGTCCGCGAGGCCGTGAGGGTGTTTGTGTGTCATGAGCATGAGGTCCGGCTAGTGCCATAGCCAGTGCCGGCCCATTTCAGGTCCCATCAGTGGTGCGTCTGCCTGGAGCAACTTATAAGTGGTGGCTTTCAGATCTAGGGTTTCTAGGGACCAAAAGAAAGTTGGTTTATGTCCTCTGACAAGGACCGTCAAGCCGAAATCCAGAAAGCAGAACGTGCTGAGAGGGCTAGACGGCGGTTAGAGATCGTAAGCCGTTATTCTCCTCAAAGGAGTAGCCCAGTACGTATACGAAGCAATGGTCTTAGTAACCCAACTGCTCTACATAGTCTGTTAGGTGCAGGAGGAAGCATAAGTTCTTCCTCTTCTCCACCAAGTCTACCCACTTCAAGCGGGGGGGTGAATTCACCCATTCAAGCTCCTATTGCTAATCCGATTGTCGCCATGGCACAACCGATTGCGATTCCTGCAGGGACGCCGGATTTACCAGCCTTAGGAGTTCCCTTGCCCATTTTTAATGGGTTAGCGGAAGAGGATGCAAAATTTCACATTTGTGAATTTCAAAGATTGATGTTCAATTATCGCATCCAAGATGAGGGACATCTCATGATGTTCTTCAATATGACGTTAAAAGGAAGGGCTGTGGTATGATATCACAACATAGAGTCTGGAACCATAACCACCATTGATCAATTCTATGCAGCTTTCCGAGCGGAATATGCCCCTGAAAGAGATGGCCAATATTGGTTGCGGGTCTTGAATGTAACACGTCAAGATCCTCACGAGAATGTGAAAGCATATGCCAAGAAGCTGAAGGAAGTATTTCTTAAGTTACAAACTTACATTCCCATTCTGTCAGCTGCCCAATTGCAATACTTTTTGCATGGGTTGGACTTTAATATCCAAGTACAATTGAGCAATGTGGCCTTGGCAAACATAGACACCGCTATTACGTGGGCAGAGGAAGTAGAAGCACGATTACAAACGGCCTACTCCTCTCGAATGAATGTTAATGGGGGTTTAATACCTAGCAGCAATCCAGCATTGACGAATGGAAGTCAAGGGATGCCTATGACTAACCCTATTGGGAGAGGGAGTATGGTTTCGAATGTACCTTTACTACCGGCTCCTCCTAATGTGACTATGCCTATAGCAAATCAGTTGCCTCCATCAAATGTTGGAGGCCAAGTTTCGAATTCTAACGTTGTTCCTGTGGGTCAACAGCCAATGCCAAATCAAATTGTTAGGCCAATGGAACGACGGGTCGACGATCAAGGCTATGAGTCGAGTGCATCTAATGTCCTTGGCGAAGTTAAGGACATGATGAAGCATTATACCGACATGATTTCCGAACAATATCGACAAATAGCCATCGACATTAATTTCTTGAAGAAGCAACAAAATCTGATAGGGAGTCGACGCCCTGAAGAGGGTGGACCCTCTAGATTCAGTTGTAAATGGTGTGGTGGACAACACTTCCCTAGAAACTATCCAAATGTGAAATGTGACATTTGTGGGAAGTCGGGCCATTTAGCTGCTACCTGTTGGAGTAAGATTAGTTCTCTCCAACAAGGGAGTAAACAGCCGGGCCCAGTGAGTCATAGAGCGCAAGGAAATAACTTGCAGCAGAATGATGCACCAAGACAAATATTGCAGAGGGGAAAAATAACTATAGAAGAGTTGCCACAGGGCAACGGAGTCAGCCTTATCGAGGCTGTACGAGTCAATGATGCTGAAACCTCTAACTTAAGAGCCGTGACAAGAGGCCAAAAGGCTAAAGAGGTTGACAAAGATAAGGAAAAACCGATCGAGGTAAACCCTAAACAAGGGGATAAGGGGACGCAAGTCCAGAATCCTAGTATAGAAGGGGGACCGCTAAAGCCGGTTGACAGGAAAGGCGACCCTAAGAAGGATGAAGAAGTGCCAAGAAAGAAGGCAAGAGCTAAGAAAGAAGCACCAAAACTGGTCCAAAGACCAAAAGAGAGGATGGTTTGGTGAGAAAAGAGAGCTTTGGCTACTTATCATGACTTTGATTTAGCAAGTTCTCTTTGCGAAGTTAAACCAAATGTGAACCTCTTGAAATTGATCAAATTATCTCCAGGAGTACGCAAGGAATTTAAGAAGATCATGCGTATTGGGTATATTGTAGAACCTCTGGGCATAGCACGAGTAGGGGAAGATTGGTTTGACCATGCTGAAAAGAACTTCCCTAGGGTTCCAACTTATGTGGATGGAATATTAGTGGAACATGCCATTGTAGACACTGGATCCTCCGTCAATATTATGAGTTCAAAGTTGATGGAGAGGTTGGGTCTAGGCATCCAAAAAGACAGCTCTACCCTTCTTAGAATGGCTGATGATAGTCTAAGACAACCAAAAGGTTGCATTACTAAGGTCCATGTTACAGTTGCGAGTGTGGAATGCTTCTTGGACTTTAGGGTGATAATATTTGCAAGATATCCTAGCTATCAAGTTTTGCTAGGTAGGCCTTGGATCTTACGAACAGACTGTCAAGTCGATATACCCGCCGGTCGTGTGGTTCTAGGTAGAGGTGCTAATCGAGTAATAGTCGATGCTTATCCTGAGTCTCCTCAAAGTGAGAGAGATCCTTTATCTTCTACTAAATTAGAGACAGCAGACGATCCATCTGGTAGTGAGACATCATCTAGTGATGAATCTAAAGAGGGATCTACTACAGAGGATATCTATTAGATAACTCTAAATGAGCTGATAGAACCGCAAGATAGGATAAGAGATGCGGATGTGATTGAGTTAGACCTTGGCACGCCGAATGATTCACGGCCAATTAAATTAGGTTCCATGCTCAGTTCAGTAGAAAGGGAGGACTATGTGTCCTTGATTCAAGAATTCCGCGATATCTTTGCTTGGAGTTATGATGAGCTGAGAGGCATCCCTCCCAGCCTGGCTATTCATACTATTTCTGTAAAAGAAGACAGTCATCCTGTGCGTCAGAAGGTAAGGCATATGCATTTTGAATTGAGGAACGGGCGGTTTGAGGAGTTGCAGAAGTTAAGGAAAGCTAGTTTAATCTTTCCTGTACAATACACAGAATGGTGTTCCCCAGTTGTTATCAGGAAGAAGAAAAATAACCAGATCCGATTATGTGTGGATTTTAGAGAGCTGAACAAGCAAACGGTTAAAGATTACTACCCGTTGCCGTTTATTGACCAGATTTTGGATCAATTAGCGAGTAGGGAAATATACTCATTCATGGATTGCTTTGCGGGATATAACTAGATGGCAATTGCAGAAGAGGACAAGTTGAAAACAACTTTTATTACTGTCTTTGGTACTTTTGCGTACCATGTGATGGCCTTTGGTTTATGCAATGCACCTGGATCGTGGTGACGAACAGCAGACAAGACCTTTGATGACCTCCCCAGATGAGTTGAAAGTATTTATTGATGACCTGGGGGCAGCCATTGTAAGGGAAAGGATGTTGATTATTTTAAGAAAATGATTTGAGCGTTGCAGACAATTTTGTATCGCTCTTAATCCACGGAAGTGTGTCTTTGGAGTACCTTATGGGCTATTGCTAGGCCATGTGGTCAGTTCAGTAAGGATAGCCATTGACCCTGAAAAGATCAAGGTTATAGTTGCTATGAGTCCACCACGCACTTTGAAAGAGGTTCATAGCTTTCTGTCATCGATAGGGTATTATCGGAGGTTTATAAATGCCTTGGCAGAAAGAACGTTGCCATTAACGAATTTATTATCCTTTAGCTGTTCATTTGAATGGAGCAACCCTTGTAAGGTAGCTTAAAAAGGAGCTAGTAAAAGCACCCGTCTTAAAAGCACCTAAAAGGGGTGAGATATTTTATATATTTTCAGCAGCCACCATGCATAGTATAAGCTGTTGTTTAGCCCAAATCTGGGAGAAAAAGTGGTATCATCCGATAGCTTTTGCTAGTCGAAAATTGGGCATTTCATAGATCAATTATACTTACATGGAGAAGTTGTGTCTTGCGATGGTCTTTGGAACTAAGAAATTCAAGCACTACATCCTCTATGAAAAGGTAGTGTTCTATACAAAGGCGGAAGGGCTTAGATTGCTTATGAACAAGCTGCAGCCGCCTAATCATTTGGCAAAGTGGTTAATCACTTTGCAGGAGTTTGATTATGAGATTAAGAGTAAGCCACCGAGGTTGCAGGGTATTGTGGAATGCCTTATGGATTTCGGGGAGCCGAAAGAGACTTTGGCTTAAGGAAGTGATATTGAGGAAATGTTTAAATTTGATACAGCCTCTATTCCATCTTGCTATGCTGCTATTACACACTATCTATCAACAGGAGAGACGGGAGCTGGTTTGTCAAAGTTAGAAAAGAGAAAAATCAAACAACAGGCATTGAAGTTCTCCTTGATCGCAGGGACACTATATCGGCATGGTGTTGATGATATCTATCGCCGATGTGTGATGCCTGACGAGATTCCTTTCATCTTGGAGGAGTGTCATGACTCTGCATGTGGAGGGCACTTCGCAGGACGATTGACGGCACAGAAAGCTTTAAGAGCCGGATATTGGTGGCCGTCTATCTTCCAAGATTCTTTTGAGTATGTAAAGAGATGTGATACCTGTCAAAGGCATGACAGCAGAGAGAATAGGAAACGCCCACTTACGCCTATCATGGCTATCCTTCCATTTGAGAAGTAGGGCATTGTTTTTGTGGGTTCTATCACCCCGTCATCTACTACCCAGAAGAGGTATATTATGGTAGCAACTGATTATTTTACAAAATGGTCAGAAGTGCGGTCGACAAGGCAGGACAATGCAAAAGAGACTGCAAGTTTCCTTTTAGAGCAGATTATCTACGGTTTTGGTCCACCGAAAGAATTAGTGTCGGACCATGGAACCCATTTTCTGAACAAAGTGATCAAAAGCTTGACTGAAGCTTGGCAAATCAAGCATAATAAAACGACTCCTTATAATCCGCAAGCAAATGGGCAAGTTGAAAGTACTAATAAGCAGCTTGTGGGGATCTTGTCTAAAATAGTCTCTGAGAAGAAACGAGACTGGGACAGGAAGTTGTATGTGGCAGTATGGGCATACAATACAACGTTCAAGCGAGCTACCGGCCATACTCCATTCAAATTGGTTTATGGAGAAGAGTGTGTGCTACCCCTCGAGATTGAGTTGCCAACCATACGGTTTGTAACCACTCTTTGGGAAATGAGGATTCCCTTTTTGAACGTTTCACGACCTTAGCCCACCTGGATGAGCTGAAGTTGCAGAGCTTATTACACCAAGAGGTGGCTAAACGTCGGATGAAGCAGTTGCATGATCTTAGGGTGAAGAAATATACCTTTAAAAAAGGGCAATTAGTCCTCTATTACGATGTGCGTAGGGAGGTGTTTCCAGGGAAGCTGGAACCTAAATGGGATGGTCCCTACAAGATTGTGAGGCTCGGGAAAAATAGGTCTACGGCTCTATTAGCTTATTTACAGGGAGGAGAGTTTAAAAAGAAGGTTAATCTTAATAAGATTAAACCGTATTATTTCTAAGTATACTAATACAAAGAAAATGCATTGCACGTCCATGATGCGGATGATTTGAGACCTGCAAAAGAGCTTAAAGCTGGTTGATGGGGCGGTTAATTCCTTATTTGGAGCACCCATATCTGGAGCAGAGATACCATCAGGGGAAACTCATCTGGTGGAGCAAAGGATACAAAGTGATTGAGCAAGAAGACGGAACCTTTGTGTGGGAGATCAAAGTCTTTTGCCATCACTGCTTACGACTATTGACAAGTATTCCTGTTGAGTTCAATGAAGGAGGTGGGATGGAGCCGTCAATTCATCCTCTCAACATGCTAAACTTTGATTACCATAATTACGAATAGAGGAGTTCATGATGGACGACTGTGTAAACCCATTGTGGACATACACCTTATATTTTGACGGAGCGTCCAGGGGCCCTAATAAAAAAGGGAGTGTTGGAGTAGTAATCCGAGATCCCCGACGAAGAGTTACGATGAAGTTAGCTACTTATCTCGGGATAGGATTCACTAACAATATGGCGGAGTATAAAGCCTTCATTATGGGACTGCATATTGCCAAACAAGGTGGTATTCGTCGGTTGTTAGTAAAAGGGGATTCCCAGTTGATCTTGAATCAGCTAGATGGGACATACACAGTGCGGAATCCCATTCTTTGTATGTATCATTGGACTGCTATGACCCTACTTGAAGAGTTTGAGAGAGTGTCTTTTCAACTGATTCCACATTACTGGAATCAGTTTACGGATTCACTGGCAAATCTTGCTTATGAGGAAGACCTCTTCTTTAATTGTGGTCCTAGTTTGGATATTGTTATCACTGATGAAACAAGACCCAGTCGCTTGTGGGGAATGTTATCAGAGCATGCAATATATGGCAAACGATGGTTGATATGGGTGATGCAAAGAGTAGCCGAGACCAATCTACCGTTATTATCCTGGACGCATAGGTTGATTAGATAACATGTTATGCGTACGCCTCTTGCTGTATATGCAAGAGAGATGGGTCATA
This sequence comes from Lygodium microphyllum, assembly GCF_053477565.2. NCBI lineage: Eukaryota > Viridiplantae > Streptophyta > Polypodiopsida > Schizaeales > Lygodiaceae > Lygodium > Lygodium microphyllum. Next base: position 83,900,849 of record NC_141158.1, read on the forward strand.
ACCTTATGCATTTAGTTTAGGGCTATGAGCCCTGTGTTTTCCTCCTTGAGAAGGATCCTATTATTGTATATCTAGATTCTTTCAGGGAGGGATGTGTAGGTGCTATTTTGTTTGATTTCGTTAGGCCAAGAGGGCCGATTAAGTTTTGTGGTGAAGTGCTTTATTTCATTAGGCCAAGAGGGCCATTTGTTTGTTTAGTGCAGGTGCGGCTAATGGTTTCTTGTTTTAGTTTTGTGCTAGACATGTTCGGAAGAAGAGCTTGGAAGGAGCCTTTTGTTGCGTGGAAGCTTCTCGTGGCCCTATCCAGGTGATATCTTTCCTTTATGAGTACTGTGGTTTTTATGCTATATGTGTTTGTGTGCTTGTAAGGGATTTTTCTTTTCTTGTTGGGGACCGGCGTCCAAGGCATGAAGTCCTAGGTTTAGGTTAAGTATCTCTAAGGGAGGTTTGAGTAGTCGTTGCCTCCTGTAAAGACATTGCCCGACATCAAAAGACCTGTTTTGGAAGGGGATCCTAGTGACCCTGTTCTGTTAGCCTGGTAGGCAGCCGTTCTAGGAGTTCTTGTTAGTTGTGAGGCAGTTAGAGAAGCTTGGCGAAGAAGAAAAATAAAGATGATAAAGGAACACAAACCCTGAATATCTTACAAACAATAAATATCTACAAAGGTGTGTAAAAAGGGGTTCTAACCCCTATCAAAGAAAAGAGAAGAAACAAAAATTTATAAGTAGTTGATCATCGCCTTGCGAAGGCCTGGTAGGTTCCTGGGGACGAGTCAGACCCGGGGCCGATGCCTTGTCTTCCTAGGGGTGGCATCTTGCTGGAAAAGAAGAAAGTCAGGAAGGTTGGAGCGAAAATAAAAGTGAGCGGCGTCAGAAAAGGATTAAGTGTCACCTTGCGAGGGCTTGGTAGGTCCTTGGATACCGAGACAGGTCCTGAGGCCGATGCCCTGTTCTTCTTGGGTCACTACGCTCAGCTCCCTCCTTTTTACATGCCCAAGTATGGAAAATAAAAACCCTAAAAGAAGAAATGTGTTGAAAGAAAATACTCCTTGATCAGGCTATAGGAGTCCTCGCCTAGTAGGAGCTCGTGGTTGTGTTGTCCTTAGTTAGGTAGGTAGTTCAGACCACCACTTAGGGCAACCTCTTTGATAGTTCTTTTTAGTTTGGCCGTGTTGGAGCAGGTGGTTAGTGACTAGCTTCGGATCTTCTATCAGATTATGCTAGGCCTACTCCTTGTGGATGTCATGCCTTCGTTTTGTTAGGGGGTAGGATGAGCGTTGTGCTGGGTTTAGTATGTATCTATTTTGTATTAGCTTGATTCTTCCTTTGGTTGTTTTGTGCAGATCTACTGTGGGATTCGACGGCCTGAGTCGCCCTATCCCGTGGTCGCCAATGAGAGCGGAGTTTTGATGCTAAGAAGTGCTTAAAAATAGCTAAAAATTATGAATATCAAGGGAAAAATATTCAACGTCGAAGGCGGCGGCTCCAGCTAGGGCAATTTTAAGCGTCAAGTGCTTTAAAGGCGCCCGAGTAACACTTGTTGATTTTTGATAATTTTTCAGACTGCCATGCAGGTTGTCAAGAGTTGCCGGCCAATGTGGAATGCCAAGCGAGATGCGCAGAAATTTACACCACTCGATTTGGACACCGGACGGGGAAATGGCGGGAAAATGGCCAACAAGTGGACAAGATTTGAAGGGGTGGACCAAAGTTTGGCCAAATGGTCATGACCCTTGGGGGGGAGATGTGGCATTTTAATGTAGCATGAATCGTGGGCAAAAAAAAGAGGAAAAAAAACGTGGGGAGATGGCGCCTGTCATCGGTCGAAATTTGCACCCATTTTGTGGATGATCAAGAATGCTGGCTGCAAGCAACCCCCTCCAATGATTATGGGCCTTGATTCCCCCCTGGATGCTGACTCTATCGTCGCCTCTCACCTGTCAAATGGTGGCCTAGATGGAGATCTTTGATTTTAGTATTTCTCTCTCCTCCCTCTCTCTCCCTTAAGGGGTTGTTCTTGTGTGGAAGAAGACAATGAAGAATGGTGGAGGAAAGCTTGTCCGGATGAGACCGGATTGATTCCGAATGGATGAAGACTTGAAGAGTGCTGTTCCTGAAGATGTTGATCATTATATGTATGCTGAAAATCGGTCCCGTAATCAAGACCAAGAAACCGAGACCTGAAAATAAGCGGTAATGCTATTTTTATGAAGAAAAATGATCTTTTTATGTTATTTGCTTTATGAAATCTTGTTTATATGGGATGAAAGTTCTTTATGACATTTTTTTCCATGATTTTAATCAGTTTATGCTTTGAAAATCAGAAAATATAAGGCTACATGGCCGGAATTAGTGTTAAAATACATGAAAAACACGCATTTTAAGGGTAAAATTGGGTTTTTTTGCTATATAAATGAGAAATATGATATGTCACGCCAACTAAATCAGAGTTTTTGCTGTCAATGAACCTAAGGGCCACAACCCACAATCAAATTTCATTTTCAATCGTTATTTATTAAAGAAAAATAGAGAAAAATACCCAAAAATGAAAAATGGGTTTAAAATTAGGAAAAAATAGGAAATGGGCTGAGAAAAATTAGGAAAAATTATATCTATGTTTGTGCAATGTATAACGATGGCAAAGCATGAGGTTGGCCTTGATCTGTCCCCATTTCTATGTTTTGTGCATATTTATTGTTCTTTTAAAAGGAAGAAATGCATAGAGACCCTATTTACCTGATCAATGATGCAAAATGCTAAGAGTTAGATGAAAAGGGGCTGAAACATTGAAAGATAAAGAAAATATTTGATTTATGCATTGCACTTGACATATAGGAAATGGTTTAAATAAAGAGGATGGTAGCATGAGCATATGGCTCAGTGCCTCCTTTCAACGCAGTACGCGCTAGTAAAATTCATGGAAAGAATGCTTTATGCACTATGCACGATGCTGATTTTTCTTTTGTCTGAGCACATAGCCATACACAATTTGCATTAAGCATAATAATTAAAAGGTATCAAAAAAACCTCCTGGATGCATGGCACCTGTCTTCCTTAGGTTGTGACCAACAATGAGCGTGAGAGGATATCCTAAGCTGTAGGTTAGTTGTTGGGTCCTAAAGGGGAATTGTTGTGAGGAACGGTACATCCTGGAACGTAAAATATTGGTACCTTGAGAGGAGTTTGTGCTCGTTTGTGTTATATGTTTAGCAGTGCATCAAAGGGCCAATCCCTGCGATGTAGCAGAGCTGCAGTGGGGCTCCGACTATTAGTCGGTGGAGTGCCTCCTATGTGTGTGTGACGAGGTGTTATGCCTATGTACTTTGGGATCTCCCTCTGAGGAGTTTAAGGGAAACGTTGGACTATAAACTATAAATGTAGGAATTAAGCTTTAGGGTGGTTTTTCCTTTAGCATTAGATTGACGCTCCTGGTCTGCGAGGCCGTGAGGGTGTTTGTGTGTCATGAGCATGAGATCCGGCTAGTGCCATAGCCAGTGTCGGCCCATTTCAGGTCCCATCAAGACCCCTTTTGGATATAGGGGATTGTGTGTGGGGGACAAAGGGTATGGAAGGGCTTAAGAAGGATTTTTTTTTAGTATGGGGGATAAGGGCCTTAAGAGCCACATGAAGGCCCTTCAAGACAACTTGGGGGGGAAAGGGGCCTTATGAAACCCTTAGGAGGGAATTTGGGGGGGGGGGGGGGGGGGTAGTCTTAAAGACCATAGGAAAAGGGGCTTCTTAGGACCTTAGAAGCTTCCCCCAAGAAGCTTCTAAAGCTTCTGGGGCCACGTGGGAGGAAGAAGACACCGAATCAACGGCGACGTGCTGACAAAATGGGCGGACCGCGATGGTAGATGGCGATGACCTCCTGGCTCACGGCGACAAATCGCAGCGTCACGACTGCACTCCCCTCCCTCACGGCGGCGGCCCAATTCTGCACCACGACAGCACAGCGATCTCCCACCTCTCTCACTCTTGCACAAAGTCTCCGTCCTTCCTTCTCCACGGTTGCGATGCCGTCCTCAAATTGGCAATTGATTGGTGGCAGGGCGGTGTCTTCAATCTCTCCCTCCCTCATGATTTGCACACAGGGTCTTACTCTCTCCCTCTATGCAATTCGACGGCCTCCCCTTTATGCTCTCACAGCAGCGCCTCAGCCATCCCTCTCATCCTGCACACCTTCAATTTATATAGGTGAGGGGAGGGGGATCCTCCCTCCCCTACATGGCATCACGCATGCCCTCTTCCCCCTTGCAAGCTCCATGGAGGAGCTTGATCATACCTTCTATTCCCCTCCCCCTCCAGCATGACAATCGGCTGGGGGGATAAGGGGAATAATTTAAAAAAAAATTCAATTTATCCAAATCAATTATTCTTATCCCCATGATCTCTTCCCAAGAGGGGATTCATGCGACATCTGCGATTTCGGAGTCCCGATTTTTGCGAAAGGAGATAATGCCACATCACATCTAAGTTTGTACCATCCAGGATCCAATGCTGAGAATTCACATGGCCTCAATAAATATTTTCGGTAGAAATATTACAGTCCGACAGAGGAGAATGGAGTAGATATCTTCACAGAGGTACTCTCAAAGGATCTATTGACGATATACTTCAAGTTCATTTTCAGAGACTCGGCATTGGGCTAATGAGTTAATTTAGCTATAGGTGGACATTGAAGAGGGGTGTTAAATATGCTCAATACTCTACCCTCATAAGGTACCACCAATTATCCATAGTGCTCAAAGTTGTAAGGCCGCCATTATGAGGAGAAGCCATGAGTGAGCATGGGCATTGGTGGGTCCTAACTTTTATGTCACATGATATCTATGTGATCGGATGGTCAAAAGGTAACCATTGCAAGTATACTCTTTCGGTTAGACAGCATAGTTAAAGCTGGTAGAAACTTGAGGCACACTCCATCGAGTTGTAAGGTAAAGAAGCTATCATGGACCCCTATTTTTGGGTCTAAGGGCCACAAAGGTAGCCCTTGGCTAGGGGTAGAAAATATTCCTTGGAATATTCCCTAGCCAACTACTGGAGGTGCGTATGAAAGGTCAATAGACACATGTGCACATGGAAGGTCAATAGACATAAGTACATATGGCAGGCCATCCATCATAACCCCCCCCCCTCACAAGCTATAAAAGGTAGGCCCCTTCACAGCTTTCATGATCGATCCTTTCACCTAATCATAGTTATTCTAGCTAGCCTTAAGCTCTTCACCTATATTCTATCTAAATTTCCATCTAAGCTTGACATTAGAAGCACGCGAGTGGATAAAGCCATCTTTGTTTGGAGTTAAAGAAATTGTTTGTTCTCCTCTTATCTGATGTGTACTCTCTCTCTCTATCTCTTGCTCTAATTCTATTCATTGTGTCGTGTAATTTTTTACAACGCATATCTTTTGGAAGTTGTATCCACAACAAAGATTTGAGAAGGTCCTTCTTCTAAAGATTTGAGAAGGATTTCTCTCAAGCTCTTCTAGGTTGAACCAAACTTGCCACCTTTCGCTACATAGGAAAAAAAAGGAATTCCCTATCAATTCTCTAGTTAAAAATACACATAAGTAGGAAAAGTAAATGATAGGGAAATTTTAAAATTTTCTAGTTAAAGAAACTAGGAAATCACATTTAAAAAATTTCACATAGGGAAATTTTTCTATGTAAAAAATATCCTACATAGGGAATTTTCTCTATGTAAGAAATTTCTCTAACTAGGAAATGTTCAATTTTCCCAATCATTTACTTTCCTCTTGTATTCTTAACTAGGAACTTAATAGAAAATTCCCTTTTTTTTTCCTTGGAGGGAATGATTAAAAGCTCCTTATGCATAAGAATCTCCCAACACATTTGTTGTTGCATGTCCATTCTATAAGCTAAACTTGAGCTTCAAACATCTCATATACTACTCATACATTCCTTAGGTGTAGCACAACATAATACATGAACTCTCAAAGGATAGACAATCCCTAAAGCATGCCACCGATACTTTCCTTAACATTATTGATATGTTCTGGCCAGCATAATTTGACCGCTATCACAAAATCTACAATATCTTTTAAACTGTCACTCCAAGTAAGGCATACAAAGCTCAATTTTTAAGCTATAATGATTAACTCTACAAAGTGAGTACATTGAAATAGAATTCTAGTCAATATAATCAATTGTCTATCTCTATAAATGTGTGAAACACCAATTTGCTTTACCCCATTTGATCACATGTAACCAATAATATACATCAAAGATCTCATATAGAACCTTTGTAAACTTAAGTACAAGTTGAAATCTATAGACACTTTTTCATGCCTATTTTTTCCATAAAGGATAATAAATACTTCAATATGCACTTGTCTTCAATTACCAAACATTACAATTAGATCTTTCACCATTAAATTGTGACGGAGGGTCTTTAATGGTGCCTTGCACCTTTTCACTCTTGCCAAAATAAGCAACTCCATGAACATGGGTATCTTTAATTTGATAATTATAAGAAGCTTGTTTCACACTTACCAACTTAGTACCAATGAGAAAATGTTCCATGTAGTTGTGATTTCACACTCATGATATGTACAATTCACATTGGGAAAAATAGTTCCTCTTGTGAATCTTGAACTTGCATATATGCACATGAAAGCATGTAATGGAACGATGAGAATCCTTGCATTTAGTAGATCCAAGATCAACTTAGCTTCAAAACTCATATTGATCCGTATAGTGGTGGCACCCCTCACTCATAAGTCCACCTTCACAAACTAGTAGCATTACCACAACTCTCTCCACGATCACTACACCACAAAAAAAAGAAGCTTACAAGGATGGGGTACATGAAAAATCATTGTTTTTAGGCATAGAAACAAAGTGAATTGCTACAATGCACTGGCGAACATAAAAAAGACATGCATATGATATGAACTACAAATTCTCCAGGTAATCCATAAACATAACAAGAAGATAGCTGATGCATATGCAAAAAATATACCAATCAAGATGGCCACATACTCTGGGTGAGACCTTATTCACCTTCAACCTTGTTGAATCCAAGTCTTGGAGCTTCCAATTTATGTTAGACTTCAAGCTCATCTTTCTATCTTTGGTATGACTATACCCGACACTTGAATTGTCTAACTGTACTATATGATGTGGATATTAAATAAGTCGATGCTTAGGACTTAGTTGTTTAGTTTGAATGGTCCTTGAAACCTTAGGTTGTAAAACAATCATTTGAGTTATGGGTAAAATATATAATGGAAGATACGTGAGAGAGCACTAAGCTTCTCATTGTGTTAGCTCCAACATCTCTCTCTGACTTTTATCATGGTATCAGAGCCATGAATGGGCTTTATGTTGAGCTCATCATTGGGTTGTATGAATAGTTTTGCAGAGTTAGAATGAGGTCTGAACTATTGTACATTGATTGGACAGCATGTACTCAGTCACACAGTGACGCTCTTTGACATGTACTTTGGTGACAATTGAAGCTTGGCCATACACTGGAAGTCATATGTATTGGTTTGAATGTCTTGGAGCTGAAGATTATTGATCAAACACACTCATATTTGAAGCATTTTACTTGGCTAAAAATTGCCAAATTTGTGGGTTGCATGTATCTCTTGACTCTTAAAGAGAATTAGATGACTCTGGTTAGCTCCAGGTACGTGATGACTTGAGTTTTGTCTATCAAATGCATTGAGCAATGAGAAGGGAGTTGATGCAAATGTCTAGAGCTGAATATATATGGTGAATATTATGCTGGCATAGAGGGAGAATAGATGAGAGAAAAGAAAGATGTAGAGAGAGAGAGAGAGAGAGAGAGAGAGAGAGAAACTGACAGCACACTAGGGAATGGAAGATGGGCCAGTCCCTCCCCCCCTTGTGGAGTTCTATTATTGACAAGGAGCAAGATCCTCCGTTACACATAAACCAATTCTTACTTGTAGATCTTGGAAACAAGATCATGGTTCCTTGCATGATATACAACTAGCTAACACTTGCAGAACTTGGAAGTTGGCACCTTTTGATCTTTCTTGAGTCTCCTTCTCTCCTACACAATATGTGTAGGGCTCTCCTCTTGGCGATTGATTTTAGCAGAGCTTCCGCAGCACTTGCACATTCTCTTCTCCTCTTGGAACTTGATTTCAGCAGAGCTTCTGTAGCACTTGCACCTTCTCTTCTCCTCTTGGAACTTAATTTCAGCAAAGCTTCCACAGCGCTTGCACCTTCTCTTCTCCTCTTGGATGTATGCGAAGTGATGCTTCCTTCACCTCCCCCACACCCAAGGAGAGCCTCCTCTTTTAAAGGCTTTTAAGAGCTTATTTTCTTGGAGAGAGACTTGAGTTGATCTTCATGCAAGATGTGTTGTTCCAAGACCTACTCTGCAGCACCAATTTTGAGATATCTCATTGTGTGTTGCTTGGATGACAAAACATCCAACACAAAAGTTATAGATCTCGTTGTTTCCAATAACCTAGGTGGCCTGTTTTTAGAGATTGTCTTTCTATTGCGAGATATTTTAAAAATGGATTCACCATGTCTTTTTTAAAAAGAACAGCTTCTCAAACTATACTCTTAACTTGTGGTCCATGCAACCACCTTAAGGAGAGTTCATTAAATTGCATTGGGCCTCAACCTTAAGATTGACTTCCACACAAAAGCTTGTGTCTTTTTAGAACTTAGAAAGAGAAAATCATTTCTCTCCTCGCTTCCAGAGGATCATGTCTCTTGTCTTTCTTACTGAGAGAATTACCTCTCTTGTCTTTCTTAATGAAAGAAAAGACCTTAAACCTTGACTTGTAAGGGAGAGGATGACCCCAAATGAATGCAATTTTCATTACACACAAGTAAACATTCTCAGGCATCCTGGAATGCACACATAAATACATATACACAATGCTAATGCACTTCCTCTTCTTAGAAATTAATCCATCTTCATGTATGTGTAACTCCTTGGTTCTTGTGTACACTCTCACACTTGGCAGATACTTCTTTCCCCATTCATAACTTGTACTGCATGTACCAGATATCCCCATCGCAGTGCTCCGATCACCCCATTAAGTGATGCACTAGGAATATTGATCTCTAAATGGTCTCATGGCCATGCTAGATCATCATCAACTCTTAAAGAAAAGTGAGTCATTAGTTTATTGACATAAATTTATTAAATAGAGAATGTGTAATAAGCAATCAATTTAGTGACATCCCTCTAGCTTCTAAACAGTTGACCTCAACTATAGAAGGGATACATAGTCCTTAAGAAGATTTGGAAAGTCTTGTAGTTCTCTCTCAGTCATAAACTGAGTGTCCAATGGGGGATAATTCTTAAACTTAACTAGATACTTCCGTAATACCTTACCTGACCTTAGAGTATTGTTCTGATGGTGTAAAATTCTTTCAGGCACAATGAACTCTTCTGTTTCTTCTATGTCAGGTAAATCTTCCTTGATTGGTTCCGTTGGAGGTTCTCCAATATAGGGACGTAGCAAACTTATATGGAAAGCATTATGAATGTTCCAATGACTTGGTAGATCCAAACAAAAAGTCACATCGTTTATCTTATCTGTGATCTTAAAAGGGCCATAATAGCAATTAGAAAGCTTAACCACTTTACCCTTTTGACATGTCTGCTTCTTTAAGCGAGCCTTCTCAAACTTAAGAAGGACATGTTGTCTCAACTTGAAACTAACTTATGACAATGCTTATTAGCTTTAGGTTTTTGCTTCTCTTGTGTTCTTTGGATAGCACCTTTTAGTTGAGTGAAAGTTGTATCAATTTCTCTAACAAACTCATCTGCTGGTGCAAAGATCTTATCCTTCTTAAGAAGGATGGGTGGTAAATGAGGCTTACCATAGATGTTCTCAAAGGGTGCCTTACCAGTACTAGAGTGTATCGTGTTATTGTATGCAAACTCTACTAAAGGCAAATACTTTTCCCATTCTCTTTGATTATCACAGACATAGGATTTCAAAAGGTCCAAAACAGTAGAATTAGCACTTTCACTCTACCCATCCGTTTGAGGATGATAAGAGGATGAAAAATTTAACTAAGTCCCGAGGTTCTCGAAGAGAGCTTGCCAAAAGAGGCTGGTCATGTGGGGATCTCAATCACTCATAATGGACTTAGGTATGCCATGATTCTTGAACATATGAGCAATGAATAGCTTAGCCATATAATTGGCTTTGATTGTCTTTCACATAGGTATAAAGTGAGCTTTCTTATTACTGAATCTATCAATGATTGTCCAGATTGCATCGTTGCCTACTTGTGTGTGAGGAAGCTCCATGATAAAGTCCATGGCTATACTTTCCCAAGGCTCATTGGGAATAGGTAATTGCTTCAATAGACCAGGTGGTTTATGCCTGTAATACTGTACTTTTTTTCATATCTTACACTCGCAGACATATCTTTCAATGTTGGCTCCAAGAGTGGGCCAAAAGAAATATCTTTCCAATGCTTGAGTAGTGGGTAGAATACCCCTATGTCCAGCATATGGAGATGCATGTGCTTCATCCATTACCTTGTGTCGCAATGGTAATGCTATACAAATTGCTTGATGATGATACAAATAACCATCTCGAATTGAGTAAGGTGTAACTGATTGACCTAAGTTAAGCTGATCCCATATGGTTGAGAAGTCAGAATCAGTTGCATACATTTTGAGTAAATCCATGAACTCGTTATGGTAAACAGTTGTGATTGCATTCAGTCAAGCTCTCTGTGATAGAGCATCTGCTACCACATTCTTAGTTCCAAATGTATGAAGGATTTGAAAATGAAACATAGATAAGCAATTTTCACAACGCATCTATTTCTCTGAGAGCTTCTTCTGAGTGAGGAAGTATCTTAGACTTTGATGATCTGTTTTAATAACAAAATTTGCACCAAGTAAGTAGTGTTTCCATACTTGAAGAGCATGTACCACTGCCATAAGCTCTTTCTCATATACTGGATGAAGCATGTAGCTCATGATCCTTGAGGCATCGACTCTCAAATGCTACTGCATGATGCTCTTGGTTAAGTACAACTCCAATGCAATCCCTAAAAGCATCGCAGTGAACTTCAAAAGGTTTTTGAAGATCCAAAACTATGAGAACTGATTCTTGAGTCACAAGAAACTTAATTCTTTCAAAGGCTTATAGTTTCCTTGATCCCTAGTGAAAAGGTATTCACTTCTTAGTAAGGTCATGTAGAGGAGATGCAACATACGCAAAACCTCGTATGAACCTCATGTAGTATGAACATAGGCTCAAGTAACTTCTAACTTCATGTACAAAAGTAGGTGTAGGCCATTCAATAATGGCTCAAATCTTCTCATGATCCATTCTCACCAAATTGTGAGAAACAATATGGCCCAAGTAATGAATTTTCGAAAGAAATAATTCACTCTTCTTAGCATTGACTTGTAGCGTATGCTTGCGAAGCTCTTGAAAAACAGTAGATAGATGTTTTCTATGCTCTTTTTCAGACTGTGAAAATATGACAATGTCATCAAAGAAGACACCTGTGAACTTTGAGTGAGGTTTGAAAATTCTCTCCATCATTCGATTGAAAATGGAGGATGCATTAGTCAAACCAAATGGCATGACTAAAAACTCGTATAGTCCAAATGTTGTACGAAAAGCTGTCTTATGAGCATCTTCAAGTGCTATCCGTATCTGGTGATAGCCACTCTTGATATCAATGCGGCTAAAGATACTAGCCCCTTGCAACTTATCCACGATATCATCTATCCTTGGGATAGAAAAACGATTCTTGATTGTGATCTTGTTCAAAGGTCTATAGTCTATGCACGTACGGAAAGAACCGTCTTTCTTTTGAACAAGAATGGAGAGCAGCATGGAGAATAGCTAGGTTGAACTAAGTGACCCATAAATGATTTAAAGAGCTAATGTATACTTTCATGGTATAGAATATGTGGCAAAACTTGTATTTTAGACTTTTGAAAGTGTGGCGATTCATTTCCTAAACCAAAGATATCCTATAATCGATTAGTGATTTTTCTTCTATCTTATATTCTGGCTTGCTCGTTCTCAAAAACTAGTTCATTACTGTCTAAACTGTGTATACAACGGGGTATCCACTATCCACAGGGTTTTCTAGATTGATTCATGATGCTCAAAGACTCCCGTTGAATGCTATTGATGCTCCATGGTTGATAGATGATTTCCAGAACCACAGTACATGCTTTGGAGTGATTTTTGGGCAGCATATGTATGTTTTAATGCTGCTGTAATAAATCTGTTTGAAAGGGCTGAAATGGATTTTGAAGGCCCATAATGGGTCAACAGAGGTATTGATGCTTTCTCATGGATAATAGCACTTCCGAGTCATGATACCGTTACTACAAGGATTTTGTTATATGCATGGATATATGAGGCATATGTCATTGATTTTGGAGTAGAGATATTGATGTATGTCAGAGTATATCTGAGTCATTGTCTTAGAGTGTGTTATGGGCTAGCATCCCAAGTGACTTTATGCCTAGGATTTGGGCATATTATATGGATGTATTGAGATTGCTTTGCTGAGCTACATGTGATACAAGATCTTTGGATTGCGCCTTGATTATTGTCTTTGGATTCATCTAATATTTATATTCTCTTTCTTTCATCCTGTTCTAGGACTCAAAATCTCTATACCCTCTATATTTTAGCCCTACGATAGACCTTTAACCTTACACACTCCGACAATGCTATCCAGAGCGACCTCAAACCAAACTGGACAAACTTGTGTTTGTGCAAGACAACCATCTTCTTGTGCCATGTTTTCAAACCAAGGGTCTCCTCCTGCAGCCTAGCAATACAACAACCTTCTAGGCAACAAGTTCAGCACTCCAGCCAATACGTTTTGTGTTGTGTTTTTGCACCTAGCTAGTAGGCTTCTCATTGGGCGGCACCTTAGCAATTTGGGCAACACACTTTGTGGGCGACTTGTTATTTTAAATAGACTGATTATCTTTATTTCTGCATTTCACATTGAGCTGGTCTTTCCAGACCTAGGCAGCACCTTAGTAGTTTGGATAGCCTCTCTATCATGCTAGCAATAGGACAAATCTGCATTTATTGCAAGGACACCATTTCTAGGCACTCCTAGTTCTTGACCAACCCTTGGATTGGCTACATTTATAGGTTGAAGACTTGTTTCCCTCTACATTTACTGCTCCATCTCTCTGCTCGGCATTGCATGTTTCTTTTGGCATGAAATACTCCCCATCTACCTTGCCTAAGTCGGCCTTCTTTTGTGTCATGGCCGGAAGGAATCAAATTACTCTGAGGATGCCTCTTATTGGTTGCTTTCACTCCAGTGGCAGCATCTTCTTTTCTTTCTTGCAAGTACTTAATCAAAGGACATCAATGGCCGATATGTATGCTTTGGGGGATTGTGCAATTTGATATGATTCAGACCGACCACCATCCTATCACTTTTTCCTGCTATATTCTTCAGGGGCTTCCAATCCCCGATTGGCATTGATGGCATCTCCTGAGCAAGTACCAATCCTACCCTCTTTACCCGCATCTGACAAGTTGGATGGTATGAACTCATGGTATGAACTTGTGAGAGTGTGCAACACAAAGAGGAAATTGATCATGGAGAGGAGGAGACAAAGAGAGAATGCAAAAGAGAGAAGGAACAATGTGACTACAATGGCTGAAGGTACAAGGCTACAATGATCAGCCCCAATACGCAGCAATGGGACGAGCTTCTCTCAAATGAGAGTCTTCAAGCTATGAGAAGTGAGAAGACTGGTGTAGAACACATCATTGTCGATGATGGAAGATATGAGAGAAGTGTCACAGCTAGGTCCTTTGAAGAAATATCCGGTGTAGGGATGCAAGCTCATCCCAAATCTACTCCATCTTGTGGATGTGATCCCGCATCGTAGGGGAATTTGCGACAGAAAGTTGTCATAGCTTCAAATCGAGAGATAATTGATGCCCAAATGTCTAGATCCAAAAGAGAGATGCCAACATCTTCCAAACGTCTGTGGCGGTGCGGATACATCTAACATGCATAAGCACAAAACCTGTATAACTCAAAAAGAGAAAAGAGCAAGCTCTGGCATTCAACCGATCCGATACAACTGTTGAATTTGTAGCCACACCATCATGGGGATTTACAGAAGGTTAGGATACTGAGAAAGACAATGCGGATAATGTCAAGGGTAAATACATCATAGAATATACAAGAGAGACATTGATACAAGTTACAAAGGATATCCCCATTTAGGATGTAAATAAATACGGCCTAAGCAAATTAAGTGAATTAATGACGTGGATCTTTGATATTGACATATTCCATGTGATATACAACTTATTTAAAGTCAAAGGGGATCTCTTGCATGTATGTATACCTTATTGGTCGACTATCTAGTGGATGTTTAACCCCGGAAGGCGATATGGCTATAGGAGACTACAAAAGACAAGCAGGGATGAACTGAAGATGTTTAAAACTATTTTAATTGGGCGAGGATTATTGGTCACCGATGCATCTAGAACGGCCTTTTATACCTTGGGAAGGGTCCTACAAAGCTTGGTTGACATCTGAGTTTATATGTAGGAGATACAGAGTCGAGAAGGTCAATGTCTCGGTAGGACTGCATGCTATAAAACAACAGTTGCCATGTAGTGCAGAAAATTTTAGGGGCTGAAATATTCACAATTTGGTCCTGGTGTCTTCAAAAAAGTTGTAGATTTCCAGAAGGCCTAAACTTTTTCTTTTTAAAGCTTGGTAATCCGAGTTATGGTTCAAGAGATACGAGCAACTTTCTGCAGGGTGGTCCTATAGGACAATTTTTTGGACAGGATAAGATTAAATTTGATGGATGTAAAGTATTGCATGTGACATATGCTTTGACAGAGATGTTTGAGACTCAAATGAGGGTACCAAGAATAGAAAGAGGATCAAGATATGCAGGCATTCAACCAATCCCATACAGCTGTTGAATCTGCAGCCACACCATCATGGGGATTTACAGTAGATTGGGATACTAAGAAAGACAATGTGGATAATGTCAAGGGTAAATAGATCATAGAAGATACAAGAGAGACATTGATACAGGTTACAGGGGATATCGCCATTCGGGATGCAAAGAAATATGGCTTGAGCAAATTAAGTGAATTAATGACGTGGATCTTTGATATTGACATATTCCATGTGATACACAAGTTATTTAAAGTCAAAGGGGATTTCTTGCATGTATGTATACCTTATTGATCAACTATCCAGTGGATCTTTAACCCAGGAGAGCAATATGGCTATAGGAGACTGCAATAGACAGCCACGTCTGAACTGAAGATGTTTAAAACTATTTTAATTAGCAGAGGATTGTTGGTGACCGATGCATCCAGAATGGCCTTTTATACCTTGGGAGGGGTCCTACAAAGTTTGGTTGACATCTAAGTTCATATGTAGGAGATACAGAGTTTGGAAGGTCGATGTCTGGCTGGGACTGCATGCTGTACTGAACACTTGCAAGTTGCGCAAAAATTTTTAGGAGCTGAAATCTTCACAATTTGGTCCTGGTCTATTAAAAAAAGTTGTAGATTGCCAATAGGGCTACACTTTTTCTTTTTAAAACTTGGTAATTTGAGTTCTGGTTCAAGAGATACGAGCTGTTTTCTGCAGGGTGGTTCTAGAGGACAATTTTCTGGACAGGTTAAGATTAAATCTGATGGATGTAAAGTGTTGCATGTCACATATGCTTTGACAGAGATGTTTGAGACTCAGATGAGGGTACCAAGGATAGGAAAGAGGATCAAGATATGCACGCATTCAACCGATCCCGTACAACTGTTGAATCTGCAGCCACACCACCATGGGGATTTACAGTAGGTTGGGATACTGAGAAAGACAATGTGGATAATGTCAAGGGTAAATAGATCATAGAAGATACAAGAGAGACATTGATACAGGTTACAGAGGATATCGCCATTCAGGATGCAAAGAAATATGGCCTGAGCAAATTAAGTTAATTAATGATGTGGATCTTTGACATTGGCATATTCCCTGTGATATAGAAGTTATTTAAAGTCAAAGGGGATGTATTGCATGTATGTATGCCTTATCGGTCGACTATCCAATGGATGTTTAACCCAGGAGAGCGATATGGCTATAGGAGACTGCAATAGACAAGCACGGCTGAACTAAAGATGTTTAAAATTGTTTTAATTGGGAGAGGATTATTGGTGACCGATGCATCTAGAATGGCCTTTTATACCTTGGGAAGGGTCCTACAAGGTTTGGTTTACATCTGAGCTCATATGTAGGAGATACAGAGTTGGGAATGTCGATGTCTGGCTGGGACTGCATGCTGTAATGAACAGTTGCAGGTTGCGCAAAAAATTCTAGGGGCTGAAATCTTCACAATTTGGTCCTGGTGTCTTCAGAAAAGTTGTAGATTCCTAGTAGGCTACACTTTTTCTTTTTAAAGCTTGGTAATCCGAGTTATGGTTCAAGAGATACAAGCAGTTTTCTGCAAGGTGGTCCTATAGGACAATTTTTTGGACAGCATAAGATTGAAGCTGATGGATGTAAAGTATTGCATGTAGCATATGCTTTCACAGAGATGTTTGAGACTCAGATGAGGGTACCAAGGATAGGAAAGATGATTAGGACATGCAAGCATTCAATCGAATCCATACAATTGTTGAATTTGCGGCCACACCATCATGGGGATTTATAGTAGATTGGGATACTTAGAAAGACAATATAAATAATGTCAAGGGTAAAAAGATCATAGAGGATACGAGAGAGACATTGATACAGGTTACAGAGGATATCGCCATTCGTGATGAAAAGAAATACGACTTGAGTGAATTAAGTGAATTAATGACGTGGATCTTTGATATTGACATATTCCATGTGATATACAAGCTATTTAAAGTCAAAACGAATGTCTTGCATGTATGTATACCTTATTGGTCGACTATCCAGCGGATGTTTAACCCATGAGGGAGATATTGCTATAGGAGACTGCAATAAAGAGGCATGGTTGAACCGAAGATGTTTAAAGCTGTTTTAATTTGGAGAGGATTATTTGTGTCCGATACATCCAAAATGGCCTTATATACCTTTGGAAGGGTCCTATAATGTATGGTCGGTATCTAAGTTCATATGTAGAGGATACAGAGTCGAGAAAGTTGATGTCTAGCTGGGACTGCATGTTGTAATGAATAGTTGCAAGTTGTGCAAAAAATTTTAGGGGCTGAAATCTTCACAATTTGGTCCTAGTGCCTTCAAAAGAGTTGTAGATTTCCAGTAGGGCTAAAATTTTTCTTTTTTAAGCTTGGTAATCTGAGTTATGGTTCAAGAGATACGAGCAATTTTCTGCAGGGTGGTCTATAGGACAATTTTCTGGACATGATAAGATTGAATCTAATGGATGTAAAGTATTGCATGTGAGATATGCTTTGATAGAGATGTTTGAGACTCAGATGAGGATACCAAGGATAGGAAAGAGGATCAAGATATGCAGGCATTCAACCGATCCCATACAGCTATTGAATCTGCGGCCACACCATCATGGGGATTTACAGTAGGTTTAGGATACTGAGAAAGACAATGTGGATAATGTCAAGGGTAAATAGATCATAGAATATACAAGAGAGACATTGATACAGGTTACAGAGGATATCGCCATTCGGGATGCAAAGAAATATGGCCTGAGCAAACTAAGTGAATTAATGACGTGGATCTTTGATATTGACATATTCCATGTGATATACAAGTTATTTAAAGTCAAAGGGGATGTATTGCATGTATGTATACCTTATCAGTCGACTATCCAGTTGATGTTTAACCCAAGAGAGCGATATGGCTATAGGAGACTGCAATAGACAAGCAGGGCTGGACTGAATATGTTTAAAATTGTTTTAATTGGGAGAGGATTATTGGTGACCGATGCATCCAACTCTGCCTTTTATATGTTGGGAAGGGTCCTACAAAGCTTGGTTGACATCTGAGTTCATATGTAGGAAATACAGAGTCGGGAAGGTCGATTTCTGGCTGGGACTACATGCTGTAATGAACAGTTGCAGGTTGCGTAGAAACTTTTAGGGCTTGAAATCTTCACAATTTGGTCTTGGTGTCTTCAAAAAAGTTGTAGATTACTAGATAGGAAAGAGGATCAAGATATGTAGGCATTCAACCGATCCCATACAGCTATTGAATCTGCGGCCACACCATCATGGGGATTTACAGTAGGTTGGGATACTGAGAAAGACAATCTGGATAATGTCAAGGGTAAATAGATCATCGAAGATACAAGATAGACATTGATATAGGTTACAGAGGATATCACCATTCACGATGCAAAGAAATAGGGCCTGAGAAAATTAAGTGAATTAATGATGTGGATCTTTGATATTGACATATTCCATGTGATATACAACTTATTTAAAGTCAAAGGGGATGTCTTGCAAGTATGTATACCTTGTTGGTCGACTATCCAGTGGATCTAGACAAGCAGGGCAGAACTGAAGATGTTTAAAACTGTTTTAAAGCAAGGTCCTACAAAGTTTGGTTGACATCTGAGTTCATATGTACGAGATACAGAGTCGAGAAGGTCGATGTCTGGCTGGGACTGCATGTTGTAAAAAAACAGTTGCAAGTAGCGCATAAAATTTTAGGGGCTGAAATCTTCACAATTTTGTCCTGGT
This sequence comes from Lygodium microphyllum, assembly GCF_053477565.2. NCBI lineage: Eukaryota > Viridiplantae > Streptophyta > Polypodiopsida > Schizaeales > Lygodiaceae > Lygodium > Lygodium microphyllum. Next base: position 83,919,500 of record NC_141158.1, read on the forward strand.
GTCTTCAGAAAAGTTGTAGATTCCTAGTAGGGCTACACTTTTTCTTTTTAAAACTTGGTAATCCGAGTTATTGTTCAAGAGATACGAGCAGTTGTATGCAGGGTGGTCCTATAGGACAATTTTCTGGACAGCATAAGATTGAATCTGATGGATGTAAAGTATTGCATGTGACATATGCTTTGACACAGATGTTTGAGACTCAGATGAGGGTACCAAGGATAGGAAAGAGTGTTAGGATGTGCATGCATTCAACTGATCCCATACAACTGTTGAATCTATGGCCACACCATCATGGGGATTTACAATAGATAGGAATACTGAGAAAGACAATATGGATAATGTCAAGGGTAAATAGATCATAGAATATACAAGAGAGACATTCATACAGGTTACAGAGGATATCGCCATTCGCGATGCAAAGAAATACGACTTGAGCAAATTAAGTGAATTAATGATGTGGATCTTTGATATTGACATATTCCATGTGATATACAAGCTATTTAAAGTCAAAGGGGATGTCTTGCATGTACGTATACCTTATTCGTCGACTATCCAGTGGATGTTTAAACCAGGAGGGTGATATGGCTATAGGAGACTGCAATAGACAAGTAGGGCTGAATTGAAGATGTTTAAAATTGTTTTAATTGGGAGAGGATTATTGGTGACCAATGCATCTAGAATGGCCTTTTATACCTTTGGAAGGGTCTTACAAAGTTTGGTTGACATCTGAGTTCATATGTACGAGATATAGAGTCAGGAAGTTCGATGTCTGGCTGGGACTGCATGTTGTAATGAACAGTTGCAGGTTGCGCAAAAACATTTAGGGGCTGAAATCTTCACAATTTGGTCCTGGTGTCTTTAGAAAAGTTGTAGATTCCTAGTAGGGCTACAATTTTTCTTTTTAAAGCTCGGTAATTTGAGTTATGGTTCAAGTGATACGAGTAGTTTTCTGCAGGATGGTCCTATAGGACAATTTTCGAGACAGCATAAGATTGAATCTGATGGATATAAAGTATTGCATGTGACATATGCTTTGATAGAGGTGTTTGAGACTCAGATGAGGGTACCTAGGATAGGAAAGAGGATCAAGATATGCAGGCATTCAACAGATCCCATACAGCTATTGAATCTGCGCCCACACCATCATGCGAATTTACAGTAGGTTGGGATATTGAGATAGACAATGTGGATAATGTCAAGGGTAAATAGATCATAGAAGATACAAGAGAGACATTGATATAGGTTACAGACGATATCGCCATTCGAGATGCAAAGAGATATGGCTTTAGCAAATTAAGTGAATTAATGACGTGGATCTTTGATATTGACATATTCCATGTGATATACAAGTTATTTAAAGTCAAAGGGGATGTATTGCATGTATGTATACCGTATCGGTCAACTATCCAACGAATATTTAACCCAGGAGAGTGATATGGCTATAGGAGACTGTAATAGACAAGCAAGGCTGAACTGAAGATGTTTAAAACTGTTTTAATTGGGAGAAGATTATTGGTGACCGATGCATCCAGAATGGCCTTTTATACCTTGGGAAGGGTCCTACAAAGTTTGGTTGACATCTAAGTTCATATGTAGAAGATACAGAGTCGGGAAGGTCGATGTCTGGCTGGGACTACATGCTGTAATGAACAGAGTCGGGAAGGTCGATGTCTTGCTGGGACTGCATGTTGTAATGAACAGTTGCAAGTTGCGCATAAAATTTAAGGCGTTGAAATCTTCACAATTTGGTCCTCGTGTCATCAGGATAGTTGTAGATTCCTAGTAGGGCTACACTTTTTCTTTTTAAAGCTTGGTAATCCGAGTTACGGTTCAAGAGATATGAGCAGTTTTCTGTAGGGTGGTCCTATAGGACAATTTTCTGGATCGGATAAGATTGAATCTGATGGATGTAAAGTATTGCATGTGACATATGCTTTGACACAGATGTTTGAGACTCAAATGAGGGTACCAAGGATAGGAAAGAGGATCAGGATATGCAGGCATTCAACCGATCCCATACAATTGTTGAATCTACGGCCACACCAACATGGGCATTTACAATAGATTGGGATACTGAGAAAGACAATATGGATAATGTCAAGGGTAAATAGATCATAGAAGATACAAGAGAGACATTGATAAAGGTTACAGAGGATATCGCCATTCGGGATGCAAAGAAATACGGCTTGAGCAAATTAAGTGAATTAATGACATGGATCTTTGATATTGACATATTCCCTGTGATATACATGCTATTTAAAGTCAAAGGGGATGTCTTGCATGTATGTATACCTTGTTGGTCGACTATCCAGTGGATGTTTAACCCAGGAGGGTGATATGGCTATAGGAGACTGCAATAGACAAGCATGGCTGAACCGAAGATGTTTAAAACTATTTTAATTGGGAGAGGATTATTTGTGATTGATGCATCCGAAATTGCCTTTTATACCTTGGGAAGGGTTCTACAAAGTTTCGTTGGTATCTGAGTTCATATGTAGGAGATACAAAGTGGAGAAGGTCGATGTCTGGCTCCGACTACATGCTATAATCAACAATTGCAAGTTGCACAAAAAATTTTAGGCGCTGAAATCTTCACAATTTGGTCCTAGTGTCTGCAAGAAAGTTGTAGATTGTTAGTAGGGCTACACTTTTTCTTGTTAAATCTTGGTAATCCAAGTTATGGTTCAAGAGATACGAGCAGTTTTCTGCAGGGTGGTCCTATAGGACAATTTTCTGGACAAGATAAGATTGAATTTGATGGATGTAAAGTATTGCATGTGACATATGCTTTGATAGAGATGTTTGAGACTCAGATGAGGGTACCAAGGATAGGAAAGAGGATCAAGATATGCAGGCATTCAACAGATCCCATACAACTGTTGAATCTGCGGCCACACCATCATGGGGATTTTCAGTAGATTGGGATACTGAGAAAGAAAATGTGGATAATGTCAAGGATAAATAGATCATAGAAGATACAAGAGAGACACTGATACAGGTTATAGAGGATATCGCCATTTCGAATGCAAAGAAATATGACCTGAGCAAATTAAGTGAATTAATGACGTGGATCTTTGATACTGACATATTCTATGTGATATAAAAGCTATTTAAAGTCAAAGGGGATGTCTTGAATGTATGTATACCTTAGTGGTCGACTATCCAGTGGGATGTTTAACCCAGGAGAGTGATATGGCTATAGGAGACTGCAATAGACAGTAAAGGCTGAACTGAAGATGTTTACAATTGTTTTAATTGGGAGAGTATTATTGGTGACGAATGCATCCAGAATGGCCTTTTATACCTTGGGAAGGGTCCTACAAAGTTTGGTTGACATCTGAGTTCATATGTAGGAGATACAGAGTCGGGAAGGTCGATGTCTGGCTGGGACTGCATGCTATAAAAAAACAATTGCAGGAAGCGCAGAAAATTTTAGGGGCTGAAATATTCACAATTTGGTGTTGGTGTCTTCAAAAAATTTGTAGATTTCCAGTAGATCTAAACTTTTTCTTTTTAAAGCTTGGTAATCCGAGTTATGGTTCAAGATATACGAGCCATTTTCTGTAGGGTGGTCCTATAGGACAATTTTCTGGACATGATAAGATTGAATGTGATGGATGTAAAGTATTGCATGTGACATATGCTTTGACAGAGATGTTTGAGACTCAGATGAGGGTACCAAGGATAGGAAAGAGGATCGAGATATGCAGGCATTCAAGCGATCCCATACAGCTATTGAATCTGCGGCCACACCATCATGGGGATTTACAGTAGGTTGGGATACTGAGAGGACAATGTGGATAATGTCAAGGGTAAATAGATCATAGAAGATACAAGAGAGACATCGATACAGGTTACAAACGATATCGCCATTTGGGATGCAAAGAAATATGGCTTGAGCAAATTAAGTGAAATAATGATGTGGATCTTTGATATTGACATATTCCATGTGATATACAAGTTATTTAAAGTCAAAGGGGATGTCTTGCATGTATGTATACCTTATTGGTCAACTATCTAGTGGATCTTTAACCCAGGAGAGCAATATGGCTATAAGAGACTGTAATAGACAGGCACGGCTGGACTGAAGATGTTTAAAAATGTTTTAATTGGCAGAGGATTATTGGTGACCGATGCATCCAGAATGGCCTTTTATACTTTGAGAGGGGTCCTACAAAGTTTGGTTGACATCTAAGTTCATATGTAGGAAATACAGAGTCGGGAAGGTCGATGTCTGGCTGGGACTACATTTTTGTAAAAAAACTATTCCAGGTAGCGCAGAAAATTCTAGGGGCTGAAACCTTCACAATTTCGTCCTCGTGTCCTCAAAAAAGTTGTAGATTTCCAATAGGCCTAAACTTTTTCTTTTTAAAGCTTGGTAATCCGAGTTATGGTTCAAGAGATATGAGCGATTTTCTGCAGGGTGGTCCTATAGGACAATTTTTTGGACATGATAAGATTGAATTTGATGGATGTAAAATATTGCATGTGACATATGCTTTGACAGAGATGTTTGAGACTCAGATGAGGGTACCAAGGATAGGAAAGAGGATCAAGATATGCAGGCATTCAACTAGTCCCATACAGCTATTGAATCTGTAGCCACACCATTATGGGGATTTACAATAGGTTGGGATACTGAGAAAGACAATGTGGATAATGTCAAGGGTAAATAGACCATAGAAGATACAAGAGAGACATTGATACAAGTTCCAGACAATATCGCCATCATTCGAAATACAAAGAAATATGGCTTGAGAAAATTAAGTGAATTAATGATGTGGATGTTTGATATTGACATATTCCATGTGATATACAAGTTATTTAAAGTCAAAGGGGATGTCTTGCATGTATGTATACCTTATTGGTCAACTATCCAGTGGATCTTTAACCAAGGAGAGCAATATGGCTATAGGAGACTGCAATAGATAGGCACAGCTGAACTGAAGATGTTTAAAACTATTTTAATTGGTAGAGGATTATGGGTGATCGATGCATCCAAAATGGCCTTTTATACTTTGGGAGGGGTCCTACAAAGTTTGGTTGACATCTAAGTTCATATGTAGGAGATACATAGTTGGGAAGGTCGATGTCTGGCTGGGACTGCATGCTGTAATGAACAGTTGCAGGTTGCGCAGAAAATTTTAGGGTCTGAAATCTTCATAATTTGGTTTTGGTGTATTCAAAAAAGTTGTAGATTTCCAGTAGGGCTACACTTTTTCTTTTTAAAGCTTGGTAATCCAAGTTATGGTTCAAGAGATATGAGCAGTTTTCTACAGGGTGGTCCTATAGGACAATTTTTTGGACAGGATAAGATTAAATCTTATGGATGTAAAGTATTGCATGTGACATATGCTTTGATAGAGATGTTTGAGATTCAGATGAGGGTACCAAGGATAGGAAAGAGGATCAAGATATGCAAGAGAAGAGATGCAGAAGACACCTATGTAGTGGAGAACCTAGTGGAAGATGAGCATGACACAGATGAAGAAGAGGAAGGAGTACAAGTCGACATATGAGTTTGTGATGCCACATGATCTAGGAGGATTTACAAGGATTGGGATGCTATAAATGATTGATGAGCTATCATTTCCAAGGTTGGATACAAAGGAATACATGTTTATTGGGATCTCCAACAACTATCCCCTAGCCTACCTTTTTTTTGTCTACTACTATTCGGGTGACCTGTCCCTAACCAAAATCAGCCTATTTCCAACCATTTGTTGTCTACATTGTCTACAGCAATCTACAATTTCAATTTCTTCATTATTTTATTCATGTATTGCTTATTAAGTATCCTTGTACACACTCACCAAGAGCAATCTGTATCTCGCTCAGCTTCCTCCATCTCTGCACGCGGGCTTTTATCATTCTCTAAATCATCCTCCTCTCCATAAAGTTACCACTGTCATCGTTAACTTGCACATTTGATGATAAGCATAAGCATAAAGCATTAGATGAGGAGGTTGGAAAAATCAGCCTTGAGCCTCTACGATGAAATGACTAGCATGGTAACTAGGCTATCTCATGTTTGTAGATATCATTTTACTCTAGTAACATAATGGCAAACAAAAGCCAATAGTTTGCCCAAATTAGAGCCTCATAGTCAAAGAAATCTTGCACAATATAGCCACTGGGTAATTAGTACAAAATAAGTTTATGAAGCGCATAGCCAACTTATCAAAGTGCAAAGGCAACTCATCCTAGTTTACAAATATTCCTTACCTCTTCATAAGATGTTTTCGTGTGACTGAAACTATAAATGATGAGATCTCCTGTTTCCTTGAGTAAAAGATGTTCTAGGGGGCTAGTTGAAAAGCTTCCACCACATTTGATATTATGATTTCAAGGAATGACACACTACCATACTTGATAATAGTAGCATCCATAACTTCATTTCTTTTTTTAGTTTTAGTAGCAGTAGCCTTTTTCAATCTTGTGCTATTAATAGATCCGTCGGCAATGGCCCACCAAGGAGAGAGCATCTGTTGTAATGCTTCCAAGGTCCACACTCTACTTCTCAGTAGTCAAATCCTAGTTGATATGAAATCCTTGATCAGACTTTTTTGTTGGTAGTAAATGAGCAACAAAGGACTTACACAATGAGCATTCTAAAGCTATACCATAAAACTATAGTATAATGTTACCTGATGTTCTTTTAGTTTCAAGCATTCTCGTTCCTTTGCAACCAGTGAGCCAACTTCAAGAGGGGATGGTGTTTTAGTTGAAGAAAGTGCTTTGTCTTAAAACCATAGAAGACACATAACTTAACATACTAGCCAATCATGTTTCAATATAAGACTTGTGGTAACCTTCCATGAAAATAACTTCCAACCTGTCCAACAGTTACTGCTAGCTTGTTGTATGGATCAATGTCCATATCATAAACTGCGCCACGAGAAGCCATTTCTTCATGATAACGTGTACTCTTGATGCCCATTGCCGTTGCCTCTATGTTGAGAAACACCACTGATCTTCATGCAAGTGGTTTTACTATTGGGCCAAGACAAAATAGACCTGACTCCAAAAAATGAATATTAAATGGCCACCATGTTGACAAAGGAATGACAGACTATGAATGTACAAGTCACAATACCTACAAACATGATATATATGTACAAGACAATCACCAGATGCCAAAAGGGGACCACAATGCAGTGCCATCAATAATATCCTTTTCCTGGCACCACAAGCCTTCAAGGCACAAGCAAAGGCAAAGAGACCCTCAAGTTGCATCTACTCATAATATGTGAAGGCCTGCTCTCCATACCCATGTTGTATATATCCTGCAATTCAAGCATTTCATGATGACATACTCCAAATATCTTTTGCATTTGCAAGTGAAGCATATTTAGCACATATATTCTTAAGTGAAGCATATTTAGCAAACATACTCACTACATAAATTCAGCAGACCATCCCTAAGCAGTAAAGTACCTGGAAATCCCAACCTGGTAACAATATCTGCTTGTATTCACTATTGATCACTCCTATCAATTGACTTCCTTGTAATAAATTCTCCTTGCTCCAATGCTGCTACTACTTCTGCAATCTGCTACTAGAGATGATGTTTTAATTTCAGGCTATTATCTGCTGGTTCAGGGAATTAAGAAGGTATTTGAGGTACTAACCACTGCTACTGCAAACCTGTTGTAACTATTTTGCTGTAACCATCTTAGTCCTCGAGTATCAGTTGCTGAGTTAAGTGTCAAAACTCAAGCCATCCCTGTTGTTTGGGCAGCCCTCATGGCTCCAATTTGCCTACTCACATCCTCAAGAGCCACCTGCCATGTTTTCATACTCGAGCAGCTTTTATTTTGTCTAGGACTGTCCACACCAATGTTGTCCTTCCATCACGTGTAGAGATAAACAATACATTGTGAGAGATAATGTGCTTAGAAGCACCACTATCAAAGTAGTGGACATTACTAACCTCAACCACTGGCAGGAGCGCAATGATGCATATTGTGTGCAAAATCAAATGCTTCTTGCAATACTACATCATGGATCCAATGTAGACAAGCTATTACACATATAAGTGAAGGATCTAGTCCTATTGCACAAGTTACAAAATGTGATGTTCCTGTCATAGTAGCTCGTAAAGTCTACAACTGCAAAAGGAAAATTTCTCCAGTTACAATGCAACCTCTGCCTTTTGTTGGAGCAAGATATGCAACTAGTGGTTCATAGTGATCAGCACCAGCTCCATACTAGCCTATTTCTTTCATGAAAAGGAAGAGTAGTATATTTTTGACCTCTCCTCATGGAGAATGGGACAAGAAGAAAATACAATTCTCTTCTTCAATCATAGCATCTGCCCCATGGACTTGCATAACAAAAAATTTCCGTTTAGACTCTATTGCAAGGCTTTCAATAGCTATGTCATCGCTAAAAATTGTAGCCCTACTATCCCTATTCTCATCCATAGATAACAATCGTGTACAAGCTCAAGAGCTATGCAATGTACAGACTATCAAAAGCCACTGCACAGGCTCAAAAGCTACCTTTAATATGCTGCTTGGAATATTGTGATGAATAGTGAGCTGTATCTGTATATCCATTGGCTCTCAATCTCCTCCTGTGTCTACCACACTCTACGGTTTTGAGCCCTCTTTATGTCAAGAAATTCCCCCATAGTGTTTAAGCAACAACCAGCACTAGACCTATCACAAGGTCGATGGATGCAATAATGGACTTCATCTAGTTCATGTGTGTCGTCCCATGTAGCAGCACTCTGGCTCCTGCCCCATTGTTAGCCCTCGATTAAACATAGTATGAATATCCACATTCCCAGCCATGCCCTTGACAAAATTGAAACATAACTTTCTTTCTCTCTCTTTTTTTTAATGCAAAGGTTTATCACAAAGTATTTCGAGGTTTATCCACAAAGATACTACCAGGCTTCAAAAAGGCTCCCATAGGCTTCAAACAATCATCTTCCTGAGGAGCTTGTACCCCCACTTTGAAGACATGCTCTCTTCTCCTCATCTTTCTACACATCGCAAGCACTTCTATTACAATCCGCCCAAACACTAGATCATATTTTAGCATTCCTATTGGCTACCCAAATGGCCCTGATGATAATTCCATAGTTTTAGTATCTCTTCATCTAATATGTCTTTGTCCTCGAACAATGACAACTTCATCTCAACCTATAGGCCTACAATTTCAATCCACCCCATCACCTTCTTTCAGAGAGCTTGTGTCATAGGGCAATGCCAGAGAACATGGGGGATTGACTCCCAAGCTTGATGGCACATGACATACTATGCTTGGATCTTCATAAACTTATTGAGCCTCTCCTTCCTGCTTAGCTTCTACATGCACACCTTCCATAAAAGGGTATTTAATTTGTTAGATGGAGTACTAGACGACACCTTTCTAGAGCATTTCTACCATATCTTCCAATGCTCCCTAGGGAAGATGGATCTCCACTCCATCTGCTACTTGAGGAACACATCATTCTTCCTTAATTCCAAATATTTCCGACATTTAGCTTGAACCACCTTTTTACCTCTAGTTGTGACTAGGAACTTGATGAGGTGTTTGTTCTTACAGACCTTGGAGGTGGGCAACTCTTGTTTCCTCTCAGCTAGCATGGATCTAAGCTAGTCCATTTCCTTAGTATTGAGATGGAACTTGTGTTTAATTTCATCCTTGTCCATGAGTTCCCCTTCCTATGAGTTCAACATTTCTAACCATCTTCTCAGACCTTTCTTCTCCACTACTTTGGACTTCTTATTATCTTTATATGTTGGATCTATATTGTCCTTGAAGGCAACTGGTGAGAGCCAGATATGTTGGGAGAGGGAGGATTCTCCTCTCTAGTCTACCTCTTCACTCCACCTAAATTCCTTGAGAGATGCCCACCAACTTTTCAATAGTGTATTTATCGTGGTCAATTCCTTTATTCTGAACTCATTCCCTACCAATAAAACATTCTCCCATGAAAGGGAGTCCTAGGCACCTTTCACTAGTTTGGTTATTGACATCCATTTTATCATAATAGCTTCCCAAAGAATGACATGCTAAAGTCTAGCTACTATGCCATGCAATTTGTTTTGGCACCTATTGCCTCACCACCCATTCAACCATTCACTTTGAATTAACACAATAGGCTCCATGCTAAGGAGTGCCATTTGTTGCCATTAGCATACTGCCATAGAAATTCTTTGCACATCCTTTTTATTACTTGCAAATTTGATTTAGGGAAAGGATTTGCGGATGCCACAAACACGTTACCTGAATTGATGACAATGTTTATATGCTTTATATGCTTGCTTTCTTGCAATGTATATTATTACATATCACTGGAAGCTCAATGTATGATTACACTCTTGCACTTCATGCCATCCCAGAACTCATTTACCTGTGAAATACCAATTGCATTAGCCTCTATCAACCTTTTTTTTAAATTTCTCCACATTTCCAATATTCATAACATAGGGTTCTACTTTTTTTAAATTTCTCCACATTTCCAACACTGACATATAGGGAGTACTTGAGTTGGAGGAAATAACATGTAATTTGTAGCTCGATAAAGAAGAGCAACAGTGTTTGATTGTACTCCTCTAAATCAAGAAGGCAAAGTGGTTGCTAGACACAAAGGTCGTTCTAAAAGATATGTGGTGCTCTGTCATCAAAACAAGGGGAAAATCAACATGCAAAACAAGCAAGGAATAGGACTTATAGAAGAGAAGGGACACGTGCCTACCCACATCAAAGAAGCATGGAAGACATGCTACCTTTACACCATTGTTGACACTTCAAGAAGAAAACTACTAAGAACTTGAAAGGTGACACCAAGTGTTGAACTTAATGCTATGGAAAGTAGGTGCTAAAAAGATACCTACTAAGATTAAGATTTCCAAATTCATGAAAATCAATGATTGATGACTCCTCTGTATTGTACACAATGAGATAGTCATCCATCACTTTTGGCACTATGTGAGGGCAAGGAGACTATGGAAAAGAGTGAGAGAATGGACCCATCTTGTTGGGCTAAATAATACCATTAGGATGCACATAGCTTTGTTTGGTTGATAAAGGATCCCTAGATGAGTCCTTAAAGATTTGGAAAGTAGGGTCATTGTTCAAAAAATCATTTGGACCATTAGGAACAAGGTTTTCATAAAGAAGGAAAATAAATTTCCAATAGATATTATGTTTAAAAATATAAAGCAATGCTCTAGCTCTACTACAGTTAGGAAAAATGACCAAGTCTTCAGGATTGCCTTTGAGCACAAGCCTTCATCAGTCCCACAACGTGAGTAGTCTCCCTTAAAAAGACAACTCCTCCTCGTGAGACTCCCCTTCGCTCAATTTAAAAGTGGACATTGATTCAATTTTTTTTACCTCTTCAAAAACCTAGGTTGGATTGTACCGACAATCTAACCACAAGGCATCTACTGTCACTTTGTGCTTGAAAACTGGAGACCTTGCACTGGTTAAAGTGGGGTGAAAGAAAAATCCATGTCTCTATGAGAGCTCACAAGATTTCATATTTTGCAGATGTGGAATACGCCATGACTCATAATAAAATATATTGGGGCAAACTAACCTTGCTGTTGCAATTGTCCCACTGTTGCGAGGGATCTTTGAACTCGATGTTGTCAGCCTTGGGATGGTGTTTTCGGAGCTTATCATTGGGTGGAGATGGCTCATCGATGAATCTTTGTTAAGATTCTTCCAAAGATTGGAGAAGTTCAGAGGAGCACCTCATTTTCATGTTGCACACTATCTTGGTTTTTCATGCTCAATAGCCTTAAGGCCACCATTGCAACTTGCAAGAATGGGTAGCTCACTTCTCCACCTTTGTCGAGATTTAAAATTTTCCTCACACATGCCTCTCTCTCTCTCTCTCTCTCTCTCTCTCTCTCTCTCTCTCTCTCTCTCTCTCTCTCTCTCTCTCTGTGTGTGTGTGTGTGTGTGTGTGTGTGTGTGTGTGTGTGTGTGTGTGTGTGTGTGTGTGTGTGTGTGTGTGTGTGTGTGTGTGTGTGTGTGTGTGTGTGTGTGTGTGTGTGTGTGTGTGTGTGTGTGTGTGTGTGTGTGTGTGTGTGTGTGTGTGTGTGTGTGTGTGTGTGTGTGTGTGTGTGTGTGTGTGTGTGTGTGTGTGTGTGTGTGTGTGTGTGTGTGTGTGTGTGTGTGTGTGTGTGTGCACGGGCAAGTTTAATATACACACTTTCTTAGATATACTTTCTTTTTCTCTATCTTCCCCTACATTTTCCGCACTACTTGAACATTAATTTAGACAATGTGTGTTTATATTCGTTGATTCATATACTTATCTCTCATATCTATCTATCTATCTCTTTCCCCTTGCATTTTTTGCTTTTGAGCACTAATTTAGACAAAGTGTGTTTATGTTCATTGAGTCATAGACCTAGACATGTGTAAGTGTGTAAACATGCACAAGAGCATTTAGAGAGAGATCTTCATCTTGGATGTGTCTAGATTATTTCAAAGTTTTATCATGATGTCCATGTCCAAATATCGAGCAGTTAGGACAATCCAAGAGACTACATGTGGTGTTATAAGCTTTTTTTGAACACTTCTTTCACTTTTACAAGCATTGCACACTTATGATACATGCTCTCTAATGCAATGCCTAGCACAAAATCACCATTTTTCTATTAGCTCCAACCTATGAACCTTAGCTTGTATCACACTTATCTCATCTCCACATCAAACCTTATCAACTCACACTTAGATAAAATTACGGTGGCAACACTACATGGGAATATTCATTATCTCAAGAGAAACGCATCAAAAATTGTATTGGCATAATCCAAAAATAGTAATCTAGCTCATAAAATGCTTACTTTGTATTTTGTTAAGCTTTGAACTCACCCACATTCTCTTGCCTATCATCGTTTCCATTTGTATAGTCAAAATCTACATAAACATTCTCTTGCCCAAGTCAACGAAATAAAATAAAATGCAACTCTCAATGCCCATTTTAGAAGAAATCATATTTGCATCAAGTTGATAGTGCTTGTAGGGGTTGTCAAATCATGAGCAATGTAGACTAGCAATGTACCACTAAAACAATTCAATCGAATCCAACTCATTGCAATAATGTCACTCTTCTCTACATCGTTCTCTCATGTAACCTGGTCTACACCCAAAATTAGAGCATCACCCCCTCTTGTATAAAACCCTACTCGAGAAGGAGTTGCACATAGCTAACCACCTTGAGGGTCCCAACCTCTTGATCGACATTGTTACTTATCATTGTGTGTTAATAGCTTGAACATTCGATTTGGATCCTCTTGTTAAGTTAGGTGGGACCTCCTGAGAGATACTCCATATCAATTTTATTTCAATTCTCTCAAAGCTAAGCATCAAAGAGAGACTATCACATTTATTTAGGACAAAAATAGATACACCTTTACTGATGATGGCTAGGATATGGTAATGTTTTCCACAAGCATCTCTCAATGCTAGCCAAAGTTCTTGGATTTCCACTCTAGGACCAATCAACAACACTCTTGGGCTCAACTTCGGCTAGCACTGAGAGATGCTTGTGGAAAAAATTAGCATATCCTAGTCATCAATAAAGGTGCGTCTATTTTCATCCTAAATAAATGTGATGTATCCTAGTCATCAGTAAAGGTGAATCTATTTTCATCCTAAATAATGTGATAGTCTCAAGAGAGACTAAATGAATGTGCACCTTTACTGAAGAGAGACTATCACATTTATTTAGGAAAAAAATAGATGCACCTTTACTAATGACTAGGATATGCTAATGTTTTCCACAAGCATCTCTTAGTGCTAGCCGAAGTTGAGCCCAAGAGTGTTGTTGATTGGTCCTAGTGTGTTGCTAAAATCTTGGATGTGGAAATGCAGAGAGTCCTTGGCACCTTGCTGAAATTAAACCATTCATTGAAGGGGAGATATTATTTGTGCTCAAGTCTATATGAAGAGGGGAAGTCCCTTAGCATTTATGGGTTTTAGGTAGAGCTCTGTCTTGCTTTTCAACTTTCAAGATGCATGCTTCAAAGATCTGACTAGCTCAAGTTATTGGACCATGAGTACCTCAAACCTTTTGGTTCTAAGAATTGTATATATGTATATATGAATACAAGAGTAGATGTAATGCTGAGTAATGTGTGTGTGCGGAGGGGTGTGTGTGAGTCATGTGTATGAGTATGTAAAGAAGGAGCAAGGATAAGTAGTATGTGACATGTGTCTATGTATGCACTGTGTGTATGAGTACATATGTACATGTGGCGAATGTTTTTATATATATCCCATAACTTATAAATACTGTGGCAAATTTAATATATTTATTTCAATATTTGTTTCACATGAATGGCAAAAGAGCCTTCAAAATCTCGATATACCTTAGAAATGTTGGCGAATAAAAAAATTTAGAGTTATAACTCAACCTACTCAAGTTTCGATGAAAAAAAATCTTTAAAAATAAAAGTATAGCCATTTGGTAACATATAGCCACTAAAATCATCTATGGAACTAACCCTTTTTCCAATAGTTTGTTTACTTGTTTAGGATCTCCTCTTGCCGACTTGCACTTACTCGGTAAGGCGGTTGGTTAGATGGTGAAATACCTGGGATAAGATCAATTGTGTGATCTTCTAGGCGCTTAGGAGATAACTCTCCTGGGAGTGAATCACTAAAACAATTTTCATATTGTTTAACAAAATCATGTTTGTCTTGATCAATTAAAGAGAGGGGTTCTTTTAGAGTCTAAGACTTAGAAGCATTAGTTGGTATCGTGTGTTCATTAGAGGCATCAAGTGCCCTTGAGTCATTAGCTTCTTTTGACTCTCTCACAAAAATCATGTATGCAGAAATAGCTTTCTTTGTTTCTTTAGAAATGCTAACATGACTAACCATTGGCACAGGCCAATCTATAGCATTAGCAATGCATACTATGTTCTGACCCTTGAATTGAAATGCAAGGGTCTTCTTAACAAAATCAAGAAGAGGTCTAATCTTGTAATGCCAAGGCATACCTAAGATAACATCACAGTTACCAATGGGTGCAAGTAGAAAAGATTCTTGGTCACAGTAAACCCCAATTCTAAGATTCAACTTCCCCAAGATAGGAGTAGAATTGGTTGTAAGTCCTTCAAATGTTGAACCTGATCCAATTGGTATTCCCAATCGATCCGATGGAATTTGTAGTCTTTCAACATTATCTACTGATACAAAATTATCTGTGGACCCTAGATCAAAGAGTATTAAAACTCGTTGATTGTTGAGTGCCCCCCAACCCTTTAAGAGTTGTATTTTCTTCTCATTTGAATGAGTGTTAGCTTGCACATCCAGAATAGAATTTGAGGATGGCAGAGGAGGATCTTCAACCACATTTTCTTCCTTCCTTTTTTAAGGACAATCAGGCTTCATATGCCCTAATTCACCACAAAGAAAGCACCTTTCTTCGTCTTTGTACTTTTGTATCTCAGAGGGTGAGAGATACTTGCACTTCTTCTTGTTACCCTCTGGCTTTGAATATTGGTCATGGGTAAAGATAGGTAGTCTTTGATTAGTCCTGTCTCTTGGTTGATCATAGAGCTACTCTTGTCTAGCTCTATAAGAAATCATCTCCAACTTTTGAGATGTACCAGGTGTATGCAAACTTTCAATTATGATGGCAGACTCCATCATGCGAGATAAAGTTTCATGTGGATACACCTTCATGGTTCAGTGTAAATGAGGGAGTAGGCCAACTTCAAACTTCCTTTTCTTATCTTCATCGCTGATCTCCATGAAAGGAGTAACCTTGAGAAGAGTAGACCAAAACTTGTCCACATAACTAGTGACCTTCTCATGCTCTTTTTGGCCTAGCCAATCCCACTCCTTCTTGACATCATTCTCAAAATCAGCTTCTTCTTGAACTTTTTCCAAGTCGTGAGTTTTTTTCCCTCCAAAATGAGAGTCAACCACCAATTGCTAGCGATGTCTTTCAAGTGCATGCCTACATGCCTTAGCTTGAACTTTTCTAAGAAATTACCATTAAAAAAAGTAACTTCAAATTGTCTGACAAAGGCTAGCGCCTTAGCAAGATCTCTCTTACCAGAGTAAGAGTCAAACTTTATGTCCTTATCCCCAGAATTGAAAGTCTTATTCTTCTTAAGCTTGCTCCTCTTATGGTCCCTCTTTGTCCGTTTGCAGATTCTACGAGACTTAGAACCAAGAGAGTAGAAACTAGAAGTTGATGAGGAGGAGGAACTTGAGTAATCAGGGGAGTAGCTAGCTGTTGAGGGAGATGACTCCATCCTTATGTCCTTATCCCCAAAATTGAAAGTCTTATTCTTCTTAAGCTTGCTCCTCTTATGGTAGGGACTGGAAGATGGGCCAATCTGCCCCCTTGTGGAGTTATATTATTGACAAGGAGCAAGCTCCTCCATTACACATAAACCAATTCTTACTTGTAGATCTTGGAAACAAGATCATGGTTCCTTGCACAGTATATAACCGGCTAATACTTGCACAACTTGGAAGTTGGCACCTTTTGATCCTTCTTGAGTCTCCTTCTCTCCTACATAATATGTGTAGGGCTCTCCTCTTGGTGCTTGATTTTAGCAGAGCTTCCGCAGCACTTGCACCTTCTCTTCTCCTCTTGGAACTTGATTTCAGCGAAGCTTCTGCAACACTTGCACCTTCTCTTCTCCTCTTGGAACTTGATTTCAGCAGAGCTTTCACAGCACTTGCACCTTCTCTTCTCCTCTTGGAACTTGATTTCAACAGAGCTTCCGCAGCATCACTTGCACCTTCTCTTCTCCTCTTGGATGCATGCGAAGTGATGCTTCCTTCACCTCCCCCACACCCAAGGAGAGCCTCTTCTTTTATAGGCTTTTAAGAGCTTCTTTTCTTGGAGAGAGATTTGAGTTGATCTTCATGCAAGATGTGGTTGCTCCAAGACCTACTCTGCAGTATCAATTTCGAGATATCTCTCTGTGTGTTTCTCGGATGAAAAAACGTCCAACACAAAAGTTGTAGATCTCGTTGTTTCCGATAACCCTAGTAGCCCATTTATAGAGATCGTCTTTCTATCGCAAGATATTTTAAAAATGGATTCACCATGTCTTTTTTAAAAAGAGCATCTTCTCAAATTGTACTCTTAACTTGTGGTCCATGCAACCAGCTTAAGGAGAGCTCATTAAATTGCATTGGGCCTCAACCTTAAGATTGACTTCCACACAAAATCTTGTGTCTTTTTAGACCTTAGAAAGAGAAAATCATTTCTCTCCTCACTTCCAGAGGATCACATCTCTTGTCTTTCTTACCGAGAGAATTACCTCTCTTGTCTTTCTTAATGAAAGAAAATACCTTAAACCTTGACTTGTAAGGGAGAGGATGATCCCAAATGAATGCAATGCTCATTACACAAAAGTAAACATTCCCAGGCATCCCCGAATGCACACATAAATACATATACACAATGCTAATGCACTTTCTCCTCTTAGAACTTAATCCATCTTCATTTATGTGTAACTCCTTGGTTCTTGTGTACACTCTTACACTTGGCAGACACTTCTTTACCCCTTCATAACTTGTATTGACTGTACCAAATATCCCCTTCACAGTGCTATGATCACCCCATTAAGTGATGCACTAGGGATAGTGGTCTCCAAATGGTCTCACGGCCATGCTAGATCATCATCATCACTTTAAAAAAAGTGATCATTAATTTATTGACATAAATTTATTAAATAGAGAATGCGTAATAAGCAATCAATTTAGTGGCAGATGCATCACTCGACCTCTCTACCCATAGGGTAAAGTCCCATTCCCATCCCCTAAAACGATATGAGCCAAGGTTCTACCTTACATTATCTAAGGTCAATACATCATCACAATTTGAATGTTGAGAAGTCTCCCAGTTCCCTGGAACCACCCTGTCATAGGATGGGCCCATCGAGGGTTTTGCCCACCTGCTTCCCTTGATAACTTTATTTTTCTACTTACTTATGGACACATTAGTGGCAACACATTCAAGAAGCTTCCTTAATTAACCTATTAGCCACATGTTCATTTATATAATTTTATGCACTAACACAAAAACAATTTAGATAAATTCCTTGAAAAGTAAATTGCATATTAGGATTTCAACTAAGATACAAATCTCGTCCATAGGAAGATTCTCACAATCTGTAAGGATGTGTCATATTATCCCCCAAATTTTCACCCTTGCACTAGTAGCATGGCCTCGAGAATCCATCTCAAGTCACGTAGAACATTTGAGCAGGACCCGGAGAGGCAGGGAATTTACAGTTAGAGCCCCCTTTGGTATCCAAGTGTCCTCCTACGATCAAACTAATCCACGGAGAGACCTCTTGTGGCAGGTTCAGTCCACATTCCCGTCATGGTTATTTAGAACCCCTTTGGATAGGGTTGATGGCTAGTTGGGGGTGGCTTGGCCGCCCTTCCAAGAACTTGATTCATTTTACCAGATTCTTATGCGAGCTTGGGTCGAATAACCCTTTCATAGACAGTGCTCCTAAATTTACAAGAACAAACAATAATGTGGGCGAGTGCACAAAACACTTGCTAAGGTGGAGTTCCTTTCTGAACTCTTAGCATTCAACCTTTGGATTTTTCTTGCTTTGGTGTCAATTGCAATGGCCCACTCCGGGGGTAGGAAATATCCTTGTTTTGTCCCTCATTATTATGCAATAAGAATGAGAATTTATGCAATTGGTCTAACATCCAATTAGCATCACCCATTAGTTTTTGGATGGTAAATTTTTCCTAGGTTCTATAGCTCATGGGTTGGGTTCCCAGCAAGATCTTAGATAATCCAATCTAAGATCCTCAAGGACCGTTTGAGGGTGGCTCCACTCTCTTGAGAATCTATTATGAATTTCAATTCCACTCCAGCTTCCGTTAAGAGTTTCTCCCCTCTAGAGTTCCATGATGGAAATTTTTCGCACAATCTTCTTATTACTTGCTTTGGGGTAGAAAACACCCTCGATATATCCCCTTTCTCTAGAATGAGAAACCTCATAGTTGAATTTATATTCAATTGGTAACATCTAATAATTATTGGATGGTAATTGCCCTAATTTTCAACTTTTAGATTAGGGTTTCTTGTTTTGAGATCATAAGATCTAGATGATTCAATCTAAGATCCAAATTGATCATTTGATAACCATATACTTTCTTAGAACTCTATCAGGGTTTCTAAGTTTGATGTAGGATTTCATTCCCTCAAGATTTCATGATAGAAATCTTTCATTCATCTCTCCTGCAAGCCAAGACTAAACCCTTCGCAATCTTTGAGTAATTGTGAGCATTGAATGTCACATTGAGAATTGTCTTTCTTTCATGTGGATACGACATTTGAATTTTTCGCTTCAAGATCACATTATATCATGGTCTAAAATGATACCTCTAAGAGTGTGCTAGGGTAGAGATCTATGACCGTATTGATTTGATCCTAAGTCAAATTATGATTGTAGCATTAATTGATTCATTTACAATTACACCCTAACTTTAATGCCATATAGGGATTCACTTAACAAATTCCTTATTACGATTGAATTTAACATTTTATATACACATCTCGAATCTGTCTTTTAAGATGAATTTCTATCGTGTAGTGCAACCAAATCTACCTACGATGCCTTGCAAATCAAGATGCAAGTTTTTCTTGATTTCATGATACAATGCAAGACTTCCATTCCTTGAAAATTCATTCAATGAATTTATGCAAGTCATAAATTGTGACTACATTTTTAAGTGCAAAGTACATGAATCCATCATGTATCATGTAAATGCAAGATAACTTTCTTTCATGGTTTATATGATACAATCCTTTGCAAGATCTTGTATATTTACATGTCAGATGCATTCACAAAATTTATGCTTACTGATCAGCTTAGTATTGCGGTCAACCCATAAATGTTAATCAACTCGTAATTAACATGACCATCATGAATTAGATTCAAACATATGCATCTACCTTTCAATTTATACAATTTATGCGATGCAAAAGTATAATTCTTTCCCATGATAATTACGATCTATCATTCCATTCATAGGACGCACTATAGTGGTACTTGGGTTTGGAGTGACAAGTTGGTATTTATACGCGATACCCATTCGCGTTTGTGATGGCATCTTTGCCCGAACCCCCTTTTGTGGTTGCGGCCTTCCTAGCCACTTGGGAGAATCTGCATTTTGGGGCCATGAACCGAACGATCTCTTGCCTTCTCTTTTCATAGTGCACTCCTTTTTGCAGAAATTTCCTACAATTCCACTTTGAATCTAGCAATATTTTGCCCAAATAGAAGAGTAGATGATAGTAAGTTTGCAGGAATAGAGAAGGTGAGAGTGTATTTGTGACCTGCCTCTAAGAGGAGGAGGGGAGGAAACTTCTAGAATCTTCTTCTTCTTCTTCTTCTTCTTCTTCTTCTTCTTCTTCTTCTTCTTCTTCTCTCTCTCTCTCTCTCTCTCTCTCTCTCTCTCTCTCTCTCTCTCTCTCTCTCTCTCTCTCTCTCTCTCTCTACACAGCTTGACGGGGAGGGAAAGAAGGTATCCTTTCATCCGAGGGGGGGAATCTTTATAGGGAGAAGGAGGAGTGGCCTTCTCCCCACCCTCCACCTAGGGGATCCAGAATGGTCTGCCACCATGCAAGTTTCCATTGCGAGCTGGGGGGGGGGGGGGGGGGGGGGGAGGGATAGTGGGGAGGGGGAGGGAGGTGGCACATGTGTGCCCCTCGTCCTCATCATCATCTTCATCCTTATCGTCATCTTCTACTTCCCCTCCCTCCCACTAGTTGGTAGCATCAAAAAGGGGGGGAGTGAAAAAAAATTAAAATAAATTTAATTATTTAGGGGGGGTCCTATGGGATACGAAAGGGGGGGGTTATTACATCCTTTTCCCCTTAAGGGATCAAGATGTCCTCATCTCGAAAGGAATTGGGGGTATTGTTGGTTAAGAGTACTCTCATCAATCCATGTGGCATCTTCTTCTGGATAGTCCTTCCACTGGATGAGGTACTCTTTGAGAGTTCTACTCCTCAATCGCTTCTCTTGAATGTCAAGGATTCTATCAGGCCAGAGCTCAAGGGCTCCTTGGCTTGGCATTACAACTTGTTGATCATTGAGTACATGGCTAGGATTGGATATGTATTTCTTTAAGAGGCTAATATGATATACATTGTGAACCTTTACATTCTCAGGAAGTTGGATTTTATAGGCATTGGGCCCTAGGCACTTGAGGATCTTGTACGGCCCACAATACCTTGGACGTAGCTTTTTAAACTCTCCCAATGATAAGGAGCTCTTCTTGGGTTGTACACAAATAAAAACCATATCTCCTTCTTTGAAGAGCCGCTCTTGTCTATTCAGATCTGCACAAGCTTTCTGTGTATCCTTGGCAGCTTTAATGTCTTATATGATAGCCTTGACCTTCTCATCCATTTCCTCTAGCATGTTCTTGGAAGCCTCTACCCTTAAAGTAGGATCTAAAAAATTCAATGGATTATAGCAGTCATGCCCATACAACGTGTCAAGGAGAGGGACTGGGAGAGAGAAAGAAGAGAGAGAAGACTGCATAGAAGAAGAAGAAGAAGAGCATAAGAGAGAGAAAGATAGGTACGAGGAGAGAGAAAGACAGGAAGAGAGAGAGAGAAGACATGGAAGCTTGGAGAGCAAGGTGAAGGAAAAAGAAGACTCGTATTATTATCTGATAATGAAAAATTAAGTCTCTCTCACCTTATATACTAGCCAATATAGCTAGTATTGCCCCGTTATTAAGTCCCTCCTCTCTTACATTCCATCCCCACTCGAAGGTTTTTGCCCTCAAAAACAATTTGGGCACATGTGGTAACTGGGAGGGGCCGATTAGAGTACTACTCCGCTGCATTATTACAAGGGTATACTAATGAATGCAGAGGTATTATTGTGTATGATAGGTCATGGGGTATATATGATACATGGGCCTTATTGGGGAGTTATAAACATGAGTTTTAACACAAATATTTGGAGTAAATGCAGGCTGCAGACCGTGGATAGCATGATGTTTACTACAGGACCCTGTTGTAGTGAATTTGTGATAACTTTCTATGAGAGGCTCCAAACGGGGTATGCTATACATCAAAGTGGAGCTCTCGAGAAGTACTTTCAGCCCATGTATGGTGTGCATTGTTGTCCATAGTGCAGAATAAAATCTGCTTTAAAATAGAGTGTTGTCTGTAGTCAGTCTAGGAGAAAACTGGGCCATAGTTAGCTAGATTTCAGCCAAATCTGCTTCTAAAAGGTATGGGAACTCTTCCAAAACTGAAGCTGGCCTCCAAGAAGCTTCATCGAGTGGTAAACATTGCCACTTAATCAAGTATTCCATGATCGAGCGAGAGCGAAGCCTCTTTTCCTTTTGTCCTATGACTTTTTCGGGTATGTATTGAATGATGCCTTCTTCATCTATCGGTGGGAGTTCCTCAAATAGTCCACTGCTAAGCCAATGAAGGGCTTTTGACTCACATGGAAAACATTATGGATCTTCATAGATGGGAGTAATGCTAATCGATATACCAAGTCTCCCACTCTCTTGATAATCCGGTATGGTCCATAGAACCTGTGTGCCAACTTATTGCTGGACCCATCTTTAAGGGAGGCATATCTAGACTTAGGCACTTTCAAGAGCACCAAATCCCCTTCTTGGAACTCCACATCCCGTCTTTTGTCATCAGCATAAAGCTTCATTTGATCTTGAGCTCTCTTCAAGTTAGCTTTACACTGCTGAAGTAAGGCCTGCATTCTATCCAATTCTTCCTTGCTTTGTGGATTTATTTTATCATTGAAGATAACCACAGGAAGGGGCACCTTGTAGCTCAGGGGGGGTCACTCATGAATATATATATATATGTAACGTGAGTTCAAAATAAGGGTTTTTAAAACACCATTTTTATACATTTTTAACATACAGAAGGGTGTCATATAAAGGGGTTACTTACAGATTGAATAGAAAAGTGTTGTGTTATATTCAAGAAAAATTCACAGATTAGGATATTTATAAATAGGCCACGAACGTATGTTATATACAAAAATATATATAGTGAACCCCCCGAGCCTTGTAGCCATACAAGGCCTCAAAAGGTGAAACTCCAATGCTAGCATGTGTAGAGTTATTATAGGAAAACTCAGCCAAATGCAACCATGAGTCCCAAGCATGCTGCACATCATGACAGAAATGCCTCAAGTAAGTTTCCAGCCATTTGTTAACCCTTTCTATCTGACCATCTGTCTGTGGATGGTAAGCAGTGGAAGGGGCTAACTAAGTGCCCATAGAGCTAAAAACTACCCGCCAAAAGTTACTCATAAACTTAGCATCTCGATCATGCACAATGACCTATGGTAAGCCATGTAATTTGAAAACATATTTCATGAATCGGTTGGCTACTTGAGAAGCATTATATTGAGTCTTTGTGGGAATGAAATGGGCTACCTTTGTGAGTCTATCCACAACTACATAGATGTTGTCCCAACCTTTCTTGGTCACTGATAGGCCAGTAATGAAGTCCATAGTGATGTGTGTCCACTTGCCTTCAGGCAAAGGCAATGGCTGAAGTAAACCAGCTGGTTTTAAGGTGTTGTTCTTATTTTGCTGACAAGGCATGCAGCCCAAGACAAAGTCTTTCACATCTCTCCAAAGGCCCTTCCAGTAAAAGCTTTTAGCAATTTTGTCATAGGTCTTAAAGACTCCCAAATGACCAGCTATAGGAGATGAATCCATCTCCTGCATGATTTTCTGCTTGAATGGGGAAGCATAAGGGATGGCAATTCGGCCATTATACCATAAAAGCCCATTTTTCAGTTGATACTAAGAGTTTTCCACACATTGTCCTTGCTGTAATTTCTAAAATACATTACTGAAATCAGCATCTAACAAGTAAGCCTCCTGAAGCTCATGTATCCAATCACTGTGTAACTCCATGATAGCAGAGACTTTACATGCCCACATCCTAGATAGGGAATCAGCCACTATATTGTCCTTCCCACGAGTGTGGGTGATATCAAAGTCATAGTTCTGTAAGGTGGCTACCCATCTCCTCTGCTTCGGAGTCAGATTTGACTGAGACAAGAAGTACTTGAGTACTCTATGGTCGCTTTTCACTCTAAACCGGCTGCCATACAAATAATGATGCCATTTCTTGATGGCATGAAGGATGGCCAGCATTTCCTGATCATAGATATTCATAATCCTCTCATTTTTAGCCAGCTTTCGGCTCTCAAAAGCTATCACCCCATGTTCTTACAACAAGACTGCACCAATTCCTCTCCCAATGGCATCACACTGAATGGTGAATTCCCTAGAAAAATCAGGGCATACCAAGATAGGGGCTGAAGTAAGCAAATCTTTCAGCTGATTAAAGATTTTATCTTCCAATGCACCCCAGAAAAATGCTTCTTTCTTCAGCCTATCAGTGAGAGGGGCTACAATAGTGGCATAATGCCAAATGAATCTACGGTAAAATGAGGAGAGACCTAAGAATCCTCTCAAGGAGGTAGTATTTGCAAGTGTGGGCCAATCTCTAACACACTGTACTTTCTTTGGGTTAGCTCTAATACCTGCCTCACTGACAATGTGTCCCAAGTACTCAACCTCAGTCTGCATGAACGAACACTTTTTCTCCTTAACAAAGAGTCTATGCTATCTAAGTATATCAAATATCTGCCTCATGTGCATAAGGTGAGCTTCCTTTGAGCGACTATAAATGAGGATGTTATCGAAAAATACCAATACAAATTTGAATAAGTAAGGCTGAAGAATTTTGTTCATGAGGCTCTGAAACATGGCTGGTGCATTAGTCAAGCCAAAGGGCATGACCAAGAAGTGATAGAGCCCACGATCAGCCCTGAATGCAGTCTATATCTCATCCCCTTCACGCATGTGTATCTGATGGTAGCCGGATCTCAAATCAATCTTTGTGAAATACTTAGCTCCCTTCAACTCATCTAATAGGCCGTCCACCCTAGGAATAGGGTATCTATTCTTGATAGTGATCTTATTCAGATCTCTGTAATCAATGCACATCCTGAAAGTGCCATCTTTCTTTTTGACCAACAAGACAGGTGATGCAAAAGGGGATGAGCTAGGCTCAATGAGTCCCATACCTACTAAATCCTTGACCTGCTTGGCCACTTCTTCTCTTTCACATTTGGATAACCTGTAAGGGGGTTTATTAACCGGCTTGGAGTGGGGTTCCAAATCAATGGGATGATCAACCGCTCTCTTGGGAGGTAATGTTGTAGGTAACTGAAACAAGTCACCATACTCTGCAAGTAGAGCCTTAAGGGCTGAATTATCATGCATTTTTCGGGACATGTCTGCATTTTCCTTGTTTAATTGTAGCACAAAAATCTGGGAGCATTTCTTTCTAAATTCACTGTTGTTTATAATTCCCTGCAGGTGAACAAGCTGTCCAGCCGTGAAAAACTGCATGTACAGCAATGAAAAATCCATGGAAATGGTGCCCAAAGTTTTCAGTCAATCGCAGCCCAACATAATGTCTATCGGCCCCATATTGAGTGCAATCAAATCCACTTTTTTCTCATAATTTTCAGCAAGCTTAATAGGTACATCTGGGCATACATGAGTACTAATTTCCTCACTCCCATTGGCCACTTGCACCCTCATTGGTTGCTGTAAATCAGAGACAAAACATTTCAGCCTGTCCATGACTGCTCTATTTATGAAATTGTGTGCTACCACTATCTACCAAGACAAATACATCTTTCTCGTGAAACTTGCCTTGAAGACGAAGAGTGTTGGGGCTCTTAGATCCTGTCCAAGCATCCAGGGAGATAGTACAAATAGTGGCAATAGCATGTGAACCATTCTTATCACCCATATTTACATCTACATGACCTCCGGGGTCAAATGGAAAGGTGTCAGCTGGGTCAAAGTATTCTTCTTGCCCACATTCCTATTCAACCTCATCATTTTTTGCCGTGATTGCAAAGGCACTTGCATCCTCATGATCCTCATCAGATTTATCAAAGACTAACATGCTATGTACCCTTGCTTTTGCATTCCTATAAGCACATTTAGATGCATGCTCGACTGTATACTTTTCCCCGCATCTAAAGCAAAGTCCTTTTTCTTTCCTCTCTTTGTAGAGGTCCATCGGAATAGAGCATTGACCACCAAAAGGTGAAGCATTTTTACCCCTGCTGTCCCCTTGTCTATTTTCAGCTCTTCCTTGGTTTGCAGTCCTGGATTTACTGTTTTGCCTAGATGCATTAAAGGTGGGGTATGTGGGGATCTTTGGGGTGCTGAACGGCATATTTCCACCACCATAACCTACCCCAAACTGCCCGGGCCTTACAGCACTTCTTTGTTGCCCAAAATGTGACTACGTAGGTCCTCTTTGCTACCCAAACAGTGGCTGAGGCACCCCTCTTTGCTGTCCATGCTGAAATGAAGCATATCGGCAGTACTTACGAGAGTACCTCTCAGCCAACTCAATAGCTTTTGTAATGGAGGGGAAATACTTAGGTCAAGTTGACCTAAGTATAAAAGGTGTAAGGGACACTGTATAGACACCATTTGATAAATATACATCTATCCTTTCACCTTCTTCACCTTCTTCCCTATCCTTCCATGGCTGCCAGCCATTTCTCTCTCCTCTTCTTGTCTTTCTCTCTCTACTCCTAGTCTCTCTCTCTCCTCGTCACCCTCTTTCTCTCTCTTCTTGTAGTCTTTATCTCTCTTCTTCTCTCTCCTAGGTCTCCTTCATTACAGTTGGTATCAGATCTTAGTTTTTAGATCCTTCCTTTCTCTCTCCTTTCCCTCAAATCTAGTCTCATCTTCCAACAATAAACCCTACTTTTCAGGTACACAGGCATAGATGGCAGCTTTCTTGGAAGACACAGAGGAGCTATGGTAGGAGGATTGGCCAAATCTAGAGGCAAGGAGACAAAAATGATAGCTTGTTTTCAACTTTGAGGTACAATAGGGATAGGAGTTGAATGAAGCAGTGATGGAGTACCATGTGGTGTTGGCAGCAAAGCTACACTATTTGTAGTAGGTTGTTTTGCTTCTTTTCCATGAACTGCTTCTTTTCAGCATGATGAGGGAGTGTCTGGTTCTGGAGTTCCAGCACATGAACTCCCAGAACATGGCATCGATCTAGTTGCCTTGTCCTTTAGCCATTTCCATTATTTGATTCCAGCACCACACACAGACCTGATAACCACAGTGACATGGTTTCAACTATCTGTCAGTTGAATCCATCTCCTCCATGCATAGTGGGCAGCAATTATCCCAGTCTTCAGCAACTTCATCCATGATTCTAGGCTGTGGCAAACCTGACCTGATAAGGCACTGCTCTCGCCTACCGCTCCTAGGCAGAAGGGATGGTTTAACCGATGCGCTCCTCCTCTTTGCCACGTGTAACCTCTCCTTTCAACACCGTGGTATCCCTGTACCTCTCCTCAGTCCGTTAGATGGAACCCTAGCACAACAATACACAAGGTTGCAAACTTGTCGAGCAGTTTAAGGGAAGCAGATCGAAAAAGAATGGAATCAGGCAGAAGGGTCAAAAACCTGCAGATAAGGAATGGAGAAAAGAAAGATGGCACGAGAAATATGAATGAGCGAGGATACAAAGGAATTAGACAACAACACAGAGAAGAACGGGAAGAGAAGGTGTATAAGAGAGGATAAGAGAAGAGGGCAAAACATGGGGGTGAAAGAAGCTCGCAGCTATGGTGAAAATTTGCAAAATGAAGGCTTTGCTGTATTCTTCAAAGGCAATGGAACAAATTGTGCTCGAATTATACCCAATTCTGGAGTAAAGTTCTATAGCTAAGACCAAGCTTCAAGTGCAATTCTATGGCTGTACAGTTGAAATTCATGGACAGACAGAACACGATCCAATCAACCACAAGACATGATTGTGTATGCTATAGATCTAAGCTTTTGCTTTAGATCAAGAATCCATCCAGCCTCCTTTCTACACACACCACATTTGGACGGAGAGGACCAAGCCAGACACCACAAGCCTAGCATACAGAACTTTGAACAGCTCAGAGCCCCAAGTGAGAACCCATTTTGATGGATCTCTCTCCTCAAACAGAGCCAACACCAAGAGTTGCAGCGTCCCCCACAGACTTATGAACGTAGTCACTGACAGCCTCGCTGGGTATTGCTTGATTACAGGGCTCTGGATGACAAGCCAGAATGAGAAGGAAATGCACATGCCAACAAGGTAAAAAAAATCCCCCAGCTGCCAGCTCTTCATTCCCATTAAGCCCCCCCCTCTTGGATTGAGAAAATACCATGGTTGCCTAGGGCCATCTCCCAAAAGCTTTTCATGGCTAATGAGCTCGGATCATTCAGAGTGCTGTCCTGCTCCACTTTGATGACTGTTGGTCCTTTGTAAAACACCATAACAGTGGCCCCAATCACACACAGAACAGTGCCCAATACCTTGGCCTGCCCATCCAGCCTCTTGATATGCACCTTCTCTTGGCCAAATGCAGCTGCAATTATGAATGTGATTGTAGGGATCGAGTTCTGGATCGCGACTGCAAAGGTTGGGAGGTGTAGGACAGATCTTTTAAGAAGAACGCCTGACTGAGGAAGACTCCTGTGAGGCCCAAAAGGAAGAAGTGGCCAACTAATGCCCATGTGTCTAGCTGCTCTGGAGATCAATGGATGGGCGAAGGCTCCGGTCTATTGGTAACAGCAGTGCTCTGGTACAGTGGGAAGATCTGGTACAAGATCCAGAGGTGCCAATGTAAAAATAGGCACAAGCTCCACTGTGCCATTAACATCAGCACCCAGCAACGATCTCTGCAACATGCAATAAATTCATCAGTAGCCATTTTAGAGTTCATGGTCTGCTAGAATTGCTCATTAACCATGCACAATTCTACTACCACAAACTCTCACTAAGTTGAATTTCTCATCTAGCCTCTTTGAGGACATTGTGAACACAAAGATGCCAACCATATCATCATAGCCTGAAGCACTCCCTACAGTTACAGTTGGTCACCACTGCATGAGGGGCATTACCAACAGTTGTGCCTAGTTTAAACTGAGGAAGGTACTTCACTGATCCAACAGGAGGATAGCCACTGTAACAGCTGAAGAGAATTTCACCTACAAAAAGGATGGCCCATTTGAGACGTCACTTTACAAAACTTTTCCATCCTCATTAGCAGCAACATTTCCAGGACAATGAACAGTTACACCATTAGTTTCAGAATAACCACTTTTGCCATGTGCAACTGCCATGTCAAGATACATAGAAATTAGTTGCTTGTTTTGAGAGGGAATTTCCAAGTCTGGGAATTCAGTTGTGTTCAAAATGTCAGCTTGAGAAAGCCTTTGCTGCTGCCCACCATCCATCATCATTTCAGGGAGAAGCTTGCAAGTGGACAGATTGATAGGGTCTTCAAGAGACCAACATATCCTTGTTTTCCTTGCAGGCTGGCTGGTGTTCAATTCATTAGTTACATTTTCATTGCCCTTAGAAGTGGCAAAACCCCAAAGATGCAGATGAGATCACTGTCAAATTCGTTGCCAAACGGAAAATGGGACCATTGTCTTCACTATCCCTGAGGAGGGAGTGCAATTTTATGTGAAGTACTCAATCTTCTTAGAGTTGGGCATCTTCTGTCAAATCTTGGCACATGATTTGAGTGCAAGCAAAATTTTGTTGGCTTGGAAGGGAGTAGCAGTAGTTGCTTCTAGTGAAGCTGGTGTGATAGAATATGTGCTATAATCACAACTGGGTGATTAGTCTAGCAGAGAGTATTTCCATGCTGTGGAAAACTGCAGGGAATTGATCAACCTTGGTGGTTTCAAGATGGATGGTCCAGTTCTGCCATGCCGGCAGGGCAATCATGTTTTACAGAGAATGGAAGGCCATGGTATACTGCACCCTAAAAGGGATCTCACTTCAAGGATGATTGATGGCGCTGCTATGATCCAGGGTGGATCATACTCCAATGGATTTGATCAGCAGTATGGCTATCATGGGCAGCATGATTATGGCCATTATGGAAAGCATGGTTACGCTTACAAGCACTCCTTTATGCAGCAATACAGTTTTTATGCAAGTCATGATCATGGACATGTATATTGTAGCTCATACAGCATTGGTCAACATCATGCATATGGAGATTCTTACGCCACGCAACCATATGGGCAGTTGCCTCATGGAGACCTTGATGCAATGCAGGAGTGGCAAGCAAGTGATTATGACCGACATCATGCCAATACCTATGCTCATGGACTTGCCAATCATCATACTTATGGTCAGCCTAGGATGCAAGGACACTGTTATAGTCATGTTGGACAGTCATCATGTAATCTTGGGCTGCATGTTTATGGGCAACAATATGACCAAAGTTTTGGTAGTAGGCAACAGCAAATAGATGTATTTGGGAAGCAGCATGAACATTTTTGTGACATGCATTCTCATAGAGATTATGGACCATCCATATGGACAGCATGAGCATTATGGTCATGAGCCTGGACAACCATCTGTTGTATATGAGCAGCATGCTTATGTATGTGTGCAGCAAACATCAGTGGAAGCAAATGCATATGCTCAACCAAATTGTCCCTCTGATGCGCAGCATGGCTATTATCACCATATGCAGTATGGACAGCATGAATATCATTATGAGCAGCAGCCACATTGGTATGACCATCCATATGGACAGCATGAGCATTATGGTCATGAGCATGGACAGCCATCTGTTGTACATGAGCACCAAGATGACTATGAGCAACATGTCAGAACTATTACTGAGCTGACCGATGGTGATGAGCAGGTGTATAAATTGCTATCTAAGGCTAAATGCATTAGACACCTTACTAGTGATACGATACAGGAATTGCATGCTGCGGGCTTATGCTATTGATGTGCTAGGACAATATCTTATAATCATCAAGCCACATGCAGGGCAAAGACTGCCAAAATACTCTTAGTATTAGAGTATTATGATGCAAAGGATGGAGAAGATCTTGTTGAAGATCATGGGTAGCATGTGGATTTGGATGATCATGATCCCATGCGGGAGCCCCTTCAATCCACAAACCTGTAGTTTAAATGCTTGGACATCACTAAGAATGCAGGGTCCATGAATATACAACACTTAGGGGTTGATGCAGTCCATGCAATGGTGATTTCAGCCTCATATGCTTCAGTCATACAGAGCATGGTGATGCTTGAGAGGCTTATGGAAGAGCTAGCGAATACCACCATGCTGATCATGCTTCTAGTTGTACTTGACTTTGACCTTATGGAAGCTGATCTAATGCATGGTAGCGATACCACTTTCCCTTTTGATCCGGGTGGCTACAGGCTGACCTTGACCCTCTGCATAGACTAGTACTACTCTTGAATATTAGGTAATCTTTTACTGGGTCTATGCCAAGAACCCCCCCTACTATCTTTTGCCACTTGTAATGTTGTACAGAGTAATACTCTGCAACCCACTACTTTGCTATACCAATAAGTCTGATCTTTGTTTTTGAGGACAAAAACTTCATTTTGAGTGGGGATGGATTGTAATGGAGGGGAAATACTTAGGTCAAGTTGACCTAAGTATAAAAGGTGTAAGGGACACTGCATAGGCACCATTTGATAAATATACATCTGTCCTTTCACCTTCTTCACCTTCTTCCCTGTCCTTCCATGGCTGCCAGCCATTTCTCTCTCCTCTTCTTGTCTTTCTCTCTCTACTCCTATTCTCTCTCTCCTCGTCACCCTCTTTCTCTCTCTTCTTGCAGTCTTTATCTCTCTTCTTCTCTCTCCTAGGTCTCCTTCATTACAGCTTTGAACATATCTGATGGACTTTGGGCTAAAACATCAGCCGAGAGTTGGGGATCCAAGCCATAAATGTACTTGTGAAGCTTTGCATCTTCACTAATGGACTCAACATACATTGTGAGATTGAGGAATTGGTTTGTGTAGTCACGCACCGTCATCCCACGTTGCTCTAAGCCATACCATTGCCTTGCAAGCTTTCCTTCTCAATCAGAGATACAAAGACTTGAATCATAAGAGCTTTGAATGCATCCCAAGTGTCAACAAGTTGCTGATTTTCCCTCTTTATATACCACCACCACATGTGGGCAAAGCCCTCTAAAGTGTATCTTTTGATCATCATTTCTTGGCATTATGTCAAAGTAGTCTTCAAGCTTTGAGAGCCATTCTTCTAATTTAGCCAGGGAGGATGACTGGCCATTGAACTTTGAGAAAATGATTTTTTCTCTCAACTCCCTTTCATGGTTGGGGGGCTGTCCCATATACCCAAAGTGGGGATGATTCATTGGGCTGCCAAGAAATCACCCATTATTTGAGTGATTCCTTCCAAAAGACGGCTGAGCACGCATAGGTGGCATGGGCGCAGATGGTGGCTGAGAGTTACTCCTCATCCCATTGTTTATGGGCTCCTCATGCCTTTGTGAGGGCTCTCCTTGCTCAAAGCTGATGTTGGGAATGCCCGTTCTTCCCAAAATACCTTGGGTACTTGCATAGGCTGCATTCACGGATGGGATGGTCACTCTTTCAGCTTGCATGCTTGGTCTATCCTCTTTTCCTTGCCTTTCATTTGGGAATCCATCCACATTGAGAACTTGGCTACAAGTGCTTCCATGGTAGAGGTCATTTGGCGCATCTCCGTCACCATTTGAGCTTGACCTTCCATTACTTCCCTATGCCTCTCTGCATGTCTAGTCTCGTGTGAATTGAGGGTATGATTGAGTGCACTAAGACTTCCCATGGAGTGAGAGAGGTCTTCCTCTTCAACCTCAAAGTTGGTGTCATCCCTTAGGGTGCACGCATCCCTTATCTGTTGCTCAACATCTTCATTTGCTTTGTTTTTCCTCTGTTACCCGCCATGTCTAGTTGCAGTCCCGTGAGACCACCTGTCACTGTTTTGGATATGACTAGAGCTAGAAATTGACCTACTTTTTTGTTCAAAACGGAGGTAGCGATGCCCTCTTTGAGATGAGCATAGGCATGGGCTCCCAGGTTTTATACAAAAAAATTTGTAATAAAAAATGTGGGATTGTTTTGTGGAGTCCAGCACCTTGTCCATACCTAGGAAATGCATGTTTTGGGCTGTAGATATTTGGTATGCTCCAAGTGGGTATCCAAAACTGAGCGGGGTTTTTGGAAAGGCCTGAGGGTACTCTCCAAGGTCAGCACCTCAATTCTTGGGAGTGGCAACACATCTGCAAATGCAAGCAATTTCTCTACAGCACCCTAAAACAGTCACAAGAGGGTTGAAATTGGGTTCCCCTTCTATTGCACTATGGGATTCACTATTTGCTTGGCATCATACATCACTTTAGCATCCCTTAGCATGTTTGGCATCACTTCAACATTATTGAGCATAAGAGTAAGAATTCCCATGACCATATCCAACAAGATAGGCTCTCATACATGCATAACCACTGCCCTTACTGCATATATGATTGCATAGGTGTATCCCATGATACATATATCTATCTTCAATTCAAGTGAAGCAATACATTCCCATAAATCACTACATACATAGCTGCATGTGTATCTAAAGATACATTTGTTGAAGTACAACCATACATCCCATGCACACAAGAGTGTGTCATGCCATAGTCATCAAAATTTCCATCATGTCAAGTCAATTTCTCAATTTCCCAAGAAATACATGCACCTGCAAACGAGTTTTGGGCTCCGGATCACCGGTGGGCAAAGTTTCCCCTGAGCTAGGTTATGCACCCCTTCAGGATCTTTGATGGCAAGGGGGGGTCACCCCTCTTTTGTCTTGCCACCTCGCCTGGCATCGGGCTTTTCCTCACCCGGAATATACATGGTAGACATTTATTAATTAAACACCGAGCATGAGATGCATTTTAGGAATGGAAATTTTGGGCTTTTCATGAAGTGCATGGAACTGGAATTGGGAATAGGGATAGAGAGCTTACCGGCAGTGACTCACTGCCAACTCACCCTTATACAATGGATTTATTAATCAATTCTTGGCTCAGCCAATTCACAAGAAGCCAAACGGGTTATGGGTAAGCAAAAAATATAATCTCAATGAAGCTTCAGCATGAATAAAATACATTCCAATGCATCCTCTCAAACAAGTGGATAGGATTTAACAAGAGGCTTAATGGGAGAGAATGAGAGCTAAGAATCGGTTACCTTGTGTTGTTTGATGAAGATTGCAGCCACTAATGCCACTTCAGTCCTTCATGAGAGCTCCAATTTGATCCCGCATGCTCCATAGCTCCAAAATGGTTATGCTCCGTCAAGAAGAGATGAATTCAAGCTTGGGGGAGAAGGATTCTTCCATGGGGGAAGGGCATTGCTTGCATAGACTGATCAAGAGAAGGATTCCTTCCAAATGGGCACTCCATAATGCCTTCTTGCTTCCAAGAAGCCTTCAAATCTTGAGAATGATCTCCAATTTGGCTATAGCTTGGAGATAGGATGACTCAAGACCTTTCCATGAAGAGCTCTTGCTGAAATTGAAGCTCTACTTCCATAGCCATGGCTGCCCACAAATGCATGTCTTCAAATCTTGCTTCTAATCTTTTCCTGTGCTTCTTGGTGGCCAAATCTTGAGCTAGGCTTGAAGAGTGAAACCCCAGGACCAAGAAAAGACCAAAATCTTCAAGATTCTTGAGCTTGATGCCAAGCTTTCATGGCTGCCATGGACTGCATGTGACTAGGGTTTTGGGAAGCCAAGAATGGCCAAGAAGGTGGAGAAAAAGGCTTCAACCTTGTCCAAATGACCTGCTAGAAGCTGGAAATGAGAGCCAAGATGAGGAAGAAGCTCAATATGATGATCATTGCTCACAGTTTTCAGTCCAAAATTTGTGCCAGATTTTACAGGGCTGCTGGAGGGGGGAAGAAGACTGACACTCCATGAAAGATAAGGGAGCAAGATTTGGGGCTGATTACCTCCATGGAAGCTTGCAAGAAGCTTGAGAAATGAGGAGAGAGAAGACCCTCCCTAAAAAGTAACCCCAACTAGACTTTCTTCTAACTCTTGTGACCACAGTTACTAAGAGTTTACCTTCAAAATGGGCCAAAAATGACCATGAGTTGCCAAATCCAGTCTTCCTTCCTCCAAACTTGGTCCAAGCCGCCATTAATGCTCCTACATGTAGTCCTTGTGGTCCAGAAATCTTTGAGAGCTCCGCTATTACTCCCTGTACTTGTGTACTTGTGACTCAAAATTTCATGTGACTAGAAAGTTGTAACTGGGTAAAATGAAGGACTAACTGGGACTAAGAACCTATGCTCTGATACCAATTTTCAAGGAGGGGGACTGGGAGAGAGAAACAAGAGAGAGAAGACTGCAGAGAAGAAGAAGAAGAGCAAAAGAGAGAGAAATATTGGTATGAGGAGAGAAATATTAGAAAGGGAGAGAGAAAGATAGGAAGAGAGAGAGAGAGAAGACATGGAAGCTTGGAGAGCAAGGTGAAGGAGAAAGAAGACTTGTATTATTATCTGATAATGAAAAATTAAGTCTCTCTCACCTTATATACCAACCAATGTAGCTAGTATTTCCCCATTACTAAGTCCCCCCTCTCTTACACAATGCTTGAAAAGATGTCATTTGAATGCTTTACTGGTGTAAGAAGTATTATAGGAAAACTCTACCAATGGTAGATATTGGATCCATTTCTTGGGTTCATAGTAGCAATATGCTCTAAGAATATCTTCAATGACATAGTTAACTCTCTCCGTTTGGCCATCAGTTTGAGGGTGATAGGCTGTACTGAAGACGTGGATCTAGTAGTATCTTGATCTCAATTCAATTTTGGAGAAGATTTTTTCTCCCTGCAATCGATCAAGTAACTCGTCTATCCTTGAGATAAGATACTTATTTTTTATTGTTACTTGGTTCAAGCCTCTATAATTGGTGCAAAGGCGAAGTGTACCATCCTTCTTCTTCTGGAACAAGACTAGAGCCCCCCAAAGAGAACTATTGGGGCATATGTACCCTTGGTCCAATAGCTGTTTGAGTTGTTCTTTTAACTCGATAGCTTTAGGAATAGACATCTTGTAGGGCCTTTTTGCAGCTTGTGCAACACCTAGCATCAAATTAATCTCATGATCCGCTTCCCTAGGCAGTGGTAATTCTATCAATTCTTCCAGGAATACATCTGTGTACTCTTGTAACCATGACGGTTCTTCATTGGAATCCTCTACCTATTCTAGCTTGTTTAGCTTGATCATATAGATATGTAATCCTTTCCTTATCCCTTGAGCTATTCACGTTGCCTTGGCTAGCTGGATCTTTGGTTTACTAGCTTCTTCTTGAGTTGTAACTAACTCACCTTTAGGATTCTGAAATGAGATTTGACCCTTCCCATAATGGATGTGAGCATCGTTGGGGACTAGCCAATCCATCCCGAGTAGACACTCATGGACCCCTAGACTCATTACTCAGAACTTAACAGATGTGGGCTCTTCTCTGAGTAGAAATTTCACCTTAGCAGTTTGTCTGGTGCAAGTAATTTCTCGCCCATTTTCTAATTCGACAAGCAAGATAAGTGCAACTACAATGGCTATTCCTAACTTTCTTGCACAAATTGGTGAAATGAAAAAATGAATACTGCCATAGTCAATTAGTGTTTTGAATTTCTTACCTTGGTAGTCTGATGGAGTTTGGATCACTGAAAATTGGTAGTTTGGCCCCTTTTATGGAGAGCGGCATGAGCTGATGCCCTCTCAATCTCAGATTCCATGGATGGGTCTTCTCCTTCATTGGTTTGCATGAGTGAGAAGGATCGAAGCTTGCACTCAAGAGCTATGGCGGGAGAGAAAGAGCAAGAAAGAGAGAGACAAGAAATGGGAACTCCAACAGTCACAATGTGTGACCGGGCCTTCCTTTATTCAAATTGTCACTAAAAGAATAAATAATAAAGTGACGGTGACGAGCGCCCGCCACTTGCAGTGTGCAGTGGCGATGACTGTCAGTGTAGTAATACACGGGCGGCTAGGCGGAGGCGCCTTTACCCCCAACAACCTCCCACTTAAAGGCGAATATGCCCTAGTAAGGAGTGAAAAGAAAAAGAAAAAGACAGTACAACATGTACAACAGGATGAGAAAAGACATCATCTCATCCCACGCCCATCAACCTCCTAAGGAAGGCAAAGCACACTGTAGAGAGGCTTTTTGTGAGCAGATATGCAGGATTCTGGTCAGTTGAGATCTTGACAAGGTCAACAGACTTGTCCTCAACAACCCCATGTATGAAGTGATACCTCACCTCAATGTGTTTCATCTTCACATGGAAGACCGGATTCTTAGCTAAGTGAATAACACTCATAGAATCTGAATGTAGTGTAGGGGTAGCATCAATACCAAGGTCAGCAACCAAATGACCTAACCAAATGACATCCTTGCAAGCCTCAGTGGGCTGCAACATACTCGGCCTCTGTAGTAGAAAGGGCTATGCATTTCTATACCCTGGACATCCAAGAAACATCACCTCCAACATAGGTGAATACATAGCCGAAAGTGGACTTCCTACTATTTGCATGTCCTGCATAATCAGAGTCAGTGTACCCCATGACTCCTGTATCCTGGCTGCCATAGCATATGCACATATCTGCAGTGACCTTCAGGTACCTCATGATACCCTTCACGGCATTCCAATGCTTCTTGCTAGGTGTAGCCATATAACGTGCCACAAAACCAACTGCAAAGGCAATATCTGGACGAGTGGCGATCATGGCATACATAAGACTGCCCACTGCGGATGCATAGGGAATCTTGGCCATCTCGGCCCTCTGCTCATCTATCTGTGGACAATCAGCCTGTGATACCTTCACATAAGAAGGCAATGGACAACCAATAGGCTTTGTGTCCTGCATGCGGAAGTGCTCAAGGACTTTATGGATGTACTCCCTCTGTGACAAGTAGAGAAGTCCCTGATGCCTGTCTCGTCTAATGCATATACCAAGTATGTGAGCGGCCTGTCCCAAATCTTTCATCTCAAAGCTCTTCTTGAGCTGAGCCTTAAGAGCATCTAGCTCATCATGAGCTTTCCTTGCTATCAGCATATCATCCACATAGAGTACCAAAATCAATAAAGAACCATCATGGGCTTTCTTCATGTAAAGACACGGATCCATAGCACTCCTGCTGTAGTCCTGTGACTGCATAAAGGCATCAAACTTATGATACCACTCCCTAGGTTCTTGTTTCAAGCCATAAAGACTTTTCTTCAATTTGCACACTAGGTGCTCCCTGCCAGGCTCTGCAAAGCCCTTAGGCTACTCTATATAAATCTCATCATGCAAGTCCCCATGTAAGAAAGCCATCTTGACATCTATCTGGTATAAATCCAAGTCAAGCTGAGCAACCAAAGCCAAGACTAAGCATAGGCTAGTCATCTTAACCACAGGAGAAAAGACCTCATCAAAGTCCATACCATGTTCCTGCTTAAACCCTTTGCTACCAATCTAGCCTTGTATGCCGGCTTGGGGTGTCCAAGGGTACTTTTTAGCTTGTACACCCACTTGCATGGCAAAGCCTTCTTGCCCGTAGGCAAGGAAACCAAATCCCAAATGTCATTCTTATGCAAGAAGTCTATCTCAAACTACATAGCCCACTCCCAGGAGTGACTGTCACCCCTGCGTATAGCCTCATCATAACTGAAAGGCTCTCCTGCATCTATAACCAAGACATAATGCATCGAGGGCTGAAATCTATCAGGTGGACATCTGTCTCTAGTAAACCATCTCATGGTAGGCTCTGCTGCCTATCCAGCTACTTGTCCAATACCCTGACCATGAGCATCTGCTGCAGCTGTAGGCTGTCCAGCTGGCTATGCAAGAGCTCTCGACTCCTGAAATATGACCCTGCGGATCTCAACAACTCTCTCAGGCTTCTGATGCATCTTGTCTTCATGGAAGACTACATCATGACTGCGGATGACTTTTCGCATCGCCTGCGGATCCCAGAGACGGTAAGCCATCTCGCCTGCATCCCCATAACCAAGGAAAATGCATTTGACACTCTTAGGATCCAGCTTACTTCTCTTGTCCCTGGGCACATGGCAAAATGCCTCACATCCAAAGACATGGAGATGCACATAAGAGGGAGGTTTTCCAATCCATACCTCCTCTGCAACTTGGAAATGCAAACCACTAGAAGGTGATCTGTTTATGACATGCACAGTTGTACTAACTGCCTCAGCCCAAAAGCTCTGTGATAGGGCTACATGGCTAAGCATACTACGTGCATGCTCTTGGATGGTTCTATTCATCTGCTCAGCCAAACCATTCTGGGGGGGGAGGTGTAGGGGGCGGTCAACTGATGCTTAATACCCCTCTTAACACATAACTACTCAAAATCACGTGAGACATACTCACCCCCATTATCTGTCCTTAGGCATTTTAGCCTATACCCAGACTGGTTCTCAACCAATGCAAGCCATCTCTGAAACATAGCCAAGTCATCGGATTTCAACTTAATGGGATAAGCCCAAAATTTTTGAAAAAAATCATCTATGAACATAACAAAATACTTTGCACCACCCATAGACTGACAAGGCATGGACCCACTGACATCCGAATGTACCAATGCCAAGGGCTCACTCATGTGTGGCCTACCAGACTTCTTATACGTAGACCTAGTCTGCCTGCATAAAGGCAATGCTCACATGAATCAAAACATGCATAATCAAGGAGCGGTAAGTACTGCAGACCAGAAAGCATTTTCATTCCCTTCAAAGAGATATGGCCCAAACGGGCATGCCAAAGAGATACATGTGGGATAGAACACCATAGACAAAACATGATCAAGAGAAGAAGCAGATACAATCAAGGGATAGAGGTTGCCAGCCTTGGCACCTCTCGCAATCACAAGTCTACCATGAATGGAGTCTCCAAAAGATACATGATAACCTGCGTCATCAAGCTATCCAGTTGATAGGAGACTGTGTGTCAAAGCAAGTACATGACGTATATCCTACATAACAAAACTACTGCCAAAAGGAAACTACAACCTAACATCACCAATGCCCACAATATCAAGAGAGTTGTCATCACCCAAGCGCACAGAACTCGAAACAGTACGATATGAATGAAACCACTCTCGGCAAGGTGTCACATGAAAGGATGCACCTGAGTCCAAGAGCCAACACTATGCATACATAGAGTGTATCTCTGTCATCTGCGAAGCACTAAAAGAAGCTGCAAGGATATAATCATCATCATCAACATCCTCAGGCTGCGTAACATTGATCTCTTCAATTTTAACACTGGACTTTGCAGGCACTATGTTGTGATCAAAAGACTTATCCTGCACTTTGTCTTTCCCCTTATCTTTGCGCCTTTCATTGCGCAGTTCATGGCATTGTGGCCTAATATGTCTCTTTTTCCCATAATGGTGACAAGTAACATCTTCATTCCTGCCACGGGATTTGCTACGTGACTTCCCACGAGACTTGGACCGAGATTTCTAATAATCCCGTCCACGGCCACTGCCACTGCCACTGCCATGCTTTCCATACCCATCATTCCTGCCTCTAACTATCATAGCATGTGACACACGAGAGGCATCCAAATTCTTACGATTAACCTCTTCTTGCAGAAGAGCACTCTCAACATCAGATCATTTCAAGGTAGCAGTAGATGCACATAATGCAGTGTGGAATACATCCCATGACTCATTAAGAGTACCAAGCAAGAAAAGAGGAGTGACATGCTTTGTAAAAGTGATGTCTTGCAAAGTCAAGTTCTTGAGTATAGCATGGAACTGGCTCAAGTGAGCAGACATAGTCACATTCTTCTTCATGCACAGATCCATAAGCTGCTTCAACCAATACATCTGACTCGCTGGACTTTTCTTGTCATAGAGATTCTTGATTTTATCCCACAACTGCCATGCACTCTGTTCTTCCTCAAATACATTGTAATGAACCTGTTTTGTGAGAGATAATATAATAGTGGACTTGCATAACTTATCAAGCTCAAGCCATTCCTCATCTGGCATAGTTACAGGCGGATGCCCGCTCAACTTCAAAGGTTTGATCTGCGATTTCTGCACCAACACCTGCCAAATTTGGCTCTTCCAATATAAGTAATTCGTACAATCAAGCTTAGTGATGTTGAAAATAGCATGATTAGTGGATGAACTTGCCATAATGCAGGCTGGAAGATTGTAGATAGTTTAAAACTGCTTGCTGTTTATTGCAGAAAATGACCAAAAA
Organism: Lygodium microphyllum; assembly: GCF_053477565.2. Lineage (NCBI taxonomy): Eukaryota > Viridiplantae > Streptophyta > Polypodiopsida > Schizaeales > Lygodiaceae > Lygodium > Lygodium microphyllum. The sequence continues at coordinate 83,960,666 of NC_141158.1, forward strand.
ATCACCAAAATCGAGAGAAAAATGGCGAGAAAAGTGTAACTATAGCTACTTTCCACCAAGTACTAGTGAAAGTACATCATTTCACAATATTTCAGCATGAAAAATCCATATCAGTTTGGATTTATATGCTTGCTGTAATAAATGACAGCAGGGTATTGTGAGAAGCAATTGCTAACCAAATCACGGCACCAAGTCAAGAAATGACAGCCAAGACATGACCAGCCATAAACGGGCATAAATTAGCACCAAACAGTCATCAAGAACCTGAGCAAACATCCAAAAATGTCACCAAAGCATCCGTCAGTGAGTAGGAATACCTGCTGGACAATAGGGCAAAGTATATATAACACTGGCAAGACCTGACACCAGTAGGTGTATGCTCACAAGAGTGCAAAGCCCAAGCTCAGGTCAAAAGCAATTCCAAGCTATCAGTGCATGAACCATGCAACATGTAAGTGTAAGAGATCCCAAAGTCTCAAGTATCTACAAAATGCTCAAATAGCATAAACCTCATGCTCAATGTCGGTCAAGCATACAAGACACTCCCACTGGCTCAAAAGGTTGATAAACGAGCTCAACAGCTCAAGCAAACCAAGTCAAAGTACCAAAGACAGTTAATCAAGACAATGCCTCAATAACATCCAAGGTCGTAATGAAAAAAGCCAAGTCGTATCGAAAAAATCCAAGTCAATGTCCAACTGCTCAAAGGAATACTCAAATGAATGTCGAGACGAGCTCAAACAACTGTCATCCATAGCCAAAGCATAAAGCATTCACCAAGACATCATAACCTGTACTGGGTAGCCTAGGCATAAAGCATGTCATAGATGAAACGCCAGCTGTAAAGAAGTGACAGTCAAACCCAAATCAAGCTCTAATCTCAGCTCAAAAGCATTCTCGAGCATAAACAAGACATGTGGCACAGTCCAAATACATCATGACATCATACCGAGTAGCCGGAAGCACCCCGTGACCAATAGGCATAACCCAACTGTAGCATAAATAGCTTCAGACCTGAAGTTTCCAGTAGCATATAACCTTTGTAAAATGAGAAAATCAGTGCTCAATCCAAGCTTAAATCATACGCAAACCATAGGCATACATTCCCGTATGTATAGGCACCAACCGGGCATAATCGAGCATCAAATGCCAATACCTGTAAGCATAAAATTGAAGTAACAGAGGTGGCTGCCCTGTTTTGGACAGATCTGGAATCATTCAAAATAGTCAATGGCTGAGCTAAATCAGCTCCAAATGCGTCTCACATAAGAGACATAACATCCACAAGTGATTCGGTATCAATGGACATCAGTAGAAGCATCACATAAGCCATAGGCATACAAATACATGCTGTCTCACACCTGAAATCTGTTGTAGAATATTATGTCATCAGAACTTGGAAAATCTAACATTATCATCGCGTCCGGATCATGCCAAAACCCCAACTTAGACTTTTACCTTGCCTGAATCGGGTTTCGAATGCCTGAGATATGACAAAAAGAGTGATTTTTGGGCCAAATTTTGAAACAGGCGCAAAAAAAAAAACGTGAGCTAGCTGGGGGGGTCTGCTATCCCACATGTCAACAATGGGGCCCAAAGGGGACACAAATGGGGGCCAAAGAAGGCCAACACCGAGCCTCAGCAAGCCTTGATAGGCTGGAAGCAAGATCCAGGTGAAGGAAGCTCCAAGAGGTGTGAGCTATGGCTGCCCACAACCTATGAAAACCCTATTCACCTAGACCTGTGGACTGAGATAAATCTCTGAAATAATAAAGCAATACCTCAATGTCAATGCCCTGATGGTGCCTCAATAGGCCAGGAAGAAGCTCGGGAAGCCGGGGAGTGACCCAATGCAAGTGGGGAGTCGATGGGAAGCTAAGAATGCCACAAGCCAAGCTCAAGAGCCAAAAGCCATGCTTTGATACCAGTTGAAAGGTGAGAAGGATAGAAGCTTGCACTCGAGAGCTATGGCGGGAGAGCAAGAGCAAGAAAGAGAGAGACAAGAAATGGGAACTCCAATAGTCACAATGTGTGACCGGGCCTTCCTTTATTCAAACTGTCACTAAAAGAATAAAGAAATAAAGTGATGATGATGGGTGCCCGCCACCTGCAGTGTGCACTGGTGGTGACTGTCAGTGTAGTAATACATGGGCGGCTAGGCGGAAGCACCTTTACCCCCAACATGAGGGTGGCTCCACTCTCTCAAGAATCTATAATGAATTTAAATTCCACTCCAGCTTCCGTTAACTCCATGATGGAAATTTTTTGCACAATCCTCCTATCACTTGCCTTGATATCATTTGGAAGCCCCATACTTTGGGGTAGAAAATACCCTCCATATATCCCCTTTCTCTGGAATCAGAATCCTCATAGTTGAATTTACATTCAGTTGGTAACATCCAATAATTCTTGGATGGTAATTGCCCTAATTTTCAACTTTTAGATTAGGGTTTCTTGTTTTGAGATCACAAGATCTAAATGATTCAATCTAAGATCCAAATTGATCATTTGGTAACCATATACTTTCTTAGAACTCTATCAAGGTTTCTAAGTTTTCCCTAGGGGTTTCATTCCCTCAAGATTTCATGACAGAAATCTTTCATTCATCTCTCCTACGAGCCAAGCCCTTCGCAATCTTTGAGTAATTGTGAGCATCGAATGCCACATTGAGAATTGTCTTTCTTTCATGTGGATATGACATTTGAATTTTTCGCTTCGAGATCGAGTTATATCATGGTCTAAAATGATACCTCTAAGAGTGTTATTGGACTTATCATGAGCTAAATGCTGAGGTAGAGATCTGTGACCGTATTGATTTGATTCTAAGTTTAAACCCTAACTTTAATACCATCTAGGGATTCACTTAACGAATTCCTTCTTACGATTGAATTTAACAATTTGTATACACATCTTGAATCTATCTTTTAAGATGAATGTCTATCATGTAGTGCAACCAAATCTATCTACGATTCCTTGCAAATCAAGATGCAAGTTTTTCTTGATTTCATGATACAATGCAAGACTTCCATTCCTTGAAAATTCATTCAATGAATTTATGCAAGTCATAAATTGTGACTTACATTTTTAAGTGCAAAGTAAATGAATCCATCATGCATCATGTAAACGCAAGCTAACTTTCTTTAATGGTTTATGAGATGCAATCCTTCGCAAGAGCTCATATATTTACATATCAGTAATCTAAGGTGCATTCTCAAAATTTGTGCTTACTAATCAGCTTAATATTGCGATCAACCCATAAATGTTAATCAACCCGTAATTAACATGACCATCATGAATTAGATTCGAACATGTGCATCTACCTTTCAATTTATACAATTTATGCGATGCAAAAGTATGATTCTTTCCCATGATAATTACGATCTATCGTTCCATTCATAGGACAAGGCACCGTAGTGGTACCTGTGTTTGGAGTGACAAGTTTGTATTTATACCCACCGATAGCCTATTCGTGTTTGCGGTAGCATCTTGCCCAAACCCCCTTCCATGGTTGCGGCCTTCCTGACCACTTGGAAGAATCTGCATTTTGAGGCCATTCATGAGCTTGGAATGCAGGGTTGGAGGCAGGAATAGATTTGAAAATATCACGATCCGAAGAAGATAGTGATATCAGTGATTATGACTTTGACCGAATGATCTCCCACCTTCTCTTTTCATGGTACAGCCCTTTTTGCAGGAATTTCCTACAGCTCCGCTTGAATAAACTCTTCTCTAACTGCTTATAACAAAGTGTATGAAGGAAATCATTTTTTAATTTAGAAATGATAATTAGAAAATTCTATAATAAATTTTAGTAAAAACTAAAAAATAAAAAAATTACTTGAAGATTTTTTTTAGAGTTTACAAATTATGTAAATATAGAAAAAGTGAAAATTATATCAAGAATCTTTTTTTAGAGCTTTATAAATTATGTAAATGTAGAAAAACTAAAAATTACATCAAAAATATTTCTTTTAGCATTTACCAATTATTTCAATAGATCGAGAATTATTTCCTTAGTATTTATAAATCATGTAGGTATAGAAAAATAATTTTTCTTGGCATTTATAATTCATTTAAAGTGATTTAAGATAGTTAAAGTAGGTGATTAAAAATTATTGATTAGAAGTATCCTTTTTAGAGAAAATTCCACCATTATAAACTAACTCAAAATTATGGCATACATAGCTCATTGGAAATTATTAAATCGAATACATAACTATTTTAAACCTAGAATATTCAAACAAATTCACTTTGCTAACATAACAAAGTGAAATATGAATCCTAGATGATGAGATAACCAAAAGAGAAATATAATTCTCATTTGAGAAAAATTATTAAGAAAAAAATACTTGCCTTGTTGACTCATGTAGTTGTCAAGGAAAAGTTGTGATTCAAAGGTTCTGACTTAGTTCCACAAATTGGGATAAATTTTAACTATTTTCCAATCTATAAAACTTTAGAAAATTATTCAAGACTCATAATAAGGTCAAGCGACCAACCTTTAACAAGGGTTACGAGCAAGATTGTGAACAACGGCTAATGATAACTAAGAAAAGATCCAATGAAGCAAGATAATCAAAATTTAGATCTTGAAAAGGGGACTTAGAAAATAAAAACGTGAAAGAAAATTAGGAGAAATGTGAGAAGCTAGAAAGAGGACCAAGCTAAGTTGAAAAGAATTACTGCTAAGTTAACTTGCTCTAATTGCCTCCCTATTTGTGTAGAAATATTTCTTGAGGAAGAATTGCTTGTGCTTGTAATGGTGCATACAACTTTTACTTGATGCACTTGGGAAAATGATTGAATTGAAGCAAAATCCTAATGTACTGAGTTTGTAATAGAATAAAAAGGAAAGCACACTAGACCTCTCTTAAGGCTAGTTGTGGGTCCCTTTTTCAAAGGGAATTAGCTTGTCACCTCGGAGAGTTCAGACCAACCTCGATGGTGAGAGGTCACTCAATAGGGAGTTCCCTAGGGGTGGGAGGAGTTTAGTGTAACATGTCCGCTAGGGACACGTCTTAGCAACCCATCAGGAAGAGAGTTTAGAAAGCACCACCCTGGCACTCGCAAGGAATATCACAAGGTTTGCGATCTAGGTCTTCCCGATTCTGCGCCGAGCAGAAGTATCCAGCCGTTCCCACTTAGGATTGACCTGAAGTCGAGGTTCCTTTCCTATCAGCAAAGTCTCTAGGAAGTAGCTAGCGCCGAGCTCCAAATGAACCACTTTGCATAGGAACAATAGAGTCAAAGTAGATTTATGCTGCACTTGGTTCATGGAGAATGGGAAACGAGAGGGATGTGAAGCTCAACCTCTCTGCCCATAAGGCATAGTCCCATTTCGTTCCCCTAAAACAGCATAAATTGGGATTCTAACTCTACTGACGCTAGGTCTTCATAGTCTCGTTATCACGTCTTTTGAGAAAAGTTTCCAGCTAATCGGGACCACTCTTCCGTAGGACGGACCGAAGTCACATCCACCACACTTTCCTCGGTTTGCTTAGTTATCTAATTACCTAACACATTATGTTTGACATGCAAAAGCAGCTTCCTTCGTTAATCAATTTAAACACAGGTTCCTTCATGTAACTTAGGCACTGACACAAAAACAATATCAAGCAAGTTCCGTTTTCAAATATATCTTATCTTTATTTATCATAGTCCCGGAATACATCAAGTATCATTCCTGAAGGCTATCCTAGCAATCAACAAGATTGTTGCTCTAAGTACCGCCCATAGACTAGTACACGGGCCTCGAGATCCCATCTCGAGTCACGTCGGCCTCTTGTGTGGGATTTGGAGGCAAGGAATTTACAGCTAGAGCCTCCACTGGCACCCAAGCGTCCTCCCGCTCCAAGCAGCACCCACAGAGAGACCTCTCGCGGCGGTGGGTTCGGTCCATATACCCAGCACGGCTAAAAACCCCCTTAGATAGGGCCAGGCAGGCAGTCGAAGGTAACTAAACCTGCCTCTCCCTCCAGGCTTTTAACCTGAAGCATTAAGTGTTTTTCCTTGAATTAGTTCCTTGAGCAAGGAAGTTTAAACAATGTACCTAAGTATACAATCACGATCATTTCGGAGGTCATTTGTACGACCAACTGCTAAGGTGTGATTCCCTTCTCTCGAATGCTCCCAGCATTCAATCCTAGATCGTTTACGACTTGGCGAGATTCCAAGGGCTTGGCAAGCTAGGTTGCCTGTTTCCCCTTTTCCTTTGGGTTAGGGTTTGTACCCTACCGACCCTAATTATCCTTACCTTAGGTCTCCTTGCAAGATAGATCATGGACAACCCCATTGTCCTTGGTTGGTCAACTTGCTGGTTATCTCCTAGATCCCTTGTAGTACCTATGTACCTTTATCTTTGATCTTAATTGATCAAGATTGTCTATCCCCTTGACCATGGTTGGTCAAAATGTTTCTATTTAGAATAGTCCTACTCTATCTTAAGTATAGTCTTCTTAAGCCCTCTTAATAATTCTCACAGGCGCTTAAGCTTTTACCTATCCCTCTTGAAGTCATCGAGGACTTTGACATGGGACTCATGGATCTCAGTCCCATTTGGTAGATTACAAACAACGTTGAATTTTCCCAACAACTTTAATGCACGCAACATAATGACATGCCTTCATTTCAGTGCTTACAATTTTGATATAATCCATACGATATTTTATGCCACACATGCGAAGGTACTTTCTATGCATGCAATCTTAACATTATCCTCTATGTAATTATTTACACGATCTATAACCTTCTTGAATGATCTAACTTTATGTGATCATTGTATGAGTCTAGCTGCACTTTAATCTTTTCTGCAAATTATTACATGTACCTTAGAATCCTTCTTGCGATACGAACATGCACTTTGTTTCTTTCAATGTCCTCTGAAATGCATTTTAAGTAAGAACTTGTGCAAGGAGCAATGCACTTTAGGCAGGAATTCATGCAAGACGTTTTGGTAATTTACGATGCAATTATCTAATCAATTTCACCTATTATGATGTCATCTCGCAATGGAAATTATCTTGTTTGTTACATACATCACAACTAAGTTCATCCCTAGTAAATTATCAAACACGCAATTAATGTGATGCATATGAATATGATTTTTCACTGTGACAATTATAACCTATGATTTAATAATAAAGCAACCTGGGTTTGGAGTGATGCTTGATTCCAGCGGTATTGATGCCTGATGAACCGTTCACGGTTGCAGTGCCACCTTGTTTTGAACCTCTGTCACACTTGTAGGGTTTCCGGCCATCCTTGTGGAACTACGCTTCGGGGCCATACTCGAAGACGCATGTATGAGTGATAGAGTTCTCGCTCTCTCCTATGCAAGATTCTCGCCGCCTCTCCTTGAGTGGGGAAAGAGATTGAAGGGGGAGGGCGTATTTCCAAAGATACCAAGAGGGGTGTTTGACCTCTCTTTAAGGAGGGGGAGAAGAAGCTTCTAGAAGCTTCTCTCTCTCTCTCTCTCTCTCTCTCTCTCTCTCTCTCTCTCTCCTTCCTCTTCTTCTTCTTCTTCTTCTTCTTCTCCTCTATTCTCTCCCTCTTCTTCTTCTTCTTCTTCTTCTTCTTCTTCTTCTCTCTCTCTCTCTCTCTCTCTCTCTCTCTCTCTCTCTCTCTCTCTCTCTCTCTCTCTCTCTCTCTCTCTCTCTCTCTCTCTCTCTCTCTCTCTCTCTCTCTCTCTCTCTCTCTCTCTCTCTCTCTCCCTCCTTCTTCTTCTTCTTCTTCTTCTTCTTCTCTCTTCTTCTTCTTCTTCTCTCTCTCTCTTCTTCTTCTTCTTCTTCTTCTTCTTCTTCTCTCTCTCTCTCTCTCTCTCTCTCTCTCTCTCTCTCTCTCTCTCTCTCTCTCTCTCTCTCTCTCTCTCTCTCTCTCCTTGTGATAATGATGATGGGGGGGTGGGTTTGTCGCCTACGAGGGGGGGCTGCTCTGTTCCACGAGGAAGGGGGCGTGATGTAGGCAATCAGGGATGGGACTGCCGTCGATGACCACAGGGGGGTACTGTCTTCTAGCCCCATGAGGGGGGCTCCCTTTTATAGAGGGGGAGGAGGGCTTCACGAGGGGAGGGAGACGGTCGTTAACAGTTGCCACCCTCCACCTGGGGGGCTACATGTCCCCCTCTCATTACTCACCCTCTCTCTCTCTCTCTCTCTCTCTCTCTCTCCCTAATGTGTGGTCGACGGGGACAGAGAGGGAGAGTAAAAAAATTTATCCTAAATTTAAAAATTTTAAGGGGGGGATTCTCATGGGGGGAGACACGGGGGATGTTACATCCTCTCCCCCTTAGAGGAGTTGAGATGTCCTCATCTCAAGAAGACCTAGGGGTATTGTTGGTTGAGAGTATTTTTGTCCATCCAGGTGGCATCGTCTTTTGGATAATCTTTCCACTGGATGAGGCATTCTCTCAAGGTCCTTGATCTCAAATGCCTCTCCCTAACCTCTAGGATTCTATCAAGCCGTAGCTCAAGGACTCCTTGGCTAGGCATTACAATTTCCTAATCATCAAGTACATGGTTCGGATTAGGTAGATACTTTTTCAATAGGCTAACGTGGAATACATTATGAATCTTTAGAGTTGCGGGCAGCTGTAGTTTGGAAGCATTAGGCCCTAGGCACTTTGTGATCTTATAAGGTCCACAACACCTCGGACTTAGCTTCTTGTAGTCTCCCAAGGATAGTGAACTCTTTTTAGGGCATACACGGATGAAGACCATATCACCTTCGATGAAGATTCTATCTTGCCGTTTCAAGTTAGCGTAAGCCTTCTGTCTATCCTTGGCAGCTTGGATGTCTTGTCTTATTGATTTGATTTGATCATCCATGTCTTCCAGCATTTGCCTTAAAGCTTCTACCCTCAAAGTTGGATGTGAGAAGTTCGAAGGGGTATGACAACCATACCCATACAATGCTTGGAAAGGGGTCATCTAAATACACTGTTGGTAAGAAGCATTGTAGGCAAACTCAACCAGTGGTAAGTATTGAATCCACTTTTTGGGTTCGCAGCAGCAATATGCCCTAAGCATATCTTCAATGACTTGATTGACTCGTTCTGTTTGACCATTAGTTTGGGGATAGTAAGCTGTATTGAAACAGAGTTGAGTACCAATAGCCTCAAAGATAGCCCTCCAAAAGTGTGATGTGAAAAGAGAGTCACGATCACTAATGATTCTTCTGGGTAACCCATGAAGCTTGAATATTTCCTTGATGAATCATCTTGTGATGTTTGAAGCTTTATAGTTCATCTTGATAGGGATGAGATGTGCGACCTTGGTGAGCATATGTATTACAACCATAATAGAGTTATATCCTCCCTGAACTTGGGGTAAACCAACAATGAAGTCCATACTAATGAACTCCCATTTCATTTGGGGAATGTCAAGTGGTTGCAATTTCCTAGGCATTTTAACATGTTATGCCTTAATGCGTTGACAAGACAAACATTCCGTGACATATTTGAGTACGTCTCCCTTGAGCCTTTCCCAATAATAGCTCTTTCTTACCGCATTAAGGATCTTGGTATAACCAGGATGTCCTGAGAAAGGGGAGTCATGGGCTTTCTATAGTATCTTATGCTTGAGTGTTTGGTTTGCAGGGATACATAATCTTGTCCTAAAGTAGACAAGCCCACTACTGATGGAGAATTCTTGATACTTCGTTTTTAGCTTCGGGTCTTGATCCTTGATGGGGATCTCCCTTAGCATTTTCTAATAGACTCGGTCATGATATGCCTTTTCTTTTGCTAGCTCAAGAATCGGGTTGTTTGGCATTGATACCTTTGTGGCTAGAGACCTTGCTATTGATGGATCTTGTAAAATGAGAGAATTTAGAAATGACTTGCGACGACTGAGTGCATCAACAACTACATTCTCTTTTCTAGGCCTATATTTGATTTCAAAATCGTATTCTTCCAGCACTTTGATCCATCGACGTTGCCTCATATTAAGCTCATTTTGGGTGAAAATCCATTTAAGACTCTTGTGGTCCGTTACTAAGGAAAATTTGTTACCTAGCAAGTAATGTCTCCAAAGTTTGAGAGCATGGATGACAAGTAATAGCTCTCCAGGTCGTGGGTAGCATAATTCTTTTCATGGCTCTTTAATTTTCTTGAAGAATATGCTACAGGATTACCTTCTTGCATAAGTATACATCCTAAAGCAAGTGAGCTAGCATCAGTTACCACTTCAAACTCCTTACTAAGATCAAGAAGTTTCAGGATGGGTACTGATACTAAGCTTTGCTTTAGTTTGTCAAAGCTGGTGTGTTCAGCAGGTGACCATACAATTGCTACTTGCTTCTTTAGTAGATCAGTCAGAGGTGCTGCAATCAAAGCATAATCTTTGATGAAAGTTCTGTACCACCCTGTCAACCCAAGAAAACTTCGTATTTCTTTGACAGAAGTTGGTGATGGCCATTCCAGAACGTCTCAGCTAGATCTACTGAAATTCCTTCTGCTGATACAATGAATCCTAGATATTGAATCTGTCGCTTGAAAAATACACACTTCTTCTTCTTGGCATAAAGCTTATGTGCTCTCATTGTTTCAAGAACAATGCAAAGCTGGGGTGTTGAGATATCGAGCTCCACTCGTGATACGCCAGGGTGACCGTTGTGTATTTATGTCACCGACTTGTCAGTTGCAGACGCGGTTGGTACACCGCCCATGAATAATAGCTACATGATAGCTATCCTTATCTACTCTAGTTCGTGGCTTAGTTCGTATGCCACCTTAGTTAGTTGAGTTTGGTTTGAGACCCATATTTAGGGTTCTTCTATTTCTTTGTAAGAGAGTTCTTTTTGGCTTACACAACTAAGAAGAGGAAAACTGTTTTCAGCCTCCACCCTTGTGTGTCTTCCCCCATTGTGCAAGCAAGAAAGCTTCAAGCGAGACTCCTTCCTTCTTTCCCACAATCTTGACATGGTATCAGAGCCTTGTTCATGGTAAGGAGCTCAAGAAAGCAAGCCAAGCTCGCGGTGGTCTGGTAAGAGGAGCAGTGTTGCTTTCATTTTCTGTTTTGGGAGCAAATCTCTGCAGGTAGCACAGCCGGAAATTGCAGGAGTGCATTGTCTCAGGTTGAGACGCCTTTCGCGGTGAAGCAAGAGGGCAGTATATGCTGCGGGAGATGGCTTTAGCCCTTGGCGACCTTGTTTTTTTTATTTGAGGCCATTTCGGGGCCTGTTTTGCAGACGGAAGTTTTCTGCACGCACTCAGGAAAAGGCTCAGTTTTATGCTGTGCAGCCACTGTTCTACAGGTCGGTGAAAAGTTACTGTAGAAATTGCATCGTATTCTTGTGCGCAGAGACATTGGGAGTTTCAGAATCATCCGTGGTTCCTGTTTATGCAAAATCGTCACTAGGAAGTGACTGTGTGGTCAAATACCACTTTCGCCAGTTTTGCAGATTTGCCCTTGTGAGGGTGAAGCTGTGTTTTTTGCAGTGACAGAATTTCTTGCAGTATTCTGTAATGGCGTCTGATTCTCTTTCACAGATTGTCACTGAAAAGCTTGACAAGAACAACTTCCAAGCATGGAAGTTTAGAATGACGAATTTCCTTATGGGAAAAGGATATTGGGAATTTGTTGCAGGAAATGAAGAAGAACCAGTTCTTCCTGATGTTCCCAATCAACAACAAATGCAGGCATTTAAAACATGTCATGAGAGAGCCAGGAAAGTTATGTACTGGCTGTCTATCAGCATTTCAGACTCTATGATTGTGCATATTCAGGATGCAAGTACGCCAAAGGAGGCATGGGATACTTTGTCAAAAATGTATAGCACAAATACGCAAGCCAGGAAAATGCAGCTCAAGCAAGAGTTGCACAATGTGCAAAGAGAAAATATGAGCATCAACGACTACCACATGAAGGTGAAGAAGATTGCAGATGCACTTGCTTCCATTCGGTCGCCAGTGGAAGATGATGATTTAGTTTCTGTGACCTTGAATGGTCTAGGAAAGGATTATGCACAGTTTCGGACATCCATTTCAGTTCGTGAAAGATTTCCTGATTTTGAGGAGTTGATTGCTCTTCTAATTTCTGAGGAACAGAGAAATGGTGGTGCATCTTCTTCAGGAGGAACTTCAAAAGAAGCTGTCTTCTACTCAAATGCTGGAAGAGGTAGAGGCAGAGGTAGAGGAGGTCGATTTGGAGGCCGTGGCAGAAATCAGAATATGCAGCAGACTCAAGAAAACCAGTCCTATGGAGGAGGACGTGGTAACTCTAGAGGCAGGGGGAGCCAAAGAGGTCGTGGTGGATGGCAAAGAGGCCAAAATGCAAACAGTAATGTTGAATGCTACTACTGTGGTAAAATGGGTCATATGGCTAAAGACTGCTATAAAAAGCAGAATGACATCATGAATGGAAAACTGCAACAAGGGAATTATGCATCTTCTAGTAGACAGGGTGATGACAGAAATGAGCACTTGTTTATGGTGCAGCACATGAACAATTCTATGACAAGTGCAGAAGAAAGCAATGAAGTATGGTATGTTGACTCAGGTGCATCAAACCACATGACAGGTCATGCAGAATGGATGGAGGATGCAAGGAAAATGGAAAAACCAGGATTTGTGGAGACTGGTGATGATACTGCGCATCCTATTGTGCAGATTGGAAAAATTCCCTTATCTATGCAGGATGGGAAAAAGAAATACCTGTCCGATGTATTTCATGTCCCGAATATCACCAAGAATCTGGTTTCTATTGGTCAAATGGTTGAACAGGGCTTGCAGGTCAGATTTAATCCTCATGGATGCTTTGTTGAGGATATGAAAAATAAAGGTCGCTTGATAGCAAAAGGAAAGAAGAAGGGCAGAATGTTTACATTGGATGCAGACATGCCTGAATTGAGTGCAGCAATGTTTGCACATGGGATCGGTGTAGTTGCAGATATTGATATCTGGCATAAACGCATTGGTCATGTTAATGTACAACGACTTAAATCAATGCAGGCCCAAAATATTGTTGCAGGTTTGCCGAAATTCAAGGTTGCAGAAATGCATAAGGTATGTGAAGCCTGTCAGTTTGGAAAACAGGCAAGGAAACCATTTCCTAGACATGTTCAAGAGAGTGAGAAGCCATTGGAATTAATCCACTCTGATGTGTGGACAACTAAAGCTGCATCTCTTGGAGGCTGTCATTATTTTGTCAGTTTTATTGATGACTATAGCAGAAAAGTTTGGGTGTATTTTATGAAAAAGAAAAGTGAAGTTTTTGGGCATTTCAAAACTCTTAAAGCGATGGTTGAAAAAGAAACAGGCCTGCAGATAAAATGCCTAAGGTCAGATGGAGGGGGAGAGTACCTCTCAAATGAGTTTGCAAGGTTCCTGCAGGAGCATGGCATAAAGCAGCAATATTCATGCAGTCATACCCCACAACAAAATGGAATTGCAGAAAGAAAAAACAGGCATATTGGAGAGGTATCTCGTGCCATGCTAAATGAAAAAGACTTGCCAGATTTTTATTGGGCTGAAGCAGTTGCTACAGCAGTCTACATAATGAACAGGACACCCACTGCAGCAATACATGGAATGACTCCAGAGGAGAGGTATACTGGTAGGAAACCAGATATTTCTCATTTCAAAATTTTTGGTTGCATTGCCTATGTACATGTGCCAGATGAGCTGAGATCCAAGCTGGATCCAAAAGCTGAGAAGTGCATCTTTATTGGTTACTCTCTGCAGCAAAAAGGGTATAGATGCTATAACCCTTCTACTCGTAAGTTTACAGTGAGCAGAGATGTTGTTTTTGATGAGATGAGTAGCTGGTATAAACCAGTAAATGTGATTGATGATGTAGATGCACAAAATGGTAATGCTGCACAAAATTCACAGCAGCAGTCACAAAATATTAGTGGACCTGGAGCATCCTCTAGTAGTGATTCACATTCTTCGCCATGGACAGGCAGATTGAGATCAGGAGAATCTTCTCAAAGTAATGCAGATAGTGGTATGCAGGTATCACGAAAAGGAAAAGAGAAGGTTGATCAGCCCATGTTTGATGTGAATGCAGGTCACTCCTATGTGGATGGTGAATCCAGTGGCTCAGAACAGAGCATTGATGATGAGTTGGGTATTCCTTCTATTGTTACACCTGGAGTAAGGAAGACCAGGGATGTTTTGAGAGCACCTGGGAGTGAACCTACTTTGCGCAGGTCTACGAGAGCTAGGTATCCTGTGGATAGGCTGAAATATGATGGATTTACAGCCATTCACTATGCATATATGGTTAAAGTAATACAGGAACCAGAACCCACTTCTTTTGAGGAAGCCATGGGAAAAGAAAAATGGGAGAAAGCCATGGATGAAGAAATGGATGCCTTGGAAGCTAATGCTACATGGGAATTGGTACCTTTGCCTAAAGGTAAAAATGCAATTGGCTGTAAGTGGGTTTATAAGGTGAAACACAATGCAGATGGTTCTGTGAACAGATACAAGGCAAGATTAGTAGTCAAGGGGTATGCACAGACATATGGTATTGACTATGAAGAAACATTCAGTCCGGTTGCAAGGATGGCAACCGTAAGAGCGGTCATTGCTATGGCTACATCAAAGGGATGGTCTTTACATCAGATGGATGTAAAGAATGCCTTCTTGCATGGTGATTTGCAAGAAGAAGTATATATGGAGCAGCCGCAAGGTTATGTGCATGCTGTTCATCCTGAGTTTGTTTGCAGGTTGAAGAAAGCCTTGTATGGCTTAAAGCAAGCACCTAGAGCATGGTCTGACAAGATAGGACAGTATCTTGTCACTATTGGCTTTCAGATTTCCAAGGCAGATTTCTCACTTTATGTGAGGAAAACAGAGAAAGGTATTATGCTACTTGTCATTTATGTTGATGATTTGATTATGACAGTTGACAGTGATGAAGATATCCTTCATGTGAAAATGCTATTGAAGCAGAAGTTTGAGATGAAGGATTTGGGAGAGCTGCGCTATTTCTTGGGCATTGAGGTGATTAGATCACCAAGTGGGATACAGCTCTTGCAGAGGCAGTATGGATTGGACATGCTGTCCAAATATGGGATGACAGGCTGTAAGCCTATTTCAGTTCCTTTGGAGCAGAATGTGAAGCTGAGCACAGATGCAGGTGAGCTTCTGGAAGACCCTACTATGTACAGACGCATAGTAGGAAGCTTGATTTATATGACTATTACCAGGCCAGATTTGAGCTATGCTGTTGGATTGGTAAGTCAGTTTATGCAGGCTCCAAGGAAACCACATTTGGATGCGGCTAGACGCATACTCAGGTATGTGAAGTCCACATTGCAGTATGGACTATTTTATGAGACTGGGGTTCAGATACAGTTGCATGGATACACTGATGCTGATTGGGCTGGTAGTATTTCTGATAGACGATCTACCAGTGGATATGTGTTCTCTTTTGGGAGTGCTGCAGTCACTTGGAGCAGCAAGAAACAGCCTACAGTTGCCTTGTCGAGCACAGAGGCTGAGTACAGGGGTGTAGCAATGGCTGCATGTGAGGTAGCTTGGTTGCATAAGCTACTTTATGATATGCATCAGTCTACAGATGGGCCAGTTGTCATTTATTGTGACAACATGAGTAGTATACACTTGGCAAATAACCCAGTCTATCATGCTAGAACAAAGCACATTGAGGTGCATTATCACTATGTGCGAGAGAGGGTTTTACTAGGTCTTATTGATCTAGTTTATGTCAGCACAGAGGATCAGGTAGCTGACATATTCACGAAGGCATTGGGCGCAGAGAAGCTGCGCAAGTTCAGAGACCTGCTTGGTGTGCAGGAATTGGGATTGAGCTCGAGGGGGAGTGTTGAGATATCGAGCTCCACTCGTGATACGCCAGGGTGACCGTTGTGTATTTATGTCACCGACTTGTCAGTTGCAGACGCGGTTGGTACACCGCCCATGAATAATAGCTACATGATAGCTATCCTTATCTACTCTAGTTCGTGGCTTAGTTCGTATGCCACCTTAGTTAGTTGAGTTTGGTTTGAGACCCATATTTAGGGTTCTTCTATTTCTTTGTAAGAGAGTTCTTTTTGGCTTACACAACTAAGAAGAGGAAAACTGTTTTCAGCCTCCACCCTTGTGTGTCTTCCCCCATTGTGCAAGCAAGAAAGCTTCAAGCGAGACTCCTTCCTTCTTTCCCACAATCTTGACATGGGGTTCATGATCCTTTTCTTGTTTTGAGTAGACTAGGGTATCATCAAAAAAGACAAGTATGAAGTCATCAAGATAGGGCCTAAAGATATCCTGCATTCACCTATTGAAGATAGCAGGAGTATTCGTCAGCCCGAATGACATCACTAGGAATTTGAAGTGTCCATACCTTGTACTGAATGCAGTCTTCGGGATATCTTCTTCTTTGATCCTTATCTGGTAATATCTAGATCTGAGATTTATCTTTGAGAAAATATTTGCCCCTTGAAGACGGTCAAGTAATTCATCTATTCTTGGAATGGGGTGTTTATTTTTTATGGTTGCTTGATTCAACCCTCTGTAGTCAATGCATAGGTGAAGCGTTCCATCTTTCTTCTTTTGGAACAGCAATGGAGCTCCCCATGGAGAACTGCTAGGTCGGATGTAGCCTTGATCTAACAGTTGCATGAGTTCGATAGCTTCCAGGATGGACATCTTATACGGCCTCTCTGCTGCGACCGGTGCAACTCCTGGCACAAGTTTGATTTCGTGGTCGACTTCCCTTTGGGGAGGAAGTTATGTCAGATCCTTAGGGAATATGTCTGCGTATTCCTTTAACCATGAAGGTTCTTCTCCAGATTCCTGATTTTGATCTAGCTTATTCAGTTTAATCAGATAGACAGGTAGGCCTTTTTGAACACCTTTTATTATCTATGTTGCTTTTGCCAACTGTATTTTTGGCTCACCAGCCTCATCTTGAGTCGCAACTAGTTCCCCTTCAGAATTGCAAAAGGAGACTTTGCCCTTCCCACAGTGGATGTGGGCATCATTGGGTATTAGCCAATCCATTCCGAGTAAACATTCTTGGACACCTAGGTTCATTACCCTGAATCTCAGAGAAGTTGCCTTCCCACCCAGTAGGAATTTCACCTTAGCAGTTTGCCTAATACAAATAACCTCATGACCATTTGCTAATTCCACAAGTAAAGTAGGTGCATCTGTTGTGGCTATCCCTAATCTCTTTGCACAGATTGGTGAGATGAAGGAATGTGTACTGCCACAGTCAATTAGGGTTTTGAAGCTTTTACCTTGATATTCTGATGGCATTTGAATCACTGAGAATTGGAAATTTGGACCCTTCCTGTGAAGAGTGGTGTGAATCGTCGCCCTCTCAATATCAGCATCCATGGATGGATCTTCTTCATTGTCCAAATCCTTGTTGGAAACACTGGAGGTTCTCCCTCTGGCCATAACGGTGGTTCCTTGGCCATGAGCGGCTCTATTTTGACCTTGGAATTGCCCTTGGCGATGCCCTTTGCCAAGCTTGGGGCACTCCCTCTTGAAGTGTCCGGGCTCATTGCAATGGAAGCAATGTGGGTTGCGATCATTACTTTGTGTTGGAACAAAATTGTTGACAACATTGGCCCTAACTTTCTTTCTTTGGCCCTAGTTCTGACCCTGCGCTCTCTTGGTCTGAGCCTTAAACATACCCTTATTCTGATCTTTGTAAGCCCAAATCCTGTTGTTCCTTGGTTTGGTCTGCACCTCCTTTATTATTGGAGTAGCTCGAATGAGTGCGCCTTGTAGGTCCGATGGGCGCATTGATTCCAATCAAGTGTTTATGGGTGGATTCAACCCAACATAGAATTTTGACACCTGTTGTGTCATATTTATTGGGGGTGCATACTTTAGGAGTGAAACAAACTTTGAATAATATGCTTCAAGGGATAGTCCTACCTGCTTCAAGTCATAGAATTCATTCATCTTTTGTGTGCTGTAGGCAAGTGGCAGATACCTCCCTTGCACAGCTTCCTTAAGCTTATCCCAGGTGACTGTCCCCTCCGAGATCGCTTGGTCTCTACACCACTGTTTCCACCAAAGTCTCGCTTCACCTACTGTAAGCTTAAGTTTGGCGAGCATGGCTTGGTTAGCAGGTGCAGTTCCCACTGCCTCAAAATAGTCCTCCATAGACTCAATCCAGATCTCGGCATCAGCTTGAACATTCCTTCCCTTGCCATCAAACTCGGGTGGCTTAATTTGTTTGAGAAGGAATTTCTTATCTTGAGCCACAGCTGGACTTAGTGTATGAGTCGGATTTGAAACATGCGCTTGGGGTTGTGTCTGAACAATAAGATTCTTTATGTTAACATCTTATCATGCGTTCCCATATTATGTTAATATGACTAGCATAGCTTTTTAGCTAAGTGATTTTAATCACTTAACACCTCAGTTAACATTTATGATCAAAATAGATAACTGTAAAAAATCTTATTTATTCATGAAGCCATAACCCCTTGAGTACATTTATTTTGGATAAGTAGGACAGGCTGATTGATACATCAGTTTGGGGAAAATAGGATTGTGTTACAATCGACTACGGGGACGGAATAATAATATGGAGTGGGGTCATGGATTTTGAGGAAATTGTAAGTCATAGGAAGCTTGGGGTATCCCTTCCTTTGACACCTGTTCTTCTCAAAGCGCCCTAACACTTTGATTCTGTTAGTAAAGATCACCTGGGTCACTTCTTCATAGACATACTTGTTCTGCTTGACTTGCCGATTGCTAACGTGCAAAGTTGTATTTACGCGAGCTTTGACAAAGATGAACAGCTTCATGATCTTTAAATCCTCCATCCACTTGATTCTCTTCAAGTTGGTCTGAATGTACGCGAGTCAATGGGCTGCTATGTAGTACGAAGGATTATAGATGCGGTCCAAAATATCCATCATGTCAAGCCTCTAACGATAATTCGAAGCATGCATTACAGTCATAAACATGACCTGGAACACCAAGAACTTGCTCTATGCTTCGTGATTCTACAACCCAGCATCCATAAGTGAGTAAAGAAATGTTTACAATAGAAAACACTGCTCTATTCTACTCACCTTCCCCTATTTATCCCCTTATTCCCTTTATTTTCCTCCATTAAGTTCCCTTGTAATCCTTAGATCTCGTTGGTTTGCTGTGATACCAACTCTAACGTATCCACTCGTCCACCTGTGGGACACGTCTTAGCAGCCCATCGAGAAGAGAGTCTAGAAAGCGCCACCTAGCACTCGCAAGGAATGTCACAGGGTTTGCAATCTAGGTCTTTCCGAGTCTACCCTGAGTGGAAGTATCCGACCATTTCCACTTAGGATCGACCTAAAGTTGGGGTTCCTTTCCTATTAGCAAAGTCTCTAGGAAGTAGCTAGCGTCGACCACTTTGCATAGGAACAACAGAGTCGAAGCGGATTTATGCTGCACTTGGTTCATGGAGAATGGGAAACGAGAGGGATGTGAAGCTCAACCTCTCTACCCATAAGGCATAGTCCCATTCCATTCCCCTAAAACAGCATAAATCAGGATTCTAACTCTACTAACGCTAAAGTCTTTATAGTCTCGTTATCACGTCTTTTGAGAAAAGTTTCCAAGCTAACCGGGACCACCCTTTTGTAGGACGAACCCAAGTCGCGTCCACCGCACTTCCCTCGATTTGCTTAGTTATCTAATTACCTACCACATTATGTTTGACATGCAAAAGCAGCTTCCTTAATTAATCAATTTACATCAAGTATCATGCCCTAAGGCTATCCCAGCAAATCAACAGGATTGCTGCTCCAAGTTCCACCCGTAGACTAGTACACGGGCCTCGAGATCCCATCTTGAGTCACGTTGGCCTCTTGTGCAGGATCCGGAGGCAAGAAATTTACAGCCAGAGCCTCCCTTGGCACCCAAGCGTCCTCCTGCTCTAAGCAGCACCCACGAAGAGACCTCTCGCGGTGGGTTCGGTCCATATACTCGGCACGGCTAACAACCTCCTTATATAGGGCCAGGCAGGCAGTCGTAGGTAACTAAACCTGCCTCTCCCTCCAAGCTTTTAACCTGAAGCATTAAGTGTTTTTCCTTGAATTAGTTCCTTGAGCAAGGAAGTTCAAACAATGTACCTAAGTATACAATCACGATCATTTCGGAGGTCGTTTGTACGACCAACTGCTAAGGTGTGATTCCCTTCTTCCAAATGCTCCCAGCATTCGATCCTGGATCGTTTGCGACTTGGTGAGATTCCAAGGGCTTGGCAAGCTAGGTTGCCTGTTTCCCCTTTTCCTTTGGGTTAGGCTTTGTACCCTACCGACCCTAATTATCCTTACCTTAGGTTTCCTTGCAAGATAGATCATGGACAACCTCATTGTCCTTGGTTGGTCAACTTGCTGGTTATCTCCTAGATCCCTTGTAGTACCTATGTACCTTTATCTTTCATCTTAATTGATCAAGATTGTCTATCCCCTTGACCATGGTTGGTCAAAATGTTTCTATTTAGAACAGTCCTACTCTGTCTTAAGTATAGTCTTCTTAAGCCCTCTTAATAATTCTCACAGGCGCTTAAGCTTTTACCTATCCCTCTTGAAGTCACCAAGGACCTTGACATGGGACTCATGGATCTCCATCCCATTTGGTAGATTACAAACACCGTTGAATTTTCCCAACAACTTTAATGCATGCAACGTAATGCCCTTCATTTCAGTGCTTACAATTTTGATATAATCCATACGATATTTTATGCCACACATGCGAAGGTACTTTCTATGCATGCAATCTTAACATTATCCTCTATGTAATTATTTACACGATCTATAACCTTCTTGAATTATCTAAGTTTATGTGATCATTGTATGAGTCTAGCTGCACTTTAATCTTTTCTACAGATTATTACATGTACCTTAGAATCCTTCTTGCGATACGGACATGCACTTTGTTTTTTTCAATGTCCTCTGAAATGCATTTTAAGCAAGAACTTGTATAAAGAGCAATGCACTTTAGGCAAGAATTCATGCAAGACATTTTGGTAATTTACGATGCAATTATCTAATCAATTTCACCTATTATGATGTCATCTTACAACGGAAATTATCTTGTTTGTTACATACACCACAGCTAAGTTCATCCCTAGTAAATTATCAAACACACAATTAATGTGATGCATGTGAATATGATTTTTCACTGTGATAATTATAACCTATGATTTAATAATAGAGCAACCTGGGTTTGGAGTGATGCCTTGATTCCAGCGGTATTGATGCCTGATGAACCGTTTACGGTTGCAGTGCCACCTTGTTTCAAACCTCTGTCCACAGTTGTAGGGTTTCCAGCCATCCTTGTGGAACTATGCTTCAGGGCCATACTCGAAGACACGTATACGAGTGATAGAGTTCTCACTCTCTCCTATGCATGATTATTGCCACCTCTCCTTGAGTGGGGGAAGAGATTGAAGGGGGGAGGGTGTATTTCTGGAGATACAAAGAGGGGTGTGTGACCTCTCTTTAAGGAGGGGGGAAGAAGAAGCCTCTCTCTCTCTCTCTCTCTCTCTCTCTCTCTCTCTCTCTCTCTCTCTCTCTCTCTCTCTCTCTCTCTCTCTCTCTCTCTCTCTCTCTCTCTCTCTCTCTCTCTCTCTCTCTCTCTCTCTCTCTCTCTCTCTCTCTCTCTCTCTCCTTCTTCTTCTTCTTCTCCTCTTCTTCTCCTCTCTCTCTCTCTTCTTCTTCTTCTTCTTCTTCTTCTTCTTCTTCTTCTCTTCTTCTCCTCTCTCTCTCTCTCTTCTTCTTCTTCTTCTTCTTCCTCTCTCTCTCTCTCTCTCTCTCTCTTCTTCTTCTCCTCTCTCTCTCTTCTTCTTCTTCTTCTCTTCTTCTCCTCTCTCTCTCTCTCTTCTTCTTCTTCTTCTTCTCTCTCTCTCTCTCTCTCTCTCTCTCTCTCTCTCTCTCTCTCTCTCTCTCTCTCTCTCTCTCTCTCTCCCCTTGTGATAATGATTATTGGGGGGGTGGGTGGGGGGTTTCGTCGCCTACGAGGGGGGGACTACGTTGTTCCATGAGGGAGGGGGGCGTGATGTAGGCGATCAGGGAGGGGGCTACCGTTGATGACCACAAGGGGGTCGTTGTCTTCCAGCCCCATGAGGGGGGCTCCCTTTTATAGAGGGAGAGGAGGGCTCCACGAGGGGAGGGAGACGGTCGTTAAAGGCCGCCACCCTCCACTTGGGGGGATGCATGCCCCCCTCTCATTACTCTCTCTCTCTCTCTCTCTCTCTCTCTCTCTCTCTCTCTCTCTCTCTCTCTCTCTCTCTCTCTCTCTCTCTCTCTCTCTCTCTCTCTCTCTCTGTGACGTGCTGTCGGTGGGGAGAGAGAGGGAGAGTAAAAAAATTTGTCCTAAATTTAAAAATTTTAAGGGGGGGTTCTCATGGGGGGAGGCACGGTGGGCACGGGGGATATTACATTTAGGATACCAAGGGGACTCTAGCTAGTAAACTCTTAGACTCTTAAGAATTGCCCAAACCCCCAAGTCTCAATACTAGTTAGGGATCGAAGTCTTGTAAAAACAAATGCTTTCATACTATTCTTTCGTATGGGTAGAAGATGAATACTTGTATAAGAATCTCTATTACATAAAGAAGTTCTTTTTCAAAGAATTATTTTCATTATTTATGTGTTGTGATTTAAGTTACATGAATAAACATTGTGACTAAAAGGTTAATTAAGAAAGCTGATTTTATGTGATAAGTAAAACTGCCCAAACTAAGGGAAGCAGAAGGGTGAGATTCCTGACGAGTCTATCCTAAGGCATGGTGGTCTTGATAAGTTGAGAGCTTCTTTACTCTTATAAATTTGATGTATTAGAGTATAAGAAATATTGACCCATAGAGTCAAGTAGAATCTTGACTTTGTATCGTTTTAGAGGAATGGAGTGAGACTTTGCCTTACAAGTACATGGATCAATGTGCTCATACTCTCCCTAGTTTCTCACTCTCCTTAAACCAAGTATGATACAAGTCACAGACAATCTAGCACAAGCAATTTCTTGAAGACTAATGCTAGTAAACATGGATAGGTGACCTTAGTTTACTTAGAACTCAAAATTCGAGTTGATTCTTGTGGCAATGGCCAAGATGTTCCATTGCAAAGTGGACTTGGAGAGAGTCTAGGCAACTAACCACTTCTTGTAGTGAACTTAAGCGGTATTTGGTCGAGTTTTCTTACAATGCATCCTATCATCAAAGCATTCAGATGACCCCATTCCAAGTTTTGTATGGACAAGAATACCTAACCCCACTAAACTTTTCTAACCCTACCCTACAAGTAGAAACTTCCAAGAAGATGTTGGAAGAGATGGATGAACAAGTTAAGGCTATCATACAATATATCCAAGTTGTCAAGGATTGATCGAAAGCATATGTTGATCTGGTAAGACAAGATTGAATCTTCAAAGAAGGGAACACGGTTTTTATTCGTGCTCATCCTAAGAAGAGTTCGTTATCCTTAGGGAAATTCAAGAAGCTAAGCCCTAGATATTGTGAGTCATACAAGATTCTCAAGTGTCTAAGAATCAATGCTTATAAGTTACAACTTCCAAAACTTGAAAGTTCACAATGTATTTCATATTAGTCTTCTAAAAGGTTATGTATTCAATCTTGATCATATTTTTTATTATCAAAAAGTTGTAATGCCAAGCCAAGGAGTCCTTGGGCTTCAACTTGATAGCATACTTCATGTAAATAAACATACCCTCCAAAACTGAACTATCAGAGAATATCTCATCGAATGGAAAGACTATCCTAAACAGGATGCCACCGAGATGGACAAGGATACTTTATGTAAACAACATCCCTAATTTCTTTTGTAATAAAGGACTAGGACCCAGTAAAATCTGAGAAATAACTTCATGAGATGTAATAAACCCTACACTTACAATAAGAACTACTTTATAATTGCTATTCCACTTTGTCCCTATAATCTTAAAACTTCCAATGATGTGTGTAGTCAGAGTAGCATAGCAGAAACCTTAATGTCTCCTAACCCACTAGTTTTACAATACAATTTCTGCTAGAAACCAATAATCCCTAAGTTTTTTTGAGATGAGGACATCTTGATTTCTCTAAGGGGGATAAGATGTGACGTTCCCAAAAACACCATGTGTGAAAGGGGCACATAAGGACGCTAAGGAATTATAACCTTAGTAGATAAAAAAGAAAATATAATCCATCAAATAGCTATCGATGAGCTAAGCCACCACTATTGGACTAATCATCATCATCGCCATGAGACGAATCGATGCTCGATAGCCCCAAAGCCACTATGTATCCCACAAGTATGCGAGTATGAAACTATCTTAAATTCATCAATGGAAGGGAAGAAGAGCTTCACAACTACAAGACACATTGATAGCCAAAGGCTTTAAAGCCTTAGCCTTAGCTTAGGCTAAGGACTATTTTGCCTTGACACACTAGTTGCTACCACAAAGAGAGAGAGAGAGAGAGAGAGAGAGAGAGAGAGAGAGAGAGAGAGAGAGAGAGAGAGAGAGAGAGAGAGAGAGAGAGAGAGAGAGAGAGAGAGAGAGAGAGATTGTGTGTGTGTGTGTGTGTGTGTGTGTGTGTGTGTGTGTGTGTGTGTGTGTGTGTGTGTGTGTGTGTGTGTGTGTGTGTGTGTGTGTGTGTGTGTGTGTGTGTGTGTGTGTGTGTGTGTGTGTGTGTGTGTGTGTGTGTGTGTGTGTGTGTGTGTGTGTGTGTGTGTGTGTGTGTGTGTGTGTGTGTGTGTGTGTGTGTGTGTGTGTGAAGAGAAGAAGAGAAGAGAAGAGGAGAAGAGGAGAAGAGGAGAAGAGAAGAGGTGGAGAAGAAGATAAGAGGAGGGGAAGAGAAAAAGAGGAGAAGAGAGTGGGTGGAGAAGAAGGGAAGTGAATAAGGAGAAGAGGAGAAGAAAACATGTGGAGAAATAGTTGAGAGAAGGAGGAAAGAAAGAGAACAGGTGAAGAGATGGAGAGGAAGATAAGAAAATAAGAGGATAGGGAAAGAGAAAAGAAGAAGAAAGCAAGAGGTAAATGAAGAGAAGATGAGAATAGAGAGGGAAAGAGTGAACAAGGAAAGAGATCGGAGAGAGTTTAGGTGACTAACCTCACGTTATTCAAAGAGGTGCCGAGTGGCTTTGCCTAGAAAATCATCCCGATGGATCACTAAATTTTGTTGTTGAGGATGTCTCAAGCAAGTACATCAGATGCATTGAGTAGCAATTCCATGCTTGAAAATTATATTAATAAATCTATGTTTTTTCTGTGACTATCTTGATTGATTGGGATGTAATTATGAGTTATGCAAAGTATAGAGAAATATGAAAGGCTTAAGAGTTGAAGTATATGCAAACTATAGAGAAATATGAAAGGCTTAAGAGTTGAAGTATATGCAAAGGATTATCTGTGAGTTTCATGCACTTACCTAAATGTGAAACAAAAAATATATCCCCAAGAAACGCATGCTTAATATCTCTGTAGCTAGGAAGAATAACATGCAAGCCTTGCCTAATTGTGTCTATGTGAGAAACTTGCATAGTATCCCTTAATGCCCAATAAACCTTGTGTAACCATTGATAATTGCATCTATCTCACTAGTCTACATGACTAAAGAAAACAAAGCCTCATTTAAAATATTTAGTTAGTTTGACCTTAGGTTAACTACATAGGATGAGGCAAGGAAGGGGGTAGTCTCTATCTACATAGATAGGAGCTTCATTTGCTCAAATGACAACTCAACTTTGTCAATAGAGATTGCAAGTTGGGATTGCAAATCAATGAAAAGTAGGGAAACTCCAAGTAATTCAGAGATGAAGTATGAGAGAGAGAAATGAAATTTGAAACTAGAGCAAAGTGCATGGACACATGAGATTTATTGTGATAGCATCTTAATTATATGAGGGTGATATGGCTTTATTGTTATCTTTCAAGTTTTTTTATTTGCCATCATGATGATATTGATCCAATGAGCCTCAAAGAGGTCACTCATAAATATATGTATGTATCATGTGATTTCAAAATAGGGGATTTTAAAAACACTATTTTTATACATTTTTTACATATATAGAAGGGTATCATATAAAGGGGTTACTTATAGATTGAATAAAAAAGGGTTGTATTTTATTCAATAAAAATTCACAGATAATGATATTTATAAATAAGCTTTGAATGCATGTGATATAGAGGATATATATAGAGTGAACCCCCTGAGCAATGAACTTAGCAAACCTTGTGCCTCATACACACTCAACTCATTGGATGCAATGCATAGCGACTTGGGACAACCTTAAATTTGACACCTACTTGATGCAGCACCCAATGACACCCGCTCAATGTAGTACCCAATGAACCTTCTAAGTCATGTATATCTTGAGGATGGACTTTCTACCCAACAACACTTACTCTATTGCATCTATATATATATATATATATATATATATATATAGTGAAAGACAAAGGTTCCAAGTCAAGAGAATGGCACAATGTAGAAAGGAAGCAGATTTCAAAGTGAGAGAGAGAGAGAGAGAGAGGAAGGGAGAGAGAGATATATATAGTGTATGTGTGAGATTCAAAGTGTGTGGGGATGGAGAGAGAGAGAGAGAGAGAGAGAGAGAGAGAGAGAGAGAGAGAGAGAGAGAGAGAGAGAGAGAGAGAGAGAGAGAGAGAGAGAGAGAGAGAGAGAGAGAGAGAGAGAGTCACTTGGCAAGTGCTCAAATATCTAAATGTTAAATCTAATATTTGAGAAAGAAAGAGATCTTTTTAATTATAAAGAAAAGAGAGGAAGCTATAAAGAGGAGTTATCATGGTTAACACCTCATGATGGTGCACTTGGGAATCTCCTTACATTAGTTAATACTTGTGGCCTTGATCTTTGAAATTTCCAAGTCAAAAAATTGTGATTTTTTCATATCACTAGTGCATGTCCTATTGATGCATGGAATCAAGTTTGATTGAAACACCTAAGATCTCTCTTAATGTATGTTTGTGACCATGATGGGTCATTTGTGAAGAAATTTTTGGAAGCTTTTAATTGTTTCTCATGGAAGAAGAGGGGGGAGAGGGAGAGAGAAATATCATGTCAAAGTGAAAATTAGTAAAAGCTAGGTCTATGCAACAAAGTAGTAACCAAGGAGTGACAAAATGATTTGATATAATCCTCTCTCTAAGGACTACAACTATGGCATCACCTCTTGAAGCTCAATAATTTAGATCATTGCTAAGAATACCATACTACATCATCAAACTCCATTTCTCTTCAAATTGCAATCAACATATAGTCCTTTGTGTTCTTTCATCACTCCATATATCCATAATTCCATTAGTTTTACCTTATTGATAACAATGACAAGATCTTTCAACCATGAAAATCAAGGTAAAGAAATCCTAGAACCTTTTTAAAAAACTATTAATAAGAAGGTGCTTAGATAAGTGCTTAAAAGTCTATGCATTTGCCACACTCAAAGGTGGAAAATTAATAGGCCCATGCAAATTATATAGAGCCACACAACTTGTCTTCACAGGATATGTTGAGCCTTATGGCCACAAAGCCTACAAATTTTACGATCCAGAGAATAAAGTATTCATCTATGATAGTGCTATATTTCATAAACTTAATATCTTAATATCTTCTTGATCTTCTCGACCACCACAAATTCTCAATCTCTTACTCTCTATCCACTTGCAACCTTTGAAACAATAGCTTCTAGCTCATCCCTTGCCAAGAACACATCAAATTCTAGGTTTTCCATCTTATCTTTCCATTTTCCTCTTCACAAGACCTCCAAATCACTTGTCATATGGGACAATACCCTTCCACATACCCAAAAACAATTAATACCTCCTATTCCAATGTCAACTAAAGGCCAAAATACATTAGATCCTTCCTCCATCTCATGACCTATATCAAAACAGACTACAAGTGGCCCAAATTTAGCATCATTCTCTCCTCTTCCTTCCCTTGCACTACAAGATACAGGCCTCATACCGACATTCAAAGCGATAAAAATGTTCATAAAAAAATTTACCCCCGTCGTCGCAAAAAACGTCGGTATTAGCAACGCCATAGAACACTCGCTATTATCATTGCTATCTATGTTGCTATCAGCGTCCATATAGCGACGTAGATAGCAACAAATATAGCGATAATTTGCGATGCTAATAGTGATGCGTGTAGGAAATTTGTGACACTAATAGCAACGGTTACAGGGGGGAAAAAATTTTGTGGGCCATACAAAAGAGTTACAGTTAAGTGTATAATGCTCGTCTCCATGAAGGTAAAGTGTACTTGAATCAATAAGACTGATACATAAAATAAATACAAGGTCACGTAATGAAAGGGATGGTACAATCATGGCAAGATACAAAGAATGATAATAAGATAGTGCATAAAAAATGCCTACATAAATCACATGACCAAAAAAGAAGAGGATGTGTGCTCCATGGATCCAAGGGCAAGCTATAGATCCTCGCCATCTGAAACCTCGTCCTGCCGCAAAGAAGCATCGAACGGACTCTGTAAAAAAAGAAACAACTGCACATTAGTCCACCATACAATAATGCATTTTAATTAAAATTAGTAACTACAGACAAGAAAGATGAGTGACTTACTAGGCCGCCACGTACATACAATCAGTCGATCAATGCAGTGAGACCGTGTCTCTCTGCATATCGAGTCTCTAGGCCGGTGGGATCCCGGTTTGTAATGGAGTGCTGCAAAGAAAATAAAATACAACTGTTAGAAACATGATTGTCAGTACAAGGGATATTGCAAAAAAAATAAGCAAGCAGAACAAAATAAAAACTTGCAAAGTCCTCTAGATAAGTCCTATGGTTGCCACTCCCAAGATGATGGACCACTCCTGTCTCCAGTCGTACCCTCACCGCCTTGCGCTGTTGTCTCCAATGTCCTGGAGAATCTATAGCCTCCTCCCTAAGGGCGCCAGTCATCTGCATGTAGCCACTCAGGCTTTGAGGCCCCACTCTTAAGTGCCCTTGTGTGCATCTGATCATCTGTGTGACATGTACACATGCATATACTCCATCATCTAGCTTGTGGAAAACCTATCTGTTGCGTGGGTACCAAAAACTCCTCATGCAAGGATGCTACTATGTAGTCCTTGCTCCCCTCCGATATGTTCTGCTAATGATCCAAGACGTTGTGCTGAAAAACTTGTTGGCACAACTCTCTCATATAAGCCATCATCCTCCTCCCCTGATCATTCATGATGATGGCTCCTATCCTATCATCTACAAGGTATCCATACCCCTCTAGGGTATGCCTAAGATGTGTCCTCTCCCACATGCGATCACACTCCTAGGCATATCCAAGAGACCCATGTACATCCGGTGTACCTACAGGGGTAGTATCTCTCGGAGTAGCACCCATAGGGGTACCACCTATGGATAGCTGAGCAAAAGCTGGAGTGACTAGAGTAGACGTCTCCACAGATGTGACAAATCCCATAGGTGATGCAACTCTAGCAAAATGACAAGACGGAGACACTGCATTGGTACCTCCACAACAACCACCTGAGCCATGCTCTCTCGAACCTGCACAAGAGCAAGGAGTAGCACCTATATCCCGAGCCAACCATGGCCTCACTACATCCACATCTCCGCAGCAGCATCCCCCAAAACCACTCCCTTCATCCCAAGTCAAGAGCGTCGACATCGTCTACTGGAAACTAAAGCATCAGAGCGCACCAAAGTAGATCTAACAGAACGGCCTGATGGTGTCTGAGATAGCTCTTGGTTCGTCGTCATATCTCTAAATCGAGCCATCAGATCTGAAGTCATACATGTGAAAATCTCTTGTAGCTCCTCGTTGCTCATCCCTCGACTCATCGCCGTGCAGATCCAAATATCCACAAAGGTCACCTACACAGACAAAATTTGATGTTAGCATAATCAATATAAATCAAGCAAAGCACGGTAATATAAATCTTCAAAAAATGATCTTACTTAGAACACATATCTTATGTACCCTTATAAGTGATTCGTAAACAAATTGAGTAGGTGGATGCTCCAAGTATGAAGTACCCTATGGTCCCATGTCAAACTCCTGACACAACTCCACATACACTGCAAGGTCAATAGACAGGTCACCACAAAAGGATGAGTCAGCCTCGTTCTCAAAGAATTCTTGGACTCTTGTATTTCCATCATTATTACCCGATTCTGGCTCCTCTACATACTCCAAGATTTTGGCGGCCTCCACCCCTTGCAATATCGACCCCTCTATTTGCATATTGTCCTTATCTACACTGGGAACATTGCTTTAATCATATACTCTCACACTTTGGGAAGCTAAAGGTACAACATACCACCATCGAGGTTGTCAAGGGTTTGGATAGAAAATTACCTATTCAAAATCACGTATAAGAGAGATTTAACTTTTATGACATGTACCGTGTCATAATAAAATTTTAAAAAACATAAGTTCATGCACCTGTTCACGATGAGCCAGCAATATAAAAGTGTCACAAAATTTCGTCCATCTTTTTTTGGAATCTATTTCAAGAAATCCAGATGGACCACGTCGAACTATTGCCCCAGCTCCTTCAAGTACCACTTTGAACCACTGCACATCGAATAGGATCATGGAGAAGCTACGATAATCCACCGTGATAATACTTTGCAAGTTTCCAAAATACTCCATCTCATCTATAATGATGTTTGGATCCGTTGCTCATCATCGGCTCTTTTGCTCGAATGTTTCCATGATACCACAATCTGTTGTGGAGCGCATTTTGTCAATACACTCCACGCGGAAATGTCGTTTGTTCCGTAAACACATTGTCACCTTTGGACTACATCACCTCGAGAATTCTCACTCCTCAGTTGAGACCTCCGCCCCTTCGCGAGATGCTGCGGTGATGCTCCATGCAACCATCTCATTGACATAAACCGTAACATGTCCTCCATGCCCTTAGGATATCGAATCGATCGATGGTGCGTACTACGTCAAAATTCAGATCGTGCTTCTCCCCGATCTTTCTTGGTGGCTTGCTTGTACCTAGCAAGCCATGTCTCCATGGAGGCATGGTGCAACATACAAAAACAATTCATTTTCTTCTCCATTGCAGCATCCATTCTTTTTTCCACCCCATTTCCAACCACCACATCTCCGATCCGTCTATCATCATTCTTCAATGACCATAGCATACTGTTATCTAAATCCACCGTTGGTAGCCATTGTGAAATATGCACTAACGCCTCAGAGACCAACCAACCTTCAACCATGCTACCTTCTAGCCGAGCTCGTTGTCACACAAAGCCTTGTAGGGTTTTCATAAAGCACTCCAAGAATAACATCCATCACACATGGACAGGTCAAGCAATCTCCACTTCATCTACAAGATGCATCAGAAGGTGGATTTGTATCATGAGCATGCTAGTGGGCATGTACTTCTCAAAGAGACAAACCATCTCCACTGCTCCCCGCCTTGCAGATTCAATAGAGGATGTATGGATCTCCTTCTGTGAGATCCATTGCACTAAATTTGGCAACCTGTAAATCGCCCCGCATATTTGTAGAGTAAGGTATCCTGCGATCGCAATTGGTAGTACAAACTTCCACAAATTAAGAAATATTACAAACAATGACTACACTCCAAATAGCAAAATATGCATGCCACTTACAATCTATTCGTAGTACAAACCTAACATATCTTATGCCAATCACAGGATTTTAGCCTTGATAATTGGTCATCTTTGGAAAATGCAGACCTGAGAGAACGCATCATACCCGTCGGAGTGCAGATAGACTTGATAATTTTCTTCACAAGGCGCTCTTCTTTAGTGGACAAAACCCAAGGAGCGTGAGGTAGCTGCAAGTGACCCCATCAGCACTCGA
Organism: Lygodium microphyllum; assembly: GCF_053477565.2. NCBI lineage: Eukaryota > Viridiplantae > Streptophyta > Polypodiopsida > Schizaeales > Lygodiaceae > Lygodium > Lygodium microphyllum. Next base: position 83,992,441 of record NC_141158.1, read on the forward strand.
CTGCGGCCAACAAAATGCCTCCATCTTGCCTACCTCCTTCAAATCCATTCGTGCCCCTATAGTGTCTCTCTTTCTTGTGATGTGGTCCCATAGTAAGCTGCTCACATTCTTGAAAATACGCATGGGATCCAACAAGTGGTTGATTTGAAAGTGGGTCCAATACGACAACTTGTAGAAGACTAAGAACCATCACATTCCATTTGGATGTGACTCCATGTGGACCATTTTTTGCTCGTACCAGCTTTGGGCGTTCATTTGTGATGGAGGTTATCCAAGAAAACCTTCCCTCAGTTCATGACCCTCCGGCAGGAAAGCGGCATGTCCTTAATATACCATCTTCTTCATGGTTCGTGACCTTCAGGAGTATAACTATGGCCCACACAATGGACATGCATGATAACCTGAGGTAACGAGACGTGTCCCAACACCTCTATCCAATGAATACAAACTTGAACGAGCTATGATAGATATTACCAATGAGAACAGAAGTCTACTTACCTGAGCACTCCCCGAATCCTGAAAATTCATGCATGGTCCACATGAGAATGGCTCAAATATTGGTGGATCGTCGACCATCACGCTTGCTCATATCTTCCACCATGACCCCCTCCTCCTACAAAATCTTAAGCTCATCAACTAATGAACAAAGATACACGTCCATATTCTTGACTTTGTAGCAGCCAAAAATGACCAAGCTAAGGATAAGGTATCCTTTCTTTGTAGAAAGCCATGGAGGGATATTGTAGTTAACAAGGACTACATGCCACACACTGTAAGAAGTTGAGCGCAAACCGAATGGGTTCATGCCATCCATAGCAAGACCAAGTGAAGATTCCTTGGAACTCGAGAAAATCCTAGAAAGGTAGAGTCAATGTGGCTCCATGCACATGAATCCGCTGATATTCATTGGACTCCATCTGTGGATCAATTCTGTGCATGCCATATTGTCAAGCTCGCCATGCCAGACATACGAAACATGTGATGTATACGGGGGATAAGCGAAAAGTGTCTAAGAAATTTTTTAGGGATGGTTTATCCTTGCAAGTCCTGTCAATACCTATGAGCACCACACTTTGGACATGTCTCCATAGTCTCGTATTCTCCTTCAAACAATACGCAATCGTTGATACATGCATGGATAGTGTTGTAGTCCATGCCAAGCTTTCGTAAAACATGTCACACATCATCACGAGACTCATGCATGGTATTTGTAAGTGGTAATACATGATACTTTAGTAACCTGAAAAAAAATCATAAAACATATTGAAAAAGCACAATTTTTTTTAATGATAGTGCCAAAAAGAAATCAACAAAGTGTAAGTAGAAGGTACCTAAACAACTCGATCACACTCGGATCGCTCCACCCGTATTTTGCTTGCACACTTAGGAGTGCAAGCAATGTCTTCAGGCGAGATACTCTGCACCCTTCATATAATGGTATGGATGCTTCCTCTCTAAGCGGATTAGATGTCTCGACATCCATGGGCATCAAGGCATTGATCATTGCCTCCATCTCAGGCTGTAGAAAATTCTAGAAGGCTGTCTGTCTCCTCTAGTATTGATGGTATAGATTTAGGAGTACCTTCCAAGTGGTGGATTGACTCAGGCACTCCATCCATCGCACGCCCACAAACTCTTCTAACTGGTCGCAAAGGGTGCACTCCTCCTTGGGATGAGACGTCACCTCCCTATAATAAATTTTACGACTACATCCAATGTTTTTGTATGTGATATTCAATTAGTTTACGAATACAATGCATGATTGATATACACTTTTCTTACTATTTGCTCAAAATCTGAGATTGCTTGATCAATGATCTCTAATTGAAACTCGTCGAAGCATCATACGTGTTCCATAGACAATCGACATTTTCATCTAATTGCCAACTTACATTGAGAGCAAGGACATGTGACGTGTTGATTAAGATACGTCTCGTGATCTTGAACATCAGGGTCTTCATCGTTTTTCATTTGGTCTACGTTACGACAAACAATTTGGTTTTGTTATCATTCTTTTTTTCTTTTCTTAAATTTTTTGAGAAGGGACTTGTCTTGTAACTCAACAAAATTAACATATATAAATTCTCCACCTACCTACGGACACGGGCCTACAATATGTAAAGTCTAATATGCTATGCATAGGAAAGAGGGAGTAGCTACCCTATGTCAGAGTGTTTCCCATCCCACCATGGTATTGCACTGGACTACTACTACTACAAGTACTCGCCTTCTCGAACACACCAAAGGTGCACCTTTAACAAAACCTCTCTCTCTCTCTCTCTCTCTCTCTCTCTCTCTCTCTCTCTCTCTCTCTCTCTCCTGCTACTACTACCACCACCACCACCAAAAACAAGAAAAGAATAAATTAAAGAACTACCACTACACTACCACTACCACTACCACTACCACTACCACTACTACCACTACCACTACCACTACCACTACCACTACCACTACCACTACCACTACCACTACAAACAAGAAAAGAAAAAATTAAACTACTGCTACTACTACCACTACTACTACTACTACAAACAAGAAAAGAATAAACTAAAGAACAAGATCTTACCCTCTCTTTGTTTTTTATCCATTCATTCTCCTCTCTCCCTCCCTCTCTCTCTCTTTCTTTATTATGTTTCATGTTTATTCCCTCTCTCTCTCATTCCTTCTTTCTTTTTCTCTCTTCCTCTCCCTCTCTCACTTCCTCTCTTAGGACACATCATTTTTAACAAAAACAAGCAAAAGAAAAGGAGAGAAAAAAAACAAACCAAGAGGGAGCAATGCCCTTATCGCAAAGGTCTGAGGATGGATTTGGTGGCTCCTGTTTGCGACGGCGGCTCCTCTTCGCCCTTCGTACACTTCCTCCTCTTCTTTGCAAACAACGGCGGCGGCGGTGAGAAGCTCTCCTTCTCCCTCTTTCTCTCCCTCTCCCTCTCAAAAGCACGATGCAGTTTGCTCCCTCTTTCACTTTTACGCCCAAAATGCCTAACTTGGGTTTCGACCCGCACTTTTTTCATCTAAGTACCCCGCTATTGTTGAGATATCGAGCTCCACTCGTGATACGCCAGGGTGACCGTTGTGTATTTATGTCACCGACTTGTCAGTTGCAGATGCGGTTGGTACACCGCCCTTGAATAATAGCTACATGATAGCTATCCTTATCTACTCTAGTTCGTGGCTCAGTTAGTATGCCACCTTAGTTAGTTGAGTTTGGTTTGAGACCCATATCTAGGGTTCTTCTATTTCTTTGTACTTGAGTTCTTTTGGCTTACACAACTAAGAAGAGGAAAACTGTTTTCAGCCTCCACCCTTGTGTGTATTCCCCCATTGTGCAAGCAAGAAAGCTACCAGTGAGACTCCTTCCTTCTCTCCCACAATCTTGACATGGTATCAGAGCCTTGTTCGTGGTAAGGAGCTCAAGAAAGCAAGCCAAGCTCGCGGTGTTCTAGTAAGAGGAGCAGTGTTGCTTTCATTTTCTGTTTTGGGAGCAGATCTCTGCAGGTAGCACAGCCGGAAAGTACAGGAGTGCATTGTCTCAGGTTGAGACTCCCTTCGCGGTGAAGGAAGAGGGCAGTATATGCTGCGGGACAGGGCTTTAGCCCTTGGCGACCTTGTTTTTTTTATTTGAGGCCATTTCGGGGCCTGTTTTGGAGGCGGAAGTTTTCTGCACGCACTCAGGAAAAGGCCCAGTTTTATGCTGTGCAGCCACTGTTCTACAGGTCGGTGAAAAGTTTCTGTAGAAATTACATCGTATGCTTGTGCACAGAGACATTGGGAGTTACAGAATCATCCTTGGTTCCTGTTTATGCAAAATCGTCACTAGGAAGTGACTGTGTGGTCAAATACCACTTTCGCCAGTTTTGCAGATTTGCCCTTGTGAGGGTGAAGCTGAGTTTTTGCAGTGACAGAATTTTTCGCAGTGTTCTGTAATGGCGTCTGATTCTCTCTCACAGATTGTCACTGAAAAGCTTGACAAGAACAACTTCCAAGCATGGAAGTTTAGAATGACGAATTTCCTTATGGGAAAAGGATATTGGGAATTTGTTGCAGGAAATGAAGAAGAACCAGTTCTTCCTGATGTTCCCAATCAACAGCAAATGCAGGAATTCAAAGCATGGCATGAGAGAGCCAGGAAAGTTATGTACTGGCTGTCTATCAGCATTTCAGACTCTATGATTGTGCATATTCAGGATGCAAGTACGCCAAAGGAGGCATGGGATACTCTGTCAAAGATGTATAGCACAAATACGCAAGCCAGGAAAATGCACCTCAAGCAAGAGTTGCACAATGTGCAAAGAGAAAATATGAGCATCAATGACTACCACATGAAGGTGAAGAAGATTGCAGATGCACTTGCTTCCATTCGGTCGCCAGTGGAAGATGATGATTTAGTTTCTGTGACCTTGAATGGTTTAGGAAAGGATTATGCACAGTTTCGGACATCCATTTCCGTCCGTGAAAGATTTCCTGATTTTGAGGAGTTGATTGCTCTTCTAATTTCTGAGGAGCAGAGAAATGGTGGTGCATCTTCTTCAGGAGGAACTTCAAAAGAAGCTGTCTTCTACTCAAATGCTGGAAGAGGTAGAGGCAGAGGTAGAGGAGGCCGATTTGGAGGCCGTGGTAGAAATCAGAATATGCAGCAAACTCAAGAAAACCAGTCCTATGGAGGAGGACGTGGTAACTCTAGAGGCAGGGGGAGCCAAAGAGGTCGTGGTGGATGGCAAAGAGGTCAAAATCCAAACAGTAATGTTGAATGCTACTACTGTGGTAAAATGGGTCATATGGCTAAAGACTGCTATAAAAAGCAGAATGACATCATGAATGAAAAACTGCAACAAGGGAATTATGCATCTTCTAACAGACAGGGTGATGACAGAAATGAGCATTTGTTCATGGTGCAGCACATGAACAATTCTGTGACAAGTGCAGAAGAAAGCAATGATGTATGGTATGTTGACTCAGGTGCATCAAACCACATGACAGGTCATGCAGAATGGATGGAGGATGCAAGGAAAATGGAAAAACCAGGATTTGTGGAGACTGGTGATGATACTGCACATCCTATTGTGCAGATTGGAAAAATTTCATTGTCTACGCAGGATGGGAAAAAGAAATACCTGTCCGATGTATTTCATGTCCCGAATATCACCAAGAATCTGGTTTCTGTCGGTCAAATGGTTGAGCAGGGCTTGCAGGTCAGATTTAATCCTCATGGATGCTTTGTTGAGGATATGAAAAATAAAGGTCGCTTGATAGCAAAAGAAAAGAAGAAGGGCAGAATGTTTACGTTGGATGCTGACATGTCTGAATTGAGTGCAGCAATGTTTGCACATGGGACCGGTGTAGTTGCAGATATTGATATCTGGCATAAACGCATTGGTCATGTTAATGTACAGCGACTTAAATCAATGCAGGCCCAAAATATTGTTGCAGGATTGCCAAAATTCAAGGTTACAGAAATGCATAAGGTATGTGAAGCCTGTCAGTTTGGAAAATAGGCAAGGAAACTATTTCCTAGACATGTTCAAGAGAGTGGGAAGCCATTGGAATTAATCCACTCTGATGTGTGGACTACTAAAGCTGCATCTCTTGGAGGCTGTCATTATTTTGTCACTTTTATTGATGACTATAGCAGAAAAGTTTGGGTGTATTTTATGAAAAAGAAAAGTGAAGTTTTTGGGCATTTCAAAACCCTTAAAGCTATGGCTGAAAAAGAAACAGGTCTGCAAATAAAATGCCTGAGGTCAGATGGAGGGGGAGAGTACCTCTCAAATGAGTTTGCAAAGTTCTTGCAGGAGCATGGCATAAAGTAGCAATATTCATGTAGTTATACCCCACAACAAAATGGAATTGCAGAAAGGAAAAACAGGCATAGTGGAGAGGTATCTCGTGCCATGCTCAATGAAAAAGACTTGCCAGATTTTTATTGGGCTGAAGCAGTTGCTACAGTAGTCTACATAATGAACAGGACTCCCACTGCAGCAATACATGGCATGACTCCGGAGGAGAGGTATACTGGTAGGAAACCAGATATTTCTCATTTGAAAATTTTTGGTTGCATTGCCTATGTACATGTGCCAGATGAGCTGAGATCCAAGTTGGATCCAAAAGCTGAGAAGTGCATCTTTATTGGTTACTCTCTACAGCAGAAAGGGTATAGATGCTATAACCCTTCTACTCGTAAGTTTACAGTGAGCAGAGATGTTGTTTTTGATGAGATGAGTAGCTGGTATAAACCAGTAAATGTGATTGATGATGTAGATGCACAAAATGGTAATGCTGCACAGAATTCACAGCAGCAGTCACAAAATATTAGTGGACCTGGAACGTCTTCTAGCAATGGTTCACATTCTTTGCCATGGACAGGCAGATTGAGATCAGGAGAATCTTCTGAAGGCAGTGCAAATAGTGGTATGCAAGTATCACGAAAAGGAAAAGAGAAGGTAGATCAGCCCATGTTTGATGTGAATGCAGGTCACTCTTATGTGGATGGTGAATCCAGTGGCTCAGAACAGAGCATTGATGATGAGTTGGGTATTCCTTCTATTGTTACACCTGGAGGAAGGAAGACTAGGGATGTTTTGAGAGCACCTGGGAGTGAACCCACTTTGCGCAGGTCTACCAGAGTTAGGTATCCTGTGGATAGGCTGAAATATGATGGATTTACAGCCATTCACTATGCATATATGGTTAAGGTGATACATGAACCAGAACCCACTTCTTTTGAGCAAGCCATGGGAAAAGGAAAATGGGAGAAAGCCATGGATGAAGAAATGGATGCCTTGGAAGCAAATGCTACATGGGAATTGGTACCTTTGCCTAAAGGTAAGAATGCAATTGGCTGTAAGTATGTTTATAAGGTGAAACACAATGCAGATGGTTCTGTGAACAGATACAAGGCAAGATTAGTAGTCAAGGGGTATGCACAAACATATGGAATTGACTATGAAGAAACATTCAGTCCGGTTGCAAGGATGGCAACCGTAAGAGCAGTCATTGCTATGGCTGCATCAAAGGGATGGTCTTTACATCAGATGGATGTAAAGAATGCCTTCTTGCATGGTGATTTGCAAGAAGAGGTCTATATGGAGCAGCCACCAGGTTATGTGCATGTTGTTCATCCTGAGTTTGTTTGCAGGTTGAAGAAAGCTTTGTATGGCTTGAAGCAAGCACCTAGAGCATGGTCTGACAAGATAGGACAGTATCTTGTCACTGTTGGCTTTCAAATTTCCAAGGCAGATTTCTCACTTTATGTGAGGAAAACAGAGAAAGGTATTATGCTACTTGTCATTTATGTTGATGATTTGATTATGACAGGTGACAGTGATGAAGATATCCTTCATGTGAAAATGCTATTGAAGCAGAAGTTTGAGATGAAGGATTTGGGAGAGCTGTGTTATTTCTTGGGCATTGAGGTGATTAGATCACCAAGTGGGATACAGCTCTTGCAGAGGCAGTATGGATTGGACATGCTGTCCAAATATGGGATGACAGGCTGTAAGCCTATTTCAGTTCCTTTGGAGCAGAATGTGAAGCTGAGCACAGATGCAGGTGAGCTTCTAGAAGACCCTACTATGTACAGACGCATAGTAGGAAGTTTGATTTATATGACTATTACCAGGCCAGATTTGAGCTATGCTGTTGGATTGGTAAGTCAGTTTATGCAGGCTCCAAGGAAACCACATTTGGATGCGGCTAGACGCATACTCAGGTATGTGAAGTCCACATTGCAGTATGGACTATTTTATGAGACTGGGGTTCAGATATAGTTGCATGGATACACTGATGCTGATTGGGCTGGTAGTATTTCTGATAGACGATCTACGAGTGGATATGTGTTCTCTTTTGGGAGTGCTGCAGTCACTTGGAGCAGCAAGAAACAGCCTACAGTTGCCTTGTCGAGCACAGAGGCTGAGTACAGGGGTACAGCAATGGCTGCATGTGAGGTAGCTTGGTTGCATAAGCTACTTTATGATATGCATCAGTCTACAGATGGGCCAGTTGTCATTTATTGTGACAACATGAGTAGTATACACTTGGCAAATAACCCAGTCTATCATGCTAGAACAAAGCACATTGAGGTGCATTATCACTATGTGCGAGAGAGGGTTTTACTAGGTCTTATTAATCTAGTTTATGTCAGCATAGAGGATCAGGTAGCTGACATATTCACGAAGGCATTGGGCGCAGAGAAGCTGCGCAAGTTCAGAGACCTGCTTGGTGTGTAGGAATTGGGATTGAGCTCGAGGGGGAGTGTTGAGATATCGAGCTCCACTCGTGATACGCCAGGGTGACCGTTGTGTATTTATGTCACCGACTTGTTAGTTGCAGATGCGGTTGGTACACCGCCCTTGAATAATAGCTACATGATAGCTATCCTTATCTACTCTAGTTCGTGGCTCAGTTAGTATGCCACCTTAGTTAGTTGAGTTTGGTTTGAGACCCATATCTAGGGTTCTTCTATTTCTTTGTACTTGAGTTCTTTTGGCTTACACAACTAAGAAGAGGAAAATTGTTTTCAGCCTCCACCCTTGTGTGTATTCCCCCATTGTGCAAGCAAGAAAGCTACAAGTGAGAAAAATGGCCGTCGTTATTCTCCTATATCCTTGTAGTGTTAATAATCCTCATCATTACTCTTTGCTTGAAGTAGGACCACTTCATCATCAAATGCAGGTTATAGGGGGCTTAAATGAGCACCAATCTTCACCATAGGACAAGCCAAGACTATCCATGTGAGGGTGACTTGAGGAGGAGTGAAAATAGTCAAAGAACACCAAGGGATTGATGGAGTGGTAAAAAATAAAGACCTAGCCAAAGAGAAAATGACACTTCTTTCTTCATCCTTATATAACTTACGGTACCCTTGCTGCCATAAAATCCTCTTGACATAATCCTTACCTAATCAGTTGCCTTACATTTTGCACCACTGCCTGCTAGACTTTTTTTCGCAACCTTTTATGAATGCTACTTTGGGCTGCCATTCACACCACCCTGTATTTGACACATCGCTCTATGGGGACTTGTAGAATTATTTTTTGCCTAACAAGGGGCTACTGACAATTTCTTCCTGTAAAAAATAATTCCAAAATTTGCATAATCTCTCTCTCTCTATCTTTATCCATCTCTCTCTATCTCTCCCCCTCTCTTTGATCCTTCTCTCTCTCTCTCCCCCCTTTCTCTCTCCTTTGTCTATAAAAGGATCCCTCCTCCTGTGAGAAATGCGGGATCTAGAGCATGGCAAAGGTGGAAGCTATGGAGGATGGAAGATGAAGATACTACTCATGTTGACATTGACAAAGAAGACAACTGTTACACAAGTGAATTAGGTTTCAAGATTGAGACTTGAACTCATAAACACAATCTTGTGTAGGACTGACAATGACACAGAGACTTGACAGAAAGAGACAAGTACTATTGCATTATCATCATATGAAAGTGATAGTCAAGTACATCATTATATAGGAATGCTTGGTAGCACATTTCATCACTGTGCCTATGGGATCTGTCTCTCTTCCTAGAATGAACTGCATCTTCCTAGCCTAGTTGTTCCATACAAAGGGGCATACATAGGGTGTGATTGGCAGATTCTCAACACCCCTCCTCAATCACAACCTGAAAGTACAAAGTGTGTAGAGGCTTTAGTGAGAGCTGCACCTGCAAAGTGTGGGCATACCACAAACATGGCAAAACACCAGAGGCTGTCGCAGAAAAGGCTAAGTGTGGGTACCATAAACATGGTGGACATCCAGAGGCTGTAACAGGGGCCTCACAAAGTGTACAGAGGCTATAGTACAAGGCTACATGAGGAGTTTACAAAGCTTATGAAAGGAACATTAAGGAAGGTACAATGCTTTTAAAACAGAAAATGAGAGACAAGGACCGATAGGCCCTTGTGGTCTTTTTCAGCATATGATTTCTCTTTGTCAACATGGAAAATCTTCTTGTCTTTCATCTTTGGTTCTTCAACTTTGAATGATGTGGTCTTTTGGTCTTCATGGCTGATCTTATTATTGTCCTTCTTCCTTTGCTCTTTGATCTTATGGTCTTCTTGGTCTGGTTCCCCATGGACTTTGCTTGTAGCTTTAATCTTCATGTCCATGTCTTTAGTCTTCATGTCCATGTCTTTAGTCTTCATGTCCATGTCTTTGTCCCCCTCAAGCAAAGACATCTCATTCTTCATGATGGCTAAGGTAACTGGAGTGCCTTCAAAAACTTTAGATGGAATCATTGATTGCACTGTAGTATAAACAACTCCATGTCTCTCTGCAAGTAGATCACAAAAATCTTCTATGTAGTGTAGATAAGTCATGTTACTTTTCATAAACAGTATCCACATATAAATCTTCTTGGTTATCATAGATATGACCAAGAATCTGCTTTAAATCTGTGAGTAAGTGGCAACCAAATTGATCTTCAATGTGTCAAAAAACACAAGTGAAGATAATGTTAAATCAACACTCTTAAGTATCAAGGGATACTAGAGTTGAAGATGGTGATTCTTGATGCCGATCCTTTGCTTGATGAACCCGTTGTTTGAGTCTCCTCCTTGCTAGTAAAATCTTGCTGAACACTGAGTAAACTCATATCAGATTAGCAAAACCTTCAGTTGAGTGAAAAGAGTAAGAAAATGAAGCTTTGGAGCTCAAGTCTATGAGAGGTCTTCAAATCTTCAATGGTCTTTAAGTGCTTTGGAGCTCAAGTCTATGAGAGGTCTTCAAATCTTCAATGGTCTTTAAGTGCTTCAGAGATCTCCCCTCCTTGATTTGATGGACAAATGTTGTTGGAGACTAATCAAATCAGTGAATCAAAGTGGCAGAGGCTTGGGTTGAGTGTCAGGAGAGAGAAAATGAAGAATTTTTGAGTTTGAAGGATTTTGGCTATGGTGGATTTTAGGGTTTCTGAGACAGGGGCCTGGTTTTTCTAACATTGCAGGAGCTATGGTGGACCATTTTAAAAATTTTTACATGCCTAGGAAGCTGATTTCATGGGCTATCAAAACCCCATGATAATCGTCAAGATCGCTAGTAGTATGGCGGCGCAGAGACGAATTCCATGAATAGGCGTAGTTTTTACATATTTCCGCGATTTCCGCAATGCTGGGCTCGATGATGAGCAATGTTGGACTATGATGCATCAAGGAGCTTTGCCACGAGTAGAAGAATGTTTCTTCAGAAGGAATCGTGGGCTAAGATGGCCTGTAGAGTAAGATATAGAAGCTCCAAGTGCTGTATGTCGTGTCTGGCTATGGCAGACACAGAGCAGAGATTGACAGTTTAAGCAATGCTGAGCTATGGAGTGGCCAATGTCAAGCTCTTAAGTGATAGAAAGAAGCCTTGGGATTCAAGAAACAAATGTCTAGAAGAGAGCAGGTTCAGATATGACCTATGGAGAGAGATCCAGGAGCTTCAAGTTGACAGGGTGCTGCTGGCTATGGCTGCCATGGAAGCTTCAGTGAGGATAGAGGTAAGAAATGGAACCATGAGCTGGACTTGAGCTGACCTGAGGTTAAGAGGGACTGAGAGAGCAGATAAGGGAGTTATGCCATGCCCGACTGGGCTCTGATACCATGTGAGAAATGCAGGATCTAGAGCATGGCAAAGGCGGAAGCTATGGAGGATGGAAGATGAAGATACTACTCATGTTGACATTGACAAAGAAGACAACTGTTACACAAGTGAATTAGGTTTCAAGATTGAGACTTGAACTCATAAACACAATCTTGTGTAGGACTGACAATGACACAGAGACTTGACAGAAAGAGACAAGTACTATTGCATTATCATCATATGAAAGTGATAGTCAAGTACATCATTATATAGGAATGCTTGGTAGCACATTTCATCACTGTGCCTATGGGATCTATCTCTCTTCCTAGAATGAACTGCATCTTCTTAGCCTAGTTGTTCCATACAAAGGGGCATACATAGGGTGTGATTGGCAGATTCTCAACACCTCCCCATCCACATTACAATTTGTTTTCATAACCCTTGGTGGTTCTCTCTCTCTCTCTCTCTGTCTCTCTCTCTCTCTCTCTCTCTCTCTCTCCTTTGCTTATAAAAGTATCCCTCCACCTATAAATCAAAATTGTGATTCATCTCCCTAACTATTGGCATGCGGTTTTCTCTCTCTCTCTCTCTCCTATCCTAATTTGCCTCCCCCTCTCCCTCTCCCTCTCTCTCTTTCTTGTATCCCATCTTATATTCCATACATCAGCTCAGATACGCAGACAAAGTATTTTCATGGCAGCAGGAGGGAGTATTGAGGTCACTGGATCATATGTATATTTGGGAGTCACCTTTACAGCAGCTTCAGGGATTTTCTCGATGACACAGGCAGCTCGTGACCGCCTCACTAGAGGATACTCAGCATTGGCTCTTATGGAGCGACAGTGTCATCAGGCACATTTCCAGGAGCCCCGCACCAAGGGGTGGCTCTTTGATACTCTAGTCACTCCAGCACTGATGTATGGAGCAGCTATATGGGGGCCAGGCCTTGCCGATTATGTATGGACATTGATGGAGAGACCTTAGGTGATCATGATATCTAGATTGATTCGCAGCAAGGCCTCAGTCCCACATGACATTGTGCGAGCAGAGCTTGCCACACCGCCCATGCTAGTCGAGGCATTATTTCAGACAGTCTACTTCTTACACAGATTTCAGGATATGGACAAAGATCTCATTGCATACATAGCATATATGGCATCTCAGGAGATGGCTCGAGCGGGGGATACCACATCATGGTATGCACAGAGTAGAGCTTGGTTTGACAGACATGGGCTGGGCATTTATAGACTCCCACCTCTTCTATATGATACTCAGGCTCCCACTTACACCCTCTCTCTCTCTGAGAGGAATAGAGTCATCAGACAGGAGATATGGCATATTTATATACAGAGGACATGGGTCATCCCTGCACAGCCACTGCCATCGAAGATGGCACATTATTATACACAGTTCTTGAGCATATTAGAGCAGGGATTCATAGAGATTCCGAGATATATGCAGATCTATATGCCACATCGATTGAGAGTTCTTATTGGACAGCTCAGGGTATCATCACATCAGCTTATGATTGAGAGTGGCAGAGCCAGTGGCATCCCACGGGAGGAGAGGATATGCCCCCTTTGCAGATCAGAGGTGGAGAGTGAGGAGCATTTTGTTCTCAGATGCCCGGCATACTCAGAGTTGAGATCTAGATACACATTGAGCAGCTTACTTCAGGGATGTATGACTGATATGGATCAGAGATCATTTGGCCGTTTTCTGGGAGAGGCATGGCACATCAGAGAGCAGAGCACACAGTGGGTCCCAGTCAGAGAGGGGCCCACCCAGACGACTATTACATAGTTCTTTCAAACAGACAGAGTGAGAGCTAATGTACCAGCCTCCAGCCAGACCTCCGGGCTCACACTACAATAGGCTGAGGACCAGCGTACCCGACGCCGCACGAGGATCCGTGGGTTTCGGACCCCATAGCTACACCGACAGGAGATCCAGAGGATTCTTGATCTACATCGACAGTAAACTAAGATCTGACGACACTCGACACATTGGATCTCAGATCTCCAGTTTGCTCTTTCTCCACCGCCGATGTACCACATCCTGCATCCAAGAGGGATCACCTGCTATTAGCGACTTCGACGACTGCTACTACATCCCAGGATAGTATATCTCCCTGCATCTGTTACATATACACATCGCACCACTTTATCACAGCCAACAGTTGTTCCCGTATCACAGCCGACATTTGTTCCCCTTTTGTAGCCATTATCTGGAGTACCAGAGCTACATACGCACATACACATACACGACACTTATCACACTCACAGCACCGTATTTTCAGTTTCCATTTTTTAGCTTTTCATTCAGCACTTTTATTTTGGATAGCTGGACCTCATCAGTTGTATCACAGTTTGTCTCATAGGCCAGTTTTGGTCTTTAGAAGACGTTAATATAACTTTCTCTCTCTCTCTCTCTCTCTCTCTCTCTCTCTCTCTCTCTCTCTCTCTCTCTCTCTCTCTCTCTCTCTCTCTCTCTCTCTCTCTCTCTCTCTCTCTCTCTCTCTCTCTTTGAATCTCAATCGAGCTTTGTTCTTACCCACTTGTCATGCTTATTTAATTCATAATTAATATTCACAAATGATTAATGATGGTAGGTAATCTAGCAAGCAATATCTCTACAACCAATAATTATCAATCCCACCATCATGGGGAGATCGGATTCCAAGAGACAAGATCATGTCACCCTTTTCAAGGGCACTCAAAGCATAGGAAAAGGCTCGGTCCATCATACTTTTCCCTCACAAGGCTTTCTTCTTGGATGAGTGGAAGTTCTTGTCACCATTGTGCATCGGAGAAGTATGAAGGCATATCGTATATGTAACAACAAGATTTACTTTGAGGAAAACACAATAGTGCAATGGCTAATCGAATTAACGACAAGTAGCTCCTCTCTTGATTTTTATTGTTACACTATTTCTTCCCCTCTTACCTTGTTTAGGTTTGTTGCATAAAAGAGAGTGATGATTTGATGAGTCTTCAAAGGATAACTTTGACTTGCCCCCCTAACTTAGAGCTAGAAAATCTCTAGCCACCAACAACACGCAATTACTAATATCCACAGAGGTGGAGGTGGCCATTGCACTTACATGTGGGAAAGGAGTGACATCAAGAGAGGATGAACATGCTTCAATTATGTAAACTAGGAAGGATAAGAGAAATCTCACAGTATCACATAGTGAAACCAATGAGGTTGAGTTGAGGAGAACAAAGACCAAGAGATAAACAAGTCATTTAGTACACAACAAGGGTGTAGTTGCATGCAAAGCAAAGTGACACTAAAGGGAGTGAGCCCTGAAGTGCAAGCATGGATAGGAAGCAAGAGCTATGGTGAAGAGAGAGAGAGAGAGAGAGAGAGAGAGAGAGAGAGAGAGAGAGAGAGAGAGAGAGAGAGAGAGAGAGAGAAGATATAGGAACTCCAATTGTTACAATGTGTGATCGGCCTTCCCTTTATTCAAATGTTATTGAAAGAATAAAGAATGAAGTGGCAATTATGGGTATCCACCACCTGTAGTCTATAGGTGTGTGGATATGCAGGTATTGTCAGTAGAACTAATATATGAATGGCTAGGCACAAGTGTCTTTACTTCCAACAACCTCTCACTTAAAGGTGAATGTATCCCTAGTGAGGAGAGAATGAGAAAAAAGTGAAAAGTACAAATGTACATAAGTACAATGGAATGAGGAAAGACATCATCTCATCCAACACCCATCAACTTCCTAAGGAAGGCAAAATGCTCAAGCTAAGAAACTTTTAATGAGTAGATCTATAGGACTTTGGTCATTTGAGATCTTGACAAGCTCAATGGACTTATTCTCAATTATCTCTTGTATAAAGTGGTAGCATACCTCAATATGCTTTGTCTTCTTATGGAAGACCATATTCTTAACCAACAACCTCAGGTCTGTAGCATACTCTGCCTCTATATAGATAGGGTTGTACATTTCTACACCTTGGATATCCAAGAAACAAGACCTCCTACAAAGGTGAAGATCTAGCCAAACGTGGACTTTCTACTATCTACATGTCTTGTATAATCACAATCAATGTATCCCATAACTCATGTATCCTAGCCACCATAACAAATGCACATAGTTGTTGTGCCCTTCTTCAAGTACCCTTGATAGCATCCCAATGTCATCTGCTAGGTGCATCCATATAGCATGTCACAACTCTCACTAGAAATGCTATGTCATGATGAGTGACTATTATGACATATATCTAATTGCCCACTATAGATGCATAAGGGATCTTGGCCATCTTAGCCTTCTATTCATTAGACTACATATAACTAACTTGACTAACCTTCACATGAGAAGGTAAAGGATAGCCAATAAGTTGAACATCCTGCAAATGAAACTACTTAAGGACCTTCTGGATATACTCTTTTTGTGACAAGTAGAGGAGTCTCTTAGAGTGATCATACATAATGTGCATCCCAAGAATATGTGAGGCTTGTCCCATGTCCTTCATCTCAAAGCTCTTCTTGAGTTGACTTGTCAAGGAATCCAGCTTATCATGAGTACTTCCAGCAATCATCATATCATCCACATAGAGGATCAAAATCATAAGGCTACCATCATGAGCCTTCTTCATGTATAAACATAGATTCGTATCAATATAAGAATATCCATGCAAATGCATAAAGGCATCAAACTTGTGATACCATTTCCTAGGTGCCTACTTAAGGCCATAAAGGCTCTTTCTCAATTTTTATACTAGGTGTTCCTTGCCATGTTTCGCAAAGCCATTAGGCTGCTTCACAAAAATCTTATCATGTAAGTTTCCATGAAGAAAATCCATCTTGGCATCCATCTGATAAAGATCCAAGTTAAGCTGAGCAACCAAAGCTAGTAACAAGTGTAGGATAGTCACCTTTACATCATGTCAAGAAAAAACTTCATCAAAGTCCACACTATGTTCTTGCTTGTAGCCCTTAATAACCAATTTAGCCTTCATTGGGGGAGTTTTGAGGTCTCAAAAGTGCCTTTTAGGAGATAGAGAGGGAGTGCTCTAGACTAATAGAGCAGAGCCTCCATAACAAAAGTTCTATTTTAAAAAATACAAAAAGTTATTTTACAAAAAGATATATATATAATAATATTACAACTTTGTATTATCAATGTCTATTTTTAGCCTCTCATATTCGTGATTATGGCATTCTTTGCATTAATGACATAGAGTCTCGATCACTTTTATTTAATAATATATCTAGATTAATGATAATGATATATTTAAATATAAATTCAAATTAGTAAAGAGCTTGACACTTTTTTTTTCCCTCCTTTCTTCTATCCCTCTCGTGTTTTTTCCTCCTTTGTGGTAGCTTAGTTCTCTCTCTCTCTCTCTCTCTCTCTCTATATATATATATATATATATATATATATATATATATATATATATATATATATATATATATATATATATATATATATATATATATATATATGCTAATGATACACAAATTCAACCTTTAACAAGGTGCCCAAGCTCCTAAATCACATCCATATCAGTGTTTAACTCATTCCAAAAATATGGAAGATGGATTCCTACAATCATTAGCAAAGGCAATTGGATCACCATATGCTACAGGAAAAATGTGAAAAAATGCAAAGATATGAGAGCTTTTTCATCTGTGCTTGGAAGGGCAGAATCTGAGATTTCAAGCTTGGATAAATAAGAATAGCATAAAAGAGGTACTAGTGTAGCATGTGTTTATGCATAGAGAGCTATATTTGGAACCTAGAACTTCAAATATTTCAATGTATAGACTGATTTGTAAGAATTTGATTCTTAATTTCTTTATTTTCTTAAACTTGGTATAAGGTTTTTCGTTATAACATTTGTTCATTTCTCTTATAGATGTCTATCCCTCTAATCTTGTGAGGAATGGCAACCAGTCGAGTCTATTGTTGATCTTATTAATGTGATGCATGGTTCGATTGGAAAAGAGATGTACAAAGGTAGAAAGAAGATAGAGCTTGCAGAGAATGAAATATTCTTCTATGACTATTCTTATATTGTCCCTATGCATCGTAGCCAATTGGGATCAATATCTCCCCTTCCTTTGCCCAATTTTTCAAGCTTTGAGTGGCCTCTGCCAAGTCCAACTATACTAGTGAGAGCTATAGATGTAAAATATTTTTTGAGATACATTGAGCATTAAAACCTAATATCTTAAGTAGGCTAAGAAAAGATACTTTGTTCATGCCCATTAATATATTTGTTGACTTCTTTTCTAATGTTGAGATAAGAAGATCAAAGGCCATGCTTTCAGTGAAGAGACTAACATATGGTCATGTCATACAATTTGTTGATGAGGGATGGAACACTAGGAAAAAAATAAAAATTATATGTAAGATAGATCAAGACTCCATAGCTTATAAATATATGATTGCTACTCAAAACATCGTCCTTATCTTTTATTACAGCAGATGGCATTATGTTGGTGGTAGTTTGGTTGCTTTAGACCAAAATCTTTATCATTTTAGTAAAGATCCTATAGTGGATCTTGATATTTGGTTCAATAAGAACATTATTGCATTCCTAAAGGTTAGATCATCATGTATACTATATCAAGTGAGGATGGATTTATAGAATGAAGATATTGAGCTACCATGCTCATTTGTGTTCCAACTTAATAACAAAAGAGTAAGTTTTTATATCATGTTATATCCACTTAGGTGTATATCTTATTTCACTTCCTAATTCATAAACGTTTGTAACATGTTTTTTTTTAGATATCAACGAGGGGAGACAAGAATGAACAATGCAAGGATATTTAAGAAAAAAACGCATTACTATCAATATAAAATACATGTACAAATTTTGTAGCAAATTTTTTTTAACCATCTCCATGACTTATACACAAAAGGGCTTATAAGAAATGAGGCAAAGCTACTTCTTTTTTTTAGAACATTTCTAAAGAGAAGGGACATCCTTTTTGGGAGTCCTTTTGCCTTTCTTTGATGCTTTGGTTGCCTTGGGTTTGAAGCTATAGCTTCACCTATTGTAGTTACATGCACCTCCTCTCCTTCAATGTCCAAGCCCCCACTATTGTCCATTCTTGTTGGTTTCATACAATTGACCATTATGTACTTCATTAACTTTGCTCTTATATACCAAACATGCTCACTTGTATAACAATCCCTTGTAAATTATCATACATTTGTAAGAAAAGATTTTTAGTTCATTGTTATTTTTTACAATGGATTATTTTGTAATAAACCTCTATCTTAAAGTCAAGTATCTTTCACATAACCTTTATAATTTTATCATCATTGAGATAAATAAACTTAACCAATCTTCTAGCATTTACAATTACTCTCGAGCCACAAGAGTGACTATCATCCTGATGAGGACACTGCAATCAACAATATAAAGTAAAACTATAAAACTTGTTTATGGTAATTTATAGAATATTTTTTATTATTATGTTCCAACCATATTAATCAAGACCTTACCACAACTTGTCTATATCGCATTGTTGTAAGTAAATCAAAAGGCATGGGAGGCTTTTTCTCTAGCTACTCAATCAATCTTTTTACAAATCTGTACTAAAACGACAATAAAATTTAGAGTAATTGTAAAAAAAAATCAAAATATTTAGAGTACTTGCAAAAAAAAATCAAAATATCAATGAGACCCTAGATTGTATAACTTACAACTTGGCATTTCCATAGCTTCCATTTATAGCATTGATGAGGAAACATTGCCTCTCCACATAGTCTATTCCAATTAGGCTCTAATGAGAGCCAAAAACAATCATATTTTAATAATTTAGCAAAACAAGATATCATAAAATCTAACAAAATATCTAATTATCTGCTTTTCATTGTATGGAATTAGAAGAACCTTCAAAGTTTCAAAGTCAATTGGATTGAACCAATGATCAAATGCACTTGCATCAAGCTCACTTCTCATATAGTATGAGATAGATGGATTAAGAACCTCAATTTTTTATTGTATATCAAAGGGGAGCTCATGCATTACACACCTAGCAAAGGAATGGAGATAGTAAGCATCAACATGAAAGTCTATTGCTAGAAAAATATAGTGAGTATAAACAAATTACAGTATACTATACCTTATCCAAGCAAGAAGAATAGAGTCATTTATTGCTCTCATTTTATTCAGAGTCAAAAATTTCCATACCAGATCTTTTGTTAATATCACCATGTAAAAAGCAATAAGCATTAAAGCCCTTAGGTTCAACTCTTTCAAGAAGAGTAGACAGCTCTTCTTCAAAAGATGGAAGTTACTCTACTTCCTTTTCTTCTTCCTTGTTTCTTTTATACTCCCTCCATTTATATGTCTACTCTTCTATGGACTTTTCCTCTTTCTCATGTAGTCTTGTGTCCTTTTCATGGGTGACATCTTCAACATTAGGACCTGGATCACTTTCTTTTTTCTATATGGAGGCACATTAAAAGTATTGTCTAAGAGATAAAAAATAGGATACATAGGGTAGGTATAAAAGGTGAAGGTACCAATCATTCTATAATCATTTTTAACATAATAATGCATCTTTTTCATTTCATCTCTCTCTAGCTTCTCCTATCTTTTCATGGCTTTCAGCCACCCATCTCTCTTCTTCTTTCTAGTCTTTCTCTCTCCATTTCTAGTATTTCTCTCTCCTCATCATTATCTTTCTCTCTCTTCTGCACTCTTTCATCTCTCTCTTCTGCAATCTTCTCTTTTCCCCTCTCGAATTCACTTCTTGACATATTGAAAGCCTTCACATCAGAAAGGGGAATTAGCTCAAGGACCTTTGAAAACCTATATCTCAACCTCCTAAGAACTATCATATCTTTATCCATAAGTGTAAGCCTATGTGCATGAGCAACACAAAAATAAGAATCTTGAAAAAAATTAATCAAAAAAATATTATGTAGCCTCCTGAATACAATTGAGAGCCGCCCTAGTCCATCTAAAACAATTCAGACTATGCTTGTCACAAATTTCTCTAACAAGCCTTTGGAAAGGCAGTTTTGGAATTGCATTATCCGGAGCCTTCATTGCACTTCTAATCTCCTTTAGGCATCTAACATGTAGTGAAAACCTTCTCCTTGGCTTTGGTTTCCTTGTAATTTTGGAAGGCTTGGAGGAGTAATGAATCTTTGAAGCAAGACCTCTAGGATCAACTTTCTACTTCCTTGTAGTGGCCTTAGTGGCCTTAGTTCTAGCTATGTTAAATATTTTTTTTTAAAAAAAATTCCTCAAAACTAGGACAAATCTCTAAATCTCTGATATAATGTTATTTACAATCACTTAGTAGTAAACAAACACTAGCCACATAGTCTCAATCCCCCACCTTCAACAATAGGCTATTTTATCAAATGATAAAACCAAATTTCAATGATTCATTGGAGTTGTGGTACCATTCTACCTCAAATTTCAATCAAACAATGAAGGCCTAAGGCGTATGAAATGCCAATTGGGCCTTCTAAACAAGAGAAACCTACACCTTCTTGTGTTTCACATGTCACTTTTTTTTAATACATATTTCATCAAAGCCCATTTATGTCGTGAAGTTTTACAAGTCTTACAATAAAACAATGGTCATCCAGAAAATCTTAAATCTTATTCTCAATGAGTTCAACCCTTTAGAAAAAGTATACTTCTATGTGATCTAGCTTTGTTGATCCATGCCTCTTTTTGAGAAAACCTAGATTCCTCCTGACATATGAAACGTGAGATGACTATTGTCCATGGAGAGAGCCATGACTAATCGTGTTTCATACGTCAAAATTTTTTGGGGAACATTTGGCAAGGTTCCTTACAATGATACAAAGCTAACTTAGCTTTGTTAGAAAACTTACATTTTTTAGGCCTTAGCACGTATACCGAGTGATGAAATCTACCCAATCACCTTGTGCTACAAAGTAATTTTGAATCGTGACCAAGTTAGCCTTGTGTTGGTGTTATCGAGCATTAAGTGTTATCGACAAAAATAACTCCTTTGTGGTTCAAAAATTGGGTTTTAAATGATGTTTTTTATACGTGTAGTTACTGTAATGCATAGTTAACTTAACACGTGTGATAGATAGACCATTTTTGCCTCCAAACTTGTGCCACATGTCACTGACGTTTTTGGCATGATGGCATTTTTATGGCTCCGCTTTTTTAGTGTAAAAGAGAAATTTTAGCCTCTTATTTTTCATTTTAAACATGGCTCTTCCGAATGAGTGTATAGTACTTCTCAAACAAACACACGGTGACCTTTGGCATATATATACAACAACTCAGGGTTGGGTTTATGTAATTTTTTCTTCCACATATTTTATTTTCTCTTCCACAAACCATTTATCTTGTGTGCATCGCAAGCCCAAACCATGTGTATTCCTACAAAAACCCATTTATTCTCAGCAAGGAATACAACTCTCATGTACCAAAATTTTGTTTGTTACTTTTTCTCTTCAATCCTTAAAAAAAGACTTGGATGAGCTATTTTGAGGCATTAAAGATTATCGAATTTGTTAGTTTTCTTGTGAAACGTTTAACAGATGTATGAAATACAATTTTATCATTTTGTAAAGGTTTTTGGATCATTGTTGTCGTGTTTCATGAGGCTTGAATCTAAAATAAAAATTGATCAATGAGACACAAAATTGCATGTCTTCTTTGTCGCTCAAAGAGTCAACTCGCTTTTCATAATGCACGGCTATTGTATTTTGGCCAATTTAACATGTGTGATATTTTAGGGATTTGAACATGCAAGATGAATGAAGTAAGTTGTCATTGTCGCATATTGTTCTGTGTTTTTTGGTTTAAGAGAAGGAAGATACATCAAGAAGTTAGAAATTCTTTGAAGGGTTTGACAAAAAAAATTTAGCAATCCTACTTTAATCTTGTAGATATGTTAAATGATGTGGTTTTGATCATCTAGATGCATTATCTTAGACAATTTTTTTGGATATGAGCAAATGTGGATTTCTTTACATCTAGATTAAGTAAGACTGCCATATGAAACACGATTTTATCAACTATGAAGCATTTTGGATCATTGGTGTCCCATTCCATCCTGAATGTAAAATAAAACTTGATCGATGAGATACAAATTTGCATGCCTCCTCTACTACTTAAATGGTCAATTTGCTTTTTAAAAGGCATTGCTATTGTATTTTGACCAATTTAACACATTGTGTGATATCTTAGGGACTTAGAAATGCAAGATGAATGAAGTAAAGTGTCATTGTTGCACATTGTCCTATGTTTGTTGCCTTAAGAAAAGGAAAATAATATTTTTTTATATTTGTTGGTTTAAGAGAAGGAAGATAACGTTGAACCCTTGCTCAAAATTTGTTAGTGAGCATGTCATATAGCAGGAGAATAAGATTTAAAGCCAAGAGTGAGTTCTTAACAAAATATCTAGTTAGAAATTCTATGAAGGGTTTGACTAATTTTTTCTAGCAAACTTTCTTTAATCTTTTAGATATTAGAAAATCTGGATTGGTATATTGTGTCCCTAAGTTTACTTTATTGTTTTTAGGATTTGTTTTTGTGAGTAATTAAGATGACTAAAAGGAAGTTTTCTTTAGAGGAAATGGAGGAAGAGAATCTGGAGGATACCTATGATGAAAAACTCTTTGATTTTCTCCATGCAACTAGAAATTTGTCTAGATTTGTTTTCATTAAAGATATGCTTAATGTTCCCTTTGATTTGCAAGAGCTCTTGAAGGATCATGAAGACAAACTAAAGAATTTTAGGGAGTTTTATGATAGACATGTGGAAGGTCTAGAGATTGAGGGATTTGTCTATTATAGTGATGTAATGGAAGCTACCAATGCTGCTAGAACAACTTTACAATAGCCTTATTAATGAGGAATTCAAGAAGTGGAAAGCAGATTGCCCTTTTCATCAGAATCAACATCAATGTCTTCTTGTATAGAAAGATGTTGGATTTCTTGTATATCTTCAATATATGGATAGTTATTCTTTAGATAGAATACAATAGAAGAAGATAGAGAATATTGCAAGCAAAGATAAAGAGGTCGAAGAGAAGGGAAAAATGTTTCAGGAGGATATTGAGAACCAGTTAGTGTAGGGATTTGATATTACTTTGTTTAAAAGTGAGAATATTACAAAAGTGGAGGAAAATGAGATAGAGTTGAGTGTAGACATTGAAAGACGTCCTCTTAAATGTGTCCCAACATTTACCAGTTATCTTATCAACAAAAAGAGATATATACTACTAAATGATATTCACTACCTTTTTTATCTCAGAGCAGATTATTGCTTGGCAATCCTTGCAGCATGGGGTCAAAATGATAAGAATTTTATAGGCTATGAACAAGAATTGCTAGCAAGTCTTGATATTGAGGGAGAGAATTTTCATGACAGCTCTATAGCCTTACACTCATGTATTAATCATATCATGGAATATGAAAAGGGGGGAATACCTACAAAGCAAGAGTTCTTACAAATTCAGCAGAGACTTGGTATTGATAACATGGGGTATGAAGAGAGACTAAAGTCTCAATTAGATGAGAAACCAAAGAGTTCAATAAATATTTATGACAATAGTCTTCTTGAAGATGATGAAAACCCTAAGGTATGAAAGATAATTCTAAGATATACATTGTGGTTTATATTAGAGTATGTTATGCATTATAGGAAAATATTATTGGATATTTATCTATTGGCATATTACACTATTGTGGTTTATTGTGCATATAGAAATTGAAGATGCAGATAACTTTCTTGGAAGAGCCAAGGGTTCAAGGCCATTGAATCTTTGGCAAAAGTCAAGGCCTTGGCCATTATATTGGAAGCTTAAATAATCAAATAGTTGCAATTCATCATAGCAGGTTGTCAAGCTCTCCAAGCTTGCCAATGATAGATTTGAAAGCTATCTCCAAGGTGATTGGATCCCAAGTTTTTGGCTTCATGCCTGGATACAGTGGATCTAAGGTAGGATACTTTGGAGTTCTTGGCTCTTATTTGCTCTCCCATGTAGGAGATGCCAAGAATTTGAAGCTCCTTCAAGGCTATAGGAAACAAGAGTTCCTAAAATGTAGATGTCTCATTGGGTGGGATGAAACAAAAGATTCCTCTAGAGGACTTGGTGAATTGCTTGAAACTAAAGACTCTTTTGAACCAAAATCAAACTAAAAGATGTTAAGGGTTTCTTGAAACTCACCTTTTTCCATCTCTTTGTCTAGTTTGTAACCATTCTAAAAATATTTGCTTTGCACAAGAGCTTAAATATCCCTCTTTTTTTCTTTGGGTAATAGTGGATATAGTCCTTGCCAAAGATGAGGTATTACATGATGTGGTTGTGTTTTTGAGCTTGAATTTGTGTCAAATTTGTCTATAGAAGCATTAAAAGACCTCTAATAAATTGTTTGCTTTGTATCTTTCATATCCATGTCTTGTGTATCTAAAGTATTTTGTTCTTGCTTGATAATGTGATTTTTTCATACATTGGGTTGATCAGATAGATAGAGATCTATATTTCTTGATAAAATATGAAGCATAGTTGGATAAAATATGCTGCATAGTTAACAAATAAAGAAAGCTAATTAAAAATCTTTATATGAGTTAGACAACAAAAAGACATGCATATGTAAACTTCTTACCATGTAGTGAGTAAAGTGTTGATATCAATGCTATCTAGTGTTTTCTGCACCAACTCAATATCCAAAGAATGATCCTTTTTAAATTTCTTCTCCAAAATATCTTTTGAAACTACTAAAGGAAAAAGATGATAATAAAATTGAGACACTTTTAAAGAATCTCTTTCACTTGTATTCGGTTGAAGAAGAGACCTAAACAAAATCAACATCACAAATCAATATGATTATTATAAGAAAAGACATATTTAATATTTTTAAAGTGAAAAGAAATGTACCTTCCTACTTAGATTCTTTTATTACAATCACCTCCTCCTCTCTAAGACTCTCAATATTTTTAAGAGCCTTGTGGATTTCGAAGGCCTAAAATAGTTTGCTTTCATTGATGAGAATTGATGTGTTTCTCCAATGAATAAATCATCCATTGACAGCCCTCTAGCTTCTATGGCAACTCATTATTATGTTTTGATAAAAGATGGTTCTCCAATCTGAGGACATCCTTTTCTACAACCAAGTTAGTTGTATAACCTAGAAACCCATTATAAACCATCATCAATGAATCTCAGCAATGAAGAGCTATTATAGAAAGGAGGAGTGCTACTTTTGCTAAGATCTTTGGGATATAGCATGCCATCTAACCAAAGATCAAGATTCTTCTTTCCTTCAAACCTGAGGGTGAGAATGGAGGAAAGTAATCTAATGTCAAAAAAATTTCAAATTATAAGAGTTTTTAAAATTTTTAAAAATAGTTTTATTTTCAAAAATCTTTTCTCTCTCTAGGATTTCTTACATGGCATTTTTGGGACCTCAAAACTCCCTTAATGGTATCTTGGCTTGGGGTGTCCAAGGATACTTTTCAACTTGTGTACTCACTTCAATAGCAAAGCATGCTTACCACTAGCAAAAGGAACTAAATTCCACATATGATTTTTTTGCAGTGAGTCATACTCTGACTACATGGTCCTCTCTCAAGATTAACTATCACCTTTGCACATGGCCTCATCATAGGTAAAAGGCTCACCAGTATTTGTCACCATAATATAATCCATAAAGTGCTCAAACAACATAGGCTATCATCTATCTCTAGTAGATTGTCTCAAAGCTGACTCTAGGGCCTCTACATCTTATGGAGCATCAGGGACCTGGGTCACTGCGACATCAGCTTTACCATTACAAGCTGTCTAGTTGGCTGCACAATAAGAGAAGGCTCCTCTTGAAAGTTCACCCAGGGTATCTCAATGAGATGCTCAGGCTATTTGTACATTTTCTTCTCATGAAAAACAACATCATGGCTACAGCTAACCTTCCAAGCATGTAGATCCCATAGGCAATAGCCCATCTTACCTACATCCCCACAACCAAAAAAGATGCATTTTTTAGACTTACAATCAAACTTATTACACTTGTCCTTGGAAACATGGTATAAAGTCTCACAATCAAAGACATACTGTAAGTTTTAAGTATATGAAAATAGTAACTACCTTAGCCCAAAAATATTGTGCTAATCTTTCTTGGTTAATCAAACTTCAAACTCACTCCTGAATGTTCATATTCATGCACTTAGCCACACCATTCTGGGTTGGGGTATATAGGGCAGTCGACTGACACTTAATATCCATCTTATCACAAAACTACTCAAACGCTTTAAAGACATACTCACACCCATTCTTTGACCTTAGGCATTTCAGCATATATGCAGACTAGTTCTTAACCAAAGCAAGCCAACGTTACAATGTAGCCAAGACTTCTGATTTCTACTTAATAGGATACCTTATGTTTAATGGGATATGCCCAGACCTTATGCGTATAGTCATTAATGAAAGTAATGAAATATTTCAACTTGCAACGCATGGAATCATATACATCCAAATGAACAAGAGCCAATGGCTCATCCATGCATGTCATACCAGTCTTTTTATGTGTATTATATGTCTACCTATCATATAAAAAATGATCACAAGACTCAAAGCACTTATAGTCAAGGGGCGAAAGGTATTGCAAATGAGTAAACATTTTCATTCCTTTCAAAGGACATATGTCCAAGGCAAGGATGCTAAAGAGATATATATGAAACTATATCCACTATCAAAAGATGGTCAACTGACCCACATACTATATGTCCTGAAGAGTAAACATGCAACCTCAATGAAACTACAATTAGACATTACCAATACTAACTATCTCTAGTGCCATGTCATTACCCAAATAGACAGATCTAATCAAACTATGATAGGAGTGAAACCACTCTCTATGAGGGGTCACATGAAAGAAAGTTCCTAAATCTATCATCCAACATGGAGTACCTTGACAATGCATCAGTGAGCTATGAAGTATCAAGAGAAGAAGGTGCAAGTATGAAGTCATCATCAAAATCAGTCTTTGCACAACATTAATCTCTTCAATCTCAACATTGGACTTGCTAGAAACAATACTATAATCATCATTTTTGTCATGTACTTTACCATTGCCCTTTTCTTTGTGCTTGTCCTTGTGCATCTTATGACATTGTAGCTAAATATGTCCTAATTTCCCGTGAAATGAGAACTTATTATGAGATTCTCCATGTGACTGAGAGCAAGATTGTGGAGAGTCTTTACCATGACAGTCATTATGCTCCTACCATTATTGCCTCTAACTATCAAAGCATGAGAGGTGTGGTAAGCATCGACATATTTTTGTTAACCTCTTCAATCAAGAGGGTCCCCTCTACATCTTGCAACTGTAACCCATCAGTAGTAGCTATGTTGGCACACATACACTTCTCAAATGATAGTATAGCCATGATAGGAGTCAATGGACACTTCTTATTCTCCCTATTATCATGTCTCTAACATGTATCATATCTCTTAAAATACGCAAATGCATCCTAGAAAATGGATGGTCACTAATATCTGGCTTTCAAAGCTTTATACACAACAGTCAAATATCCAGCCAAGTGCCTTCCACAAGTGGAGTCATGACACTCTTCCGAGATGAATGGAACCTCATCAGGCATAACACATTGGCAATAAAGATCATCGACCCCTTATCGATATAATGTTCCTATAATCAAGGTAAATTTCAAGGCTTACTCCCTAATTTTTCTCTTTTTAGCCTTTGACAAAGAGGCTCCATCTTCTCCTACAGATAGATAGTGCATTATGGCAGCATACTAGGATGGAATGGAGGTCATATCAATTTTGAATAGATTCTCAAGATTACTACCTTCAGCCAAGACTTTGACTCCCCAAAATCCACAAAACATTCAACAATGCCTTACAACTTTGGCAACTTACACCTAATTTCATAATCAAACTCTTGCAAAGTAGGTATTCAATAATAGCCTCAACCCCTTTGCCTTTGTATAAAATACTACCTTTTCATACAGGATATAGTGCCTAAACTTCTTCATTGCAAAGACTATTCCAAGGCACAATTTCTCCATGTAGGTATTCCAAAGGCACATTTCTTTGGATTGAGAGCAATGCAAAATTTCATACACCACTCAATACATTTTCTTAGAATAATCAATTGTCTCTCCCTTATGGTGGCTTCCCCCAAGTCATCAATAAATGCTTTCAACTCCTCTAGAAAAATATCACCGAAACTTTCATCAATCATACATTGCCAAGACCTTGGCACATTCCATAATTGAAAAGCCATAATATGATATGCAAAGGTGCCAAATATAGTGATAAATGTCTTTTTCATGTTATCTTCCTCTGTGATAGCAAAAATGCATTTCACATTAGCAATAGTCACATGTAATTTGATAATGCAACCTTCCAATTGTCTTAAACTGTCATCAGCCATTTGGATAATTATGGAGATATTCTTTTGGATCTCCATTCCTATCCCTTCCATCAATTAGAAACTCATAATATTCTTTTGGATCTCCATTTCTAGCCCTTCCATCAATTAGAAACTCATAATATTGACAGAGGACCTATATCCACAATGGTATTATCCACTTATATGCCGTCGATATGTGAGAAATGCGGGATCTAGAGCATGGCAAAGGCGGAAGCTATGGAGGATGGAAGGAGAAGTGTGGATTTATGATGGAAAAGACATTGTTTGTTACACAAGTGAATTAGGTTCCAAGATTGAGACTTGGACTCATAAACACAATCTTGTGTATGTGGACAATGACATTGACACTTCACTGAAAAGAAAAGAGTAATATCATTGCATTAAGAAAAGGAAGCAAGTACAATGCTTTATAGGAAAGTAGGAAACTGCAGTAGACACCATTGTGCATATGGGATAGGTTAGCCTGCATATCCTTGACCCTGAAGCTCCATACAAAGAGGCTGTTTGAGTGAGTGTGATTGCTGATTCTCAACACCCCTCCTCAATCACAACTAGAAGGGCACAAAGTGTGTAGAGGCTGTAATGAGAACCACCTGCAAAGTGTGGGCACACCACAAACATGGTAGACACCAGAGGCTGTCGCAGAAAAGGCTAAGTGTGGGCACCAAAACATGATGGATATCCAGAGGCTGTAACAGGGGCCTCACAAAGTGTACAGGGACTGTAATGCCAAGTTACATAAGGAGTTTACAAAGCTTATGGCAGGAAGCATTAGGGCGAGGAAGTACAAGGCTTTTTAAAACAATCTATCAGAATTATGAGAGTAAAAGGACTGATGAGTCTTGTCCTTCCGATCTTGGTGGTCTTCATCTTCATCTTCATCTTCATCTTTTGGTCCATGGTCTTCTTCTTCTTTCACAGCTGCAAGATAGGCCTTTTGGGACCTCTTCCTAGCATGACAGAACTTTTCAGTATGTCCGGTCCTTTTGCAGAAGTCACAGAAGAGCGGTTCCTTTTTACCTTTGTATCTGTTGTTTACATATAACATTTGTTCATCCTTTGAAGTGCTGGGCTCTTCTTTGCTTTTAAGTTTCTTTTCTTCTTCTAACAGTGATGCCTGGATATCAAAAAGTTCAGGATTTGGCATGTTGGTTAAAGTTGTTGATACATTATTATATTCAAGAGGCAAACTCTTAAGTAGAACACCGATGCAAACATCTTCATCCATTTTAATGTTGATTCCTGCAAGTTGGGTTAGGAGTCCTTCCATGTAATTGAGATGTGTGGCAAGTGATGTGATGGACTTCATTTCAAGCCTGAAGAACTCAATCAGGAGACCATACTTTGATGATTTAGATTGTGCACCGAACAAGGTGTCAAGTCTTTTCCATGTATCCTGTGAGGTCTCACAGTTATCCACATGGTGGATATATGATGCCAGGAGGCATATTCCACGGTGGATTCCGTGAGGTTTTACGGTGGATTCCGTAAACTTAGATGACCGGGGCTCATACGCAAAGAGGATTCTTTGTGCGAGAAGTTGATGGGGACGCCTGTCCTTTTCGGGCATTTCATTAATTTAGTGTGTACATGGGTGATTCCATAGCGGGTGATTCCGCAAAATGCATATTAAATTAATAAACGTTTATGAGTTTAGAGCGCACTCGTAATAAATTAAGGTTAGGATTTATTTCTAACCAGTTGATTTATTTATGTAGCTGAAGACTGCTAGGTATTCACTTTTGTCGGTTTAATTGTGTTATTTTACTAACGATTGTGAATGCTTCAGTTGATGTGTAGAGATAGCAGCAGTGGCGGAGGAAAGCATTGGAGTCTAGCGGGTTTCCGACCTTTCGACTATATTTTGATAGGCGCCACGCCTATATTTTGTTATGTCTATAGAGACATTGATTATTTATTATTATTTTGTATGCGCTTATGCGCCTGGATATGTTATTTTTATTTGGACATTGAGATTGGGCGTGCCAGACTCTTTGGGCACCGTCCATTAGCTTTATTTTCCTATTTTTGGTAGAAAGCAAACTCAAAAGCTAAAAGCTTGTCATATTTTTGTAATTGGGCTATTTTTGAGCAAAAAGATTGGAAATATACATTAAATACATGCTTTGTGAAGCGCACACACAAGGCATGGGGGAGATTGAACCCAATTTGTCTCTTGCCTCTTGTCGTGCATGCTTTTACATGGGTTTTTGTGCTAAAAAGTAGAGTACTTTGTTCTTGGGGACCTTCCGGGATTCACCACGTGAGCTATCTGCGTCCGATCTGCGCACCAGTGGTATCAGAGCAGAGCAGAGATCAAGGGCTTCCAATCGCTACCAATCTCGGGCGAAGGCGGAGCTCCAGGAACAAACGGCCTCTACAGTCAATCTCGTCGCGAACCGTCGATACAGGCAGACTTCTGGCGATCAAGAACCCCTATTTCCACTGTCAGATCGCGAAGGACCAATCTCTGCAGGCGGAGGACCACTCCCTCATCTCCATGAATAAGTCGTGATAAAACAGTAAGAAGCCATATCTATTTCTTCAAAAAGCTTAGTTTAAAAGCTTAAAACAAAGCTTAAGAAGCTTATTAAGCTTCCAATCTTCAAATCGATTTGCAAGAAGGAGCCCCCGAAAATTACGGCGGAAAAAACGGACCCCCCCCCCTCACGATCAAAAACGGCGGACTTACTTAAGCTTATTAAGCTTAAGCTTAACTAATTAAGCTTAAGTTACTTCAAACTCTGCAAATCAGTGAAGGCAGAGAAGTCTGTAAACTCCGGGTCCTGCGCATCAGAAGTCAAGTTTCGCAAGTCGACACTAATCAAGTCCTGCAAGTTCTGTAAATCGGCTAAGTCCAGCAAGTCAACAACCCTGCAAGTCTGCTAAGTCTGCAATTCTGCAAGTCAGACTAAATCAGAACTGACTAGTGCTTCAAACTCATAGAATACTTGTTCGTTTGCAAAAACTCAGAACTGGAAAGTTGTTCGCAGCAAGCTGTTTTACCTATCTACAAGTTCGTTGAAGTACTTTCAGCAAACGGAGACAGAAATATTTCAGAATTTCTGAAAATTGAAGAAGAAAATACCCAAAAATACATAGCCTTGTAACCCCAAATTTGAGCTACGCTCATCCTGCTAACTGATTTTAAGTGAGAAAGGTTTGTTGAGTTTTACAGGATGACTACCCCACATATGGATGATTCTATGGCTGAAGACGACCTACCCAAGCCTACCATGGAACAAAAGCTGGATCTTATCATGTTACAATTGGACGAAGAGCGAAGAGCTAGGCAAGCCTTGCAAGCGCAATTGACAAAGCTACAAGGAGCGTCCACTGACAAAGAAGAACCCCAAGCTGAAGATCTGATTCGCCGTACCATCGACGCCACTCTTGAAGCACAAACCATTCGCAAGGAATCCAAGATAAGTAAACGAAGTTTCAAGTTTCGCACTTTCAATGGCATAAGAGAAGGAAAGACTGTTTTATCATTCATTAGCCAGTTTGATGACTATTTCCATGAGGAAACTTATCCCGAAAAAGATAAAATCAAGTGTGTTACTAATCATCTGATAGACAGAGCATCACTTTGGTGGACTATAGTCCGCAAGAGCATAGAATGTCCTGCTACATGGGAAGATTTTAAGAAGAAGTTCATGCAAAATTTTCTACCACCGCAATTTCATGAGAAGGCAATCAAGCAATGGGATTTACTTCAACAGCGCGACCGTGAGCCTATTCCACAGTATACAAAGCGTTTTTGGAATGCACTCCTACAGCTACGCATGCTTGAAGACGTACCAGAGACGACACATAAGCGGAAGTATATGTCTAGACTTCTTGGACATTACTACGCTGAGGTGAATATGTTCAAGCCTGCTACCCTTGAAGACGCCATCTCCTTAGCTCACGACACTGAAGATAAGTTACGTGGAAGAGATCGACGACCACAGCCATTCCAAGCAAACGGTAATTATGGATCTAAACAATTCAATTCAAATTTCAGAAGGTTTAATCCAGGTCGTTTTTCATCACCATCTTTTCGCAAGAATTGGCCTAAACCACCTGCATTACCATCTACTATCAATCCAAATCCTAAGCCTATCCAACAAGCAAATCCAAATATACCCAGACTCCCAGCCATTGCAAATAATGTGACCAAAGCCAAGCCCATCGTATGCTACAAGTGTCACCAGCCAGGGCATCTCGCAGCAAATTGTCATTCAAAGAAGCCATCAGCACATATCAACTACCTTGGAGCTATGGACGAAGACGAGCATGAGGATATGCCAGATTTCACTGAAGAAGAAGATGATCCTACTACTACTTCCGACACTTTACCAGGTATGCCTACTTTACATTCATTGTTGACTATGAAATGTATGGTGCATGAAAAAGAAAGAATTATATTGCATGATGACGGTAGTACCCATGACTTTATTTCAGCAAAATTGGTAAAGGAATTGAAATTGCATACAGTACCTACGCACTATCGCATAAAAGCTGCATTTTTAGGCACTAGGTACAATGGCACACAAGAAGTTCAAAATTTAGAAATTCAAATTGGTCCATATATTGAAAGAAGAAATTTTTTAGTTGTCCCATTACAATCTAGCGACATTATTCTAGGAATGCCATGGAGACACCAACATAATCCCAATATAGATTATTCCACACACACAATGCATATAAATTTTCAAGGAAAATCTATTACATTATTTGGTATGCATGCATCTCATATGTTTCCACTGCTTTCGCATACTCAAGCAAAACGTGCACTACGCAAGAATACTAAATCATATCTCATTTGGGTGAATGAAATACACGCAAAAGAAACTCATATGCACCCTAGGCATAAGGAATTTCTCACATATTTTAAGGACTGTTTTGCAGAAGACCTACCACTAGGTTTACCTCCATCACGTCCAGAAGACCATAAGATTGACCTAATACCTGGCACACAACCACCTTGCAAAGCCCCATATAGGCACAATCAAATAGAGCAAAAAGAAATCCAGAGTCAAGTAGAAGAATTACTAAATAGAGGTTTAATTCGACCTAGCAGTTCTCCATTCGGTGCACCTGTGCTCCTAGTCAAGAAAAAGAATAATACTTATCGGATGTGTATTGACTATCGAGCATTAAATAAGATCACTGTAAAGAATAGGTATCCTATACCTAGAGTTGACGATCTTATGGACAAACTGCAAGGATCATCTATATTTAGTAAAATTGACCTTAAGTCTGGATATCATCAGGTGAGGTTAGATAAATCCGACATATTTAAGACTGCATTCAGGACACAGTTTGGCCATTACGAATTCTTAGTTATGCCATTCGGATTAACTAATGCACCTGCCACTTTCAGTAGAATGATGAACCGTATTTTTCTAAAATATCAATATTGTGTGATTGTTTTCTTTGATGATATTTTAGTGTTCAGTCAAAGTGAAAAAGAGCATTATGAGCATTTATCATTAGTTTTTCAATTACTGAAAGAAAATCAATTGTTTGCAAATCCTGACAAGAGTGAATTCTTTAAGACAGAAATAGAATATCTAGGTCATATTGTATCAGAAGAAGGAATAAAAGTTTATCCTAAGAAAATTGACGCAATATTGCATTGGCCTATTCCTAAAAATGTACATGAATTACGCTCATTTCTTGGTCTTGCTAGTTTCTATAGGAAGTTTGTACGTAATTTCTCATTACTTGCTTTACCACTGACCAAACTTCTTAAGAAAGGCATTGTTTATCAATGGACTGAAAACCAGCAGAAATCCTTTGATTTACTTAAACGTGCATTGACCAATGCCCCTGTCCTACAATTGCCTGACTTTAATAGACCATTCTTTTTAGTTGTGACTGATGCTAGCGAATCAGGAATAGGAGCCGTGCTAATGCAAGACAACCATCCAATAGCATATTCTAGTTCTAAGCTGAAACCCTCTGAGCTCAAATATTCCACTTATGACAAGGAACTCTTAGCAGTTGTCCAAGCATTGAAACAATGGAAGCAGTATTTAATGGGTTCAGAATTCATGATAAAGACTGACCAGCAAAGCATTAGACATCTACTTAGCCAACCCCAAATTTCTGACCGCCATATCAAATGGGCTTCATTCATTCAAAGTTTCCATCCTATCATTCAATACCAACCTGGAAAAGAAAATGTAGTTGCCGATGCATTAAGTAGAAGACCTGCAATTCATAACATTTCTATCATATCTTTTGATTCTTTGATTACTATGAAAGACACATATCACCAGGATATTACTTTTCATTCTGATTGGCAAAAATTAGTTCAAAATAATTTCATTCCT
Source organism: Lygodium microphyllum (assembly GCF_053477565.2). Classification (NCBI taxonomy): domain Eukaryota; kingdom Viridiplantae; phylum Streptophyta; class Polypodiopsida; order Schizaeales; family Lygodiaceae; genus Lygodium; species Lygodium microphyllum. The sequence goes on from NC_141158.1 coordinate 84,027,692, forward strand.
GTTGATTCATTGTCATATAATGATGGATTCATGTTCTTTGAAAAGAGACTGTGTGTTACTATTCCATTCCGATTATTTGTTTTGAATGAAATTCATTGTCCCCCATATCAAGGTCATAGAGGTATCATTTCTACATTACGCATGTTAACTGAAGATTTTTATTGGCCCCATATGGATGCAGATGTATCTAATTTTGTTTCTGAATGTTTGATTTGTCAAAGAATAAAAAGACATCATGGTAAACAGTATGGGTTATTAATGCCTTTATCTATTCCATCTAAACCTTGGGAACATATATCTATGGATTTCATTACTGGCTTACCAAATACTAAATCTAACCATGACATGATTTGGACAATTGTAGATAGATTTAGTAAGCAAGCATATTTCATTGCATGTAAGAAAACTTTAACAGCATCACAAGCAGCACAGTTATTTTTGAAAACTGTTTTTACTAACCATGAATTGCCGAAAGTGATTATTTCAGATAGAGATTCTAGATTTTGTAATAATTTCTGGATTACACTGTTTGCAAATCTAGGCACAAAGATTGATTTTTCATCTGCATTTCATCCAGAAACAAATGGACAAACAGAAGCCACAAATAGCACTATTCTAGATCTTTTACGTGCATACACTATCTCTAAACCTCAGACATGGGATACTCATTTACATTTATTACAGTTTGCATATAACAATACACCGCACACATCTACAAAGAAAGCACCTTTTGAAGTTATTTATGGACATAGATTATCTACCCCTGTTGCATCTTTGTCTAATAGAATACAAAGTGCCGATGATATTGCTATTATGCATAACACTATTTTTGATGAAGTAAAGGATATGATTGCTAAAGCCCAACAATCATATACCAAACAAGCCAACAAGAAAAGACAAGCCATGAATTTCAAAGTTGATGATTATGTTTGGCTTAGAATAGAAAAGCGTAGACTGCAAAGTGTAGATAGACATCCAGTTGTCAAATTAGCCCCTAGATTCTACGGACCATTTAGAATCATTCATAAGATTAATGACAATGCATTCAAGTTAGAACTGCCATCTCATTGGAAAATTCATAATACATTTCATATTAGTTTATTGAGACCATTTAGAGGACAATTACCTATGCACCCTGTCTATGAAAATCCACCTTTACTAGAAGAAGAGACTGAAATCCTTGAACCAGAAGCCATCATAGACACTGATTACATGACCACTACAACTGGCCGAAGGTACTCTAGATATCTCGTGAAATTTAAGAACCATCCTGTAGAAGAAGCACAATGGATGCACGCTAGAGACCTAAATGCTTTCCCCACTCTGTTAGCTCCACATTGAGCTAATAGCAATTGAGGTCAATTGCTATCCCACCCCGGGGGTATGATGCCAGGAGGCATATTCCACGGTGGATTCCGTGAGGTTTTACGGTGGATTCCGTAAACTTAGATGACCGGGGCTCATACGCAAAGAGGATTCTTTGTGCGAGAAGTTGATGGGGACGCCTGTCCTTTTCGGGCATTTCATTAATTTAGTGTGTACATGGGTGATTCCATAGCGGGTGATTCCGCAAAATGCATATTAAATTAATAAACGTTTATGAGTTTAGAGCGCACTCGTAATAAATTAAGGTTAGGATTTATTTCTAACCAGTTGATTTATTTATGTAGCTGAAGACTGCTAGGTATTCACTTTTGTCGGTTTAATTGTGTTATTTTACTAACGATTGTGAATGCTTCAGTTGATGTGTAGAGATAGCAGCAGTGGCGGAGGAAAGCATTGGAGTCTAGCGGGTTTCCGACCTTTCGACTATATTTTGATAGGCGCCACGCCTATATTTTGTTATGTCTATAGAGACATCGATTATTTATTATTATTTTGTATGCGCTTATGCGCCTGGATATGTTATTTTTATTTGGACATTGAGATTGGGCGTGCCAGACTCTTTGGGCACCGTCCATTAGCTTTATTTTCCTATTTTTGGTAGAAAGCAAACTCAAAAGCTAAAAGCTTGTCATATTTTTGTAATTGGGCTATTTTTGAGCAAAAAGATTGGAAATATACATTAAATACATGCTTTGTGAAGCGCACACACAAGGCATGGGGGAGATTGAACCCAATTTGTCTCTTGCCTCTTGTCGTGCATGCTTTTACATGGGTTTTTGTGCTAAAAAGTAGAGTACTTTGTTCTTGGGGACCTTCCGGGATTCACCACGTGAGCTATCTGCGTCCGATCTGCGCACCAATATAACTGTTGTCTAGCTCCAGTTTGATAATGGCCTGGGCTCTGTCATCATTCTTTTGCCAAGTAGTTGCAAGGTCCGTGTCCCGAGGTTTCTTCTCTTTGCCATTTGTGATGGCCCAGAGACCCTTTTTCATCAAGATGAGCTTGATGCAGGTTTGCCAGGTGTGAAACCTGACTCCTTTGAATCGAGCATTTGGAGAGTCTTTTCCCATGTTGAGGTTGCAAGATCAGCAGCAAATCAATACCATAATTCTGAGATTTTATCAGTAGAAGAGCAGAATGCAGTGTGTCAAGAGACACAGTTAGTGACAGTGTGAAAATACACTATGTCAGTATTGATGTTGAGCTTGATTCTTGATTCTTCTTGTTCGGGATCGTTCGGTCATTCTTCACTCTTCTCAGGTCCTTCCCCTCCTTGATTTGATGCTGGGTCAATGGATTAGAGTGACAGAGACTTGGGTTGAGTGTCAGGAGAAAGAAAAACTGAGGAAAAAAGAGCTTGAGAAATTTTGGGTATGGTGGAAGTAGGGTTTCTGAGACAGGGGCCTGGTTTTTTCAACATTGCAGGAGCTATACTTGATCATTTTCAAAAATTTTTATATGCCTAGGAAGCTGACTTCATGGGCTATCAAAGCCCCATGATAATCGTCAAGATCGTGGACTATATGAAGCACGCAGGCACGTCGAACAGATTCGACGCAGTTCATGACAGATTTCCATGATTTCTGCAATGCTGGGGTCAGGGCGTAGCAATGTGATCGATTTTTGTGCCAGGATGAAGGGCCTTGAGTAGAGGAACAACTCCCTAGAAGAAATCAAGAGCTGAAGTGGCCTGGTTGAGAAGTTATTGAAGCTCCAAGAGAGGTAGGTCCTGTCTGGCTATGGCAGACACAGAGCAGAGATTGAGAATTTTCACAATGCTGAGCTCCAGATGGTCAAATCTCCTGGATTGATGTGATACAGGGAAGCTTTATGAGTTGGAGAATACTTTTCCAGAAGGAAGCTCCAAGAGATTTGACCTGTGGAGTGAGATATAAGCAGCTCAATCTGACAGGGTGCTGTTGGCTATGGCTGCCATGGAAGCTTCAGTGAGAGTAGAGTTGGGAGATGAAGTCATGAGCTGACATTGAGCTAGATTGACGTTGAGAGGAATCAAGAGAGGCTGGAGAAGCAATGCCATGCCCAACTGGGCTCTGATACCATGTGAGAAATGCGGGATCTAGAGCATGGCAAAGGCGGAAGCTATGGAGGATGGAAGGAGAAGTGTGGACTCATGATGGAAAAGACACTGTTTCTTACACAAGTGAATTAGGTTCCAAGATTGAGACTTGGACTCATAAACACAATCTTGTGTATGTGGAAAATGACATTGACACTTCACTGAAAAGAAAAGAGTAATATCATTGCATTAAGAAAAGGAAGCAAGTACAATGCTTTATAGGAAAGTAGGAAACTGCAGTAGACACCATTGTGCATATGGGATAGGTTAGCCTGCATATCCTTGATCCTGAAGCTCCATACAAAGAGGCTATTCTAGTGAGTGTGATTGCTGATTCTCAACACGATATATGCTACCACCTTTGGATAATGCTTCTGAGCATGTTCAAACTAGTCATCTTCCACATGGGCTATTCCTAAGGGCTCGATGATATACCCAGTGCAAAGGATCTTCTTAAACATTTTATGAACTCCTGGAGATAAATTGATTGATTGTAGGAGATTCACATCATGCTTTACCTTGCAAAGAAAATTGGCTGAGTCAAATTCATGATAATTTGCAATGGTTCTCTTCTCCTATCAAACCATTCTTTCTCTTGGTTTGTTCTAAATAGGCTTAGGTGCCTCTTTCTTGGCTTTTACCTTCTTCTTTAGTAGCTCCTTATTGGAGTCAACTTTGCCACCAGTAGCTTTTAGAGGACCGCCGGCTTCCACATTAAGGACTTACATCCCCTTATTATCTTATTTAGGACTTGCTTCAATAGGTTTTACTTTATCTGTAATGCCTTGTTTAACCTTCTGTCCTCTTGTAATAGCTTATAAATTGAAAGCCTCAGTGGTGTTAACATGTGTTGCTTCAATAAGGCTGATACCACTACCACTAGGCAGCTCTTCTACGATAGCTTTCCCTCTCTACAATATTTGCTTTGGTCCTTCATCTTGTTGAAGGTTATTCCCTTGTGCTTGATGATTAATTGGACTTGGATGCTTACTCCCTTGCTGAAGAGAGCCGGTCTCACTCCAGCAAGTATTAGCCAGATAGTTTCTTGGAAAGTATTGACATTAGGGTAGTTTCTTGGAAAGTGTTGACCACCACACCACTTATAGCTAAATCTTGATGGGCCACCCTCTTCAGATGTCAATCTCCTATCAAGTTTTGTTGCTTCTTGAAGAAATTAATATCTATGACTATTTGTCTATATTGTTATGTTATTACATGAGTATAATGCTTCATCATGTCCTTGACTTCACCAAAAACATTTGACGCACTAAATGCATAACCGTGATCATCCACTTACCGTTTAGCTGGCCTAACAACCTAATTAGCGATCAGCCCACAAACAATTGGCATAACATTAGGTTTTGTCATTTGGCTTTCATTATTTAATGAAATCATTTGGCTAGCTCTTACCATAGCAATATTAGGAGGAGCTAGTACCATGGGTACATTCTACATTATGATTCCTCTTCCATTTGAATTGGTCATAGGTGTACTAGTCAAACCTTGATTTCCACTAATTGATGCCTAATTATTTTCAAGACCTAGACTCAAATTTAAGTTACCCCTAGATGTGTAGACTACTTGTAAGTATGACTGTATCACCTCTTCTTATGTAATAGCAATGTCTATATTAGCAAGAGCAACAATACTCAACAACACTTGGATATTCAGTCTAATCTATGTAAAAAGTATTGCAATTGGGCAGCAGAAGCTAGAATAGGAATAGAGGTTTGCAATTTGCAAAACACCTCTTTCCATTTAGTAGCATGCACTCGAGCATTCTCGTGGGGCTCTTGATGTGTCACATTCAGAACACGTAGTCAACATTGACCACCTCTTTCATTTTATAGGCATACACTCGAATATTCTCATGAGGCTCTTCATGTGTCACATTCAAAACACGCTACCAATATTGACCACCTCTCCCAGAGACAAACCCTCTTCGGAAGGTCACAAAGAATAAGTCGATTGTGGTTATAGTTTTGGCTTCCAAGCCATGATACCACATTGCAACTTTTCATTTTAGAGTCATATTAAAAACATCAGGAGATATCCTTCATCCTGAATTCGACAAAATTTGAACATTAATTTCTAGAACTCACCAATATGAAGTTCCGCATCTTTCTTTGCTAACCCATTAAGAATGGGTAGGGAAAAAACTAAGGCTAGTAAATTCAGCATTCCTGTAGGTATTGCAATGGGTTGCACCATCATGACGATCAGGTTTGCTCTAGGGATTTATATCAGAGGGGTTACACTCCCACTCGAAGTAGGCTAGACCTTCCTTCTCCCCCTAATGGATTGATTGGGATATTAATTGGGTCAAACTACTAAGCTTAATAAAATATCTCCTAATGATCTCAACTCATGCGATCCTTTTTTAGCTCTTTTTTTACTTTAAATCTTGGCTTGATAGCGTCTATCAAGGAATAACATATCTATTTCAATGCTCTTTGACATACACTGAATAACAACTCCCTAATTAATCAAGCTTTGAAAACCACCACTTGTTAGTGGCCCTTGGCAAAAACTATTAACCCTCAAACAAACAAGCTAGAAAATCTAAAGCAGAAGACACGGCCAAGGCCAAAGTGAAACAGAAGATGAAGGCGCGCCAAGAAAAATCTGAAAACACAAGAAGCGCAGAAAAATCCTAAATAAGGAAAAAAGGTGCACAAGGAAAAATGCAAGTCAATGCTTTTGTAAAAGAGCGCAAGTGCATCATGGTTTAATTTAAAGAGCACTGGGCTCTCACCCATGCAATTTGTAAAGGTAGATGGGCAGTAGGAAGAAAGCTAGGAAGATAGGAGGACAATGGGAAAAGGGCCTAGGCCACATCCGGCCATGTAAAAAAGGAGATAAGGGGATGACCGCCCAAAAGGGATTCAGGGTTTTGTATATAAAGTTGAAAAGTGAATGAGAAGTTCATTCTTGTGTATGGCCAAAAGTGGCTCTCCTCTTCTTTTTCTTCTTCTTCTTGTTCTTGCTTGCTTGAGCTTGTGCTTGAGAGAGGGAGTGTGAGAGTTTGAGGGAGTGAGTGTGTGAGGGTGAGGGACCGGGAGGAGAAGCTCTCCATCTTCTCCTCTCTTCTTCTCTTCTCTTCTCTTGCTCACGTAAATGGAGCTTGGAGCATGGAGCTTGAGGATGGAGCTTGCTTGAAGCTTGCACTTGGAAAGTGGAGCTACTGAAGTGTGCGGGAGAGGAGGTAACTCATATCAGTATGGAGGTAAGCTCACTACACCCGTAGATATGGATGGCGCGTCAGCTATGTGAGAGGTAGCCATTAGTGCTTGTCTTGGAACGCTTGAAACAATAAGCGGTCCGTGGGTCTTGGCGGTTGAGCAAAAGCTCCCACATTTTGGTTCCATTGTGCCAAGACCAATGGATTCAAGCCTTGAGCGCTTGCATGCTTCGAATCGAGCATTGAAGTAGGGTTTTTCCCGAATCGGTGCTTGAGGTAGATAAGTAGGAAGCGAGAGAATTTGAAGAGGTGTTTGATCTCCTTAGCAAGTAGGTTTTTGTTGTTTTGGACTTGGGAAAGCATGATGTACAGGTTGGTATCTTGATCACATTGTTGTGCAAAAGCGTAAAGGTTGATCCAAAGAAATTATGTGCCATTAATGAGCGGTCTTTACCCAAAAATGTCCATGAAATTCATAACTTTCTTGGTTTAGTTGGTTTTTATCAAAATTTTGTGCAAGTTCTCATTAGTAACTCTTTTTTTAACAATTCTAGTGCATAAAAATATTGTTTTTCACTAGGGACTAGCCAGTAGAAATCATTTGATACATTGAAGTACTTTTTGATCCATGCTCATGTACTCCAATCGCCCTAATTTCAATCAACCCTTGTTTCTAGTCATGACCAATGCTAATGGATCCAACATAAATGCATTACTTATGTCAATGACCACTCTATTGCCCATGAAAGCTGAAAATTGAATCCTTCTGAGAAAAATTAAGTGCATGCGATAAGAAGGTTTGGTTATCATGCATACTATATACATATGGAAGCATTCTCTCATGTGATTCAATGTTCTTATTAAATTTGGCCTACATGCCATTACATGCTTTCTTTCTCTGTCTTTAATTTCTTATAAACTTATTAAATGGGCTGTCTATACAAAACTTTTATCCTATGATCCGAATAAACGTGGGCACGTTAATATTGTTCTCGATACGCAATCATCGCCTTTATAACAATGCCTCATTATATCACACACTTGGCTTTGATAAGGTTAAGAATGTCTACTCAAATCACATTTTTAATATTAAAATTTAGAATTTTGATTCGATGATTTCTATATATGCTTTTAATCTTGATTTTCATGATATATTGAGAAATTTTCCAAATACAAATACCGTTGTTTTTAATTATTACACGTACATGAATGGATTTTTGTATTACCAAAAGATATTGTGTGTTACTGCACCTTAATGAAATGCATGCACCTCCATACATGGGTTATCAAGGAATTCAATCCACGTTAGCTACATGTAAAGAATATTTCAATTGACCTGATTTGAAGCATGATGCTGTTGAGTGTGTATTTCTATCAAGAAATTAAACATCATGGAAAATCCTATGGTTTACTTATGCCTTTGCTTACACCTATTGGACCATGAGAGCAAACTTCCATGGACTTAAAAACTATTTAACATATCACATTTGCATACAATGTGGGATTTTCATTAATGACACAATCTTAGCAAAATGTCTCCAAATGGGCCTTCATTTCAAAGCGTTGCAGGCTTGGGCAAGCATGCTCGGACAAGAAATTTATTCGGCAATGATATGGCCTAAACCATTGTTGATAGGTTTAGCAAACAAGTCTATTTCATATCATGTAAAAAGAGAGTATTTACACCTGAGCTTGCTAAATTATTCATGCACACCATCTTTCATCATGATGTTTTTTCCAATGTTATCCTTTACTGACCAAGATGACCATTTTTGCTATCATTTTTAGATTGCCCTTTTCAAAAATCTAGGAACAAAAATGGATTTTACATATGCTTTTCACCCTAAGAGCAATGGCCAAACCAAAGAAACCAATAGTACCATCCTTGATCTACTTTCATCTTACACTATTGATTGTCCTATTAATTGGAATCAACAACTACATGTTCTTCAATTTGCTTATAAAAATACACCTCATTCAGTTATCGATTATGCACATTTTGAGGTCGTATATGGTAAGAGATTACCTACACTTATGTCCACCATACCTAGTTATATACAATATTTTAGAAAAAATAATTGTTTTTAATTGTTATATACAATGTTAGTGATTCCATATAATACAATGTTTTTAATTAAAAACAATTTAAAAATAATTAAAATATTTTCTAAAATACAATGTTAGTGATTCCATATAATCCATTCATGTACGTGTAATTAAATTTAATTGTTTTTAATTGTTGTTAGTTATATACACTTATGTACATGAATTGTTAGTGAGAAAATATTTTAGAAAATTAAAAATCATCTTGGGATTGTTTAAAAAGCTTGTATTTTAAGAAATAAATATATCTAAAATTATTAAAAATTCATTATCATAATATTCACATGGTTTGTATCAAACCTAGAAATGTAGGCCTCCATAAAGATAATGATTGACTTAATGAAGATCTTATCTTCTTTTGAGAGAAGCAATATTGAATAATATTCAATTTGAATATTTTCTACATTTGATTACATCTCCATTCTCATTCTCTTTTTTCTTTCTTCTCATTGTTAATTACTTTCTCATCCTTCTTTTTCAAATTCACACAATATTCCTACTCGAAGTTGCAAATCACATCTTTAGCTATGGATAAATCATCCAATAATCTTTGTAATACTAACAAAAGAGCTCTCTATCATCTTCACATTGAGCTAGAGAGTGAGTATAAACCAATTAGGAAAAGAACAAAACAAAACATTGTTTCAAAGTCCCTAAAACATGTGTTTCAATTTAAACGAAAGAATATTAATATTTGGTTGAATGGAAGGTTATACCTACAAATCCTATAAAAAACAATACTCCTTGTTATAATAGGTCTTCATTGGTGAGGTTCATTATTGATGCTTGTAATAAATTTTCAAGTTATGTGATAAATCTTATTGTAGAGAAAGATGTTTTTAGATTGGAGAATCACTTATATGCCCATATATGTACACATCTTTATGTAGATTGTTATTTTCTATTGATCCATCATACAATCATGACTTATTACATGTGTGAACATGTATTGATCGCATTGTGCAAGGTGAACATAAAGGGGATTAATGTGTTTTGTGTTGGTGGACGAATATTTAGAATGAAATTTTGAAGAAAGTCATGAAATTTACCATTTTGATCGCATCACAATACACAAGTAGAGGAATATACTTTTTATTCAATTGATAGGTCCATTTGAAACTTGATTGGAAAGACTATTTGTTGGCTTAAAATGCTCTAAATGGGCCAAACTACTCTCAATATCTATAAAGTGTAAGCTTAATACTAACCACTCTTAAGCTTTGATACATGTCTAAAGGCGGTTACTCACAAGGTAGGGGTTGCTCACTAATATGTTAAATAATGGACATAATTGTCTTTCTCTAATTGTCACACTCCTTTCGACAAAAGAGACAAAGTGAGAAATCATGACATCTCACCCAATGCCCAATTGGAAAGCGAGCTATGCAATAAGTGGCGGGAACCTTCTCACAAGGAGTCAAGCATCCCTGAGTCCATGACATCTAGGAGATAAGCAATCCCATAGCTCTAGACAATAGAGCAATCCATGACTGCTTTCCATGAAGCAAGCAACACAACTCATAAAGTGCACGGTTGTAAAGCATCAGAGTGGCGCATAGCATCAGCACAACGCATAAAAGACAGCAAAGAGCATATAGACTCTCAAAGGTCAATCATCAAAAGAGGGCCAGCATCCCGAACACAAGTCAAATAGGGTCGCAAGACAATATGTGGCCTCAGCAAAGTGGAAGACTGACATATGGCTGTAGAATCAACCATAAAGCGCATTGACCGCATATCAAGAGGCCTAAGAGGTGTCTGCGTCTCATAAAAGACAGCATGACAACTGCCTAGAACCTATTGGGCATCTAAATCCCAAAACTTGTAAGCTGTAAAGTCACCATCTCCATAACCAAGGAGTATGCATCTATGTGACATAGGCTTATGTGGCATACTGACAGATGCTTAGCAGCCAAACATCCTCAAGTGATTATAGGAGGGTCTCATGCCACTCCATACCTCATGCGGAGTAATAACATCCAAAGAGAAACACGATATCCGATTAACCAAGTAGACTGTCGTCATAAGGGCCTTAGTCCAAAAGCCATAAGACAACATGACTATGGTAAGCATAGAAGCAACCTTTGCATGTAAAGGCAGACACATGCCATGAGCAATCCCATAATATCGTGGGCATAAGAAATCAATGTCATATTGCTGACAAGAGATCCGTAAGCTAGGAGAGATAGCATGACTCTCATAATCCATCTGCAAGCATCTAAGCCTACTACCAACAAAATCCATAAACCTGTCAAGCATAGTAACAATATCCTCAATCCATACCAAAGGGTAAGTCCAAACACAGTGGGTAGCATGATCCATGAAGGTCACAAAATACGACACTCCACCAAGTGACTGGGAAGGCATAGGTCCATATACTACAACATGGACTAGATCTAGAGGAGTATGTCTCACACGATTTCCATAAGCCAAAGAGGCTCTGCACAAACCATGAGTATAATGAGGGCAAGTAGCATGGGGAAGAGCAGGCAATAGCCCATATCACATAAAGCATCCATCTCAATGTGTCATGCATGGCCTAGGCGACAATGCTATAACAATGCATGTGATATCTGTGTAACTACAACCATAGAATCTCCCACCTGAGAGACATGCACTACATGATCACTGCCATATCTAGCATCTCTGGCCAATACTAAGCAACCACGAAGGATTTTCCATGAAGTATCCCCAAGAGAGATAATATCTTGCACCATGCAACTGACTGACAAAGATTAGGCTCTTCCTGAGCATAGGTATATGCAAGACATCACGAAGCATAAGAGAAGACCCATTTGGCCAAGCCAAGTGTATATCCCTTGTACCAATAACATGACAATTCTACTCAAGGCCCAAAGAAATACATATGTCAACCTCTCTATAAGAAGAGAACCAAGCTCTATGCAAACTAACATGACAAGATGTTAGAGAGTCTAAAAGCCAATCAAAGGTATAGGCCATATCACCGAGCAAGTAATCTATAGGGTAACACGATGCCATGAGTCTAGGCTCAGTTGTATCATCATGGATGACTACATACACCATACCACTATCAATAGTGGTCTCACCTACTGTATCACTAACTATGCTCTCATGTCTAGTGCGGCACAATCTTTTCTACTCTCTAATCCACTTGAGGCATTTACGCTTCACATGCCCTGTCTTTCCACAATGAAAGCAAACAGAACTTGTAAAACCTGTAGAAGATAACAACTGCTCTGTAATAGCATGAGTAGGGCTATCCAATACATCCAAGGAGCTCAAAGAATTAGGAAAACTCTCATCAGAGAGAATAGGCTCATGAAGAGGGTTGTCTGCATGACTAGAAGAGCTGGAAGTCGTCATAGCATACTGCAAAGAAGACTCATCCAAACCAAAAGAAAAGAACACAAAGGCATCAACCACGGATGCAAAAGCTCCCACACGGACAAGCCTAGCAGACAAAAGCATGACATCCAACCACTGTAGCACGCAGCCATAAAAGCATAAGCATGTCTCAAAGCCATAAATGCTTAAGCATCCCCAAAACATAAAAGTATACATAACTTTGCAACGTCTCATACCATGTACTAATATACATGTCCAGCCAAGAATGACATGTGACAAATAAACTTGCAAGAATTAAACTCCAATAAAAGCCCAAATATCTGTGTAAAAGCATCCATATAAGAGGCTCTGTAAAATACATAACATGAGACCATGTGCATACACGGGTGGCCATAAAGATCAACTGCACCTTGACATACACGAGCAATAGCAGTCCAAATAGTATAAATATCATAATCATACAACAAAGAACCAAGACGACCATGACTATAAATCCCAAGCACTATCCAAGTTCACTTATCAATATCCTGCATATCAAATGCAAACGAGCAATCACAGCTAAATAGACAATTGTCAAAACAAGGGAGCAATTCACTGCTCAATACTTGTAAGTGCATCTAAATAATAACCAAGATCCATAATCAGAGCATCAAATCCCATATAACATCCAAGGTCGTAACGGAAAAAGCCAAGTCAATGTCCAACTGCTTAAGGGAATACTCAAATGAATGTCGAGACAAACTCAAACTATCATTCACAACCAAAGCATAAAGCATTTACCAAGACATCATAACCAGTACTGGATAGCCTAAGCATAAACCATGTCAGAGATGAAATACTAGTAGCAAAGACAATCAAACCCAAATTGAGCTCTAATCTCAATTCAAAAGCATTTCGAAGCATAAACAAAACATGTAGCATAGTCTAAATACATCATGACATCATACCGAGTAGCCGAGAACATCCCGTGACCAATAAGCATATCCTAACTGTAGCATAAATAGCTTCAACTTTAAAGTTCCAACAACATATAACCTTTATAAACTGAACAATTCAATGCTCAATCCAAGCTCAAATCCATAAGTAAACCATAAGACATACATTCTCATATGTATAACCGCCAACCAAACATAATCGAGCATCAAATGCCAAGACATGTAAACATAAAATTAAAGTAACAGATAACTACTCTATTTTCGACAGATCTAAGACTGTTCAAAACAATCAATGGCTAAGCTAAATCAGCTTTAAATGCATCTTACATAAAAGATATAACATCCACAAGTAATCTTGTATCAATAGACATCAATAAAAACATTACATAAGCCATAAACATACAAATACATGCTATCTTAGATCTGAAATTTGATGCAAAATATTCTAACATCGAAATTTGACAAATCTAACATCACCATCGCGTCCAAAGCATGCCAAAACCCCAAGTTAGACTTTTACCTTGCCTGAATCGAGTTTTAAATGCTCGAGATATAATAAAAAGAGTGATTTTTGAGTCATTTTTACAAACAGACGCAAATAGAACGTGAGCATGTTACCATACTTGAGGAGCCAAATTAGGATGAATAATGTATAACCAAGAGCCCAATGAAGACCTACAATAGACCTACACAAGCATAAGATAAGTCCAAGCAATAGATAAAAAGAACAAGCTTCAATGATGGAAGCTATGGCTCTCTTCATGAAATCCTATTGTTCATACCAAAGAATGGCTGAGAACTAAGTGAGAAGCAAGCTCTCATACCTCATGTAGATACTGAGAAGAGCTCGCAAAGAAATGGCTGTGGAACTAGTTAAAAGAGATGTAAGTGTTGTCAACAATGTTATGACAACCTTATTGCACTTTTATATATATATGAATAAAAAACATAGACATTCACTGTACACGAGCAAGCCCAAAGGCCTTTTATCCCAACATTTCATGGTTACATTTACCACATTCCCTACCAAGCAAGCAAGCTTCCCAACCTACAAGTTATCTATACACTTTATGACAAGGCCCAATATAGATTCCATAAAATGCTAAAATATGCTTTAGTAGTCAACCAATATGTAAAGACTACTAAACAAAGGCACATTTAATATTTTTCAACATTAAAAAAATATCCACTATGATAGTGGACAAGATCACCCAACCCCAAAATGTGTATACCTACAAAATAAGCACCTATTTGAGTGTCCATGGCTTTGTTCAAAGACCAAAAAAGTTTTACTTGAAGTTATTTTCTTGTCTCTCTTTATATATTTCCTTCACCCTTCATCATAACACCTTTAAATTGTAATCGCTATTATCAACTTTGACAAGCCCTTATGAAACATCACCTTACTTGAGTTGTAGCCAAAAAAAAGCTTGTCTTATGGACCAATTGGGCACATTCACACACACACACAAAGACTCTCTCTCTCTCTCTCTCTCTCTCTCTCTCTCTCTCTCTCTCTCTCTCTCTCTCCACCAAGCACGATCTTACACCTAAGACATTCATCACATACCTGTCATACATGGATCCACACCTCACACTGCCTTCAATAAACCATTGGTCAAATCCATACTTCATGACATTAGCAATGAGCTAAGGCAAGGTGATAAGGATATCATACCATAGGATTGGATCTACTAGTTGTGGGATATAAATTGAACCAATGAAGCATCCATCTATTGTTGCATTGTCTTTTACAAGATTAAAGGGAGATATCGCTCCCTATCTAGAGAGGTTTTTGGGTCATTACTCAAATCTATCAATCCTTGCTCAAGCTCCTACTCCACAAGGAGACCCTATTGACAAACAAGAGTAATACAGTCAAACCCATTGCAACATCCTATCAATAAGATCTTATGATTAGCAAAGACCGCATCATCTTTAGTTTTCGAGATTTACTTCAATGTAATACTGTCTTACTTTAGTCATAAATCTTTGCATTTGATTTACTTGTAAAGACATACTTTAATTGTGCTTTTCATTGTCCTTGCATGAAATATCACTGCAACTGTACTATATTTTAAGGTCTTATTGGCCGCCTTGGACTTCTACAGACATTCTGCTACAATGCAGACTGGTTTGTCATTTGCCATCCTCGAAGGTTCTAACAATCGTGCAAACGGCCAAGCCAGCTTCGGCTTACCTCGTCATCGTGAAAGGTATGAATGCAGCAAACTTACGAATGACCCCCTTTTTCAGAATCTTGTCCTTTCAACAAACAAATTCGAGAGGAAGTGAGATAGGAACAGACTGAGAAAGGCGCGTGAGCATTGTCCTCTCGTGACTTTATTCTGTTGCTTGCGTTCAATAATTTCTTGTGTTGCATTATATTCACGCTTTAGACCCACCACATATATCTAATTGCCATGATTGAATATAATATAAGATTACATGCTCCATCGTTTTTCCAATAACAATGCTAGTAACTAGTAACAATCATGAGCAAATGTACCCTATGTGCCATCACGTTAACCTCACAACTCTAGCTAACTTGACATAATCCCAAAATGACACCGCGTGTCATCATGCCAAAATAACTTTCACATAATCCTGAAAATGACACGGTTCCAATAGTAGCCACCACATACTGAGCATCACCATGATAAACAAAGATACCAGTGCCTTGCCCACAAGCATCCACATTGACCTCTTACCAACGCACTCGCACAATTCGCTAATAAGATACGTGTGTGATATGCCTCCTTTGTTTATTTGTGCTTCACAAGCTTCCAGAGTGTTACAAAGTTATTTGATTTGAAGAGGGCCTATCACATTGCATCCTTACCATTCTCATGCTCAGCATTCTATGTTTTAGAAGCGTTGTGAAATAACTGTTCCCTAGATCGGACCTCCATGCAATTGCAATAATCATATAAGCTACTCATGTCAGGCATCCTTGACTGTGCGATATGAAAGAGAGAGAGAGAGAGAGAGAGAGAGAGAGAGAGAGAGAGTGTGTGTGTGTGTGTGTGTGTGTGTGTGTGTGTGTGTGTGTGTGTCCTTGGAGGTGGCTACTTAACTTGAACTTAACTCGATGACAGTTTTTTACTCGTTGCATCTCTCCATCTGTTCATCTTCTCCTAAGCATTCCCCTATCGGGCATTCCCTTATTGGACAATGCTAACAAGCAATACCTTCAACGTTGAAAATATAAGGACTGATCAAAGGGGTAAAGGAATGAAGGAACACTGGCTGACAATTAAACTTCAGATGAACATCCTTTAGCTTTTATCTTACATTTGTCCCCAAGTGGCATCAATAAAGAAGCAAGCAAGAAAGAGGCAGCCAAACATGACCATGTGACAGTTTGAAGAGAGGACAGTCATCAGAATGAGGAGGAATTCTGAACTTTACAAATTACAGTACCACTCCATGGGATCACGAGTCACGACACATATTCAATTAGAATATGTACCTTACACAATTTGCAGCCTTCAGCTATCAGTTCTAGAAAGATACGGATGTAAAGGTGGCGGCCTGAAGCGCCTTGACAGACCTATAACACGACGATGTACTGACTGAGCCTGAAAATTCAAGATGCCTGGGCACAATAACAGCAGTACGTGTTATCACTGAGACCTTCCCTTAGATTAAAATTGAATAATAGGTATATGTATTTTCAGAGTCTTACCCAAAGAATCACAAAAGGCATGGTCTATCTGAGGCTTCATATCAGTTTTTCTGGATGCTTCAAACCTTTGCATTGCTGCAGTCATACATGAAATCTATATCAGTCCACAGCTTTCCAATTAACTTTAAAAACCAAAAAACATTTTTAAAAACTAAGCAGAGCACGGTATTGAAGGAACAGCTTTAAGTAGCACTCACTTTGACAGCTCCCCACGGTCGCCCCAATCGCACTCTTTTTAATACCTATGACCTGCAGAGCAATGCTTGGCAAGCTCAATCTTGGTGATAATTCTGCAAAGCAACTGAATGGGCATGCTGCTGCAATCACTCTTTTTTTTTTTTAAATGCGAATGCGATTAGATTCGCCTCACGGCAGATGAGAACAGTCCCTCTTTGCAGGAGGCTGGCAGCTAGAACACATGCACCCTTGCTCATAACCAAGAGCTTTAACCAGCTGGGCTATACCCCCAACCTCTGCAATCGCTCTTAGAACAAGTAAATGGTACTTTACTGAGCAACCTGTGCAAATTTATTCCTTGTAACTAACAGCAAGAGGCGTGCATGAGAAGAAGACTTACAGGCTTCTTCAAATTCTTAGCTATTGTGGTTGTATATGTGGCTGGGATGTTCTCCTTTCCACCTGGTGACCTCGCAAACTTTGATGTTGATTCCTTTCCAACTACGCCAGCAGATGACCCACCTTTGACAGTGAAAGGTCCTGGTTTTATAACAGGTCTAGTACTCCGAGCTTTCTGAAGATTTTCAGACAGCGCATCAGCACATTTTTAACCAGTTCAATGAACATAGTAAAATGATAACCAAGATATTAAGTGCAGAACACCTTCATTTGCGTGCTAGGAAGGTTCTCCTTGAGTTTCTTCTCGTTGGGAGCCTTTCCCTTCTGTTTAACTTTTGGTGGCCTCTTCCTTTTACACCCTGAATCTTCTGAGACATCAGAGCTTTCGTCTTCGGTGTCATCATCTTCCTCTTCTTCATATGATGACTCATCATCGTCTCGAAGCAAGTGTGTCGATCCTTCCTGTACAGCAATGGGCTACGAGAACATGAGGGTAAATTGCTGCTCACATTAGAATATACGTTTTGGTGAGCCAGCTCAAATCCTACTCATCGTTCTGGTGCTTCTTTTTTTAAAGAAAATAACTTACGTCCAACAGGTTTTATCCTCTTTTGCCTGCAAACTGATCTAACACTTGGAACTATGGTCATCAAGGAGAAGGGTCCAGTGTGATCAAGTTCCGTTCAGTCACTGTCAAGGAGCGGGGGGGGGCGGGGTGGGGGCGCGCCCGGCTCGGGGGCGGCGGCCGCGCGCGCTGGTGTTGTGTATCTCGGTTGAAAAAGAACGTTATTGGCTTGCAATGAACTGAAATTCGTATATGAAACGGCTCGAAAACTTCCTCCTAGGTAAGCAGTATAGATCCAAAGTCTATTTTAAAGGGAGCGAAGAAGGTTTCTTAGGAAATGAGATACATTATTCCACCCGCATGCGTTGCTATGGATCGTCCTAGTATTGAGCGAGCTACGCCTTATGAGTAAAGCTGCTGCAATTTCTGGCCATCCGCATCTTTCGATACTCTGGTAACTGTATGTGTATGATGGTTACACCTTGAATACCCCTATCTTCCTCTTTCTGGAATCTGAAGGTAACTATTCTCCTAGACTCGTTACTCCATACGTAAAAGATTAAAAATTCTAGAGTTTCGATTTCCATATGATGAAAGGTCAATGTCTAGCATTCCGAGAGAGTTGTAAAATGCTAGCCTCTAGATTATTAAAACAATTTCTGATTTCATGCAGGTACTTGAGCAGCTGTAACCATGGCTGGACTTTCCCACCGAATGCAAGATACTATATATATTGGCTCCGTGTGGTTAGGCTGTCGTCCGTCTTCAAACACGGCCGCTCTACAGGGAACAAAATTGGGGCACAGCTGTAATCTAATGCCCCCAAGGGTTGATAATTTGACTCTTTAGAAACACGTCTTACGGACACCAGAAGCACGTATAGACTACGACGTCGCTATGTAAATGCATACGTATTCATGACTTACATGTGATCGGCTACGGGAACAAATGAGATAGCTGCATAGCATCTCAAAAATCCAAAAAAAAATTTAAACTTATACCGATAGAAGCCAGCTTGACAGAATCTCGAAAGCTGAGCTAATAGATAAGGATTTTAGACTTCATGATCCCATATATAGCTGCTCTGGATCTCTATAGCAATATTTGCACATCAAGCGCTAATCTTTAGGCGAAAGCCGAACTAAAAGACAAGGATCGTAGACTTAATGATCTAACACGTAGTTGCTCTGAATCTCTGTAGCAACATTTGCGAATCAAATGCTGGTTTCGCTATCCCATTTGACAATTAGCAAACACCTCAACTTGCTAGGCACAATGAAATTTGGACAGATTTTGAAAACTCTTACGTTGATCGGCTCAGGTTGCTCAATTTGTTTGAGCGTAGATACTTCATTGTCCGTGGATACTAATGCTGCTTCAATCGCATTCCCTGCGTTTACTTCTGAAGCCACGTCTAACAGGCATTGAAAAGCAACAGAATCTCCAGGTGCAGCATTGACGATTTCATCTTCGGAGTCGCCGACATCTTTGGAATTTTCTAATGTGTCAAGGGATCTTCTTTTCACCCGTGTATCTTTAGAGAGAGATTCACTGATAGCTCTCTGAAGCTGCACAGCTTCTGCACGTTCCTGTTACAGCAAGCCAAACCTTCACACTTCAGCTCATTAGAACATCTAACAACGAGCACATGATGTTTAGACGGGAGAGAGAAATCTATGGAAATGCTGGATGAGATTGAAGCACCGAACGCTCTGTCAAACCCTAGCAGCAAGATGCAACAAGCGACTTGATACAACCTAGGCAGCCAGATGCAAGAAACGGAATCAGAAAGCAAACCTTTGCATTTGCTCGCTCCTGCCACGAAAAAAGAGCCCAAACAAACGGCGTAAGGGATGTGATGGTTGAGAGGAAAGACAGAGAGAAAAGAAGAAGGAGAAGGAGAGAAGAAGAAGAAGAAGAAGAAGAGAGGGAGGAGAGAGGAAGACTGCAAACCTGAGCGCAGGACGACTTCTTCAAGGCGAGGCTTCTCCTGCCTGTGGTGTCTGTCTTCCTGTTAATGTTGTTGTTGATGTTCTCGTGGTCGAGCTTCTTGGCGGTGGCGATGGCAGAGCGAGAGAAGTCGTCGTCGTGGTCGTCATCTGAGAAGGCATCTCTGTAAGAACGGACGGAGGAACGGGCTTGTCGCTGAGGTCTGGAGGAGGATCCCATGGGGTGAGATGAGAGAAGGCATGGCAGAGGGGGAGAGAAGCACCATCTGAAGCAAAGGAAAAGAAAGAGAGAGAGAGAGAGAGAGAGGAAGGGGGGGCTTCCTTTCAAACCTGGTGGCGCCAAAATTTCTCGTCACAGTGAAAATGCGGATGCACAAGGGTCTCTGTCTAGGTTAAGTGCCACTAGTGTCATCGTAATGGACATGACACTTCCCATCTATCATGATTCACAATGCACAAATCCACCTCATCTAAAGTGACCTTACAAATGGCCCCATACAAGCACTTCAAGGTTCTAAGATTCTCACATAAGGCATAGTCTAATCTAATATATCTTTAGGGCAATGTAATTAGCGACATTCTTTTGACCTTTAGCAACATATACTTACATGCAAAATGCGCAAGTAAAAACCATCTGTAGGTTGAAATGCATCGTCTTTGCTTTCTATGTTTGCATACAAGAGAGCTACATTGAGATCCTTTCTAGTTGGATCACCTAGCAATTGACCTTAAACAAAACTTCTCACTTTCTAGTTGTATCACTTTCTACCTAGCCTTCTTGCTTTTCCCTTTGGGGCTTGCTCATTTTGCATGCTTCCAACTTTTTATGCTTGCTAGCTTTGTTAGGGCATTATGTTTTGCTTACACACATTTCATTACGTTGATCAACAATTTATTTAGTAGTGCATAAGAGATCTCAAAGATTTTGATGAGCTACTTTGGATTGTAGTGCTACGGTTGTTTCAACTATGTACATGTAGTCTAGATTGCAACCTATGCACTTACTTTCATGACATGTTTTGTCACCTTAGTTCTTTTTGTTCATTAATGCAAAGACACAGCTATCTATTGTATTATTGATTTAGTTGTGGTTAAGGGAGGCCTTGAACCTCTAGAGCGGCTCCTGAGCCTATAACTTGCCAAGACCTACCAAATTCAAAATTTAAGAAAATCTTCAATCATCGCTCTCTTTTATCCTAATATCTCTCTCTCTCTCTCTCTCTCTCTCTCTCTCTCTCTCTCTCTCTCTCTCTCTCTCTCTCTCTCTCTCTCTCTCTCTCTCTCTCTCTCTCTCTCTCTCTCTCTCTCTCTCTCAGAGGAGCTTTGCTTGGCACCAATAAGCAGAATGAGTGGGTCCATCTCTACCATTGTCGTTGCAAGTATCAAGCACACAATCAAGCAATGACAAGGTACAATGGGGCCATTACATATGGAGGCTTAAGAATGATTGTTAGGTAAATGTGCCAAAAAACAATTGGATATATAGTTTGACCACACTTACTGATCAACAAGAATTCTCATGGATTCCAATGATAGATGATTTTGGCACATAGTAGGTTAAACTTGGTTGTCAAACAACACACCTTCTATTGTAGCAGCTACTAGTGGTCCCCATGTTAAACTTGAAGTAAAATGAAGGGATGGGCTTCTCAATCTCAGCTTTGATACCAATCGAAGGAAGTGATTCCTAAGTGGAAGCCTGCGAGTGGAAGTAAGAGCTATGGTAGAAAGAGCAAGAGACACAAGATGTGGGAACTCTAACAATCACAATGTGTGACCAGTCTTCCGTTATTCAAATGTCACTGAAAGAATAAAGAATGAAGTGATAGTGGTGGGAGTCTACCACCTGCAGTGTTGTACAGGTGTGTGGGTACTATCAGTTTAACTAATACATGGGTGGCTAGGCACATGTGCCTTTATCCCTAACAATAAAAAAATCTATTAAAAACATTATTAAGATTTTAATATATTTATTTCAATAATTGTTCTAGTTCGTGTATGGACTCTGCTGGAAGGTCAAAATAAACCACCAAGTCCACCCACAACTAACGTTAGGGCCTTCCTACAGATCCACCTGGGGCTTGCAAGGGATAGGCTAGTCCTAGAATGCCCAATGAATTACGACCAAAGCCCCCCCTAGCTCCTTGGTGCCTTCTAGCATATGATAAGTCCCTACAAAGAAACCTCTCATGTTTGTTACTAGTCCTAGCAATACAAAGTAGTAAATTCGACTCCCTTGATCCAAAGCTAGCACAACTATCCTTGTGGGAGGCCTAGTTCACTCAATCATTGGTTTAACATGTATTTAAGTATTCACCTTTTTGAAGATCACAAGCATTTATTTCAAACTATCTTTCCATGCAACGAGAAAGTGCATAAGTGCCTGTATAGGTCCCGAGATTACAAACATAGGTTCTAGTCTCGAGTCATGAATTTTGGATATCTTAATCACATTAGTCCCATCTAAGCAACAATGATGCCTTGGTTTGAGTATCAAGGTTTATTCCTAGATGATCAATCCCTATATTTTTTGCTCTAGCAAGGTATTTATTAATATCTATCCTAGTAACATTGGTTTAATTTCTCCCTTAATTCCTTTTGGAAGTGGCTAGATTATAAATTCAATATCTTCAATCCCATCACCAATAAGAAAAAAAATGAATTATCTAAACTCATAAATTTTTAAAGTAAGAAAACAACTGATTAATTTTAGGACTAGGTGTAAGAACTATGGTGCCATCATGGGAGGATAATTCTAATCAAATTTCCTAATGTTTGGTCCTTTTGTTTAGTGTCCTATGTATCCATAAGAATCTTAGACTACCTAGTAGCTTACATCACTTAACAAAATTTTATTCTAACCATATTTTTAACAAGATCACTACAAAAAGACCAAGGAATAACTTGGACTTGGGAGGAATAGGGGTGGCGCTCTCATGTGCTACCTTGCATCCAACTTCCAAACTTCTCTACTTAGGGCTCATATTTGTCAAGACTTCCTTGGTTCCTTCTTCTCCAGTCTTTGTTGAGGACTTGAGCCTTGAGCTTAAAGGTTGTTACATTCTCTTCCCCTTAGAGAAATTGAGATGTCCTCATCTCAAGAAAAACTAGGGATATTGTTTATTTAGGGCTTCCTTGTCAATCCACGTGCTATGCTCTTCAAGATAATCCTTCCACTAGATGAGACACTTCCTCTAACTTTTACTCTTAAGGATTGTCTCCTTTACATTAAGGATTTTCTTAAGTTGAAGCTTAAGGACTTCTTGACCCCATTTTATGGTATTTACGAATGCATAAATTGTCTTTTCCATTACAATTTGTTGATCATCTAATACACGATTGGGATTGGGTACATAAGTTTTTAGTAGACTAATATGGAAAACATTATGGATCTTTAAGTGCTTGAGAAGTAGTAACTTGTAGGCATCGATCCCTAGGCACTTTTGGATCTTGTAGGATCCACAATATCTTAGGCTTAGTGTCTTGAATTCACCTAATGATAGTGGGTTCTTCTTTGGATGGACATGAAGAAACACTATGTCTCCCTCTTTGAAAATTTGCTCTTGTCTTCCAAGGAAAGCATAGACTTTTTGAAAATGCTTGGTAACTTAGATATCCTATCTTATGGCTTTAACTTGCTTGTTCATTTCCTCCAACATCTTCTTGAAGGCTTCTATCCTTAGTGTCAGATTGGAGAAGTTGAGTGGAGTAAGATAGTCTTGTCCATACAATGCCTAGAATGGAGTCATCTTAATGCTTTGGTGATAAGAGCCATTGTAGGCAAAATCCACTAAGATAGATAGTGTAGCGCCGCTGCTTAGGTTATCTACAACAATATACCCTTGGAGTATCCTCTATGGCGACCTGATTGACTTGGTCTATTTGGCTATTAGTTTGTGGGTGATATGCCACACTAATACATAGCTGCATTATGAAGTCTAAAGATTTCCTTGATAAATAACCTTGCAATGTCAAAAGCCTTATAGTTTGTCTCGATTGGAATAAGGTGAGCAACCTTTGTTAACATGTCTATGATCACCATGATAGAGTTGTATCCTCCTTCAATTGAAGGCAATCCTACAATGAAATCCATGCTAATTAATTCCCGCTTTATATGAGAATGGAAGCTCATTTACCTAAGCACTCTTTGAATCTCAAAAAGTCATGCATGGTCCATATTTGTTGTAGCTTTTCTTCTTCTTCTTCACCTTAATGTCTTGGAGAACTCTAAATCCAAAACAAGATAGAAATATATATATATATTTTGAAGAAGTGTTTATATATATATATATATATATATATATATATATATATATATATATATATATATATGTATGTATGTATGTATGTATGTATGTATGTATGTATGTATGTATGTATGTATGTATGAAAAGTATGAATATGTATGTTTACAGCAATGAGAGCACACTTTTATAAAAAGACATTGGGAGTTGGATGAGAGTTGTATTAGCTTTGGAGGAGGAGGAGTGGGTATGATTCAAAGTAGATGCTCAATGTGGATGCATTGCATGTTGCTATGGGTGTACTAAGTAGTATAGGTGGATGCACAGATGCATGCATATCACACCAATGAGTCACCAAAGTATTCTACTCAACTTTTCACTTCCTACTATCCACTTGTCCGATAAGTTGAATCTAGGTAGTGGAGAAGGAGAAAGGGCTATTGGTGTGCATTGGTATGAGAGGCACCTACATGTGTTAATGTACTTATGGATGCAAAGTATGTGCAATGTGTGTGTGTGTGTGTGTGTGTGTGTGTGTAGGGTATGTGTGAGTGGATGGATTACGCAAGGGAGTGGGATACACAATGTTATGTATGTGTGATACTATGTGGGGTGAGTGCACTATGTGTGAGTGGGATGTGTTGGGGGTTAAGGCGCCTCTGCCTAGCCACCCGTGTATTACTACACTGACAGTCACCGCCACTGCACACTAGAGGTGGCGGATGCCCATCACCGTCACTTTATTCTTTATTCTTTTAGTGACAGTTTGAATAAAGGAAGGCTGGTCACACATTGTGACTATTGGAGTTCCCATTTCTAGTCTCTCCCTTTCTTGCTCTTGCTCTCCTACCATAGCTCTCGAGTCCAACCTTCGATCCGTCACTCCCTTTCAACTGGTATCTGAGCTTTGCTTTCCGACTCTTGAACTTGGTTCATGGCATTCTTAGCATCCCATCAACTCCCTACTTGCATTGGGTCTCCTTCCTGGCAGCCATATCCGACTCCTTCGAGCTCCCGTCACTCCCCGGCTTCTCGAGCACCTTCCGGGCATTGTTGGGCACCTTCAGGGCATTACATCAGAGGTATTTGATTATTTTCTTCAGGGTTTACTTCAGTTCTCAAGTCTCACATGCTGTAAACATGATTAGGGTAGCCACCATTGAAGCTCCCTTGTTTCATATCTCACTTGCCTTTGAATAAGACTTGCTGGTGCTTGTTTGAGGCCTTCCTTGGCTTTAACCGGACCCCTCCTAAGCTTGGCCACCATTTTTTGCAGCCCCAAGATCAGCATTTACAGTTGGTGGAATCACGCAGCCCTCCCATATGTGTCTTTAGCATTGACAGTCTGCACAGCAGCTCTCCCTCTCCATTGGCACTTGGAAAGGCTCCATTTCAGGCATATGAACATGCTTTGATGCTTGGTTTTGATGGTTGATGTGTTGGCATAGCATTTGGACTGATTTAACACTGTTTTGGGACTGTCATAACAGCCCATAGGCAGTTTATGACAGTGTTACACTGACATTTGATGCTACAGCTTGTTTGGCATTGTCATTTGATGCCCGGTTGGTCCCGTTTGATGCCCGGATGCTAGGGGAATGTATGCCTATTGTTTGGAAACCATTTGGAGCTGATTTTGGTGCTGAAATTCTCAGTTTTGAACAGTAAATCACTATTGTACACAGTTGGGCTGAAGTCATTTTACTCATGTATACTTATGCCTATGCTTTTCAGGCTATGTTTCGGGCATATATGGTGATGTATTGACACTTGGGGCTCGACATAGAGCTTGGTTTTGATTCAGAATCGTTGGTTGAGCTTGAGCTCACTTTGCAAAATATTTGGATGCTCCATCTTGGATGTACTTATGGCATGTATGTTGCTTATGTATGACCGGTCTTGACATGCTTAGCCTATGCCATTACTACATGCTAGTTACATTGTTTGGAGCCTATTGCTACTGGAGCTCCTTGACCTTGGATTCTCGGAGCTTACTTGAGCTATTTATTGGCTTGCCAGAGTTGTATATTGGGATGTACTTGATGTCCTCATGCTTATGGATGCTACATACGGATGCTCTACCACCTACATGTCCAGGATGTACTATTGATGTATTATCTTGGACTTATGTCATTGGCACTGTGTCTTGCCTTGGGTTGAGCTCTTGAGCTTGTACATATGGCTTTTGTACAAGTGGGAGCATTCTTGAATGCTTATTAGACATTGAGCAGGTGGTACTTTTATGCATTGAGCTGTTACATGCTATTGAGCAGTTACAGACGCTTGAGACTTTGGGACTTCTTACCTTTTGGGATGATACATCATATGTCTTGGTTCACTATATGCTTATGAGCTAAGTCTCAGTTTCGGATCTGTATCTTTGTGAACTGACACCTACTTGTGTCAAGTTTTGGTAGTGGCAGGAACACTTTGCCCCGTTGCTTGGGGGGTGTGCCTACTCACTGGCAGATGTTTGTATGACATACTTGGATGATGTTGGATTCATGCTTATCGACTGTTATATGCTTATGCTATGCC
Organism: Lygodium microphyllum; assembly: GCF_053477565.2. Taxonomy (NCBI): domain Eukaryota; kingdom Viridiplantae; phylum Streptophyta; class Polypodiopsida; order Schizaeales; family Lygodiaceae; genus Lygodium; species Lygodium microphyllum. Next base: position 84,054,262 of record NC_141158.1, read on the forward strand.
CGCATGATGCCGGCTTTGGTCTTGGCAGCATCTGATTGCCTTGGGATCCGATTTTGGCACTATTAGCTCTCTTTTACTGAAATCTTAAATTTATTACAGCAAGCAGACTGACATGGATTTTTCATGCTGAAACACTCTAAAATGATGTACTTTCACTAGTACTTGGTGGGCAGCAGCTTTGGTTCCACCTTCTTCGCCATTTTTTCTTGATTTTGGTGATTTTTTTATCATTTTCTACAGTAAACAGCAAGCAGTTTTGAACCGCCGTCTACAGTCTTCCAGCTTGCATTATGGTGAGTCGTCCACTGATCATGCTATTTTCAACATCACTAAGCTTGATGGTACGAATTAGTCTTATTGGAAGAGCCAGATTTGGCAGCTGTTGGTGTAGAAATCGCAGATCAAACCTTTGAGGTTAAGCGGGCATCCGCCTACAACTATGCCAGATGCGGAATGGCTTGAGCTTGATGAGTTATGCAAGTCCACTATTGTATTGTCTCTCACAAAACAGGATCACTATAATGTCTTTGAGGAAGAATAGAGTTCATGGAAATTGTGGGAAAAGATAAAAAATCTCTATGATAAGAAAAGTCCAGCGAGTCAGATGTATTGGCTGACGCAGCTTATGGATCTGCGCATGAAGGAGAATGTGATTATGTCTGCTCACTTGAGCCAGTTCCATGCTATACTCAAGAACTTGACTTCGCAGGACATCACTTTTGCAGAGGATATCACTCCTCTTTTCTTGCTTGGTACTCTTAATGAGTCATGGGATGTATTCCGCACTACATTATGTGCCTCTATTGCTACCTTGAAATTATATGGTGTTGAGAGTGCTCTTCTGCAGGAAGAGGTTAACCGTAAGAATTTGGATGCCTCTCGTGTGTCTCATGCTATGACAGTTAGAGGCAGGAATGATGGATATCGAAAGCATGGCAATGGTAGTGGCTGTGGACGGGATTCTCAGAAATCTCAGTCCAAGTCTCGTGGAAAGTCAGGTAGCAAATCCCGTGGCAGGAATGCTGATGTTACTTGTCACCATTGTGGAAAAAAGGGCCATATTAGGCCACAATGCCATGAATTGCGCAATGAAAGGTGCAAAGATAAGGGGAAAGACAAAGTGCAGGATAAGTCTTTTGATCGTAGCATAGTACCTGCAAAGTCTAGTGTTAAAATTAAAGAGATCAATGTTATGCAGCTTGAGAATGTTGATGATGATGATTATATCCTAGCAGCTTCTTCTAGTGCTTCGCAGATGACAGAGATACACTCTATGTATGCACAGTGTTGGCTCTTGGACTCAGGTGCGTCCTTTCATGTGACACCTTGCCGAAAGTGGTTTCATTCATACCATAATGTTTCAGGTTCTGTGCGCTTGGGTGATGACAGCTCTCTTGATATTGTGGGCATTGGTGATGTTAGGCTACAGTTTCCTTCTGGCAGCTGTTTTGTTATGCAGGATGTACGTCATGTACCTGCTTTGACACGCAGTCTCATGTCAGTTGGACAGCTTGATGACGCAGGATATCATGTATGTTTTGGAGACTCTGCATGGAAGATCACTCTTGGCAGACTTGTGATTGCGAGAGGTGCCAAGGCTGGCAGTCTCTACCCCTTGATTGTATCAGCTTCTTCCCTTGATCATGTTTTGTCTGTGGGTTCTATCCCACATATATCTCTTTGGCATGCCCGTTTGGGCCATATGTCTTTGAAGGGAATGAAAATACTTTCTGGTTTGCAGTACTTACCGCCCCTTGATTATGCATGTTTTGATTCATGTGAGCATTGTTTTTATGGTAGGCAGACTAGGTCTACGCATAAGAAGTCTGGTAGGCCACGCATGAGTGAGCCCTTGGCATTGGTACATTCGGATGTCTGTGGGCCCATGCCTTGTCAGTCTATGGGTGGTGCAAAGTACATACCAGTCTGGGTATAGGCTAAAATGTCTAAGGACAGATAATGGGGATGAGTATGTCTCACGTGCTTTTGAGCAGTTATGTGATGAGAGGGGTATTAAGTGTTAGTTGACCGCCCCCTACACCCCCCCCAAGAATGGTTTAACTGAGCGGATGAATAGAACCATCTAGGAGCGTGTACGCAGTATGCTTAGCCATGCAGGCCTACCACAGAGCTTTTGGGCTGAGGCAGTTAGTACAGCTGCGCATGTCATAAACAGATCACCCTCTAGTGGTTTGGATTTCCAAGTTCCAAAGGAGGTATGGACTGGAAAACCTCCCTCTTATGCGCATCTCCGTGTCTTTGGATGTGAGGCATTTTGCCATGTGCCCAGGGACAAGAGAAGTAAGCTAGCTCCCAAGAGTGTCAAATGCATTTTCCTCGGTTATGGGGATGCAGGTGAGATGGGTTACCGTCTTTGGGATCCACAGGCACGGAAAGTCATCCGCAGTCATGATATAGTCTTCCATGAAGACAAAATGCATAGGCAGCCTGAGAGAGTTGTTGAGATCTGCATGGTCATATTTCAGGAGGAGCCGAGAGCTCCCGCACAGCCAGTTGGACAGCCTACAGCTGTAGCAGATGCTCATGGTCAGGGTGTTGGACAGGTAGCTGGGCAGGTAGCAGAGCCTACCGTGAGACGGTCTACTAGAGACATACGTCCACTTGATAGATTTCAGCCCTCGATGCATTATGTCTTGGTTATAGATGCAGGAGAGCCTTTCACCTATGATGAGGCTATGCGCAAGGGTGACAGTCACTCCTAGGAGAGGGCTATGCAGTATGAGATAGACTCCCTGTATAAGAATGACACTTGGGATTTGGTTTCCTTGCCTTCGGGCAAGAAGGCTTTGCCATGCAAGTGGGTGTACAATCTAAAAAGTACCCCTGGACATCCCAAGCCGGCATACAAGGCTAGATTGGTAGCAAAGGGTTTTAAGCAGGAGCACAGTGTGGACTTTGACGATGTCTTTTCTCCTGTGGTTAAGATGACCACCCTGCACTTAGTCTTGGCTTTGGTTGCTCAGCTTGACTTGGATTTATACCAGATGAATGTCAAGACGGCTTTCTTACATGGGGACTTGCACATGATGAGATTTATATGGAGCACCCTAAGGGCTTTGCAGAACCTGGCAGGCAGTACCTAGTGTGCAAATTGAAGAAAAGTCTTTATGGCTTGAAATAGGCACCTAGGGAGTGGTATCATAAGTTTGATGCCTTTATGCAGTCACAGGGCTACAGCCAGAGTGCTATGGATTCGTGTCTTTACACGAAGAAAGCCGGTGATGGTTCTTTATTGATTTTGGTACTCTATGTGGATGATATGCTGATATAGCAGGGAAAGCTCATGATGAGCTAGATGCTCTTAAGGCTCAGCTCAAGAAGAGCCTTGAGATGAAAGATCTAGGATAGGCCGCTCACATACTTGGTATGCGCATTAGACGCAACAAGCATCAGGGACTCCTCTACTTGTCACAGAGGGAGTACATTCATAAAGTCCTTGAGCGCTTCCGTATGCAGGACATAAAGCCTATTGGGTGTCCATTGCCTTCTTATGTGAAGGTATCACATCCTGATTTTTCACAGACAGATGAGCAGAGGGTCGAGATGGCCAAGATTCCCTATGCATCCGCAGTGGGTAGTCTTATGTATGCCATGATAGCCACTCGTCCAGATATTGCCTTTGCAGTTGGTGTTGTGGCACACTATATGGCTACACTTGGCAAGAAGCATTGGGATGCCGTGAAGGGTATCATGAGGTACCTGAAGGGCACTGCAGATATGTGCATATGCTATGGCAGCCAGGATACAGGAGTCATGGGGTACACTGACTCTGATTATGCAGGACATGCAGATAGTAGGAAGTCCACTTTCGGCTATGTATTCACCTATGTTGGAGGTGTTGTTTCTTGGATGTCCAGGGTGCAAAAATGCACAACCCTTTCTACTACAGAGGCCGAGTATGTTGCAGCCACTGAGGCTTGCAAGGAGGCCATTTGGTTGGGTTATTTAGTTGCTGACCTTGGTATTGATACTATCCCTACACTGCATTCGGATTCTATGAGTGCTATTCAGTTAGCCAAGAATCCTAGCCAAGAATCCGGTCTTCCATGCGAAGACAAAACACATTGAGGTGAGGTATCACTTCATACGTGGGGTTGTTGAGGACAAGTTTGTTGATCTTGTCAAAATCTCGACTGACCAGAATCCTATAGATCTGCTCACAAAAAGCCTCTTTACAGAGTGCTTTGCCTTCCTTAGGAGGTTGATGGGCGTGGGATGAGATGATGTCTTTCCTCATCCTGTTATACATGTGTACATGTTGTACTGTCTTTTTTCTTTTTCTTTTCACTCCTCACTGGGGCAGATTCGCCTTTAAGTGGGAGGTTGTTGGGGGTTAAGGCGCCTCTGCCTAGCCGCCTGTGTATTACTACACTGACAGTCACCGCCATTGCACACTGCAGGTGGCAGGCGCCTGTCACCGTCACTTTATTCTTTATTCTTTTAGTGACAGTTTGAATAAAGGAAGGCCCGGTCACACATTGTGACTATTGGAGTGTCCAAATTGCGAAAGGTTTGGCCATGACACAATGCATTGTTGATTGGCAATAAGGTTTCCCTACGCACATTAGTACAACTCACCATTCTATGGGAATAGGCCACCTAATTTCTTTAGATGAGGAGCCCCATTGGCCCTTCTAGCACCTAATGATGCAAAATCGACCGTCTCTAGGTTAGAGATCAATCCCACGGGCATACCCAGACTGCCTGGACCCTTCGTGACACATCCATCGAGTGACGCTCCCATCCACTACGTGGAAGAGCCCAATGACGAGGAGTCATATGTCAACCCTTACATCTCGTATGATGAAGAGGGTAATCCATTCCTCATGGACTATTGACCAGTGCCGGTGATGGCGTTAGGAAGGGGAAGAGGCAGAGGTTTTTCAAGGCCAACCCAAGACCTAGTGATGTGCTAGATTTGTGGTCACCCTGGTCACATATTGACACGATGCCCAGAAAAAGAACAGGCTAATAGGGAGAGAGTTGATCTCAAGTGTGCCCAGTGCGGTATCACCCATCTCTTCAAGGAATGTCCTAGACAAAAGCTGTCCTCGAGCTCAAGCAATGTACCATCAGTACCTTTGGGGCTATTTGGCATTGAGACATTCAACAACGAGGATACCCCCATCCCGTTGCATGTCATGACACGTGCACAAACGCGGCAGACCAACATATCACTACCTGGGCCTAGCAACCTAGACGCTGCCTCAATAGGGAAGAAGAGTTATAGGTGGAGAAAGAAGAAAATCGACGCTAAGATCACTCTCAAAACTGACGGAGAGACGATGCTAGTGAGTGGCATGAAGGTAACTGATGCTGAGACTGAAACCACCGCTCCGAAAATAGCAGAGAAAGGGAGTGCTAAGGAAGGGGAGTACCCCTGCTCGAAGTGCCAATTAATAGCGATTGAAAAGGTCAAGGAGTGTGTAAGGGAAGCCCAAGAGAACCTGAAGGATGTTGAGGCCATCATAGAAGACAGAACTGAGGACTTCTCTAGTGTGAGCACCCTAGTCTCACCCTCTCGACCAAGGTCAAGAGATGTGCCTATGCCATGGGTAGCACCACCCAGGAAAAGCTTAGGAGCCACGGGCCAGCAAAACACCCAAGGACAATGGCCTAGAAGTGTGGGAATGGAAGAGAGACATTTGATGAGTAACCTCCTCACGACATTAGTAACCACCCCAGTAACCCTGAGCCTAGGAGACCTGCTTAGGAAGCATCCGACGCTTTGGCCGGAAATGGAGCACTAGGTGGAGGAACCAACTGAGAAGATTGTTGCTGACCTGCATGAGCATGATGCAATCACACAGATACCGAGCTTGACGTTGCACTCAGTGCTTAAATCTTTGCATGTAAATGCTTTTTGGGAGATCACCGAGATGCACGCGATGTTACCTATCCTGGCCCTAGGAGACATGATGCGGAAAGGAATCGTAGACACAGGCGCAGGGGTTAGTGTCTTGAGCCACACTGTCTTGTAGGCTTGGGGAAACCCTTCCATCGTCGAGACTGCTAGGTTCAATGTCAGGCTAGCAAATGGAATGAAGGTAAGGCTGTTTGGAGTTTTAAAGAATTGGCCAATGAAGATTGCAGGTGTCCAGTTCTCTACACACTTCATTGTTATGAAGGGAGTGGACTATGAATCCTGCTAGACCGACCCTGGATGAGGAATGCACGAGTCATCGAGGACTGGGACAATGGTCTAATCTACTTAGGGAATCGAAAGGAAGTAGTAAGGGTGGAGATGGATACCTGGAAGACAACACTTGTTGATCTAGATGCCATCTTAGCCATATTCAGGGGCGACACGTAACCAACCACATCGTATGGGCCACTGACCAAGTATATCCCCTGCCCTGAGGATGAGAGAGATTGGATGCCAACCATCGATCTCCCATTCTCAGATGATGAGGAGGAGTATAAGCAAGCCGTACAAGCCATGTGCACACCAGATGAGGAATACTCAGTACTACTCAGCATGATGGCAAGGAGTGCATGTGGTCAGCCCAAACCTGTCACTTTCCATGTCCCAAATAATAAGCTAGAACTCTAGAAGACCCTAGAGTATTTGACATGCAAATTGGAGGGCAATCCTTTCGCTAATCTCTTGCCCCTCAGAGACCTCTTGGGTGAGTACAAGTGGAAGTGTACCAAAGTTCACGACCTGAACTTGCTATACAATTGGGCTCTAGTAACCGATGAGAAAGAGGCTAGAAAGGAGGACCCAGGAGACAACGAGCAGCCAGAGAGTGATGGTTTTGACAATGAATATGAGGATTATTCCTCCATCAGTGAGGAGAGCAAGGAGGAAATGGATACCGTGGAGTACGATATTGATGGAAGGGTGATAGAGCAGATAAGACCAGACTCCAGGCCTCGAGAAAGGAATGCATATGACATCAAGAGAGGAGTTATGAGATTGGATTGCGATCACTCTTGGTTGGAATGCATAGGGGCAGTGGATTATGAGCAGGCTAGAATTGCCCGACCACTAGTGGTACCTTTGTTTAGGACAAATGCACCTACTGAAATACGACCACCCGGGGAGACTCCTTTCTCCAGTGAGGGCTGCAAGTTCAACTTGGAGTCTGAAGTCAATATGGAAAGCGACCCTGAAATACCCATGCCATCCAAAACCAAAAGCACCAAGGGGGACTTTCTGGTCCACCTAAGGCGCAATCGGCTAAAGGAGGAAAGAAAGAAATGAACAAAAGAGTCAGCTGCCGCAGAACGACGGAAGAAACCGCAGGACCTACCCAAACGCTTCACTAAGTTCAAGAAGGGTGACAGAGTGGTGGTCTTGCTAGGAGCAAAGAGGCAGGGACAGACCAGCGAGCTTATTGAAGGACCCGCCAAGGTCAAGGAAGTCAACCTAGCAGGGGAAGGTGAGAAGCCTCGACCTGTATTCATAGCACACGACCTGACCAAGGATGAGGAGGCTAGCCTTATACCTTTTAGAGTGTGTGCCATCAGTAGGGCGGGTAATGTCGAACTTGAAACAATGGAAGGCGAGGGCATAGGCTTTTTCAATGTAGTCGCATGAAGAAGTACTACCCTCCCACACATCCTTTACATGAGCCCCCTATGATAGAGGCTCCTATCAATGTCTGCGTCACAACCATCACCAAGATAGAGGATGATGAGGAAGTTGTTGCTCCGGCTTACTTACAAATCACGGCCACAGCCCAAAAGACACATTCTTTTGATGCTTTGATTGATGAGGGAGTTGACTTCCATATCCTAACCCATGCTCATTGGACCCTCATTGGTCAACCCCATTTGCAGCCCATTAACGCTAAACTTAGCCCATTTGGGGGCGAATCCTATGCACTCCTTGGAAAGTGCCAAATCATTGTCTCTATTGAGTCTGAAAGTTTGCAAATCATCTTCTATGTGTTGCCCAACACGAAGGAGGCAGACAAGGCATTGCTGCTAAGGCACACTTTCAAAAAGAAAACCCATTGTTATGTCGATTACGACCTGCAGCGTATCCACCTTGCCATAGGAAATGTGCGCATCGTGACAACTTTCAGCAAGGGCAGTGCAAGTCCCTCCAAGACTGCCACTCCACCAATAGAGAAGACCATGCCTAAGGCTAAGGAGGGGGGTCGTGATGTGTCACACCCCACTCAGCCCACAAAACACCACCCCACCAAACCCACTCCTAAGGTTAAGCAACCTACATTTCAATGGATACCTAAACATCAAGGCAAGCCTTCCCACAATAAGCAAACGTGACCCCGCAGACCTAGGAACTCTCATGCAAAGCCTAGAAAGCAGTCTAGACACCAAAGCCGTACACACGCCCTTAAGCCGCGATGGGTCCCCATAACCCTATTATGTGCCCAAGGATACTATGAGGGTAACAACTGGATCTGGGTGCCTAAGACATCGGTCCTTAAGAACAAACCCCTTACATAGCTTGCGGCCACACCTGCTTCAAGCAGTGTGTTCACTAAACAACCAGCCATACCTAAGACCCAAGCTATCAAATCTATGACAACCACAAAGGCCGAAACCCCAAAACCTAAGCCCATCTATCAGCCAAAGCCGCAACCCGTTGGCTCTAAACTAGCCATTACTGATGCCATAGCAAAGTCTCTAGAGACTCAACCGATCAGTCCAGTGCAGCCTGAACCCACTATGTCTCTCGAAATCTCACAAACCCATCAACTTACGTAGCAGCTAGATGTCCCACAATCATCTAATGCGACTAACTCTTGCATGCTCAAAGCAGCTCACGATGAAGGTTGCACGGCCACAGGACACACAACTAATCTTCCAAGCAGCGGGTGCTCATCCCAAGGAGCAATCTAGTAGAACATCATTGCTAATGCATCCATCTAGTTTTGTTCCACCACAACCACCAGCAAGTCTTAGGCCTTCATATGAGCGACACTCATTTCTTGCTATGGCCAAGGACCTTGCTGCCAATTCAGGCGATGACTTGGTTACTTGCATTAAAATGCTGGACAACACATTCACGACCTTCGCCCGAAGTTATGAGTGGCTAGACCTTGGCCTTCTTGATGAGCCACTTGCTTCTAAAGTCCGTGTTTTACCATGCACCCGGAAAGAGTATGAGCTCATGACCATCGAATTCCCCAAGGTTGCAACTGAGCCTATCGCTAGCGGTGAAGTCTCAAAGGAGCAAGCAATCATCGGTAGGATGTTGACCTCATACCGAAAGCCTGCCGGCTCTGCACCAATAATGGGAGCGAAAAGGTTGCCAAATTATGACGCATGCCGAGTAGAGATGCACAATCAAGGCTGCGGAATATGACCCCATGTACGTAGCTCCTACTTCTTTTAGGGTTATGGCCATCCTGTGTAACAAATTACTTGACAACCATTTATTGGCCCATCCTTACATCGACCAAGTCCTTACAGAAGAAGAGCTACACGTTGCCTCAAATCTGCGATGTGCTACATGATGTCCTAACGTATATTACACAAGCATTCATTAGACCACATGAACTTGACGTCATGCCCAATTGGAATACAACCCAAATTTCTACCAGTGACTTTGTCAAATTAAAAACACCACGCTGTGCTTTGACGCCCTTGCCTCATCCTATTCAATCCTAGGAAGGATTTTCATCTTTCCACGAGGGGGAGGGGGTAAGGTGATCAAGAAAACATAACACAAAGGAAAAGCATAATGAATAGTTGAACTATGCATGAAAACTTAAGAGCAAAGCTACTGGCTAGAATACACCCCACAATCCAAGTAGAATGAACATCATCACGGGGGTCGTCTCTTTGCAACAAACACTGCATGCCCCACACTGCACCCCTCATCATATGCGCTTGATAATCCGTTGTTTAATCCATGTTATGCAAATAATTCTGTCATGCCTTAGGGCCCAACCCTTGGTTCACATTTTTTAGGTTCCCCACCAATAGCCGTCATGGAGCACATAGTGCAGCTGGCTTGCAAGGAAGCTCTCCACCGTCGGAGGGAGCATAAGGCAATAATGCCTCCACCAGAATAGTACGTGCCTACTCTAAAGAGGTATGTGCTGAAAAGAGGCCCCAAGAGACACTGCCTAGGACACAGGCCAAAAACTCCCCACGCCAAGAGGATAAAGGCTCAAGGGAGCACATGAGGTGTAGCAACATCGGCTGTGCAGGCCCGTACCAGACGCTCGGGCACCAGGTGCTCGAGAGGAAAAGGCAGCTAGAAACAAGCGGGAATTTGATGAATTATTTAAAAGCATTCTTGAAACAATTGTGGCAGGGGACTATACCATTTGGGTCCCGGCCTATATCTTCCCTGCCCGACTTGATGGGAGCCCCTCACAGGCACAACCCCAGATGCCCGACCATCTGGACTCACCCCGCCTCATACAAATAGAATAGCCCCTATGTTGTATAAGTTGCTTAACAAAGGCCATCTTGCCACCATAACTTTTTGTTCTTAAGTGGTTAAAGGGGCAAGCTCCCCCCAACTGTACAAACCTCCCTTACTACTAATACATAGCATGTCTTTAACAAGTGCCGATGAGATGCATCGCAAGTCAACATTATAGGATTTAGATGAAGTAATATCTTCTTGCATTGCATCTGTTCATCATAATTGACACATGTGATTTGCATATACTCTCACAAAGCGTCAAGTGGATGCAGGACGGTCCAAGTCACCACAAGACCACCAACCCCACAAAGAACCATTACGGAGAAAGTGACAGAAATACCAAGAGCAAAGAGCCGTGTGCAATCAATAGTGGTGGTAAGCAAGGCATGGAAGCCCATGGAAAGTACATTGTACTCTTCAACCACTACGAGTAGCCACCAACTACCAAAGCTAAGGCACCAGTAAGCTCAATTATGCTACATCGTGTTGTCAAAATCACAAATGATGTCACAAGAAGCCTTCAAGTGTACTTCTCCTCAACATCGACAATGTTTCCCATCCCATCGAACCCTTGCTTCATCCAGCCATTGCTACGAGGAACTAGTCCAGCAGTCTCCTAACTATGTAATATCGAAGTATACATGTGTACTCACATAATATCTGCACCACCACAATATATACACAGTTTGGGTCCTCAAGTGTAGGATAATACTCACAGCTTGTTGAGAGTTCGACCTGTCTCCCAAACTAATCAAACTACATCTTGTGCACCATAAGAAGACTAGCACTAACCCCAAGGAGAGACCACATATAAAGCTTTTCAATTGCAGGAGACTCCAACGGAAGTACCATAAGCTCTTCATCAGCACTCCACTTTGAATTCTTATCCTTTATCATCTTGCAAGCCCACCAACGAATCGTCGCCCGCCCCAGAATCCCCCGAACATCAACACCTATGCCAACCCATGAATGCAACTCCCAACAAAAACCAGTCCTATCGCCAACTTCAACACTCCTATCACCAACCAAGCACACCAACAAAGTGCCACCAACCACCTTCATTCGCACCACCACTAAAACTTCTCCAACGCCCGCCATAGTAGTCCCTTGCACCCACATCTTTGGTGCATGCCAACGCTTGCTACCTAAGACGGTGAGTGCCATGGGAGTGGCACTCGTCTAGGAGGGGGGTAATGTTAACCCTCAAACAACAAGGTGGAAAAACCAAAAAATCTAAAGTAGAAGACAAGGCCAAGGAAAAAGTGAAACAGAAGACGAAGGCGCGCCAAGAAGAATCTAGAAACACAAGAAGTGCAGAAAAGTCCTAAATCAAGGAAAAAGGCGCACGAGAAAAAGCGTGAGTCTATCCTTTTGTAAAAAAGTGCAAGGCGCACCATGATTTATTTTAAGAGTGACAGGCTCTCACCCATGCAATTTGTAAAGGTGGTTGGGAGGTAGGAAGGAAGCTAGGAAGATAGAAGAACAATGGGACAAAGGGCCTAGGCAATGACCGGCCATGTAAAAAAGGGGATAAGGGGATGACTGTCCAAAAAGGATTTATGGTTTTGTATATAAGGCCATGCAAAAAAGGGGATAAGGGGATGACCACCCAAAAGGGATTTAGGGTTTTGTATATAAAGTTGAAAAGTGAATGAGAAGCTCATTCTTGTGTGTGGCAAAAAGCTTCTTCTTCTTCTTCTCTTCTTCTTGCCTTCTTGCTTGTGCTTGAGAGAGGGAGTGTGTGAGAGTGAGGGATCGAGGAGAAGAAGCTCCCTATCTCCTCTCTTCATCTTCTTCTCTCATCTCGTGCAGCTATGGAGGATGAAGCTTGTTGGAGAGGGATTGAGGTTGCTTGAGCTTGCCTCAAGGATCGTGGAGCTACCGGCATGCACGGGAGAGGAGGGTACTCGATCGGGCATCAAGGTAAGCTCACTACACCCCATAGGTAGGGAGGGTGTGTCGGCTATGTGAGAGGTAGCCATGGCCGCTTGGCTTGAAACGCTTGATCAATAAGCGGTCCGTAGGTCTCGGGGGTTGAGCTTGAAGCTGCCCTTCAGTTGTCATGCTAAAGAAATGTTGTGATAAATATATTGTACAACCAAGAGGAAAAATAGAAGTCCTATTGATTAAGGCTTAAAATGTAGGGGAGAAATGGAAGCCTTAGAAGGCTATATCGAGCCTTATAGTCTAAATTGAGCCTTGTAGGCTTATGTTGATGGAGTCCCGGCCCCCCTTTTGGTTACAAATATAATGATTAGGGTTGAGGGGGAGGGGGCCTTAATTAATTCACCCCTAGACTACAAACTGATAACACTTGCACAAAATTGAAATTGCACACAAGAGAAATAGAAGGAAATGTAAAAACTAGAGCATGACACAAATTCGGTGCAATCTCCCTCCATGCATTGGGAGGGCATGTATTTATTGATTTTAATGAATCTTGCGCCCAAAAAAGAATATTGTATCCATGCTTTATTCTCTTTTTGTGAAGGCTCCTCTTTTCATTATATTTAAATGATATCTAAAATTTATATACAATATCTCTGGACTAAATAATACTAATAATATCCAACCTTAGAAGTAGCAATAAAAATATCACGTGCTCCAAGCACACAAGTAGCACATTATAAAAATGTCAAAAATAATTATTGATGCTCTATCCAATGCTTCCCTTGGAAAATCACAATTTCCATAATTTTCTCAAATTCTTCAATCTAAATATTTGTCCACCAACAACAAAAAACACACCAATCCTCCTAATGTCTATTGCACAATATGACTAGTGCTACATGTTCACACATGCAACCGGCCATCTAACAAATTTATTGAAAATAAAAATCCACATAAAACATAAGAATAATAACTTTAAATTTAGTCAATAATAATCGTATAAACTTTATCATTGTTTCAATTTCCTTTTATACTTCTTCTTGTGCTTTGGTTGTCACTTCCTTGACTTTAGCTTCAGCCTTCTTCTTAGCTATAGCCACCTCTATTGCCATTCTAGCTTCACCAAGTGCATAAGCACTTTAGCAAGCGAGTCCTTCAAAACCACATTCTTTGCTTCCAATTTGCAACACCTTTGTTTGCGTATTCCTCTCATAGGCTCAAATCTCGAGTGCTTGGGTAGTGCTACCAAAACCAGGGAGAAAAAATTTCGGTATATCTCACTATTAGGGCAAGAGTTGAATCTAATCCTCACCCCTAGGCGCTACCCTCCTACCATGGGGATAGCTAATGAGGAAGATTAGAAAGAAACTCTTGTACACGAACAAAAATTTTCCCTTTATGTAAAAACCTCGAGGGGGCGGGGGGGGGGGGGGGGGTTTCTTTGGAACATTGGTAAAAGGAAATACTAAAACTGGTCAAGACTAGTCACGATAGGTGAATTGGATTAGTCAGCTAGATGAGGAGGTGCATGGGTAGAGAGGCCCCTTGATATTGTTAAAAGATACATCTCTTCTACGGTTAAACATTAGTAGTTTCTAGAGTGCAAGAATTCAACATTATCAATTTACATTCGGCACATAAGCAATAAAAAGCCAAGAATATCTATATAATGTTTACAACAATGCCATTAACCACCCTTATATCTATCTAAACTTTCATGTATGTTTTCTTTACCCAAAAACTACAAACAAAGTGAAATGTAAGCCCTTGTGATTGTTTTGTTTGGGTTTGAGTCAATACATTCAAATTTCTCCTAATGTGTTTTTAGGCTTGTTACAAAATATGTTTTCAAGATTATGTTTCCTATTTTGGCATTTTACTAGCCAAAGAAAAGGTGCAACAATTTAAAGCTAACTACCATCTTTTTAATTTGTCCTAGACATTTTGACATTGTTTCTCATCTGTTATGCATGTTTGGCCTTGTAAACTTGAACTTTAGTAAAGGCACAAAGCGTTTTGAGACACAACGCATGATATGTTTTCAAGATGGTCTCCCATTTTGGTCTTTTACTAGCCAGAGAGAAGGCACAACCATTTATAGCTAACTACCACCTTTTCCATTTGCCCCACTAGACATTTTGATGTGGTTTCTAATTTATTATATAGATTTAGCCTTACAAACTTGAGTTTCACTAAAGCTACCAAGGGTTTTGCTATATGAATAATGATTTGAAAATATGAAATTTTGCTTAGCTCACACTCGAAACAAGCAAGGATTGCATTGTTTTTGTAGATTTATGGTACTACTTATTCTGAGTAGTCTAAGTGTTCTCTTTTGTTTGCCTCTTAAGAGGCATGCATGGTGTCTTACAAACTTTGCTAGTTAAATAGTTTTACCACAAAATGGATTTTTTTGTATTTATTCATATGCATTAATATTCCTTAATTTTTTTAAAAAAAGTGTGACTATGTTGGAAGGCGATTACCACCTTCCATGCATGTACTTTAGGCATTTCACTTATCCATTCATCTTTCTAAGACTTGGTGTTTGAGTTCTTAAGGATCTCTTCGTTTGCTTCCTATTAACAAATCTTGGTAGTGTGCATTTGCTTTTCCACTTGTTTATATTCCTATTAGATATACAATTGAACTTATAGTTTGACCTTGTATACAATGCCATTTCTAACTCACAAATTATCCCAAATATAACAGTTAAGTCAAATTCATTGGGGGCGCATGATAGTCAAACGATCCCATATTGTCATGAAGGATAGATAACATGGCTGTATTTTTAGATATACATTCTTGATTAGAATTTAAATCCCTTGTGGTTCAACAAGTGATTTGCAATGGTTTTTTCCAAGAAAAGAGAATTCTATTAATAACATATTGGCAAAAATCCTTAGAGGTAAAATACAAAATAGAATAAACTTTATAAAGGGCACCTAGTAAGTGAACCACAAATACATTGGTTGTGTGAATAACAAGTCTGGTGGGCTATAATGCTAGACCATCTAAGGGGCACTATGCAAAAAAAGGCACGAGTCTAAGGTCATAAGAAGGCCTTTCTCCTCATTGTCTCAAAGCTGCCATGCATTCTCTCCCATCTCTTATGGAGAGTTTGCCTATCCGAATCCTCAAAAGAGTCTCAATTAAGGATATATCCTAAATGTCTATAGTGCAAGTAATCTAGAGTGGGTATCATGGGCAAATGTTATCCAATGATGAGGAAAGAAATCCTCACCTAAATATCCTCATAGCCACACGTTGGGCCTTTGTTTGCGATCCAAGATACATCCCTTGAAATTGTGACCGTGGTCTTTATTGTGCTATGGAGTATCATCATGAGGGCTCTCTCCATACGTCCTAACCTCCAAGATGGTCCCCACACACACACACACACACACACACACACACACACAACATCTTGTCAATGCCATTAGATCCCTGCCATATTTAAGCCAAATGACAACTACTTAAGCTCGTATTAGCTAATTTCCATCGGAAAAGGGACATTCCTAGGCCCTAAAGCTATCATTTAGAACTACTCCAAAAATCTAATAAGAAAGTCTAAGATGTCATGTATGTAGAATTACTCTAAAATCTAGTAGGAAATGGTCTAAGTTGCCTTGCATGTACCAATGGGAGTTGGCTATTAGCTATGCTTTAATCTTGTCCATTTGAATACTCCTTCGTAGCCTAATAATGTAGCCAAAGAAGGCCATGCCGCATGGCCTATCGAAAAATGGCTCCCTCCACAATACTCTCTTGGATCTCACTATAATTTTTTGAGAGGTCTCCTTTAATTAGCCTAGTATAGCTATCCATTCAACAAGAAAGTGACTAGGTTTGGGTTAATATACCACTTCTAGCAACATGCCACTAGAGCATTATACTAAGCTTTGTTTGATCCAAGTTCTCTTACTAGCGATGACCATCCTCCTCAACCATAAATGTGAATGTCTTGTCTCTACTAGTTAAAATGACAATTAGAAAGATGTCCCCTCTAGAGAGGAGACTATTCATTATTGAGAAGTGTTTGTAGTATTTGTTTGCCAATCAAGAGGTACTTGCACTATCATGGCCTTGATTATAACCTTGGATCCCTTGAGACCGCATAGTCTTTTCCTCTAAATCTCATGCCATAGCCCCTAAAATACAAATCAATCTCCTACTAAAATATTCATGTGTATAGAGGAAACCCCTCCAAAACCCATCTTCTCCTTACCAAATAAAGTTTACGACAAGGTGTTTCATGTGTTGCAAAAAAGGGAGTGGTGACTGATCAATTAAGTAACAAAGGGGAGACAAGTAGCCAGACCCAAAGGCTTTCACAAAATAAGCAAGCTATCTTTATGACTACTAGATGTTGATGACGAAGGAAAAGGCTAGTGCTATGTGAAGCAAATATGGGGGGTATATGGAGAGGCAAAAAAGATGTGTAGAAGTAAGCTAGCAGGTACTTGAAGGAGAGATTGACTTGGTATATGTCAACACACAGGATTAGATAGCTGACATTTTCATAAAGACATTGGATATGCAACCAAGGGAGACTATCTTGGAGATTGCCATATGCAATACCATGAATATGGTGGATCTAGAGTCCACTTGAAAAGATCGAAAAGGGATAAATGCGCATAGATGCATGTTTACTCTCATCCTTGTCAAGATGACCTATAATGTTATTAACAAACTCCACCTCAAGCAACTCCTTGAGCTCAAAGATCAATAGCATGATACCTCTGATACTTTCTATTTCCCAAGAAGGCACTCAAGGCCTCTATTACAAATAAAAAGAAGGGGGCTAATGGACAACCATGTCTCACTAATCTTTGGATGTTGTGGATAACATTTGACATCAATGGGACTAGTCTAAGATTGATCACCTTCGCAAGGCTCTTGTAAATAGTTCCAAGCAAAGTGATCAACCTTCACTACAATCTCCTATCTATCTCCACTTCCCTTGAGAGCAAGGTTAATTGGTCCCCCGAAAAGTTGTTCCAACATAGCTCACAAGGTCATGGTCTCTTGAAAGGCCAAGATAAGGCCTAAACAAGTAAGATCCTAATAGCTCAAAGAAAAGAACTTTATTCATTATAGACCCTTGTTAAGTTGACTCTTATGTAAGCCATTGGATATGGTTTGTCCAATGGATGTTGCCCATTGTATCTTGGCTATTGATACCATTAGACAAATCTAGTGGCCTACACACACAAAATGTAGGGAAAGCTAGCCCTAAATCACAAAGATACTAAAGTTTGAAGACAAAGAGCAACTTCCCTTGTATTATTCATCGACTAAATAAATTTCTTGATGGGCACGCACACTCCATAGGCTTGTATCATCTTAGCGTATACTTAGCTCTAATGGACTTGCAATATATGTGAAATTCTTATCAAATTCAAGTATGCTCACTAGTTAAGTGTTATTGAACTGGTGTTGCATACAAACCAAAAAGCTGTTCATATGCCAATATAGGGATGGTATTCAAACTATGCCAAAACAATTTAGAAAGATGTTTATTTGAAAAGCGAGTAATATCTTAGACATTGGACAATCATGCTTAATCCACATATAGTCATCAAATTTAAGTACAGACGTGTTGTATGAGCTAGTCCCTCACAAAGAACAAGATGAATAATCTGCATTGAAATTTTTTCTATTGAATTGCTTTATTCCAAATGGCAAATCTTGCAACATAGGTGGAAAAATGTATATATTGTACGTAAATCATGATTCTTGACTTTAAGGGTGATATTTGTGATCAGATAGATCAGTTGTGTCCTGCAGAGCTCACCTTAACATGTAAACACTTGTTCAGATAGCATCTTCAGTTACAGGAAAGCATAGATATATGTCTGTTAGAGCTTCTAGTAGCTTTTGCTTTTGTTTACAAACCCTGCCGATCACCATTCAACATCAGAGGGCATGTTGGGCACTTCTGTTCACAGCTTTGATTTAATGACTCTGAAAGAAAGTAATACCCATCTGGCATCATCACCAGATTAATGTTTTACGTCAATTTCCACCGTAAGGTCTTTCACTCCAATGTCATTGTAGATGCTATGAATGTGTTTCAGCACTTTCTGTTCGTCTGTGCCTGGCTTCACCTACACCACCGATTCATAACATGAGTTGCATGAATAAGTTGTCCCTGCTTACTACCATAGATGTAACAAAAAGCTGATCCATACTTGTATGAGGATGGTTCCAACAACGAATCCTGGTACCATTTCCCAAAAGCGAGCTTGCACACATTCAATAATGTTCTCAATCGATCTAACCTGAACATATAAATACACCTTCATTTTCATAAAGGACAGTCATTTTACAAGTGAACACTAAATGCTAGCAAGCCAAAGAAACAATCCAGAGAACAAATTTTGTATGATCTTGATGGTCAAACTTCATGCCTAGCAGCTGAGGGCAAACTGCTACATTTTCTAGCATGTATGATGCCACAGAAATGCCCCTCACATGAATAGGTTTTTCCTAGCGTTTTAAGGTCAAACTAACCAGAAGCATATTAATATGAAGATGGCTTTTTACTTTTAAATACCAGCATTGCAACAGTAAAGCCTCACATTGTATGGGTGTGGCTGTATGACTGAAACACAGTTCACGTGTACTCTACACTCATAAACTTAAACTGTGACCTACCTCTCTATAATCAAGATTGCAGCAAGCTGAACAATTTTGCGAAAGCAACTTGCACTAGTGTTCCAAGAGGCGAAGCACCAGAATCATAACACTCAACAGGAATGCAACTGTCATTTGCATGCCAAATCAAGCACAAAAAAGGACCACACATCAAGTGGATGCAAAAGAACATATACCTGAACAAGGGATGAGGTGTTTGGGTAAATGGTAATCAAACAGGCTGCCCTACACACGAGCATTTTAAAATGCGTCTATTATTAATGAACACATCATAAAGAAAAATAGCATGAAGTTCACCTGTCTCAGGCATTTATGGAATACTGATGCCGATATGCCTGCTGGGGACATCTGCAACAGAACTCCAGCAGTTGCTTTGAAAAGAGGCATCACGACCAAAAAGACAGCAATTGCAACCAATCCCAAGCACAATGTCTCTGCATTATTAACCCTGCACACCTAGAAGAGTATTAAAAGCAGTACAGGACTTGTTCCAACAATCCAAACACACAATAAATAACTGGCTTGGACCACTTTAACCGGATCGTAACAAAATTGATTCCTACAATAAAGGCACTTAAATGTACCCGAGAGTAAGCAGCCATGATGCAAGAATTAATCCTGCACTGCAGCATTCAAATAAAAACATTACAACTCTCTCTCTCTCTCTCTCTCTCTCTCTCTCTCTCTCTCTCTCTCTCTCACACACACACACACACACACACACACACACACACACACACACACACACACACACACACACACAGGTGGTTGAATAAAAACACAAGTAGACATACATGGCTGCTGCCTGGCATGCAAAAGCCAGGCATGGTGATATCATGCGAAGAAGATAAAAGAGTGATTGCATTGTCATAACATGTAATCTTCACACATGCAGTACAAAAGCAATGAAGATAAGGAACAGCTCAGCCAAAAAAGCCAAGCTGTCAGCCCAAGCAGCAAGGAGGTAGCACAGACAGCATAAATGCAGGCTTGGCAGGTGGATAAGCCTGTTGACGCCCACCACAACAGGCTTCCAGGCTGCAAACAGGCCACCAAGCTGTAGAGGTCAGAAGGGTGAAAACACTATGTCAGCAGTTCCAAAGCATGGACATACACGCAGCAGCCACTCCAATCAGTAAACATGATGACAGCAGCTCTCTACCAGTGAAGATACAGCAATGGAGCAACTGCAATCAGCCAAATGCAGCTTAAAAAAGCACCTGGGTCTAGCACAACTAGGTGTCTTATACCATGTGAGAGTGCAGAATGGAAGCAACGAAAGAACAATCAACTCACATCATGAACAGGCAATGGAATCCATAGATGAAAGCACAAGAATGAGTATAATACCAACAGGGTAACCAGCACTCTGATGAACAGCCACACTACCTCCAATCTCCTCTCCAAGAGTGCCAATGCCAGGTGATGTGATGATGATGGTACAAGAGGCGGAACAGAGTGCAATATAAATAGCCTGTAGTGGAATTGAGACCCAAGAGGATCAGGTCAGCCACTGTAAATGAAACTGCCCAATTAATGTGGCACCGATCAAAGGCCAAGAAATGCACATAACAGCATCTGATACCCATTATGTGCATGGAACTAACAGTCAAATCCCACTGAAGATACTTAGGAAGCACCAACCTTGGGCAACCCCAATACAACATGACCTATCCAAGAGTGCCAATGCCAGGTGATGTGATGATGATGGTACAAGAGGCGGAACAGAGTGCAATATAAATAGCCTATAGTGGAACTGAGACCCAAGAGGATCAGGTCAGCCACTGTAAATGAAACTGCCCAATTAATGTGGCACCGATCAAAGGCCAAGAAATGCACATAACAGCATCTGATACCCATTATGTGCATGGAACTAACAGTCAAATCCCACTGAAGATACTTAGGAAGCACCAACCTTGGGCAACCCCAATACAACATGACCTATGGAAAATTCTACCACGTGGAAGAGCAGCTTATTTGGCTGCCCCGCATTGACATAAGGGTATCTGAGATTTGGCATATTGTATAGTGCTTATACAACTTTCGCTTCCAAAATAAATGCCAGGTCAATCTCTTCAATTTATATCCTTGAATAGGAAAAAACTTGACTCACCAACACAAATAAGAGATAGTGGATCCCTATTTGGAAGCAATCAATCTTTCAGACTGTAGTCAAAAGACCTTCTGTCATCTAAAAGACATTGCTGAAATCTGGATCCTTTACATAAGGGTGTCTTCATTGGCACAAATATATCAATCATGTAAATCTTTCTCAGTCAGCTTTGCTTGAACACACGCATGATCTTACAACAATATAGGATGTTTTGTTGTGAACTCTTTATTATAGTTAAACCACTCTAATGTTACATAACATATTTAACATGTGTTAAAATGTAAAAACTTTTACCTGCGTATGGAATCTGCCAGCACATGCAAGAAGATTGAATGATAATTCATGTCTTCAGCCTTCCTATAAGCTGTGAACCAAAAACGCATAAACTGTGCATTCTCAAATACCATTACACCCAAACAAGAGAAAGAGAGAGAGAAAATGGAACAGAACAAAAGAAAAACCATACAACATGTGAAGTAACAAGCAAGATATTCCACACACAACTGCATATTCTCCAAAACTTACATGACTGCAATTCATATATGAACTAACTATGAGAAAAAATTGCAGTGTAGCAATCAGAACGTAAAGGATAGCAAGGCTCAAGATCATTCTTAGCTCCTCCCAAGAGATCAACATGCTTTAAGTAAAGAGGAGCTATAGCTTTCTCAATGTTGCAAGCTATTAGACCAACTACCATTCAAAATTTACTTTGTCACCTCATATGCAATTTCCAACTTTCTGAAGTAAGACCCAAGTAGCAATTCTGATCGGATCCATTTCATGTGCCTAAGAGACAAGGGACACTTGGAGCATTCTAGTCTCCTACACCATTGCCTCATGTAAAGAGGCCATAGCCAACTTGCTATCTCTTGTCTCCTACACAATTGCCTCATCTAGAGAGGCAATGGATAGCTTTCTAGAGTCTACCTTCCACTGTAGCACGAGTCATTTCTGCCACCAATACAAACTTAGACAAAACCCCTAAGCCTTGGGAAAGACAACCCCCATCCCCTTGCCCAAAATGAAAAAAAAAGGGAAGCTCCAATAGGGAGATCAGCCAAGATGGCTCCTTGATGACTACGGTGAGAAAGGAGGAGAGTTGGAAAAGCTTAAAAAGAAGTGCGGCTACTTCCTAGAGGCTAGGATGATTGGACAGCCTCCTAATACCATTTTTGAATTCTTGAGAGATGTCCTTTTTGTGATAGTCACATAGAGTAACGAAACTGTTTAGCCTTATCCATCCAAATCACTATTGGACTGTCACAATCAGAGTTGCATATAGTGTCCAAAAGGCTCCTTGAATGTACAGAAACGTGTTTTTTTTTTTTTGGGGGGGGGGGGGAGATCACCAAAACAATGTGGCAAGGACAAGAGGTGGGATGGCATATGTGAGGATACACTAGTGTGTATAGGGAGAACAAAGTGTATGATTATGACAAACAAATGAACTCAGAAAATGCAAATAAGAATGAAAAAGTGGACACAATGAAATTCTTCTGGCTGTCATACACCTATAGCCTGTTGTACATACTGCCTTTTGTATTCAGCATTCAGATTTCTGCAGTCTTCAGCATTCCAATCTCTCTTTTTCTCTCTTCTCTCTGCGTTCATTGTTTTCTTTCAGCCTGGTTATACGCTTCTGACATCACAGCACTCTGACAAATGCAAGGCTAGGACCTTCAAGCAGCAGATTTATACTGCCCCAGCTGGAGGATGATATTAGGAGGGCGGACACAGAGAGTCACTAGGGCAGCAGGATGTGTCAAACCAATGGTGATGCGGGTGATCATTGATGTGATGAAGAAAGGTATGGATGGTAGCTGGTGAAGGAACAAGATAATGGGATGAAATTGGCACTGCCCATAATTCTCTTTTACGGAATTTTCTAAGCCAGCTGTTAGAATCTGTTTTAACTAATTCAACTTGGAAACTGTTTTGGGGCTATATAACAGTTGAAAGGAATTTAGCCAATAAAACGAGTTCGTAGAGGGCTATACTTGAGTAGCTTAAAACCCCCTCTCATGCCCAAGTGGGTTTATAAGGGAGAGCAAAAGCAAGCTTCCTGCTCCAAGCCAAAACATCTCACCCCAAAGAGATTGAAGCATCAGACCACAAATGCCACAAAGAGTTGAATATGGTCCTACAAGACTCTCAAGGTGGTGCATATCTTTTTGGAGTCACAAAAAAGGTCCAACCCACTGAATCAGGGCCGTCAACTGAGGGTGCCACAAAAGATTGCCCAAGGCCTGACAACGATTACAAAGGCAATGGAATGGGTCAAAATTATGACACACACACACTCTCTCTCTCTCAACTGAAGAAGTAGAAGAAGATGAGCATCTCAAGTAGGAGAGTTATGAGGAAAGATAGCTTATTGTAGTTGAAAAAACCAACTAATTATTTTGTCCACAACAATGACCTAAAAGAGATTTTGTTGAGGAGTATCACAGTACAATCAAAGTCCATTTTCCATCTAATGGCTACGAACTGGCAACAGCTAAGTATACATGTAAAATACAAAGTTAGAGGTCTATTCCGCAAAGCAATCAAGCTACAAGGGTATCGTGACATTGATGGATGGAAAAAAAAGATTACTTTAGATATTTTAATCTTATTGCTCAACAAAAGAGAACCATGCCAATTTTTTGTGAAAAAACATTCAAAAAACTTTTTGTTACGCAAGATCATCTGAGTAAGCATTACTTATTTTTTCAATCAGCACTTCAGCTGATAGCAAGGATCAATTCTCAATTGTGCATGCATATGAATGTGAATTTCTATAATAATTATAGATGTTCCAAGATACAAATAGACTAACTAGTTACTAGACAAGATTTAATAGCAATGTTTCACTGGAGAAAGTTAGTGTTAAAACAGCTGTCTTTAATTCCTTTTACCCTTGCTAAGGGCATTTAAAAGAACAGAGTCATGAATATTACAATATTTCTACCAGAGAAACTCACATATTCGAATGCGCGCATAGCTTCGAAAAAACCATACTCCTAAAAGGTTTACAAAAAGGTTTGTCACTGCTGATACAATCAAATAATGCCTGCAAGATCAGCCAAAAAATTATTTCATATGGCAGCATTCAATGAATGCAAGCAGTTTAAAATATAAATACAATCAAGTAGTACATACATGATCATCTGAAAGATTATTTTGCATGACACATTCAATGAAGCCAGTAATTGTGTTATTAGAATCTTAATTCCCCCATTATGAAAAAGGAATGTAAGTGCTATCGTCTTCCTTTATAAGGGGTTAAGACTTCTCAAGTCAAAGTTGGCAGCACTTAGTAAATGAAGGCTTGCCATTTGCAAGCTACCACTATTCACAAAAAATGAAAGGGACAAGCACAAAATGCAAGCTACTATCATTTGAAAAATGAAACTGAAAGCCATCGCTACATTGTAAAGGAATTGAAATATGATCATGCTTACTTGTGTTCAGACTCATCTTGGACAAAGGCATGTAGGGCCTCAACTGCAAGAGAAAACGAAAGAAAAAGTAGAAAAAGCTGCCTACATTCACAATACAACAACAGAGGGGAAAATATATGTTATACTGATGTAGCTATCAAGTTCAAAGAAACAGCCAGGTTACTTTTGCATCAACAAACAAGCACTGAAAAAGTAAAATGTGCATGCATGTTCAATAAACAAAAGGCATCGGCTAATACTTACAGCATTTGTAAAAGCTGCGAGTACCTCCAACCTATTATACCTGAGTATAAGTTACAAATCAAAGTTCAGGAGCAAGACCCTTTTGAACGTTACAGGACAAGTTGCAATGCAAATGTCAAGTAATAAAAGCAGATGATGCATGCTTCGTAGAATAATGACAGATAGCACATCAGCATATCCAGGTGCATTCAACATCTGCACAAAGTTTAGCATCTTTACTAAGCCATAGCAGATACAGGTTCAGTATTCTACATTATAGGCATCCACTCATGGGGCTGATAAATATCAAAGCATGCAAGCAGATACAGGTCCAGTGTTCTACATTACAAGCATCCACTAATGGAGTTGATAAATATCACACTTGAATATTGCTATTTGACCAGCCAACCCTTCATGTGTAACTGCTGTCCTCTCATCCAGTAGCTCCACCCTAAGTGTGATACCATTCCCAACGCAGCAATGCAATATGAACCAGACTGAAACACATCATCTGCAGCCAATGGTTTACACCGATGGTTCAATAATGATTTCATGTGCCAAGTTCTTGATCACAAAGCTGTCTATAAAGGTTTGCATCCTAGTAGTCACAAAGTTCCATGTCGAAAGGATTCCATCATAGCAGCAAACCATTTCAGTCTGCATAAATAGTTCGATAACACTCCCACAAAATGGTGCTGGTAGAGGACAATTTAACCATGTTTCCTGAGTTCAGCAAGTGCAAACAGCACAATGTGTTGAGTCAACTCAGATACTGCATGTGGATTGTCGATTCAAGCAGAAACTCTCACATCGAATTTGACATAATAATAAGGTATAGAGCATGCCTTTGTGATAATATGTTAGAACTATTCTCAGGAAAGAAGGAAATTCTGAAAAGTTTAGAAAAATTTATTGAACAAGGCAGTATCCTTGTGAGGGAAAATGAAAGAGCCTGACATATATCCTAAAGGTGTGCCCCATTTATGCATGCTATTCTGGGTAAGTGCCCTAAAAGATGCGATACCAGCTTTCAAAAGTCTCTTTCATATACTCCACCATCTATACATCCAGACAGTAAACATGAGTGCATTCAGTCCCTCTTACCTTATCAAACTTCATACTGCAAACATGAAATCCAAGCTGCAAATAAGAGATTGGTCTTTAACTCACCCGTAAGTATAGGTTTCATTGTGCATTTTCTTTGTGTAAAGCATTGCTATCAGTGAAAAAGACAGTAGCCCACAGCCAAATGTCAAATGGAATGCATCTGAGACCAGACCTGCAAAGACAAGACCAAGATTATAGTACAGCAAAAGATAGTGTTAAGACTAAAATATTAGCATTCTAAGCTGAAATAATTGTAGAATTTCATTTTCATAATTTTGTTACTTTGTGAATTTAGATTGGAAGCCTCTTGTCATGTTGCAAGCTGATGGCACTGTGGGCCTAGAAGATAAGCCTGTGCATGCTTCAGCCAGAAGAATATTATTTTGCGTTCTTGCACAATAGGATCCCTTTTTCAAACATGTGAGCTTTTCTGTTTGAGTGATTGGCTTTGCATCCAACCCATGGCACATTCCTTTACCTTCCTTGATGATCTTCAAGTCAAGCACGAGAAAGGGAGTCCAAAGTGTTGAGCTAAAAGTTCATTACATACCAATTAGCTCTTTAAAACAGCTCCAAAACATGTAAATTACCAAAAGTGTCATTAAACAGGAAGCCGTTCTAGAGAGTTTCTACGTCCCACATGCAAAACCCTAATTTGGGAGGATCTTTCTGCATCTATAAATAGACAGGCTGCTCACCGTTCAGCCCCATCCTTGTGTGCAGGTTTCTCACCCCACCATGCAGATTTCAGCCACCAGCCACCTACCATTTGCTGTCCAGCCCTTGCAAACAGCAGCACGACCCTCTCCAACACTTTGGAGCCTTGATTCTAGTTGTCACCTTGCTGCCTAGACCTTCCCCTCAGCTGTTTTTGCAGTCCTGTTGCCATTGCCAGCTGGTTTCCTCTCGCTAGCACCTTCCCAACTTGCATTTACACCTCTTGCTGCTGATCAACTAGTTGTAACTCCTCTCCGACACCTACCACAGCTGTGTTTTGTTGTCCAGCAGGCCGCCTTCATTAGTACACTGCTCCTCCAGCTGCTCCAACTGCCACCTTGCTGTTTACAGCTCTTGCCCACAGTTTTTAGCTTCCGATCCATTTACCAAATTTCAGCCTCTAGACTACTATGTTTTGGTGACCAGCCTGCTGCCCTTCATTATTCAACATACTTTCAGCTCGAACTGGTGGTTACAGCACTTGACATCCGTCTCTGATGGACATCACCCTCTAACATCATTCAGTGCTCTAACCTTGAGCATTCTCTACACTCTAGTCTCTCACATTCATTTACTGCATTGATTCATTCACTTCAAAGTTCTCCTCTCTTTGTATTTTTTGAAGACAAGTGTGAAGGAGGATCGAGACAGAGTACAGTTGAATATACACAGTGAAAGAGGGGGTGAGTGTTCAGAGTAGAGAGTGAGAGCACGACACTCAATGTGTGGGTACAATAACAAAGTGTACCACTTTAGGTTTTTGATAATATATATCAAGTACAAGTGTAAGGGTGCGTACACACCCAAACACCATAAAAGGCACAATGAGCCTTTAATCCCAACAACCTCCCACCTAAAGGCAATGCACCTGAAGATAGAGGAAAGAATCACCTAAGTCTATGTATGAACAAAGCTGAAATATACATATACTATCCAACCCCCATAATTTGGAGGCAATGAACCAACCACTCTACTAGAAGACCCTTTGTGAGAAGGTCTGCAGGGTTATCATTTGTCTGTACCTTGACTAGCTCAATGCTCTTGCTGTCAAGTACATCCCTAATAAAATGATACTTCGCCAATATGTGCTTTGTCTTTGCATGAAAGACAGGATTCCGTGCTAGCATGATAGCACTCTGACTGTCACGGTGGAGGATAAGAACCTTTGTAATGCCAAGCTCTTTCGCCAAACATGAAAGCCATCAAGCCTCCTTGCATGCCTCAGTGGTAGCCATATACTCTGCCTCTATAGTAGACAATGCAACACACTTTTGCAACCTCGATATCCAAGAGACTACTCCCCCTCTGAATGTGAACACATATCCTAAAGTAGGCTTCCTACGGTCAAGATGATCAACATAGTCTGCATCCATGAAGCCAATAACAGATGACTTCTACCTCCCAAAGTAGATATACAAATCCTTTGTGTCCTTCAGGTATTTCATGATACCCTTCACTGCTTCCCAATGATTTTTGCCAAGATATGCCATGTACCTGCTAACCGCTCCCACCGCGAATCTAATGTCAGGATGTGTAGCAACCATAGCATACATCAAGCTATCCATGGCTAAAGCATAAGGAATCTTGGCCATCTCAGCCTTTCCATCATCAGATGTAGGGCTATCATTTGCACTTTCACATATGGAGGTAATGATACATCAATGACTTTTCCGTCTCCATATTGAAACACTGCAAAACCTTAGTAACATACTCCTGTTGTGACCCATAGAGAAGACCCTTTGGCTGTCCTTGAGTATACACATGCCAAGAATATGATTGGCCTCACCACGGTCCTTCATATCAAAGCTACTGTGTAAGCTTTTCTTTAAGAAGTCCAAGGCATGAACACCCATGCCTACAATCAACATGTCATCTACATACAAAACCAAGAGAATAAGGCCGCCATTTGCTACTTTGGGCAAACTTGACTGGCCGCTATGCAACTCAGGATAGGACCCGTCATATAAATGTTGACCATGAGCTCCAACTCTTTAAAATCATTGATCGGGATGACTTAAAATTCAAGTTAACTGAGTATCGGTGACTTCTTGCCAAATTCTCTACTATAGGGACTCCTAAGTCCTTGGACAATCAAGTCACATTGTTTCTAAACAAACTCCCTAAGAAATACTTCAATTTTATGGAAGGTATAGTTTCAAAGCCTACCATACCTACTTTCTATGAATTTGAGTGTCAGTTGTTGCGTTACGCACGGTTGTTCGATCAATTTCATATGAATTCTTCCTCAGAGGGGGCTCTTGTTGCTCATTCTTAGAAGGGGCAACAAGGGAAGGGCAAACAAAATCAAACCTCCACTCAAAATCAAAACCAAAATCAATCTGAGGAATCACAAGGAAACTCCCAGTCACAACTCAAACAAGGGTGGCAGAATATACCTAAAAAGAATAGGTATTGTCAACATTATCAAAAGGCTGGTCATTCGACGATGAGTGTCGCTCAAAGGCCAGAGGCACAACACCCAAATCTAAATCTCAGACCCCTGCCCCTCAGTTGGGAAACCCCCAACTAGGGAGGCAGGGTGATGGTTAGGGGCAATTTAAAGGTCAGACTCATGCTGCCACCACTCAGCTATCTCAGTCGACAACGTTCTCAACTCTAGAGGACTTGTCTGACTTGTCTGCAGAGGCCCATATCATCTCCATAGAGACAACAAATGCGAGTCTCGTCCACATTTGTGAGTTACCTCCTGACGAAGTTACCGTAGAGGCCCACTCATCACAGCCGAGCACTTCAACTCTTGTTTGGATTGTGGATAGTGGAGCTACACATCATATGACTCCTATAGAGACTTGTCTGACTCGTCTGCAGAGGCTCACATCGTCTCCATAGAGACAACAAATGCGAGTCTCGTCCACATTTGTGAGTTACCTCCTGACGAAGTTACCGTAGAGGCCCACTCATCACAGCCGAGCACTTAAACTCTTGTTTGGATTGTGGATAGTGGAGCTACACATCATATGACTCCTATAGAGAATATTTTCCGTATCCGAGCCCCTGCAACTGAGCAGGTCTGCATAGGAAACAACTCCTTGGTCAAGATTCAAGCTCAAGGTAGCGTCAGTTTTGCCACTAACAAGGGTCCGGATTTGGCTTTGTTGGACAAAGTATACCATGTCCCCTAGCTTGGGGTGAACTTGTTATCTATTCAGTAGTTTTGCCAATTGGGGCGAGCAGTTTTCTTTACAGCGACCACATTCAAGATCCTTGACTCTCAGACTGGTTTAGTGATTGCTCGTGATGAGGCACAACCTAATGGCCTTTACCACATGACTCACTTTTTGATCGAGCTCACAACCGAGGGCTTCGTGTTCCATAGCTTCCAGGCATTAACCACATCTTGGGAGCCTACGAATAATGAGTGTCTTTGGCACTTTCGCTTAGGACATATTGATTATGACTCTCTTTATGAGTTATCCCACCATCAACTAGTTGAGGGCCTTTATGGGTTGAAGTAAGCACTGCGATCTTGGTTCCATAGGATGGATGAGTTCTTACGGACTCATGAATACCATTCTACCCCTTATGACCCGAACTTATATGTTCGATCTACTGCAGAGGGGGTCAGCTATATCCTGCTATATGTTGACAACTTACTCATCACACGCTCACATCCTGTTGCCATAGCAGACATCAAGGCAAAGCTTAGTGCTACTTTTGAGATGACAGACCTTGGTTTCTTGTCTTGTTTTTTGGGAATGGAGGTAGTTCATTCTGGGGGATGCATTTTTGTGTCATAGCAGAAGTACGCACTTTAGCTAGTGGAATAGCACACTTCGGATCAAACAAGACCAATGGCCACACCTCTTGATCCTATTGTCCACTTGTCGAAGGATACCCTAGGACAGCCCTTCAATGCACATACCTATCCCTCTGTTGTAAGAAAACTTCTTTGGTTAATTCACACTAGGCCAAATTTAGCTTACTCAATCAGCATACTCAATCAGTATTTTAAAGCACCTAGGATGTCCCATTGGTTTGCATGTCTTTGTGTGTTGCGTTATTTATGCTGTACTTATTCTTATGGCCTGACCTATGGTTCTGGTTTATGTTTGCAGGGGTACACTGATTCCGATTGGATAGGAGTCTCAACACTCGGTGTTCTCATGGCGGCTACCTCTTTACATTGGGCATGGCTCTCATTTCTTAGTCAAGCCATAAGCACAAGACGATGGTGGCTTCCACGGCCGAGAATGAGTACCAGGCTCTCTTCGATGGCACCACCGAGGCCATCTACCTGAGGAGTTTATTGGCAGCACTTCATTTCCCATGCGACTCTCCCACCGTTGTCTACTGCGACAACCAAAGTGCCATTGCCCTTGCGACGAGCAATCTGATCATTACACCACAGACGCAACATGTGGGAGTCCACTTCCATTTTTCCAAAGAGCACGTTGAGTAGACACTATCTGCCTAGAGTTTGTGACTACATCCAACAATTTTGCAATTATTTTGACCAAAGCCGTCAACCGACCGGTTCTTCAGTATCTGTTACCCAAGATCGGTTTGGGTATACCCTCCCCTACTTCTTTAGCTTGACGGGAAGAGGATGCTTCTCTCTTGCTTTCCCTTCCAGTTTGAGAGGGGGTGGCTTCTACTCTTGATAGTGACAGTAATGCTGCTTACAGTTTTTCGACATTCATTCATTTATTCTTTTGTATTGTATTATGGACACTTGTAACTTCTTCCGCATTGTCAGGATGATATGATTGTAAAAGGGCACTTGGGTAAGTGAATAATTTCCCTGCGAGGGCACTATCCAAGTGGCACCATTGCATGAGCATGACTTTTCTTTTTTGGCAAGTAAAATGTGACCGATTATATTACCAAAAAAAACTGATTGCAATAGAGTGCTCACGCTTAACAGTTTAGCTAAAGCTGATGCAAAGTCACAAATACATCATGTTTACAAGTCTCTTAAGGCGGTCAGGGGGGGGATGGGGGCAAGAAGTCATGGAGGGGGGGTGTATCGCCAACTCAGACTGCCAGTGTGCATCACAAAAAACAGGTCCTGGCCGCCCCAAGTGCACATGAAATGACAACAGAGCTCCTGACGACCCCTGGACTCGCCCTGCACCACTTGATCCCATCAGTCGTGGATGATGGAGATCCATAGCTCTGCTAAGGTCACCTGTGCTGAAAGTCTCTCTCCGCCGAAAGGCTCCTGATACCGTGCCTTCCACATATGCCATCCAGTAAGACTCCCTATGATCTCCCATACCTCAGAGACCATGGTCTGTTGTGGGCTCCAATACTTGGCAGATGGGTAGAGCCTCCAAACTGATATTTGCGCACGACCCTGCCTCGATAATGAATATCATGTCTTGTATTCTGGCCTCATACAGAAGGTGATGGCCTTGGCTTACTACCTGCAAGCAGAAGACCCCCCATGAGATACATCCAAGGGTGGGTGCTATACGGCGAAAGATGCAGCATGCTCCTCTCCATACGAACTACACCTCCTCACATGATCAAAGGCAGTGCTTCAAGGTTTCCAGAGGCTGGTGAGTGCAATGCTTACAACCTCCCTTTTGCATCTAGGCCAGTCAACTTCCCACCGCCAAGCCTCCATGTGCCACCAACCATAAGAAATATGATACCCTTCTCGGCCTCCAGCTATCTCATAGGCAACGCCAGAAGGTCTATCAGAAAGGCTCTGTAATGCTGTGCTTCACCTAGTGCATGCTAAGTGACGACGCCTAATCCATATCCTCCTGCATCAGTACATGTCTGTCAATCTTGGCAGTGTACTCCAAGAACCTCAGTGGCTTCTTGGCAACCGTAGTGGCCAGCCATAGCCACTCTCTCAGATCCCACTC
Organism: Lygodium microphyllum; assembly: GCF_053477565.2. Classification (NCBI taxonomy): domain Eukaryota; kingdom Viridiplantae; phylum Streptophyta; class Polypodiopsida; order Schizaeales; family Lygodiaceae; genus Lygodium; species Lygodium microphyllum. Next base: position 84,086,632 of record NC_141158.1, read on the forward strand.
CAGCTCATCAAGTGGCCTGCCCTCCCAGATCCAGAGGCGCCACTCCCTGAGCTCCTCCTAGAAGACAAAAGGGTCCAGCCGCCATGTCTTTCCCTGAAGGCCAATCACACGGATCCTCCTCCATGAAAGGACAGCTATCCCCTCATCCTGCTACCCTCTGTCAAGAGCCAAACGCCCCCCTCCTGTACGATGAAGGTCCCAAGTGGAGCGCCGCCCACTCTATACCTACCACCTATAGGGAGATGCCTGCTGGTGAAAACCTAGCCACTCATATCTCCCCGGGTTCTATCGGCTCTTGTATCAGGGGAACAAGCCACTCCTGAGGAATTGCTGCGTCTATCTCTCTTCTCAACTCCACCCCTCTTTGGCAGCCTGAAACTCGTTGCATCGCCCCTCTAGTATCAGGGGAACAAGCCACTCCTGAGGTATTGCTGCGTCTATCTCCCTTCTCAACTCCACTCCTCTTTGGAAGCCTAAAACTCGCTGCATCACCTTCTCGTCCGCCATCTTGTACACCTTCTGCCATGTCCTGATGGTACAAGCCGGGCCAGCCTCCCAACTAGCCCACTGGATGTGCCCCTTCCCGATCTCTGACCTGGAGGTTCCAAATCATTGGCTGACGGTCTATCTTCCCATGGCAGCCTAGGGGGCTCTGGATTAGGGCCTTGCGAAGGCCTTGCTACACATGGAGCAGGCTGTGTAGGAAAGGTAATCTGGGGGGGGAGGAGGGGGGGGGGGGGGGGGGGTGTGATCAGGGCTGACGTGAATACCTATCTTAGGGATGGCCTCCACTCACCACCAAGCCTTGGTCTACACTCCTAAAGACCCTCCTGCAATAAGACCTTCCGGGTTTGCCTCCCTCGTGTGAGATCGCGGACAACTAGCTTGCCCAAAAGGTCCATACTCTGTTACTCCGGGTCTATGATCCCAATTCCTCTCTCTAACCGATGCAGTATGATGGTCGCCCACGCCATCTTGGCCCTAGAATCCCTGGAGCCATCTGATCCTGACCAAAGGAAGTTCCGCACTAGGCGGCAAAGCTGCACTACGCAAGACGAGGTGAAGCACCAACACGAGGCGATGTACCAAGCCATCGCTAGGAGAATCTGGTTAACCATCAGGGCTCGGCCGGCTAGTGAGAGGCGAGCCGTGCTCCCGTAAGTCAGCTTCCTTCGAATGGAATCAAGGACCGATGCAGTATGATGGTTACCCACGCCATCTTGGCCCTAGAATCCCTGGAGCCATCTGATCCTGACCAAAGGAGATTCCGCACTAGGCGGCAAAGCTGCACTACGCAGGACGAGGTGAAGCACCAACACGAGGCGATGTACCAAGCCGTCGCTAGGAGAATCTGGTTAACCATCAAGGCTCGGCCGGCTAGTGAGAGACGAGGCGTGCTCCCGTAAGCCAGCTTCCTCCGAATGGAATCAAGGACAAGAAGAAACTGTTGGGCTAGAGTGATGTCGAGTCCCACCACTTTAGGTTTTTTAGATAGATATATATGTGAAAGTAAAAGTACTAAGGATGTGCTCACATCTGAGCACGTTAAAAGGCAGGAGGGCCTTTATTCCCAACATCAGTATGAGAGGATTCGCTCTAGCCCAGATGAGGTGATGGAGATTGCCACTGACTACTACAGACACCTTCTCCAGTAGGAGGCAATCTCAGCCAGAGGACAATGCTGTAGACAGCAGGTTTGAAACCACATCTTGTCCCTCGTGAGATGGGACACTCCCTCCCCTTCACAGAGAAGGAATTAGAGGAGGCTTTCCATACACAGGACGGGTAAAAATGCCCGAGAGAGGACGGTCTTTCTAAGGCCTTCTTCGCTACCTACCAAGAGGTGGTGAAAGACCCCCTACTGCTGGTCTTTCAAGAGATTTTCAGCTCAAGATGAAAGCCAAGGAGTCTATCGGCTTGTCTCATCAGTCTCCTTCCCAAAGGGGGAGACCGGTTGGAGCTATCCCAGTGGAGACCGATCACCCTGTTGTTACTGACCTATAAGGCACTGGCCAAGATGATCGATAGGCGACTCCGCCCCACGCTTCCAAATATCATTCATGACACATAGACAGGTTTTGTCCGGGAGAGGAGTATCCTAGACGATGTCTTCACCTTCTTTGAGGCGATTGAGTGGGCCCAGCACAGTGGTCAAGGATTGGTTGTACTTCTCCTGGACTTTGAGAAAGCCTACGACACGGTTGACTGGGACTTCTTAGAGAGCACCATGGTGAGGTTGGGCTTCCCCCAAGCATGGATCCGCGGGGTCTCTGCACTCTACAAATCGGCTACCAACAAGGTTCTCATAGGTGGCAAGAAGGGGGAGAAGTTTTGACAGGAGAGATTGGTCTGGTAGGGCTGTCCTCTAGCCCCGTATTTGTTCGTACTCTTTGCAGAGGCAATGTCCTACTTCCTCTGATCACATGTGAGCGGGCTACGTGGCCTTCGACTTCCAATGAGGGAGGAGATGGAGCTGTTAGATTCAAAGTATGCAAATGATACCGCACTATATATAGAGGACGATGAGCTGATGCTGGAGAGAGTGAGGCTAGCTCTGGAGGTGTTTTGCACTACAGCGGGAGCGAAAATCAACTGGTGGCAGTCGGTTGGTTTTCTTATGGACCCGGACTCTAGTACGGAGTGAGGAGTCCACTTGGGATTCAGATGGGTGTACAGAGGGCAGATCGTCCGATACCTAGGGTTTCAGGTGGAACTTGACATCACTCCTGCCCAGCAATTTCTTCCCGTACTCAACTCTATCAGGTGAAAGCTGACCTACTAGAGTACTGCCTGTCTTTCCTTAGTAAGCCAAGCCCTGGTGGTCAACCAAGTCCTCCTAGCAACGGCATGGTACATTGCCTCATGTTGGTGTTTTTCCTCGTCTTGTGTAGCTCAGCTTCGCCGCCTAGTGCGGAATTTTCACTAGGCCGGTTCAAACGGTTCCAAGGATTCTCAAGCCAAGGTGGCGTGGGCAACCATCATCCGACATCGGTCTGAGGAAGGGCTTGGGATCATAGACCCGGAGTTCCAAAGCCTGCCCCTTTTGGGCAAGCCAATAGTCCGCGGGCTCACGCCAGGAGAGCAGACCTGGAAGGTCCTACTACAAGAGGGTCTCTAGGAGTGCAGATCGAGGCTTGGTGGTGATTAGAGGCCATCCTTGAGATGGATCTTCACTACGGCCCAGATCACGCCCCCCAAATCCTCCTTCCTCTGCAGAGTACTTTATGCGTGGCAAGGCCTTTGTAAGGCCCTAATTTAGAGGCCCCCAGCATGCCAACAAGTGGTCTGGAGCCCCCAAGTCAGAGATAGGGATGGGATATAGATTGGCAAGCACCCCCACATCCAATGGGCTGGCTGGGAGGCCAGCCTCGCTCGCACTATCAGGACATGGCGGGAGGTGTACAAGATGGTGGACCAAGAGGTGCTGCAAGAGGCGTCAGGTTGTCCAAGAGGAGCGGAGCTGAGGAGGAGGAAGATTGACGCAGTGATACCTCGAGTGGCTTGACCCCCCAATCCAAGAGCCAATAGAGCCTAGCGAGGTATGGGCCCCTAGATTTTCACCGGCACGTATCCCCCTACAGGTGACAGGCCGAGTGGGTGGCACCCCCTACGAGATTTTCTTCACCATGCAAGAGGGGAGGCGTTCGGTCCTTGACAAAGGGGAGTAGGATAAAAAGATCATTGTCTTTCTTTGGAGGAGGATTCATGCAGTTGGTCTTCAAGGGAAAGACCTGGCGTCTGGACCCTTATGTGTTCTAGAAGGAGTTTCGGGAGTGGTGCCCTCTAGATATGGGAGAGCGGGCCACTTGATGAGCTAGAGTGGGACCCTGGAGAGTGGCTATGGCCGGCCACTATGATTGCCAAGAAGCCACTAAGGATCTTGGAGTACAAAGCCAGGATTGGTAGACATATACTGATGCAGGAGGACATGGACTGGGCGCCTTCGCGTAGTAAATATTGGGCAGAGCACAGCATCACGAATGCCTTCCGTCGGACTTTCTGGTACCACCTATGGGACAATTGGAGGTTGAGGAGGATATCATATTTCCTATGGCTTTTGGCACATGGAGGACTGGTGGTGGGGAGTTGGCTAGCCCAGATGCAGCAGGATGGAGGGTGTAAACGCTGCCCGTAACAACTTTTGGAAACTCCAAAGCACTGCCTTTGGTCATGTGAGGTAGCATAGCTTGCGTGGAGAGGAGCATGCCACATTTTCCGCCATTTGGCACCCAGCCTTGGATGTATCTCATGGGGAGCTTTCTGCTAGCAGGCAATCAGCCAGGGCCGTCACCTTTTGTATGAGGCTGAGATGCAAGACACGATCTTCATCATTGAGGCTAGGTCTTGCGCAATGGTCGGCCTAAAAGCTTTACCCAGAAGCTTTACCCAACCACTAGGTACTGGAGCCCACAGCAGACCGCTTTGAGGTATGGGAGATCGTAGGGAGTCTTACTCGATGGCACATCTAGAAGGCACCCTGTCAGGAGATTTTTGGCAGGGAGAGTCTTTCAATACAGGCGACTTTGGCTGAGCTCTGGGCTTCCATCGTCCACTCCCTCTATGGCCGATGGGACCAGGTGCATGGCAAGTCTCGAGCTCGTCAGGAGCTTCGTTTTCACTTCTTAAGCACCTGGGGCGACGAGGACCTGTTCTTCATAATGCAAGTAGGCAACCCTAGATGGCGATTCACCCCCCCTCCATGGCTTCTTGCCTCCATCTCCCCCAGACCGCCTTGAGAGGCTTGTATACTTGATATATTTGTGGCTCTGCATCAGCTCTAGCTAATCTGTTGAGCATGAGCACTTCGTTGTATTCAATTTTTTCTGAAGTAATATAATTAGCCATACTTTATTTGGAAATATATATATATATATATATTCGGCACTTGCCTTCGACATCAGCCTGTTGTCCTTAATGTACCTTCCTATTGCATTACATGATCATTATCCTTGTACAAGGGCGCTTGGGCAAGTAAAAAATTTCCCTACGAGAGACACTATCCAAGCTGCACTTGTTGCATGGGTATTCTCATCATATAACACACTACTCTAGACATCTCATTGTGCAGAGCAGACCTAGGCAAATCCTGAGCTGTCTCCATCAACAATTCTTTATAACCATACCACTATCCTTCTTCACCACATTACTACTTCCTCACCCTTTCCCTAGTCATCAATGCCAATGAGTGGTCGAGATAGCTTGTTTATTTTGAGATGTGTTCAATCTAGCCATCTCTTTTTCTTATCCCTACAAGGCATAGTTACTTGAAAGGCCACAAACCATATCTATTCTCCCAAACAAAACCCAAGGGAAAAAAAAATAGTTCAATGTGGATCCATTTGCCTTTGCAAATCCTGTTAGGACCTTGGGCAGCTGACAAGCATTCTTTGTCCAATAGTGTCTTGGCCTTTCTAGGGTGATCACTTGGATTCCCTTGTTAGGATAACCATTGCCTGTGTAGTATTAGAAGGCCAGTAGGCAACTGATGTACACCCTTTGTTTGATACCCTGGCTACTTTGGGATGGGACACCTTGGGGTGAAAATGGACTTGAGCTTTTCTTCCAGTCTCTTTCTGGTTCCAATTTTGGGCCTGGGAGGGGATCTTGAGCTAAAAATTCATCACATATACTGATTAGCTTTTTAAAACAACCTCAAAACATGAAAATTACCAAAAGTGTCATTAAATGGGAAGCATTGGGAAGCAGTCTAGAGAGTTTCTATATCCCACATGCAAAACCCTGATTTGAGAGGATCCTTCCGCATCTATAAATAGACTAGCTGCCCACCATTCAGCCCCATCCTTGTGTGCAAGTTTCTCACCCCACCATGCAAATTTCAGCCATCAGCCACCTATCATCTACTGTCCAGCCCTTGCCAACTGCAGCATGACCCTCTCTAGTACTTGGCACCTTGATTCCAATTGTTGCCCTTGGACCCGTCAAAGTGTAGTGAATGCAAAAGCATATGGACAAGACTAAAAGACAATGAACAAGAAAGAAGAGGGAAAGAGAAAAGAGACAGTGGAACACAAAAATCTGCAGTAAATGAATGCTGAAATGAAGAAGGCACATGTACAAATGGGCTGTCGAAGTATCTCCTCTAGCCGATCTCTCTCCACCTGAAAAAGACAAGTGAAGTGCCAAATAATAGGCAGCCTATAAATAAGCCCAAGAAATATAATATAATAATCACGCCCGCCAGTTTTAAACTTGCCGACTACACCAAAACTGCCACCGCTGAATAAAATAATGATAAAAGTTGCACAACACAACAGCTGCCACAAGGCACCTTGTGCAACATCCTATGCCTACTCAACTGCCCAGTAAACTTGAAAAACACCTATAGACTACGTAGATTTGTCCAACTTGATAAAAAGAAAGGTGTAATTGTGACCAAGAAAACTAACTATACAACAATAGCTTGACAATGCCTACCCAAGAGATGAACAAATTTTTAACACCCCCTATTGGATGGGGCATAAAGCTCAAGGATCTAGAGTGTTGTTGAAGCACAGTCTGAGGAAGAGCCTTCGTAAACAAATCTGCCAAGTTGTCCTTCGTTTTGCAGTAAACCACATGAATGGTCTCATCCAAGACCTTCTCCCCAATGAAATGGTATTGTATCTCAATGTGCTTCAAGCTAGCATGGAAAATAGGATTTCGTGCCAAAGCAATGCAACTCTCATTGTTGCAATGCAATGTAGTAGGACTTGTCCAAGGACAACCAAGTTCTAACAATCACCGAGGCCACATTGTCTCGCATGTGGCAGAAGATGCAACTCGGTACTTCACCTCTATAGATAACAGGGCAACAATGGGTTGCTACTTGCTACTCCAAGAGATAGCAACTGCACCCAGACTGAAGCAATATCTTGTTGTTGACCTCCTATGGTCAATATCTCCAGCCCAATAAGAATCTTTCCAGCCCTATAGAAGCAAGGCTAAATCTCCTAAACCTATTGGATAATAAATACCTAGGTTGCAGGTCCCCCTCACAAACCGCAAAATCCTCATGGCAATCATCCCATGAACCAGCTTGTGTTCACTCATGAGCCCTACAAGCAAACCTATAGGAAAACACAAATCAATCCAAGTATTAAGAAGCCATATCAACAACCCAATCAATTGCTTGTAGTGGGTAGTATCTACCGTTGGTGAATCTGCACGGACCAAAGCCTTCCAATTCGGATCCATAGGAGTAGAAATAGCCGTACACCTCTCGACCTCAAACGTAGTCAAAAGCTCCTTTATATACGACTATCAGGAGAGAAAAATCCTCCTCGGAATCTGCCAAGTCTCACGACCTAGAAAGAGATGGAGAAGGCCCATCTCAAACATATCATGAAGCGCCACCTTTGTCTGCTTGACCTTCTCGGCATGCCACTTGCCAAGATGAGATCATCCACATAAAGCACGAACAACACATGCCCTCCAATAGAGGTGTGGACATACAATTGGGGGTCGGAAGAATGGCAATACCCTAAATTCCCTTGGAGGAACGAATCAATCTTCTCATTCTAAGGATATGGAGCCTATTTGAAGCCATAAAGGGCCGCCTTCAATCTATATACCTTGCCATTACATGAGAAAAAAGCCAAGAGGCCACTCAAAATAGATCTCATCCTTCAAATCTCCATCACGAAAAGTAAACTTCACATCAAGCTGAAAAACCAGCCATCTCCTATCGCTAGCTAAGGCAAGAACGACCCTAACAGCAACCATACGAGTTATAGATGCAAAGGTATCATGGAAGTCCACCCCTAGCCATTGTGCGAAGCCCTTTGCAACGAGCCGTGCCTTGTGCTTATCAAGAGTGCCATCACTATTTTACTTGGTCTTTAAGATCCATTTGACTCCTATCACCTTTCTAGGAGCGGACTGTGGCACAATATCCAAAGTGCCATTCCGCTCAATCGCATCCAACTCCTGCTCCATAGCCTAATGTATGACCGTAAAGCCTCCTTCACGGAGGTGAGCTCTCTATCCTCCATGGCACAAGACATCAAACAATAGTTAATACAAACAAGCTTGGTGGAGTGTGCATGGTTCCTCCGAGAGCGCCGCGAGCCATCTTGTGGCTGCCACTCCTCAAGGAGGAGGTCCATACTCCCCTCCCGCCCTACCTCTACCAAAGTCTCTAAAATGTCCACTGATGTCGGCGAAAAGAGTGAATCCGGTGGTAAAGCAATCTCTTCCTCCACTGAGGGTGGAGCCTCAACAGGCCAATTGGGAGAGGCTCCAAAGCCACTGGAGCAAGTGCCCAACTATCACCTGGATCTCCAAGGACAAGATGCTCAACACCCCTCTTTGCAGAGCTGAAAACCCCACGAACCAAAAATTGCAATTCATGTATACCTCCCGTGAAACGAGATCATAAAGCTTATATCCTTGACTAAGAGCTATAATCCACGAAATCCTCTCTTTTGGAAGCCGGCTCAAACTTATTCCACTTTTTCTTTGGGATGTGAATATAAGGATCACACCCAAATGCCCTAAAATAAGAAACATCCATTTTTTGACCAAAATAAGCCTCAAAAGGTGTCATACCAACCACGGTTGATGTGCAGGATCCATTAACGATGTGGACAGTGGTGGCCACTACTTCGGCCCATAGACACTGAGGTGTCTGTGGATCCTCCATCATAGTCCCACCATCTCGATCACATTACAGTTCTTCCACTCCAATATACCATTCTTCTAAGCTGTGTTTGCATTGGTAAACTCTTGGTGTATACCACGATCTGCACAAAACCATGCTAGCTTGTGGGAGACAAACTCCCCTTTCTTGTTGGAACAAAAGGTCTTAAGTTTCCTACCAAACTTGTTCTCCTCAAAAATCAGCCAGCCCTTAAAGTGTGAGAAAGCTTCTCACTTTAGCTCCAAGAAATATGCCCATATCATCCTGCTAAAATCATCAACAATTAGCATAAAGAATATGTGAGTGCGCAATGGAAGAGAAACACTAACACACAAAGAAGCACACACACACACACACACACACAGAAAGAGGAAGTAGAAGATGAAGGAAAAATACTGCACTTACTAAAGAACAATGTTGAATCCCTACACACAACCCAAAGTATCAATGAGGGCACCAAAAAAAGTTGATAACAATGGCAGCACCAACCATGGAGAGTTAGAGTATCGAAATATGCACCTACAAACAAAAGACTGAAGACTGAAAACTGAAGAGTCTATGTCTCTGCCAAGTGGGGGGTGTGGCTATAAATAGCCTAAACACCAAAAAATTGGCCAACCTCTTCTTGTAGTGGCAATAAATGCTGGTCACTGAAGAGAAAATTTGCCCAAATTGGGGGAGAGCCTAGAAAAATCCTAGATGACAATGACAATATCCAACATGTGTAGACAAACTAAGGAAAGCAAAAACTTGCTAAGCCGACAAATAAAGAAAATGCACCTAAACTACCAAAGCTCCTATGTCTCCGTCAAACTTTGACAAGTGTTCACAACCAGGAAAAGACAAACTGACATAACTAACATAGACAAGCTTACACCGCCTCTCACATCTTGGAAGTATCTGAAGACCCAACAACCTCTTGAGATGAAGCATAGAAGCCTTGGGCAAAGGCTTCATGAAGAGATTTGTTGTGATGCCCTCTGTGGGACAATAGGCCACCGCTAACTCGAAATCCACAATATGCTCTCGAACATAATGATATTGAACCTCAATGTGCTTCGTGCAAGCATGAAACACAAGGTTCTTTGCTAGAGCTAGAGTACTCTAGTTGTCCACACGCAGCTCCATAGGTCCAGGCTAAGGAAAGCCAATCTCGGCCAACATGCAACAAAGACAAACCGCCACCGTAGCTGTAGACCATAATGCACGATGCTCTGCCTCTGTAGAATAGGCTCCTTCTTGTTGCTCCACGAGATAACTCTTGATCCAAGGAAGAAGGCATAACCCATAGTAGACCGTTGTGAATCCACATCACTTGCCTAGTCAAAATCACTCCAACCACAGAGAGTAACCCCTTTCCATACATAATTCCATATGATCGAGTCCCTTGTAAATAACGAAACATGCGCAAAGCCGCTCTCTAATGCTCCTAAGTGTGGGTCTTCATGAAAGAAGACGACAATGCCACAACAAAAGAAATATTTGGCCGTGTAAATAAGCCAGATGAGGGAGCCAATAAGACACCTATAATAGGTGGCAATTTGTATGGGGAGCTCCAATTGCCAAAAGCTTGGACTCTAAATCCATGGGGCAAGAAATAGGCCGACAATTGGCCATACCAAACTCCAAGAGAAGCTCAAAAATGTACTTGTGTTGCAAAATAAAAATACCCTATGCTAGCTGATAGATCTCCAATTCAAGGAAAAAGTGGAGGATCCCAAGGCTCATCATGTCAAACTTCTGTCACAAAATCTCCGGAGTATGATCAACCTCGTGAGTATAGCTCCCAATAATGATAAGATCATCCACATACAAGATGAGCAATACACACTTGTTACCCTTAAGGTTGAAGTATAGGTTGGGGTTATTAACCGATCAATGGAGCCACTCTGTAGAAAATTACGATCAGTCCTCTAGTACCAATCATGAGGAGCTTGCTTCAAGCCATAGAGGGCCTTCTACAATCTGTAGACATGGTCCTCCGTCCCTTGCATAAGAAAACCTCGAGGTTGTGAAACATAAATCTCCTTCTCAAGGATACCATTCAAAAAGGAAAACTTTATATCCATCTAATAAACAAACCAACGGTGGTGGGCTGCAAGAGCCAAGATAGCCCAAATCATAGATATCCGAGCACTAGGTGCAAAAGTCTCAAAATAGTCCAAACCTACCCTTTGAGCAAACCCTTGGCAACAAGCCTTGCTTTGTGCTTGTCCAAGGAACCATCTACAAGTACTTGGTCTTATAGACCCACTTCACACCTACCACCTTCTGCTTCAAGGGATGCAGAACCAACTCCCAAGTCCAGTAACGCTCGATAGAATCAAGCTTCTCCTACATGGCTTGACGCCAAATATCCTGTGCAAGAGCCTCCTCAACTGTAGTAAGCTCACTATCACGAAGAATCTGTAACATAAGAGCATAGTTCACACAGAGTGAACTATTCCACTAGACTTGTAAGCGAGTCACTAGACTTGTAAGCGAGTTTATCTATGTGGACCTATAGGAGACGTAGGAAAGTGAGAAACACCAGAATCCTACATGAGCTGTCGATACCATTGAGGAATCCGAATTGACTCATCTTGCTACAAGGGAGGCTAAGTAGCCTCCAATATCTACAATGCACCTATTTGTGAAAGGGACTCCACCTCACCAAGGAAATGTAAATTCTTATATCAAGAAGGCTCCCCCTCTGATGTGACTGAGCATCCCTAGAAGACTCCAAAGGGGAGGCTCAAGGGGTGGAAGTATGCGACGAAGTAGAAGCGTGAAGATTTGCAACAGAGAAGTGAGCAGGTGAATGAGACTGAGAGACTGAGAGAGTACGAGCTGATTTGGGTGTACCAACAATGTATTGGTACACAAAGAATAAAATGTATTTATACTTAGGGCCCGTAAGGGTGCATTCACATGTACAACATAACAATACATATGTAAAATACACGGAGGTAAATAAAGGACCTTTACATCCCAACAACCTTCCACTTAAAGGTCCGGAGTGAACCTTTAACCAACTCCCACTAGTCGTATGCAATGCTCATGCTGAGCCTTGCCTAGACTTTTAGTGAGAACATCTGCAGGGTTGTCCTGTGTTTTGATCTTGGTCAATGTTATGAGACCATCCTCCAGAATCTGTCTGATAAAGTGATATCGCACATCAATATGCTTTGTGCGTGAATGATACATGGCATTTTTAGCCAGATACACAGCACTCTGGCTATCACATCCCAACACTGGAGTACTTATAGACATGCCGAGATCCTCCGCAAGTTTGCTCAACCATATAGCTTCCTTAGAAGCTTCAGTAGCTGATATGTATTCAGCTTCAGTAGTACTCAGTGCTACGATGTTCTGCAACCTGGAGCACCAAGAGACGGCCCCTCCAGCAACTGTAAAGACATACCCGCTAGTGGACCTGCGAGTGTCTAAGTCACCTGCCTTGTCTGCATCACAATAACCCTGCAGATTAAGTGCACCCTACCCATAGCAAATACATTTTCTTTGTGTACCCTTTAGATATCTAAGAATACACTTGACAGCCTCCCAATGTGGTTTGCCAAGATTTGACATAAACATGCTGACAACTCCCACTGCATGAGCAATGTCTGGACGAGTAGCCACCATAGCATACATAAGAGAGCCACAAGCTGATGCATAAGGGACTCCCTTCATAGCATTGGCTTCCATGTCATCTTTTGGGCTATTGGCTTTACTAAGCTTAAGGTATGGAGGTAAGGGTACTCCGAGAGGCTTAGCTTCAGCCATGTTAAATCTGTCCAGTACCTTTTCAATGTACTTTTTTTGAGATAAGAACAGCAATTTCTGTGTTCTATCCCTACGAATCCTCATGCCCAATATATGCTCTGCATTCCCCAAATCTTTCATGGAAAAAGCTGATTTCAACTGATCTTTGAGAGCATCCAAGCTAGTCTTTCTCTTCCTAGCTAGCAACATATCATCCACATACAAAACAAGTATGATAGGGCTGCCATCTGTATCCTTTTTCATATACAAACAATGATCTGCATGGCTGCGTGTAAACCCATGAGAGAGCATAAAAGTGTCAAACTTTTTGTACCACTGCCGTGGTGCTTGTTTCAGCCCATATAAGCTGCGTTTTAGTTTACACACCAACTGCTCTTTTCCAGGAACTACAAAACCCTCGGGCTGTTTCATGTAGATCTCCTCATCAATGTCACCATGCAGAAAAGTTGTTTTCACATCCATTTGGTACACCTCTAAATCCAATACAGCAGTGAGAGCAAAAAGCACACGTAGTGCGGTCATCTTCACGACAGGTGAGAAGACCTCCTGGAAGTCAATTCCTTCCTTCTGTGCATACCCTTTGGCAACCAATCTTACCTTGTACTTGGGTTTCCCATCAACTTTCTTTACTTTGTAAACCCATTTGTTTGGAAGAGGCTTTCTTCCTTTGGGCAACGACACAAGATCCCAAGTATCATTAGCATACAGAGATTTAATCTCTTCCTGCATAGCTAGCTCCCACTTATTGCTGAATTTGCATGACTTGGCCTCTTTATATGTCAGAGGCTCACCCTCATCAGTAAGCATCACATAATGCAAAGAGGGGTCATACCTATGTGGCTGCCTTCTTAGGCGTGTAGACCTGCGTACCCAATGATCTACATTCTCAGGAATCGGATCTACATCTGGAGGCATGTTATTTTCAGCATTTATTGGCTGCTGTAAGCCATTTTCAGCATGCAATTCATGCTGTACAGCACCTTCATTTTCATTTCCAGCACCTGCATTTTCACAATCAGCAAGTCTATCTTGTTGTCCATGACCTCCTTGTGCTTCTATTTGCTGTCCATCATCATCTGGCTCAAAGATAACCGGCTGATCATCAGTTTCAGCCTGTGGTACAGCACCATGAGGCTCATCATTTGAGGTAATAGATGGCTGCAAATTCTGAAATTTGACCTTTTTCATGTCTTCATCAGAGGCTAAAGTACTTTTCAGCAACTTTGCCTCATTAAACACAACATTACGGCTGCGAACAATTTTCTTAGACTGAGGTAGCCACACTCTATAGCCAAATTCACCCTCATCACCATAGCCCATGAAAATGCCTTTGGTGGATTTCAGGTCAAGTTTATTCCTCACCTCATTTCTAACATGCACAAAAGCATCACAGCCAAATATTCATAAATGGTCATATGAGGCCGGTTTGCCAGACCAAACCTCCTCAGGGATGCCATTATTTAAGGACCTGTTTGGAGAACGGTTGCAAATGTGAACCGCGGTTTTAAGTGCCTCTCCCCAAAATTCATGAGGGAGATTAGCAGTGGACAGCATGCACCGCACTCTCTCACATAGGGTCCTATTGTATCTTTCAGCCACACCATTTGAAGAAGGGCTGTAAGGGGCTGTAAGCTCCCTCTTGATTCCATCCAAGTCACAAAAGGACTTAAATTCATTAGATGTGAATTCACCCCCATTATCAGTTCTCAAGCATTTCAACTTTCTACCAGTCTAAGTGGTCACGAATGCATGAAAAGTTTTAAAAACAGCAAACACTTCACTTTTCTTTTTCAACAAATAAACCCAAATCTTCCTGGAACAATCATCAATAAAAGAGGCAAAGTATGCAGCACCACCCAACGATTTCACAGGCATGCTACATACATCAGAATGCACTAAGTCCAAGACATTTGACTTACAGGAGACACCAAAGTAAAAGGAATTTTTCATTTGCTTTCCAAACTAACAGTCATTACAAAAATCAAGTTTAGAGCCTTTTCCATCAACCCTCTTCAAAGAGGTAAGGACATCAAGTCCTTTCTGGCTCATATGGCCTGATCTCTTATGCCATAACTCCAAATGACAGCCAATTTCAGCAACTGCAAGAAACTTGCCATTCAAGGCTTTACAGTGCAGACAATACAAAGTGCCCTTCTTGGTTCCTTTAGCAATCAGCATGGAACCCCTTTTTAATTTCCACAAACCACCACCAAACAGTGTGGTGTAACCATGCAAGTCAAGCTGTCCAACAGATAGTAAACTCTTCTTAATGCCAGGCACATATCTGACATCTTTCAACACAAGTTCTTGCCTATTATCCAAAGACAAGTGTATGGTGCCAATCCCCTCAATGCTGCAAGCATGATTATTTCCAAGGTAAGCCTTGCCATAACAGCCTGCATCAAAAGTAGCAAAGCACTCCAAGCATGGAGTCACATGGAAAGAGGCACCAGAGTCTACAATCCAAGTCTGAGTGACACCATCATCAACTGACAAAAGTGCATCAATCACATCAGCCTTGGTGATCTGCATATCCTGCATGTGACATACAAGGGCATCATAATCCACTGCACATAATACATCAGCCTTTGCATCCGAGAGCTCCTCTATGACAACATTAGAGGCCACATTGGCCTTTTCCTTGCCTTTGACTGCCTCAGATGCATCTGTCTTTTCCTCTTTCTTCTTTTTGTCTCCTGCATTCTTCTTTCTCTCTTGTTCCTTCTTGCAATACCTGCAATCAAGCTTCTTGTGGCCCTTCCAACCACACTGATAGCATGTAACATCACTCTTTGCTTTTCCTTTGCTCTTGCTCCTACTTCTCTGTCCAGCATTTGCATTTTTCTTTTCAACCCTGCCTCTAACATTATAAGCTGAGTTGCTGCCTTCTCCACTAGACTTACGTCTAATTTCTTCATTCAAGATCGAACCCCTCACACCATCATATGTGAGATTGGGGTTATTACTGAGAGAAACAACCAAAGTCTCCCAAGAGTCAGGCAATGTCATGATCAAAAAGATCGCCCTCAACTTATCATCAAAATCCAAATTAGCATCCTTGAGCTGATTTAAAATACCAGTAAATGCACTCAAGTGCTCAGCTGCAGGCTTGGACTCATCCAGCCGCATATTCACCAACTTGCGCATTAAATGCACCTGATTAACAGGTGTGGTGATCTCATAGGTAGTTTTCAACTTCTCCCATATTGCATGACCAGTGTCTAAACCCTTAATGTCTGTAAAAATGTCATCAGTGACACCCATCTTTATATAAGCCACAGCCTTTTTATTGACTTTGGCCCAATCTGTCTCAGACATTTGTAAGGGTTTATCCTTCTGCAAAGCATCCTCACAATCCTTTAAGAACAATATGCCCTGCATACGATCTTTCCAAAGATCAAAACCCTGACCATCAAACCGTTTGATTTCCATCAAACTCTTAATGTCAGAGCTGGAAGAAGTTGCAGCCATTTTTATCACAAGTACAAGTGTAAATGCACTGAACTGCAAGAGCACAAAGCTAAATCAGCAAATACACTGCTGTTCTTGCATAACCAGCAATAATCCTCTGCTGTTTTTACATAAACCAGCCACTGCACAGGCAAATAATGCAGAAATTTATCAAATTCTGCAAAAAATCCCAAATTTCCAGGTCCAAATGTGCGCAAATGTCAGCCAGACTGACTCAGCTGAGCAAAATTACATCAATATATGAAAAGCCCCAATTTTTATTGGTCCAACGCCAAGAAATTTTACTCGGATGAGCAAAATTCCAACAAATTTGGCAAAATCCCGAATTTAATTGAGGTCAATGCGCACAATGTCTGCAATTTTTGACACAGATGCCACTGTCAAGCATAAACAACATCAAATCTGGGAAAAGCCCCAAATTTCCAGGCTCAAAATTGCACAAATCTGCAAACTGTGCCTGCGCACATGAACCGGGGCTTGTGTAAGTGTGAAAAATCACACAAAAGATCAAATAAACTGTCTGACCTGGTTTTTCAGGTCAGATCTGACTGCTGCTTGTCTGCGTGAGCTGTCGCCTGACGATTTTGACCTGCCGCCTGCTTGCGTGAGTTGTCGCCTGTAGTCGCCTGGTCATCGCCTGCACTCCTGCTGAAAAACGACCTGTCCCAACTGTCGCCTCAGCTGTCGCTTCACTTTCGTGAACTGCCGCCTGCAGAGAAACTGTCGCCCACACTCCTGTGAGTTGTCGCTGGTCAGACACGACCTGTGTGAGCCTGTCGCTGGTCAGACACGACCTGTGTGAGCCTGCCAGGTCAAAAACGACCTCTGTATTTCGCGCGAGCGAACACTGAAGATATCTCGCACGGACTCCGAGGAGCGCGAGCACCTTAACCGAAGCTCTGATACCAGTTGTGAGTGCGCAAATAGCAGAAGCGTGAAGATTTGCAGCAGAGAAGTGAGCAGGTGAGTGAGAGTGAGAGACCGAGAGAGTACGAGCTGATTTGGGTGTACCAACAATGTGTTGGTACACAAAGAATAAAATGTATTTATACTTAGGGCCCGTAAGGGTGCATTCACATGTACAACATAACAATACACGTGTAAAATACACGGAGGTAAATAAAGGACCTTTACATCCCAACAGTAGAGAGGAGGAGGAGGAGGAGGAGGAGGAGGAGGAGGAGGAGGAGGAGGAGGAGGAGGAGGAGGAGGAGGAGGAGGAGGAGGAGGAGGAGGAGGAGGAGGAGGAGGAGGAGGAGGAGGAGGAGGAGGAGGAGGAGGAGAAGAAGAAGAAGAAGAAGAAGAAGAAGAAGAAGAAGAAGAAGAAGAAGAAGAAGAAGAAGAAGAAGAAGACAAAGACAAAGACAAAGAAGGGGTGCTAAGAGGCAACCTGGAAGGAAGGAAAGAGTCAATAGCCATGAAGTGGTAGTGATGTAGCCCACAAAGATGAGCCTCCTGGACTTCGAGTCAAGCTTCATCTTTCTCTTTTTCTTGTCCAAATAGACAAATGCATCACATCCTCCTAGTGGCAATGACATAAGGACATGTATTTTTGAAACCTCACTTAACATGTGGATTAATTTTTAATCACATGATTAGGTAAATGTTACACATGTGAGGTGCAACTGAGATTAAAGTAAATTTACCAGCCCGAGACCCGAAGAAATCACAGAATGTCAAAGGCAAAAGTTGCTATAAGCTATGCCGCACATGTACTTGGTGGTATCTAGTGTCAGTTATTGGCCTAGGTCATCCATTTGGCCATAAGTGTTAGTTGGTGACACTAGAGAAGTGGCGTTTATGTCAAAGTGCAGCGATGTGGAAGTGTGGCACCAAGATTGAGAGAGAGTGAACACAGAGGGAAGAGAGAGAGAGAGAGAGAAGACAGTAAAACGCACAAAATCTACAGTGTAGAATGATGTATAAGAATGCAAAAATATACACGGGTGCAGAGAGAATATCTGCGTATGTCTCCGCCTTGAGGACCTCGATCTCCATCAGCCCGAATGCTATCAGTCACCAGCAGGCTGTCTCTATCAAATGTCAAATGTGTCCAAGTGCTGGACCAGATTGCTATAAATAGTAGAGGAAAAATACCAAAAAAATGACCAGAATCAGGTCGACTCCCTGAAAATGTCCGACTCCTACTGTACCTAACCAACTATGCTGACGAGGCAACTATCCAATTGATCTAGCTGTACTGCACCTGCTAACGTGGCTCCTGCAACTGCTGACATGGCACTCTGGCCGTACTACTCTACACACTGCTGTCCAAGGAATGACTCTCTAACACTCCCTCTCAGATCCTCGACAAGGCAAAGACTGAGGGATCTGGCATGTCTCCGAGGAAGAGCCTAGGGAAGCGCCTTCATGAACAAATCTGCAAGATTATCCTCCGTCTTGCAGTACTCCACATCAATGGTCCCATTCAGAAGCTTCTCACGAATGAAGTGATACTGGATCTCAATGTGCTTCGTCTGGGCATGGAATACAAGATTCCGTACTAAGGCAATGCAACTCTCATTGTCGCACTACAGAAGAGTAGGACGAGTCTGGGGGCAGCCAAGCTCCTCCAACAATCTCTGAAGCCACACAACCTCACATGTGGTGGAAAACGCAACCCGATACTCCACCTCAGTAGAAGAAAGGGCTACCGTGGGCTGCTTTTTGCTATTCCACAGATAACACCTGTACCCAAGGTAAAACAATAGCCTGTAGCAGACCGCCGGTGGTCCACATCGCCAGCCCAATCCAAGTTGCTCCAGCTTGCAAGAACAAGATCGGAAGTATCTGTACCTGTTAGATAAGAAATCCCTAAGTCAGAGGTCCCCCTCAAATACCGAAGAGCCCTCAAGGCAGCCTGCCAATGCACCTGCTGGGGTTCACTCATGAACCGTGCCAAAAGACCCACAACAAAACAAAGATCAACAGAAGTGTTGAGTAGCCAAATCAAGGATCCACTCAACTGAGGGTAGCGGGAAGCATCCGTCACGGGAGAATCTGAGTGTGAAGTGGCCTTCCAGTGCGGATACATAGGAGTAGAAATGGTCCAACAAGTCTCCATCTCAAAAGTGACCAAGAGCTCCTGAATGTATCTCTACTGAGAGATGAAAATCCCCCTTTGAGACTGATAAATCTCGTGACCCAAGAAAAAATGAAGAAGCCCCAAATCCGTCATCTCGAAAGTCTAATGTAAAGTTGTCTTGGTCTCTTGGACCTTCTGTGCATGGTCACCTGTAAGAATCAAATCATCAACATACAACACAAACAACCACGACCAGCCTCGGAAGTGTGTACATAAAGCTGCGGATCAGCCTTGGAGCACCGATATCCCAACTTTGATTGAAGAAACGAGTTAATCTTCTCATTCCATGCACGCAGAGCATGCTTGAGGCCATACAAGGCCTTCTTCAACCTATAAACTTTCCCATCCGAGGATCCAAAGCCAAGAGGTTGCTCTACATAGATCTCCTCCTGCAAGTCATCATTGAGAAAGGCTGACTTCACATCCAACTGATAGACAGGCCATCTCCTATGGCCAGCCAAGGCAAGAACAGCTCGAATAGTCGCCATACGAGCAGTGGGGGCAAAAGTATCATGGAAGTCAATGCCTAGGCACTAATCAAAACCTTTAGCAACAAGGCAAGTCTTGTGCTTGTCCAAAGAACAGTCGCTAAGGTACATGGGCTTGAAGACCCACTTGACACCAATCACCTTGTTGTGAGAGGGACGAGGCACAAGGGACCAAGTGCCATTCCTCTCAATAGCCTCCAACTCGGCTTCCATAGCCTTCTGCCAATAGTCAGATTGCAAAGCCTCCTTCACAGAAGTGAGCTCTTAATCCTACATAACATGGATCATCAAACAATAGTTAGAGCAAACAAGCTCCATAGAATGTGTTCAATTCCTTCGTGACCTCCACGGTCCATCCAGCGGTTCCCACTGCTCAGGGACCCCCTCAATCCCTGAACCTCGGATTGTGTCACCGGCCCAACGAGGAGGAGGCCGGACCTCTCCCCGCAGTCACTCTCCATTTGCTAAAGACTTGGATACATCCACCGACGGAAGCTCCACTGAGGGGACTAGTGTAAAGGAAGACTCTAAATCATAAGAAGAACCTCCACCAAGAGGCTCTGGCTCCAAAGGAACTGTCTCGAGAGCCCAACTCTTATTAGCATTTGAGTCATCCCTTGGACAGGCTGTGTTAGGGTTTCTACACAATTAGGGTTTGGTATAGCAAACAGATTACAAAGCCACGTCAGCAGCAGAAAGAGTACAGTGCCACATCAGCAGCCAGCCACGTCAGCAGATTGCGCAAGTGCCACGTGGCAGCCTGCAATGCAGTCAGACAGTTTTTTTGGCATTATTTTATTGCAATCAGCTGCATTTAATGCAGCCCACCTGTTCATTTTATGCCTTTTATTTTCTCCTTTATATAGCAGTCCTCCAGCACATTGTTGCCACATTATTCAATGATTTCAGATTCTGATCTTGAGATCTATTAGCTAAGACAGACTATGCTCGGGGCTGACGGAGATCAAGGTCATCAAGTCAGAGACATATGCAGATATTTCCTCTATCCCCTTGTGTATTTCTGCACTCTTATACAGCATACTACACCGCAGATTTTCTGCATTTACACTGTCTCCTTTTCTCTCTCTCTGTCTCTCTCTTCTCTCTATGTTCACTCTCTCTCTGTCTTTGTCCTACGCTTCCGCATCGCTGCACTCTGACATGGTATCAGAGCGGTGAAGATGGACTGACTGAGGCCTGAACCTATCTGAAGAGGAGATTTCAGCACGACACAAGGCTGCGTTTTCAGGATTCGAGGGCGTGTGGGAGGGCTACGCATCAGATCAAGGCTGAAGCGAGCGTGGGCGTGCAGGAAAGGAGTCTAATCGGTGAATTTGCTGCAGGTTATTGCTGTTCGAAGGGAAGGAAGGCTGCGTTTGAGGCCTTCCATTGCAGATTTTACCTTTTCATCGCCTCCGACGGGTGAAGAATGTTTGGGCAGTGGAGGAATCAGTCCTAGAAGGCTGCATTTTCACAATCAGAGGGGGCTGTTTGAGCGTTTGTGCAGGTATTGTAGGTTAACATGTCTACAGAGACTGATTTGGAGTTCCAGTTGATCATGGACAGGAAGGTGCCTGTCCTACCGGCTCTTCCAACGGATCAAAAGCTTGATGGTGACAATTACCGCATCTAGCGGGTAATGACGTTGGCCATTCTAGAGTCTTATGATTTGGCACAACTGGTGATGGAGGAGATTAGCAGACCCTCAGTGATGGAAGAGTCCAAACTCTCTTCAAGCACTTGACATTGGCTCGTGAGATATGGCTGGAGCTCAACCAGATGTACAACCGGATGACCCTGATGAAGAGGGTTTCTTTGGAGGTGCAGATGCGGACCTTGTCCGTGAATAAGTCTTCTTCGCTTCGAGAATACATCAACAAGCTTCGGCAGCTTCAAATGCAGTTTCAAAATGCGGGGAAGCCTATTTCCTCCAAAGACATGGCGATCACTTTACTATCCCAGTTGCCGCCACGATTCGGTACTTTTTATTCCGCTCTTATTGCATCAGGGCGGGAGTCGACTCTTCAGTGGGAAGAGTTGGTTCCTATGGTCTTGGACCAGGAGGAACAATTGAAGGGACAGAATGTTTCCAAATCGGAGGCATTGGTTGGTCAAGCCTCTCAAAAGAAGGGAAAGGACCAAAAGAGAAGAAGGAGGACAACAAATCCAAGAAGGACGAGGAGAAGGAATTGACTTGCCATATTTGTGGAAAGACTGGTCACTGAAAGAAGAATTGCCCCGACAAAGACAAGAAGGATACCAAGAAGAAGGACACGAAGGACTCTGGAGCGGTGATTGCACCCTCATCAGCTACTTTTCCACACTTAGCAGTCATTGAGGACTCTACACCGACAACTTCTGATATTGCGATGACAACTCCCCAGGCTCGAGAGTGGATTGTGGACAGTAGTGCCTCACGGCACATGACTCCTTCCATTGGTGTTGCCCATGTGCGACCTTCACGTAGGCAGATTCACATTGGAGACAACTCTTCTGTGTCTATTGCTGCATGGGGTGAGATGCAGCTTATTCCAGATGGAAGTGGTGGTACCCACACCTCTGAGGTGTTGCATGTGCCAGGATTGGAGTATCATTTACTTTCGGTTCATAAGATTTGTGCTCTTGGCCTCTTGGTGGAGTTTAACAGTGATACTATTCGGGTCCTTGATCGTGGATCGAGGAAGGTTCTCTCTGCAGGATATGAGGAGAATGGAGTCTACAAATTGAAGTCTTCTTCAGCTCTTACTTCTCTTTTTCTTACTTCTCAGACATATTCCGAGCTATGGCATGCTCGATTTGGCCACCTGAACTACGAGTACCTTCGGAAGGCGTCGCGAGGGTCATTTGTCCAAGGCTTGCCGAACATAGTGGTGAGCCATCAGCCGTGTGTCTCCTGCATTTGTGGAAAACTGCATCAGGATGCGATTCCCAACAAAGCTTCTAGGCAGTCTACTTCACCCATGGAGCTTGTATCTATGGATCTTTGTGGCGATGAGGACTGACTCCCTAAAGGGGAGCTTGTACTTCATGTTGATCGTAGATGACTACAGCAAGATGACTTGGACCACTTTGAAGTCAGAGGCTTTCTCTCATTTCAAGGATTGGCTTCTCTTTGAGGAGAACCGTTCTGGCTGACGACTGAAGACCTTGCGTTCAGACAAGGGGGGTGAATTTATGAGTTTGCTCGTTTTTGTGCAGATAGGGGCATTCACCAGGAGTTTGCTAACACCAACACTCCCCAAGAGAATGGCATTTTGGAGCAGAAGAACCGAAGTGTGATCGAGATGGCGCCCACCATGATGAAGCACTGACAGACACCTTAGTTTCTCTGGGCTGAGACAGTGGCTACCGCAATTCACATCCTTAATCGATCTCCCACTTCGGCCGTTGACAGGATGACACCTTTTAAGGCTTACTTCGAGACTAAGTCTGATGTCCCTTATTTCAGGATCTTTGGGTGTGACGCTTATGTGCACATTCCGAAGACGCAGCGTGATAAGTTCGAGGCGGCTTCCTGACGACAGGTTTTTGTTAGCTATAGCTCCCAGTCCCAAGGTTATCGTTTGTTTGATCCTGTCACATGAAATGTCTACACGAGCCGAGATGTGCGGTTCGTGGAAATTCCGGCCACAGAGGGGGGTAAGGAGCACCCCGTCCTTGGAGATCTAGGGGAGAGTAGGGCTCCCGAGACAATTCCTTTGGAGCCAAAGCCTCTTGATGGAGATTCTTCTTCCGATTGAGAGTCTTCTCTTCCACTAGTAACCCCCGAGAAGCTTCCGCCGGTGGATGTTCCTGAGTCTTCAGCAGATGGAGAGCGATGGGGAGAGGTTCGTACTCCTTGTTGGGCCTGTGGCACCCTCCAAGATTCAAGGATTGAGAGGATCCTTGAGGAGTGGGAACTGCAAGATGGACCGCGGAGGTCACAAAGGAACCAGACACATTTTTCGGAGCTTGTTTGCTCTAACTATTGTTTACTGACCCGTGTTATGCAGGATCGAGAGTCCACTTCAGTGAAGGAGGCTTTGCAATCTGATCATTGGCGGAAGGCCATGGAAGCCAAGTTGGAGGCTATTGAGAGGAATGGCACTTGGTCTCTTGTGCCTCATCCCTCTCACAAGAAGGTGATTGGTGTCAAGTGGATCTTCAAGACCAAGTACCTTAGCCATGGTTCTTTGGACAAGCACAAGGCTCGCCTAGTTGCTAAAGGTTTTGCTCAGCGCCCAGGCATTGATTTCCATGATATTTTTGCCCCCACTGCTCGTATGGCGACTATTCGAGCTGTTCTTGCCTTGGCTGGCCATAGGAGATGGCATGTTTATCAGTTGGACAAGAAGTCGGCCTTTCTGAATGGTGACTTGTAGGAGGAGATCTATGTAGAGCAGCCTCTTAGCTTTGGATTCTCGGACGGGAAAGTTCACAAGTTGAAGAAGGCCTTGTATGCCCTCAAGCAGGCTCCGCGTGCATGGAACGAGAAGATTGACTTGTTTCTTCAGTCGAAGTTGGGATATCTGCGCTCCAAGGCCAATCCGCAGCTTTATGTGCACACTTTCGCAGTTGGTCGTGTGTTGTTTGTGTTATATGTTGATAATTTGATTTTGACAAGGAATCATGCACAGAAGGTCCAAGAGACCAAGACAACTTTACATCAGACTTTTGAGATGACAGATTTGGAGCTTCTTCACTTCTTCTTGGGTCACAAGATTTATCACTCTCAAAGGGGGATTTTCATCTCTCAACAAAGGTACATTTAGGAGCTCTTGGTGACTTTTGAGATGGAGACCTTTGAGATGGATTTTCTAAGCACTAGAATAATTATCAAATTAATATTCTAAAAATCCATTTAATAAGTTGGATAATGCTAGAAAATGGGATTAGAAGGCTATCACTTAGCAAAACTTGCCCATGCAAGTGGAAAAAACGTTTTTAGGGGCTAGTGGAAGTCTATTCCAACCATTGTGAAAGAGGAGGGAGGCCGTTAGAGAGCAAGGAAATTGTGCTGATGTGATTCGCAACCACCATGGACCAATTCTACAAGTGAGCAATTTGGAGCCCTCCAAGAGCAGGTGACAACAATCCAAGGTCCTTCTAATGCGAGTGACAACATACAAGAGGGAGCAGCAGTCTTTCTAGTGGTCATAAGCTGTAGATGATAGCTTCCATGTCAAAACTACATCGATTCATTCGCGTCAAAATTCTCTTCTCTCTTTATCTGTGTTTGTGTTTTTTGCATTTTGAGTTTTGAGTTTGCATTTTGTATTTAGGATTTGCATATATTACATTACTATTTGAGTTACTATGTTTTAGTTGTGTTCCTACATTCTATATTTTCTTAGTACAAACCCTAGCATATCTTCACACAAAGGGAGAATCATCCTCTTATTCATATATAGCAGTAGTAATTATGAGGTATATAAGGGGGACAAGGCTACCAGCAGTATGCTACACTTCAAGCTTTAAACCCTATGCAACCCTGCACGCTCTCCAGCTCCAAGTCAAGGAGTACACCAGTTGTCCAATCCTCAAGACGGTTCGTTACAACCCACAATTTCATCATAGTTTGGTACTAATAAGTACGAACACTTGCTTGGACTAACCAGTTTCACTAACTAGCCAACCTATCCAATTTATGCAATCAATGTATGCACATGGTAGTGAGCTGCCAACCAATCCGACCCATCCAATTGGTGCAATTACACATTGTGTGGTAGACATTCCAAAACTAACCCAACTACTAACCGATATCCACATTTAGTTAATCCACAAAATAGTGTTTTGTAGAAGATTCAAAGGCTCTATAGGAGGTTGGCACCCGTAGACTCTCAAAAATGGCATATGCTTGGTAGAAGCATGAACTGTATCATTAATCACATGCTCCTATTCCATTGAGAGTGGAAGTGTGAACTAGTTGTTACACAATTGGACATCACAAATTGATACTTGCAACATTAGCCATTGACCACCAGTCCTTTGGTCACTAGGTGTGACTATGTCCTCCAAGTTAGGACAATTAAAGATCCTCATAATGCAAACACACTCATGGTGCTTTAAGATTCAAATAAATAAATTCTATAAATAAGACTTGACACTCATCGCAACATCTCTCATAAGATTACACTTGGACTCAAGTCCCTAGGCAACTCACCCACATAGGACAATGTTATGGGCTGATGGTATGGGACATCAATTCTTGTGATGGAGCTTGGCCCAACATGTTGTTGGACCCAACCTCTAAACAAGCCCGTTTCAGCTCTATGGCAATGAGGTGAACTTGATGTCCATTCTCTATGTTTCACTTAATGCTTATACAACTTGTATTGTGCCATGCATGCAGGTTGAAGATCTAAGGGGAATTACATTGGTATCAAAAGCAACTTACTCTCTATCATGAGACATGACAACATGCACAAAACTACTAGAAGCTCATGGGAGCATAATGTTCCATGCTCAATGGGTCTACTGACTCTACCCCACTCCTGCATAGGATGGTGTGAAACACTTACTAGAAGAAAAAGTAGGGATGAGAAATACAAGTGCAGTATGCTAGGTTTTGCTTTGAGAAAACACAAAATGTAGGAAAATGACTAAGGAGATGAATCCTGAATGCAATAACCACCAATTGAAGCAAAGACTGATGAACAAAAGTATTGAAAACACAAAAATGATCAGATGTAGATGAAAGTGCAAATCAAGTTGATGTCAAAAAGTGATCAAAATTTGAAAATGCAGCAAATGGCAGCTGCAATGATGGCATAGCAGTTAGGGCAACTTGATTAGTAATCACCAAAAACAGACCAATAGCCAAGCGAAGCTGAAGAATGGCTAGAACTCTAAATGCAACTTGATTTGATGATGGCAACAAGTTGCCCCAATGACCAGTAGGCTAGGCGACTCCAAGATGAAGCAAGCACAGTTGTCACAAGGACATGAGATTTTAGTGCTTTGCTTCGCATTTGATTAAAAGTTAATCAAATGTGCTAATGTGACTTGCACATGTGAGGTGCAAGTCAATTATTTCACAGTGTGGGACCCAGGACCCCAAGATATTAGTTGGTGCCAAAGGCAACAATTGTAATAAGTTATGCCTGACTTACACCTCACATATGCGAGTCACATTAGCACACCCATTTTTTCTATTGTATCACCATTCACACAATTCACTTTTCCTTCACACACCAATGTGACATCTCACATCACATTGGGGGGTTCTTTAAACATAGGTATAACCTCTAGGACCTCTTTATCTTCCCACATCCGAGTGGTGCAAATGCACCTATGGGGGAGACTCGATCTCCATGTCACACACTTTCGGGTTTTTTCTCGCACAAAATATCCTCCCAAGAAATCCCAAGTATGGTTTAGTTTGGTACAATAGTTTGGCCACATGGCCATACCTAGAGGCCCTTCTAGTTAGGTTCTAGTATCCCAACCAACAATTGGTTGAAGTTATCTAGTTCCAACACCTCCTCCATCGGCACCTTATGAAAACCCTCATCCCAATTTTGCCTATCCATCTCATACACCCTTTTATTCTCCTTACCCCTATTTCCTAAGGCCTCATAGTTCTTCATCCTCATCAATCAAACATGCATTCACTTACAAAACTCATTTCAACAATTCTAATGATCAAATTTGATGAGGCATGTCTTAGACTCACACAACTTGTGGGACATTGTAAAGAGGTTAAAATCCCAACCATGCCCTCACCTTGTTCCATGTGAGGTTGTCCGTTCTTGGAAGGAATCTAATGCCTCAACCATCATTGAGTTAATGCAAGGTTTAGACTTCCAGCCGGTGCAAAGACACTAAAATGCTGCTTTGAAAGCAGTGACCATCCATCTCCTTAACTATTATTGAATTCCAGCCGGCATTTTAAGGCCATGACAATATTCCAAATGGTAATCCAGAATTCCAGCCAGTGCAAATACACTAAAACGCTCTTTTGTGTGGGCAGTGGATCTAACTCCTTATCTACTACTGATTGTAAAAAAGCACTTGGCCCTTACCTACTCGTCCTGAGAACAAGCCTATGATGAGCTCGGCCGAGGAGTAAGCAACATTGAGAACGATGAGCATCATGAGCCTGCGTGCACCTCCGCGGTTGCCTGATTTCAATGCATTCCACGCCTGGCTAAAAAAGTCATTCGGCTGTTGCCTGAGCTTCTGCGCTGCAACATCCTCCTGGTAATCCGAGCCCTTGGCGGCCACAAACTGGCCCTTCCAGACGTCTTCATTCGTTTGGAAGGCCCCAAGGGTTCGGGGGCGGTCCATGGAGACTATGCGGGTGAGAGCACGCCGGGACTTGGGATCCTGCGACTGGAAGGATGAGATGCAGGGGAGGGATGGGAAGGAAGGGGACGACAATGATGCGGCCGGGGGCGTGAAGCCGAAGGATGACTGGCGGGAGAAGGCTGCAGCAGGGGGGCGGTGGTGCAGGGTTTGGAGGTGCGGTCGGCCATGGCTGAGGGAGGAGGAGGAAGAGGGGGAGGTGGAGGTGGAGGCGGAGGTGGAGGGGAGAGGGAGGGGAGGTGAAAGGGGTAAACTGTGGAATGTCTCTGATGATGCTGGTGGTGGTGACGGTGGGATGGTGGTTCTCGGTGGCTGAGCGGCAAATGGTGACGACGGCGCTGCAGATGGGACCTCCTCCGCCATGGCCGCCGGAAAGGAAGGTGCTGAGGAACCAGAGTTTTAAACGTTCTGGGAGATCGCCTACAAATTCTTCGATGAACTTGGTTCGTTTTGTCGAGGTCTCGCAAACTCGCCTGCTCCACCCTGTCCGCCTTGCTCCGACTCAAAGACCCATAGCCCACCAATATAGTGTCATCTAACAATCCTCCTTGTTTTAGATGGCTGGTATCTAAAGTTGAAAGCAAGATATCCAAGTATTCCAACCTGCCTTTAAGTTTTGGTACCAAGCTTATGGTGCTTGACGGAATACTTTCACCAGCAGTCATGTCCGTTGCTTCTATTACCCCATTTGCAAAATCTCAGTGGGAAAAGGTAGCGGTGATGTTCGTTGCTTCTATTACCCCATTTGCAAAATCTCAGTGGGAAAAGGTGGACAGGATGCTGAGGGAACTTCTATGGAAATACGGGGGGAAAGAGAGAATGCATAGTATCTCTTAGGAGTGGATCACCACTGAAATTACTGATGGGGGCCTTGCTTTTGAACCCATAAAGGACAAGGCTGAAAGGATGCTCTTTAAACTACTTCTACGACTTGAATCTAACGAGCCCTGGGCCATTATTATCAAAGGTGCTATTATAATGGCAAGAATCGACGGTGACAAGGGATTAAATCTTGGCCAGGAAGATAGGATCCTTGCAGTTGAGTATCAGATGAAGTTCAAAGGTTACCCCACTGTCCACAAATTACTTGAGGTGTGAAGGAAGCAGCTTAGACTGTGTAACGTGTCCCCTAGTATCATCCAAGACACATCTTAGCAGTCCATCGGAAAGGATGTCTAGAAAACTCCGCCCGGCACTCCCAAGGAATGTTACAGGTTTTGCGATCTAGGTCTTCCCGCGTTTGCCACGTAGCGGAAGTATCCTGGCCGTTTCCCACTTAGGATCGACCGGAATTAGGGTTTTCCTGTTTGCTCAGTAGCTAACAGCAACTAGTGTCAGACCCGAGCGAACTACTTTACGCAGAAACGTCAGGTCCGAAGCGGATTCACGTTGCACTTGGTTCAAGGAGAATGGGAAACGAGAGGGATGCAAGGCTCAACCTCTCTGCCATAAGGCCTAGTCCCATTCCGTTCCCCTAAAACAGCGTAAATCGGTTAAGACGTAACTCTAGGTCATCGTTC
Organism: Lygodium microphyllum; assembly: GCF_053477565.2. Taxonomy (NCBI): domain Eukaryota; kingdom Viridiplantae; phylum Streptophyta; class Polypodiopsida; order Schizaeales; family Lygodiaceae; genus Lygodium; species Lygodium microphyllum. The sequence goes on from NC_141158.1 coordinate 84,115,885, forward strand.
TCGTTATTCGTTTTGATGATGATGATCATCCCACTGTTCTTCGAGATTTTTGAGAAAAGTTCCCAGCTAACCGGGACCACCCAACCGTAGGACGGACCCATGGCCCATCCTCCGCACTTTCCTCGGTTTGTTTTAGTTACGTAATTATCTAACACATTAATTTGACATATAACAATCAGCTTCTTTAATTAACCCTGTTAAGCACTAGTTCCTTCACGTAATCTTATCACGTGACATAGAAAAACAATATCAAGCAAGTTCTTTTAACATTTCATCATTTTATCTTTGAAATACAAGGAGTTCCGCCCGTAGGCTTGTCCATAATCTGCCCGAAGGCTATCTAGTAATCTCCAGGGATCACTATTCCAAGCTTCCGCCCGTCAACTAGTATGCGGGCCTCGAGATCCAATCCCGAGTCACGTTAGCCTCTTGTGCAAGACCCGGAAGGCGAGGGATTTACGGCCAGAGCCCCCCTTGGCACCCAAGCGTCCTCCTACTCCAAGTAGAGCTCAACGGAGAGACCTCTCACGGCGGGTTCGGTCCACGTTCCCGGCGCGGTCAACAACCCCCTTGGTTAGGGTCAGGCAAGTAGTCGGGGGTAACTGAAGCTGCCTCTCCCTTCAAGCCTTTAACCTGAAGTATAGGTACTCATTTAATTTGTAATTCATAATTCAAACAGAGCCCTAAAATCTCTAGCAAGCACAAACATTTCCGTTAATCAACCGAGTTGTTTGGCAAACTGCTAAGGAAGTGTTCTTTCCTTTTTGAGTGTATCAGCACTCGTTCCCAAGGTGTCTTGTAAATTAGCAAGATCTTTTACATTCTGGTGTAGGGCATACCCAACTTGGTTAACCCTAAAGTGCCTTAGATATGCTAGTTTCCGGTTTACAACTTTCCTTATTTAGGAGGATATCCAAAAAATACGTCTTTTTGCAAGATAACTTGCATAGGGATCTGCCATCCTTGATGAGGGTTTTTACCCTTTCCCCTTGTGAATCAATCACAAGACTAAATGATTTCGTACTTGTTGCACAAGTCCTGCGATGGAATAATCTGTTTAGATCCTTTAAGCTGACGTATGTCAGGCCTAGGGTTTTCTTCTTTTAAGAACCTTAGGGACAAACCCTAGTTTCTTATCTTTAAGAATTTATTGTCCCTACAGTAAGGAAAGTAGTCAACTGTTTAGGGTATGAATGTTTCTATGTTTAGATTGGTTCAGTTATCTTTTGGAAGGTAATATTAATCGTCTTGCCATGGTTTTGCTATCCTTGTGACAATTTACTTCCCAGTCAATACAGTTTAATTTAACTTCCGTTTTCCTTAAAGATGAACTCATGCAAAATAACAACACTTGCCTTGCTAAGATATGCAAATATTCAAGATAACTTCCTAGTAATTTGAGCATCGAAAGAAACCTTTCATGAATTTAACCATTTACAATGATTCGTTGCGAAAGGAATAAGACTAATGGTGCAAGATATAATTTCTACACCTTAGGATTTAACTAAAATATACTACTATAGTAAATGGATAATCTTGCTCGTAATTTATAATGCTTGATGCAATTTGAAGAAAACTAAGTTCTATACATTGTCATTCATAAGCTAAACTCCTTCGTTACAAATAACTCGAACAAATATATCCTATCCTTAACAATTTTTCTTTGCATGATCGACTTAAAACCGAATTAAAGCCAAGAAGAAAAACCTGGTTTTGGGTGAGATATCCACATGGATACCGGGAGATGACCCTCCCGCAGCTACACCTTGGACTTTCTTCGGCGGCATCGTAGTTCGAATGTGAGATAGCCTTTTTCTCCTTCTTCTGGAATTCCACCGTCTCTTTGGATCCAAAAAAGTTTTATGGGGGAGTGTGGTTTTGCAACCACGGAACCCTTGTAGGATTTTGACTTGGGGTAGAAAGCACTTATTCTCCTTCCTTCCCCTTCTTTTATCTTTTTCCCACTCTTCCTCCTTCACTCCTTCTTTTCACTCCCTCTACTTTCCCTCCCTATCTTTTATCTCACGGCTATTTCTCCCTTACGGGATACCATCCGAGGCCATGATGATGATTTGGATTTTTTAGGTTCGGGGGGAAAAATAATAATGGAGATACGGGGGGGTTAAGAAGAAAGCTTAGGGAGTTGTGGGAAAATAAGAGTCATGAGGGGGGTTGAAAAAGGGTTAAAAGGGTTATAAGGGGGTGAAAAAGGGCTTAGGGGAATAAAACACGGGGTTTAGGTTCCCATCATCAAGGGAGGGCCTTAAGGGGAAAAGGGAATTTAAAAATCCTAGGGGGGGTTTAAAACCGAGGGGGGGGGGGGGAGGGAAGGCTTTAGAGGGATTAAACCCGGGAGGGGGGGGGAACAAGGGGGCTTAGGGGGATTAAACCCGGGGGGCTTAGGGGGATTAAACCCGGGAAGGGGGGGGGGGGGGGGGGGGGGGGGGGGAAGAAATCAACGATTCAGCTGTCGGCCGAGCTTGGTGGCTAATTAGCCAGGCGACGAGAGCCGCGACTGAAGATGGCGGCGACCTGGTGGTGGCAGATGGCAACGACCTCCTCCCCTCAAATTTGCCGACTGATTGTTGGCAGGGCGGAGTGCACGGCAATTCACTTCGACGGCAGCGTCAGAATCTCCTCCTCTCGACGGCAATCGAACAGCATTCTCCTCTTTCGCCTGACCCCTTCGTAGCCTCTCCAAGCTCAGCAGTCATACGGCGTCTCCTGGCGGCCTGGTCTTCAGCTTGCGGTTCATTAAATAGTGGAGGGGAGGGGGATCTTCCCTCCCCTGCGTGTCAACACGCATGTCCCCCCTGCTCATCCTGAGCTCCACCAAGGAGCTTAATGGCTCCTTCTATTTCCCTTCCCCTCCAGCTCGTCAGTCGGCTGGAGGGATAAGGGGAAAAAAAATTTTCATTTATCCAATTCGTTTTTCCATTTGAGCTCGTTCACGTGTTTAGTAAAACGGAATGTTATAGACTGCTGGACTGGCAAGAAGGCGACTCAAGGAAAGGTGACACAACATTGTTGCAGTCCATCTAGACTTGTCCTTATGCCTACAAAAACAAGAAAATCCCGCAGGGGATCATAGATAGAACAAAGAAGGCTTTGACCTCCAAAGGTGTGGCTAGATGGGAACACATCTGGAACCAGCAGGAGTGCAAAAAATGTTTTTTCCCAAGTGAGTTCAATAAATGTTTTTGCATAGTTCAACTATATATATCACATGGAACTCAAGAAAAAAATTACATTGAGGTATCTTTATATTTCTATCGAGTAGCTTTAGTTGTAAATGAAATGTTCATAGAAGAGTGACAATGAGTAGTTAAATAGAGTGACTCTCAAGGATGCATTGTTTTAAGATTTTACAATATCTAAAATATTCAAAATTTTATATGGCTTAATTGTGTGACTCGTTTCAAGCTTATATATAACATGAAAATTGATGTATCATAATGTTAGGTGGCTAAAAAAACTGCATTTTTTAAATGAAATTGTCACTTGATTGGGATGGGGTGCATTTTGCTTTTAGGGGGCATCAATCTATCCAGCCTCTCCACATGTCAAACCAAGCGTTACACAGGGTCAGGGCATGATAGATTGATGCCCCTTGTAACTTGACATGTCCCTCCCCAATAAATGTGACATTTTCTATCGTGATTTTTGAAAGTTGACTGATGGAATTTGAAAATGAATATATGAGATGATCAGTTTGATAACCTGAAGCAATTTGCCCTTTTTCTCACCCTTGACTATCGAGACAACTAATTTTTTTGTGAAGGGTTTCCCATCAAGAAGCCATCAATTGAGATGAGAGAAATTTCCTAGCTTCATCATGCATTTATGAAGCTCATTGGATCACAAAATTCAAAGATGGATTGACTTAAGTTGTTTCAACAAGGCTATGTCTTTATTGACAATCTATCGGCTTCTATATCCTAAAGGCTTACAAGCCTACATTGGCAATCATAAAGACCTTGAGCACATGAAGGTTGGCGAGAGCTCAATGGCAGTAAGAGCAGGGTTGTACGTCAGCATGTCTTAAGAAGATTCTATCGCACAAGTTCCATGTCGCTCGGTGAAGCTCACCCCTTGGTTCTCCCGATCAACAACACAAGAGCTATTCTTGCAAATGCTTTACTAATGTTTAGGCACCACCAATGTTCCTGTAAAGAGGTATTCTTGCAAATCCTAAATTTGTCTATTACCATTTAGAAAACCCTTCACGCTCAAGCTTGGTATCTTTCTCCAAGTCAAGGGTGCATTGCGTAGGTCCCTCCATCTCTGCCATAAATGATCAACTGAAGAGGCTCGTGTGCTAAGGGTAAGAGTGATGCCAACTTAGAAAAAGGGGGGGAAAAACTATACCTTCAATGAAACAAAACCCCTTGCAAAAAAAGGGTTTATTAATAGGACAATTGATTCTCTCCAAAGTAAAATGCAAATATGTGGCAAGTAACTTAAAATGTGAAAACATTTGCTAAGGAGGAAACGAGATTGACTTTGCAAAAACTCAAGAAGCAACCATGCAAGCAATCTAGATAAATTTTGCAAGTTCATAAAGGAGGAACAGGTCAACACCATACTCTCATCAATAATGTACAACATAAGTGATCTATGCACTCCATACCGACTTGAGCCAGGATCAAATCACGAGAAAAATGCAAAAACAAAGCCAATTGTTCTAATGATAAAGAGGAGTCAATTTCATTGAGAAATTCGTAATGCACAAAGAGTGCAAGATAAGACTTGAAAGGTGACGAGCCATATAGAATGAAATTTGGTTTGAGGAATTATCCCCACAAGCCCTTAGCGACAGCATGCCTCTAGTGGAAAGGATAAAAGAAATAAGAACTAAATATTGGTCCCTTACTCCTAGATATTCCACCCTAGTTGATCTCGTTTTAAGACTCAATAGGCCTAGCAACAAGACGCTAATAAGTAGAATCTCACATGCGTTGATATGAGTTATACACCCAAACTATGTTTATATAGCATCTTTGGGCCATGTTTTAGTTACTAGAAGGATAAGGAAAGTGCTACCTTTTCCCTTTAATATATTTTACCTCTTATTTGAAAAAAATAGGATTATGAAATGCTAAATAAATATTTAAAATGACATGCAATTTTAAAAACCCCAAAGTTTAAAATGACTCTAATTAAAAGAAAACCATGACTTTAAGGAAAAATGTGTTATAACAAAAGCTAAACATGTTGCTAAAAATAGGGCCAATAAATTTTATCACTTTAAATATTTAAAATCAACATTACAAATTTGTCTTTAAAATTAGGCCTTCAAGCCCATATATGATATCAAATTATAAAAAAACTCCCAAAATGTATTTTAATTTAAACATAAGAGTTGATACACATACTAATAAAGGAAAGTAAAATATGCTATGAAAAAATAACACTAAAAAAATGCATTTGAATATTGAAGATCATATATATTGAAATTGAAATACATTGGTGCAAAAATAGAGTCAATGACTTTGTTGTTGCCAAATATGGAAGAGGGTGGAGGTGGCAAACTAACTAGTTTATTGAAAATAGCTGCATTTATTGGATAGCCAAATGGGAGAGAAAGTGAAAGCCAATTACCAAGTTGATAAGATGGTTACTATGTTGACCAAAAAAGATGATTTTTTTGACAATTGGATGGGACACACACACACACGCGCGCGCGCGCGCGCACGCACACACACACACACATACACAAGGGTGAGCGAGTGAGAGAGTGAGCGAGCGAGAGAGTGAGCGAGCAAGTGTCTATGTCCTATATCAATTTAAAAACCATAACAATTTAGAACATAAATAGTACATCTACTTGAAAAAAGTGTAAACCAAAGATTCGTGGGTGGTTGTAAAGATTGATTCAACAATAAGTAATCCCATAGTACAAGAGCAATGGAGATTTAAAATTTGGGCATAACAAACTGGAATAAACTATTTTTGATATCACATTCCATAGTTGATAAGCAAATTAAAGTGTAAATTTATGATACAAAGGTGTATCCAATACCTACAATCCAACCAGAATCATAGATTACTGATAGTTAATACACGATAATAGGTCACAAGTGTTAGGGATGCACCTTAGTTGTTCATCCATGTCATGCCATAATTAAAACTTTAACATGCTAAGTCATCAATGAAGACATGTTTGCACAACCTCGATGTAGTGCACAAAATAGCAAATTTTAAGAGTAGCAAAAGTCAAGAAGAATAGGGTAAAAGGGAAAGTAGAAGACACCATCTATAAATAGGTGTTTGGTTTCATCAAATTGCCAATTTAGGGCTTCACATAACAGTCCATGGATTAAAAAATACTAGTAAAAGTAGATGCATGATGATATACTGATTTGGTTTCATCAAGTTGCCAATTTAGGGCTTTACATAACAATCCATTGATTAATATGTATTAGTAAAACTAGATGCATGATAATGTATTGGTTACAACTGCATTATCAAAGGCATATGTTGTAACAAGCACATGCATCGATCCTTGTGGCATGATAACAAGATTTTCCACAAAGGTAATAACCAATATTCCTTGGTAGGTTAGTTAGCCAGCACTAGGGATGAGACACGATTCCAACATTCATCTATTGCATGAGGTGCAGTCGTTAAGTCTAGTAGCATGACACGTTAAAAATTTTATGCCAAAATCAATATCAATACCATTTCTATTAGGTTCAAAGTTGTTGTGATGGCATGCTTGCAAACCAAAGCTTAAAAGCATCCATATTATATGATAGGAAAACAATAAAAAGAAAGATTTTTGTCATCGATAATGATGAGAATGAGCAACCATGACTACAAAAGGTGAGGATGCTGTGCATACACCTCATGGACATGCAATAAATGGTTGTAGTATGGGTGATGGAGCCATAGATGCATTTCTCTTACATCGTGAAGAGGGAAGGGAAAGAGTGAAGGAAGTTTTTTTCATGGCATTTCTTCTAGGCAAGCTAGATTTCAACCCCAAGGCCAATTTATATAGCCCTCATGTACGATATATCCCAATATTATATCATTTTGACAAATGCTACATTACTCACACTGTAAACTATGTGTGTGCACGCAAGGGAGTGAGTGAAGAATGAACATGATAGCCCTTGGCTAATGATAGTCCATGCCACCTTTTAGCACTCATCTGTTTCACCAACAATTATCTTAGTATGTGCTTACTTCTATGAGCTCCTTGAGAGGTGAGCTTTGGCTATGCTTGGCCTCATCATTTTCTAACAACATTTTGTGATTCTGGCTCCCACTTTACTTACTCACTATGGTCTTTGTGCATCATAGGGTGAAGCATAGCCAAGGCTATTGTGTGAGTAGGAGAGGTTAAGTGCACACAAGCTATTGAAGTAAACAACATTCTTTGCAAGTTGGTGTTGCTCCTTTTACATTTATTGTGTCTCTACATGGCTTCCCAACTTTATGGAATCACATTTGAAAAATCAACATTTAAAATAACTAACGAAGAATCATGTATACCTACACGTTTCTTGTGAACGAGAGAGCTCCACAACAATCCACTAGTCCTACAAGAAACACAATGTCACCTCATGCTTGACTCTTTGCCAAATATAATGCTTGAGTTAAGTTGTGCATAATCAACATGCATCAATACATACCCTAAGGGACAATGAAGACGTGAGGACCATATATTGAGGAGAATAGTGAGATCCATACCAAAGAGTATAGGTCAATGCTAGCAAGCTTTTTCTCACCTCAAAATATGTGAAGTTCAAGCTTTTCTTATTTCATGAACTTATATAGCCTTAGATAGAGGAAAATAAGTAGATGCATACCAATGTGTGCAACAAGGCCAATTTGTGTTGCAAGCCCAAGCTCAAAGAGCTAGAAGGTTGGCATTGAAAAAAGTTTGTTGGCTTCATTTTTAAAATAAAAACTCAATAATAGTATTTAAGGATGTGCATGTGTATCATACTAGGGATTATAAAACCCGAGAATACATTTCCAACACCATAGAATACTCATGCACCATTATAGAAATGTGGTGGCTAATGCAAAAACTCTACTTATGCACATTGGGTGGTGGACAGTACACCAACAAAATGGATAGACCAAAGGGTCAAAGGTTCATGATGTATTTGCAATAGTCATGTATCAAAGAATGTACCTTTTGGGATTTGTTGGTTGGGAAGTATTGTTGTAATTGCTGATGTACTTATATTTATTCACATTGTCATGCAACATGTATGTAGTACTAAGCAATGTATTTTGAGTCTTAACAAAGATGTCAATTCCTATTCTATCTTATTTTCATATTTGGATCTTAATACTTATGTGTACTTTATTACGCTATATAGTTCATCATGAATGCATGTATTCGGTGTCGAGTTTGGTATGTGGTAGGGTCTAGATATGTGATATGCTCTATAAATGGATATAGATGTAGTTGATTACACTTGACAGCCACGATGACCTTTTCCTCAATCATGAATTTGCAAGCACACCATATTCTCAAGGTCCATTGATACCTCCAATTACTATTGTGTGTGAATAGTGTTTTTGGCATGAGCTGAGGTAGGCTACAACTCCGGACATTCTGAGGTTATTCACTTCCCTCTATGATCTGATGACTTGGATGAGAATGGCACTCCAGAACACTCTCAATTGCCATGGTTATAGTCATTACCCCTACTTTGTGGTGCACCTCCGTCTCCACCAATTGCTTCCACATCACCACTAATGCTTGCAGACCAATTCTTTTCCTCACCAATCCTAGTGGTGATTCCCTCTATCCTACCTTTGAGTAACACTATGGTAGCTACAGATCGAGTTGCCTTTCCTAAATTCACACAATCTTTCTCCCAAGAACCTAATACTTTTCTTTGGCAATTTGAAGTGGCCTATGACATCAATGTTTTATGAAAACAAATCCAACGCATAAGGCTTTGATGTTTGAGTCTATAATGTGGAAGAGGGCCACCATGTGGTTGGCAAAGGGGCAAGGGTGGGCTAATTTTGATGATGCAAAGGCAGCTTTCTCAAAGTGATTTCAATAGGATTGTATGGGTTTTGAGAAAGTGAAGTGCCTTTGGAACTTCAAATAACATGATTATGATGCCAATACTTATACTAGTTGATTTTGGGTGCTTCTATGGTAGACTAGATGATGACAATAAGCCTAAGAGTGAAACGTTGCATTGCATCTATGTCAAGGGGTTGAATCATGAGCTCCACCAAGCTTTGGCTATGGAGTATATTACTACACATGATCATTTGCATTTCAATAAACAAGCCTTGTTTGCAAGGTAAGAAAGGGAAATGAAAGAAGTTTGTCAAATCAATTGAGAAGTGCCACAATTCTAAAGATAGTGCCTCGAATATAGATTTGGACCTAGAGGAAGAAAGCAGTAGCAATGAAGAGGACTCTGAGGAGGAGGATGGGAAGAAGCCTGCAAAGTTGAAGAAGAGGGACAAGGGCCACAAATTCTGAGAGGACACTTGGAAGGCCACAACTAAAACCCTCTTTATACCTAATGTAATAATCCAAGGCATGTAGTTGCAAATTGTGGTCTCAACCAATGGTGGTGTGGTATTTGTAAAAAAAGAACTTATACTACAAAGATTTGCCATTATAAATGTGCACAAATTGATGGCTGGGGATGGCAAGTAGGGGGATGAGTTTGTCTACCAACTAGGGTGCTTCGAGACCATATGCTACGGTCACGCCAATAGTCTCTTATATTCAACAGGATTATCTCTCTCTCAACATGGAGCAAGAAGGACATGGATGTGGACAAGAAGGTAGGGTGGTGCCTTTCAACTCTCAAGGAAGCAATGTTTCTTTTGTATGCAGAAATGGTGTTGGCAGCCAGAATGCCTAGATACCCATGCCTATGATGCTCAAAAAAGAGATGAATAGGGTGTCAATGCCTTCAATTAGTATGATGAAAATAGCAAAGCTCTTGGAACCTACTGTGAATTGGGTGACTCACTCAAGGAAGTGAGATAAACCAACATTGAATAGATCTATAGGGGCATTTTGGGCAAATGAAGTAGAAGGAAGTACACCATCAAGTTGTGAGATAGTTTGTGGGAAACTCACAAAAATAGGAGATCCATAACCATTCTTGGCATGGGGAGTGTGCCCATGCAAGGACATGAAATGGTCCCAATTGGTAGATTGGATCTAGAGCATCAGACAATGGAATCTACTTGTTTGTCATTCTCAATTTCTATCCCCTTGGGTCATCTTTTAAACCTAGTCCTTGTATTCAAAGTTCATCTACTCCAAATTACTCAATCGATACCTAAAATGGTGGCCATGACTACAATAGTCCTGTTAGAGGAAGGGAAAAAGGTGCAATGTGAGCCAATAACATTATGATCTTTGTCAAATCTTACTATTCCAATCGTCTTGATCTTATGCCAAGGCCAAGTAGTCGATGATGTCCCACTTGACAATGGATTGGAGGCCAACATCACTACAATGGTTACATGTAAGGAGTTCAAACTAATGGATTGGGAATTAGTGTCATTCCTTGTCCAATGGCTAATTAGCACAACATGTTCACCCACTTGGAATTCTCGAGTTAGTGTTAATCAAAGTGGCATGTATCCCCTTTTTGGTGTCATTAGTAGTTCTCAATATGGAGCAAGCAGAGGGAGGATTATCAATTGCTAGGAAGGTCATGGCTTTGGCAAGCTCAGGTTAACCACAATTGGGATCAGGATGAGCTAACATTGCACTAAGGGCATAATGAAGATTGATTCTCCCTAAATAAGTTCCCTCCATTATTGACTGCATTTCAATAAGTGGTAGCAAAAACTATCAACATGGTGGAAGGGTTGAATAATGATGAAGAAAATTAAAATTTAGCAATCAATTTGGAAAAAATAAAGCCAAATTTAAAGATGTTTTGATCTAGGAAAATTTAGCTCCTAGAGATTCAATTCTAGGAGAAGAGAAGGCACAGGTTGTAGCCCGAGCGGCTTCTGATATTGTTGAAGTGTTGAGGCAAGAGCAAGAGTTTGAGGCTCAACTTTAAGAAGTCAGTAGGCTAACCAAGGATGACTTGTCCACAATATATTTGGGGTCGAATTAAACAAAACTAGTGAAGATTAAAGCTCATTTTGATCTAATGTTTCACAAGCAACTCATCACCTTGTCATTAGAATTTAAAAGTGTCTTTGCATGGGATTACTTGGATATGAAGGGCCTTGATCTTGGGTTTTAACGCAGCACCACATCCTCTTGATGCTAGACAAAATACTTGTGCAAATACAAAGATATATGATGACTCCTCATATGGCCAAATTGGTAAATGAGGAATTGGATAGATTGCTCCAAGTTGAGTTCATTGCTCTTAAGAAAAGTAGAATGGATTTCTCCAATTGGTATTTTTCTTGAGAAAAATAAGAAACTCCAGATTTGCGTTGATTATCAAAAACTGAATGAGGTGACTATTCTAGATAGTTTTTCCATGCCTTATATCTAGATAATATTCTGGATGCAGTAGTAGGCCATGCGATGTATCTTGGACTTCCCTCATAGTGGGAGCATTTATCTTGGAAGTTTTCCTATAGTTGACATATTAATAATTGTAGTTTTATGGACAACATTGTTGTAATTTAGCTTTGAGCTATTTTATCGAGAGTAGATATTTGTTTTAGGTACTCTATTGCTTTTACTTTCTGGATAGCAGTATATTGATTTATACTCCTCCTGTTGTATACACTTCTGACTCAACTTTGGGGCTATTTTACTGAAATTACAATAGCCCATTCTCTCTTATTTTACAATGGCAATGGTAGGTGCTTTTGGGGATAGTGCCATCTTTAACATTGATAAGTTGGATGTCAATAACTTTAATTATTAGAAGATTGAGATTTGGCATGTCTTGGTCCAAAAGAAGTAGGTTAAGTTATTGAAATGCGAAGTAATAAAGGCAAAAGACATTGATACTAATACTTGGGAGGACCTTGATGAGCCATGTAAGTCCATGATTATTTTGTCTTTGTCTAAATAAGTCTGTTTTAATCTCATTGAGACTACTAGTAGTGCATGGCACTTGTGGGAAAATATATGTGATCTTTATGATAAGTAGAGTCTGCCTTTGCAATTGTATTGGCTCAAGAAGCTTACAAACCTTCATATGAAGTAAGGAACTCCTACGTCACTCATTTGAATGAGTGTCATTCTATTTGGAACCATCTTACATCATAGAACATGGTCTTTGGTGACAATATTAAGTCTATCTTCTTACTTGTTACTCCCCCTGAGTCATGGGACACATTTCGTACTGCCATAAGCACTAATGCGCATGAGGGAGGCTTTACATGCAATGGCCAATATTCCATATGTTAAGACTTCAAGCTCAGCTCTACTATCTTTAGGTTGTGTGTACTCGACATTTAACTTGTCCAGTTGTACCACATGTGTACATTAAATAAGTCGGTCTGTACTTGGTGTGAATGGTCTTACAAACCTTAGATCTTAGAGCGTTGTATTCACCTTAGTTATATGGATTATGGAATATGAAGAAAACAATGAGATGAGCATACGGCCTCCATACGGCTCTCTACTATTGCTCTAATCCTTCTCTTTGTCTCTCTCTCTCCTAACATGGTATCAAAGCCATGAATGGGCTTTGTGGTGGATATCATTTGTGAAGTAGACTTGGAACTTGAAGATTCAAGGTTCTTGACAAGAGGGGCTGATTGCCATTGTTCCTGTTGAAGGTATGCATTGCATCATTTGGTTTGCCATTGCTTAAGAGGGTTGTTTGTGACTTGTCTGAAGCATTTGGAGGCTACAATGACTACATTAAAGAGAGCACTAATCAGTAGTGTGCTGAAGACTTGCTAAATACACCCCTAGGCTACATCACGTGATTGTGCCTGCTGTCCAAACTATTCCCCATGGCTGCTAATCAGTAAAATAATCACTAATCAAGTGATCTACAACTTGCATACACACTTTGGAAGGTACTTGAAGGTCCTAACATGGCAATGCATTGATGGAAGCTCAGTTTGAAGGTTATGCACATGTACATAGATCTGAAATAGAAAATGAACTGCTGTAAACAATGAATATATAGCATAAATTGGATATTGGTGGAAGCATTGAAGCTATCTGACATGCATTCTTGGCTCCAATGAAGTATAGATACATCCTGTAAGACATATGTATTGTGGCTTATGCATTTGAGTGCAATTTTTTGAAGAAAATACTCAAATCTAGAAGTATTTGATAGGCTAAAATCTATCCTGGAATTTCCAGCACGAAACAGGGCACCATTTGATCCATACATGCCTTGGAATGATGGATATGACTATCTAGAATGTTGGGTGAATGTCTGGGAAATACCCGAGTACACGTGCATGATTAAAAGGATTAAAATTTTAGTTTTGGAATGCATTTACATATCTAAAAATTATAGGCTAAAAACTATCATAAAACTGTGGACAACAAGCATGGTCTTTGCCTGAAGCACTACATTACATTGATTGATCCCTATCAAATGTATGGCTTGGAATATGTTTGGGAATGTTTGGATCATTAGGGCAAGAATTGAATGCTATTGAAAACTGAATTTTGGAAAAAAAATGCATTTAAAGTGTCTTGGTTAGTTACAAGTAGGGAATGCAATCCATGACATTGCTTCTTGAAGACAGAGTGTTTATGGTTGTATGAATGGTCAAGTATTGACCCCACACACTAAAGCAAATTTATAAACAAAATTGAAGACATTTTGGAGCTAGATAAACCTTGCTTTGCTAAATATTTGTTGACTGCAATCTGTGAACAGGAGTTTTGACACTTGTACTTGCTGATTATGCATTGATTTGTGCCTGTACGATCATATTTGGACTGCTACATGTACTATCAGATGTCTATGAAGTTATGGAGCATGTATGACATGTATATATCTCAATTTTAGCTATGAATCAGCTGTTGGTCTCACTGACAGTTTACAGATTTCAGACTGCATGTACGTACTCTGACAGTAAGGTTGCATGAGACATAGAGTTGAAGCAACTACATGGTCTATGTATTGACTGATGTACCTATGGGTTACGCCACATGTTTGTCGATGGTTTTGAGATGTTGATGGGCTAAAATACTCTGGTTTTAACAGTGAATTTGTTGCAAAAAACTATCATAAATAGTCAAAGACTACAGTTAGTTAGTTAGATTTGTTGGCTTGTAGGAAGTCAGGCAGTGACTAGATATTGTCTGGTATAATATGGCTAATGTAGATAGGACCAGCAATATAACCCAGATAGTGGGGGAAAAGCTTGATAGTAACAATTATGCCATATGGAAGTTTCGCATGGAGAACTTCTTGATAGATGAAGGATATTGGGAGTTGGTGACTGGAGCAGAAGCTGAACTCGAGCTCTCAGAGAGGCCTACATCTGATCAAAGACGAGCACACCAAGCTTGGATAGAAAGAGCTTGTAGGGTTTTACATTGGTTGTCTCTATGTATCTCAGATGCTATGGTGATGCAGATCATGAACTGCATGTCACCAAAAGATATATGGAACATTTTGATAAGATATTATGGCACAACTACAAGTGCTAGGAAGATACAGTTAAAGCAGAAATTCAACAACATGGACAGAAAATAGAAAAGGCAGATCTATACATGATTATGTCACAGAGATTAAGACCATTACAGATCAGCTAGCATCCATTGGCACACAAGTTGCAGATGAAGACATGGTTGCAGTGACATTAAATGGTTTGGGATCTGAATATAAGTCATTTGATACTTTCATCTCTGTGCAGGCTGAAATGCCAGATTTCAATGAGCTAGTTGCATTGCTCATTCATGAGGAGGTTAAACTTGGCTTGGTTATAGGTTCTAGCAGCTCCAAGAACAATGATGTTATCTTTTATTCAAATCAACGCGGTCATGGTAGATGTGGTAGATGTTATGATTCTGGCAGAGAAGGCCAGCAAAATGTATCTTATGGTCATAATAACCAGGAAGGTTCAAATGCATGAGGAGGTGGAAATTTTAGAGGCAGGGGGAGATCTAGCCCCAAAGACAAAGGCTCTTGGCAGCAATAGCGCCCATCTGACAATCTTAATAAGGATAAGGATTGTCACTATTGTGGAAAGTACGGTCATATTGCCAAGGACTGCTGGAAAAATTAGGAAAATCAAAGAGGCAGACAATTTTTTTGATCTGATGGACATTATGCATAGTCCAGTCAGGCAAAAGATGCATTTGGGGATAGATTGTTTGCCATGACAAATGTGAAAGACAGGGCTGCTGAGAAGTCTCATGAGGATGCGGTTTGGTATATTGATTCGGGGGCATCGAATCATATGACATCTCATGGTGACTGGTTTACAGATATTGTGCTTGAGAAGAATGGCTATGTATGCATAGGGGATGACACACAGCATAGTATAAAACATAAAGGCAAAGTACCTTTGGTAATCCATGATGGCAGGAAGAAGAACTTACATGATGTACTACATGTCCCATCAATTACTAAAAATCTAGTCTGTGGGTCAGATGACTTAGCAGAATTTGCAGGTCTGATTTAACAAGCATGGATGCTTCATTGAGGAGTTTGGTAATGGCTGCAAATTGATTGCTCATGGTCATAGGAATGGCATGATGTTTACTCTTGATGCCACTTTGCCACAGCTAAAATCAGCAATGTTTGCCCATGGCTCTGGCACAGTTAGAGACTTGGAAATATGGCATAAGAGAGTGGGACATGCTAATCTTCAGCGGTTGCAAATGATGCAGAAGAAATAGCTTGTGACAAGTTTACCCAAGTTTAAGTAGATAGATATTGGTCATGTCTGCAATGCTTGCCGGTCTGGTAAACAATCGAGGTTGCCATTTGTCAGGAATGTAAGAAATAGTACGTGACCATTGCAGTTAGTTCAGTCTCATGTGTGGGGGCTGGCCCATAATGCATCCATGGGAGGCTCAAGGTACTATGTGACATTCATTGATGACTTCAATCGCTATACCCGAGTTTATATATTGAAAACAAAGGATGAGGTGTTTGCAGTTTTTCAGCAATTTAAAAAGCAGGTTGAAAAGAAATTTGATTGTTACATCTCTTTCTTGAGATCTGACAGCGGCGGGGAGTATGTATCAAATGAGTTTGATAGTTTTTTGACTGAAAATGGCATACGTAGGTAGCTTACATGTAGCTACACTCCACAGCAGAATGGGGTAGTTGAACGAAGGAACATGGTATTGATGGAAGCTACTTGGCAATGATGAATGAGAAGAGTATGCCATTCTATTATTAGGCTGAGGTTGTTATGATAGCCATGTATATATTGAATAGGACTCCCACTATAAATATTCATGAGATGACACCATTTGAGAAACTGTATGGCTACAAGCTTGATGTCAGTCACATGAAAGTATTTGGTTGTCTTGCTTATGTGCACATACCTGATGAGAAAAGGAAAAATCTAGATCCGAAAGCACATAAGTGTGTCTTTATTGGATATTTGCAGGAGAAGAAGGCATACAAATGCTATGGTCCCTCTACTCGAGATACATTAGTGAGCAGAGATGTCATCTTTGATGAGATGGCCTCTTGGTATGCATCATCGGCTGCAGTGCCATCAGATATGCCTTCTACACATGTATCTATAGTTGATTCTCAGCAGAGTATTGCATTGATAGGCTCGAGTGGTATGACAGTATCTCCATGGACAGGGAGATTGCGGAGCTTTGACTCACTGTCCACTAACACTAGTATGTCAGTGAGGGGGAGATATGATGTGATGGACAACAAAGGGAAAGAAAAAGTCCTCGAGGATTCATTTGGTATGATGACACCTAGCACGGTGACCTCAGGTTATGACTCAGCTGATAGTCTAGATAGTGAACTTGGTATTCCGATTGTGTATACGCCTGGAGAGTTAGGTACCCTGTGGATAGGCTAACCTTACAGTGGTTTTTTTGCAAAGCATTTTGCGACAAAGGTGACAGAGATTAAAGAGCCTGCTACATTTGCTGATGGATCAAAATTGGTGCACAGCTATGGATGAGGAGATAGATGCTTTGGCTAAAAATAGTAATTGGGAGCTTGTGCCACCGCCAGAAGGAAAGAAGACCATTGGTTGAAAATGGGTCTATAAGATTAAATACAAGTCGGATGGCAGTGTAGAGAGGTACAAATCCAGGCTAGTCGCAAAGGGATATGCCCAGCAATATGGGTTAGACTATGGAAACATTTAGCCCTATTGCCAAGATGGAAACCATATGAACAATGATGGCATTGGCTACTGCTAAAGGCTGGAAATTGCAGCAGATGGATGTTAAGAATGCATTACTCAACGGTGATTTAGTAGAGGATGTTTATATGGATCAGCCTGAAGGGTATATACACCCTGATTTTCAGCATTATGTATGCAAACTGAAAAAAGCATTGTATGGGTTGAAGTAGGCTCCGAGAGCCTGGCATGCAAGGATCAATAGTTACTTGTAGAGTTTGGGATTTACTGTTGGCATGGCTAATCATAGTCTATTTACAAAAAAGATAGTGCTGGTTATCTATGTTGATGATTTGATAATCACAAGTGATGATGACTTTGAGATATAACATAGTATGCAGATGCTGAAATTTGAATTTAATATGAAAGACTTAGGTGAATTGAAGTATTTCTTGGGTATTGAGATGATCAAGGCTGAAAATGGTTTATGGCTGATGCAAAAATACTATGCCATGGAAATGCTAAAGAAATATGGCATGGTTGAATGTAAACCGCTAGATACACCTATTGATCAGAATGTCAAGTTGGACATTAGCACTAGAGCTGAAATTGATGATGTGGCTATGTACAGGCAGATGGTTGGAAGCTTGATCTACTTAACCATCACCAGGCCTGATTTGAGTTATGATGTTGGGCTCATAAGTCAGTTCATGCAGAAGCCCAAGAAGCCACACTTGGATGCTGTTAGATGAATTATGCGGTGTGTAAAGTTCACTGTAGAGCATGGGCTGTTCTACGAGAATAATAAGGTCATAAAACTCATTGGTTACACATATGCGGATTGGGAAGGATGCTCATATGATGTAGATCTACAAGTGTTTATGCCTTTGGATTTGGAAATGGAATGATCAACTAGAGCAGCAAGAAGCAACCAATTGTTGCATTGTCTAGCACTGAGGCAGAGTACAGGGGTGTTGCATTGGCAGCATGTGAGATTGCATGACTGGTCAAGCTTATGGTCGATTTGGACATATAGGTGTGTAGAGGCGAACCACCAAGACCCAAGGACTGCTTATTGTTCAAGCATTCCAAGCCGAGCATTAATGGCTACCTCTCACATAGCCGATGCACTATCCATCTCTACGAGTGTAGTGAGCTTACCTCCATGCCTGATCGAGTTGCCTCCTCTCCCGAGCACTCCAATAGCTCCATGATCCAAGTGCAAACTTCAAGCAAGCTCCATCCTCAAGCTCCACACTCCAAGCTCCATTGCCGCAAGCAAGAGAAGAGAAGAGAAGAAGAAGAGAGGAGAATATGAAGAGCTTCTCCACCACTGTCCCTCACCCTCACACACTCACTCCCTCACACTCTCACACTCCCTCTCTCTAGCACAAGCTCAAGCAAGCAAGAAGAAGAAGAAGATGATGATGAGAGCTACTTTTGGCCACACACAAGAATGAGATTCTCATTCACTTTTCAATTATATATATAAAACCCTAAATCCCTTTTGGGAGGTCATCCCCTTATCCTCTTTTTTACATGGCCGGCCCTTTTTTCCATTGTCCTCCTATCTTCCTAGCTTCCTTCCTACCGCCCATCTACCTTTACAAATTGCACGGGTGAGAGCTTGATGCTCTTAAAATAAATCATGATGCACCTTGTGCTCTTTTATGAAAGTATTGCCTTGCGCTTTTTCTTGTGCGCCTTTTTCCTTGATCTAGGACTTTTTTGCACTTCTTGTGTTTCCATATTTTTCTTGGCGCGCCTTTGTCTTCCGTTTCACTTTTACCTTGGCCTTGTATTTTACTTTAGATTTTTTGGATTTTCCACCTTGTTCGTATAAGGGTTAACAAGGTGGATGCTCTAGTGACTTTGTTATGCGACAATCTCAGTAGTGTACTCCTGGCAACAAATCCAGTGTATCATGCTAGGAATAAACACATTGAGATACACTACCATTTTATCAGAGAGATGGTTCTTGTAAGGAAAGTCAACCTTATGCATGTGAAGATGGATGCGCAAGTTGCACATATCTTTACCAAGTCTTTGGGTAAAGATAAGTTCAATGTTTTTAGATAGTTGCTTGGTGTATAGATGCTGTCTTGAGCTTGAGGGGGAGTGTTAAGACTTCAAGCTCTGTTCTACTATCTTTAGGTTATGTGTACCCAACACTTAGCTTGTCCAGTTGTACCACATGCGAACATTAAATAAGTCAGTTTGTACTTGGTGTGAATGGTCTTACAAACCTTAGACCTTAGAGTGTTGTATTCACCTTAGTTATATGGATTATGGAATATGAAGAAAACAGTGAGATGGCTCTTTACTATTGCTCCAATCCTTCTCTCTATCTCTCTCTTCCAACACCATATGTATCCATAGTGGATTGCTTGATGTATGCCATGCTAGCTAGTAGACTTGATATAGCATTTGCAATGGGAGTTGTGGCTCATTAATTGGCGACACCTCATCATTGAAGTTGAGATGTCGTAAATGATATCATGAGATGCCTTAAGGACACTACAAAATTGTGCCTTTGCAATGGTAGTTAGGACATTAGAGTTATGGGTTACACTGACTTAAACTATGGAGGACATGCAAATAGTAGGAAGTCCATATGTGGCTATGTCTTCATCTTTGCTAGAGGTTCTTTTTCTTAGATGTCTAGGGTGCAAAAATGCACTGCCTTGTCTACTAGTGAGGTCGAGTCCATTGTAGCTAGTGAGGCTTGCATGGAGGCCCTATGGTTAGGTCATTTGGTTGTAGACCTTGATATCATCTCCATTACTCCTATCCTACATTCACATTTTATAAGCGCTATCTACTTGACACATAATGCAATCTTTCATATACAAAGACCAAGCACATTGAGGTGCATTATAACTTATTCATCAAAGAGGTAATTGATGACAACATATAGAGCTTGTCAAGATCTCTACAAATGAGAATCCCACTTCCTTAGAAAGATTATGGGTGCAGGATGAGATGAAGTCCTTCCTCATCTAGTTCTACTCATATATGTACATATTGTACTTCTCTCCTCACTCTCAACACATTTTCCTTTAAGTGTGGGAGGTTGTTGGAGGTTAAAGGTCACTTGTCCTAGCTGCCTATATTTACCTCACCCATCACTATCATCCTTATTTTGTATTCATTACTATGATAAAATAACAAAGGAAAGACAAGTCACACATTGTGACTATTGGAGTTTCCACATACTAGTCTTGCTCTCTTGAGTTTAAATCTCTATAGCCATTTCTCTTGCTTCTACTTGTGCTCTTCTCACTCTCACTCCTACTCACCCTCTCAAATTTGTTGATGCAAGAGTTCAAATTTTGAGTAGTGCATTGGCCTAAAGTCCAACATATGGTTGTGGAATTTCTCAACTGGATTTTTGAGAAGATCTAGGGAGTACTGATGATGACTTCCCCAATGCCCAATTGTTTGTGATGGATGTCTTTGTGGATCTAATCTCTTCTCTACTGAATCCATACTAGACAATATGAGAAATATTGATGATGACTTCCCCAATGCCCAATTGTTTGTGATGGATGTCTTTGCATATCTAATCTCTTCTCTACTGAATCCATACTAGACACGGTACGGGGAGATGCTAACTCTTTTGAATATAGGAGCAACTTTGGATCATCTCCTTATGGACCAATGGAAGCATTTGGCTCTTCAAAGCTGGTGATTTAAAGTCATTTTGGATCAATTGTATCATTGGACCTTGTTCGGGGTGTTTTAGAGAGTGGTGCTTCCCATGGAGTAGGGAGCAATTATGGTGTTGGGGTAAAAGGCCCTTGGGCCTGCCCGTGTACAGTGACCGCCCATATTCTTTATTCATATATATATGAGAAAGTGCAATAAGGTTGTCATAACATTGTTGACAGCACCTACATTGTGTGTGCTCTTCTCTCCCGCGTCTCCTACATCCCTTTCAACTGGTATCAAAGCAACTCCTTTGCAAGATTTTCTTGGCATCTACACGAGGCATGAGAGCTTGCTTCTCACTTAGTTCTCAGCTATTCTTTGACACGAACATCAAGGTTTCATGAAGAGACAGCCATAGCTTCCATCATTGAAGCTTGTTCTCTTCACCTCTTGCTTGGACTTGTACTAGGCTTGTGTAGGCCTATTGTAGGCCTTCATTGGGCTCTCGCTTATCCCCTACCCACCCTGATTTGGCCCCTCAAGTACAGCAATATGCTCACCTTTTATTTGCGCCCGTTTGCAAAAATGGCTCAAAAATCACTCTTTTTGTCATATCTCGGGCATTCAGAACCCGATTCAGGCAAGGTAAGAGTCTAAGTTGAGGTTTTGGCACGCTTCAGATGCAATGGTGATGCCAGATTTGCCAAATTTTGATGAAAAAATATTATACAATAGATCTGAGACTGCATGTATTTGTATGCCTATGGCTTATGTGATGCTTCTACTGATGTCTATTGATATCGGATCACTTGTGGATGTTATGCCTCTTATGTGAGACACATTTGGAGATGATTTAGCTCAACCATTGACTGTTTTGAACAGTCCTAGATTTGTCCAAAACAGGGCAGCCACCTATTACTTCAATTTTATGCTTATAGGTCTTGGCATTTGATGCCTAATTATGCCCGGTTGGTGCATATACATACGGGAATGTATGCCTATGGTTTGCCTATGGATTTGAGCTTGGATTGAGCATTTATTTGCTTAGTTTATAGAGGTTATATGCTGCTAGAAACTTCAGGGCTAAAGCTATTTATGCTATAGTTGGGTTATGCCTATTGGTCATGGGGTGCTCCTAACTACTCGATATGATGTCATGATGTATTTGGACTATGCCACATGTCTTGTTTATGCTCCGAAATGCTTTTGAGCTGAGATTAGAGCTCGATTTGGGTTTGATTGACACTTCTTTGTAGCTAGCATTTCATCTATGACATGGTCTACGCCTAGGCTACCCAATACAGGTTATGATGTCTTGGTGAATGCTTTATGTTTTGGCAGTGGATGGTAGTTGTTTGAGCTCATCTCGACATTCATTTGAGTATCCAGTGACTTGGCTTTTTTTCCGTTACAATTTAGCTTTTCCCGTTACGACCTTGGATGCTATATGGGACTTGATGCTCTGATTATGGATCTTGGCTATTACTTGGATGCACTTACAGGTATTGAGCAGTGAACTGCTCCCTTGTTTTGGCAGTTGCCTATTGAGCTGTGATTACTCGTTTGCATTTGATATGCGGGATACTTACTGATCAGTGGGCTTGGATAGTGCTTGAGATTTATAGTTATGTCCGTGTGGGAGCTTTTGTGTCCATGGTTGATGCCTTTGTGTTCTCCCCTTCTGGTTTGGATGAGTCCCCTTTGCAGTATGCTATGACGACTTCCAGCTATTCTAGTCATGCAGACAGTCCTCTTGATAAGCCTGTTCTCTCTGATGAGAGTTTCCCTGATTCTTTGGGATCCTTGGATGTATTGGACATCCCTTCTCATATTATTACAGAGCAGTTGTCCTCTTCTACAGGTTTTACAGGTTCTATTTGCTTTCATTGTGGAAAGATAGGGCATGTGAAGCATAAATGCTTCAAGTGGATTAGAGAGCAGAAAAGATTGCGCCGCACTAGGCATGAGAGCAGAGTCAGTGATACAGTAGGTGAGACCACTATTGATAGTGGCATGGTGCATGTAGTTACCCATGATGATGTAGTTGAGCCTAGACTCCTGGCATCATGTTACCCTGCAGATTACTTGCTCAGTGATAAGGCCTTACCTTTGATTGGCTTTTAGACAGTATGGCATCTTGTAATGTTACTCTGCATAGAGCTTGGTTTCCTTCTTACAGGGAGGTTGACGGATGTATTTCTTTGGGCCTTGAGCAGGATTGTCATGTTATTGGTATAGGGGATATACACTTGGCTTTGCCAAATGGGTCTTCTCTTATGCTTCGTGATGTCTTGCATATACCTATGCTCAGTATGAGCCTGATCTCTGTCAGTGAGTTGCATGGTGCAAGATATTATGTCTCTCTTGGGGATACTTCATGGAAAATCCGTTGTGGTTGCTTGCTATTGGCCAAAGGTGCTAGATATGGCAGTGATTTTGTAGTGCATGTCTCTTATGTGGGAGATTCTATGGTTGCAGTTACGCAGATATCACATGCATTGTTATAGCATTGTTGCCTAGGCCATGTACGACACATTGAGATGGATGCTTTATGTGATATGGGCTTATTGCATGCTCTTCCCCATGCTACTTGCCCTCGTTGTACTCATGGTCCATGCAGAGCCTCTTTGGCTTATGGCAATCGTGTGAGGCATGCTCCTCTAGATCTAGTCCATGTTGCAGTATATGGACCTATGCCTTCCCAGTCACTTGGTGAAGCGTCGTATTTTGTGAACTTCATGGATCATGCTACCCACCGTGTTTGGGCTTACCCTTTGGTACGGATTGAGGATACTCTTACTATGCTTGACAAGTTTATGGATTTTGTTGGTAGCAGGCTTAGATGCTTGGTAGATGGATTATGAGAGTCATGCTATCTCTCCCAGCTTACGGATCTATTTTCAGCAATATGGCATTGATTTCTTATGCCCATGGTATTATGGGATTGCTCATGGCATGTGCCTGACTTTACAGGCAAAGGTTGCTTCTATGCTTACCATAGTTAGGTTGTCTTATGGCTTTTGGACTGAGGCCCTTATGACAACAGTCTACTTGGTTAATCAGACGTCGTGTTTCTCTTTGGATGTTATTACTTCGCATGAGGCATGGAGTGGCATGAGACCCTCCTATAATCACTTAAGGATGTTTGGCTGCCAAGCATCTGTCAGTATGCCACATGAGCCTATGTCACATAGATGCATACTCCTTGGTTATGGAGATGGTGACTTTACAGCCTACAGGTTTTGGGATTTAGATGCCCAATAGGCTCTACGCAGTTGTCATGCTGTCTTTTATGAGACGCAAGCCTCTTGATACGCGTTCAATGCACTTTATGGCTGTTGATTCTACAGCCGTATGTCAGTCTTCCACTTTGCTGAGGCCACATATTGTCTTGAGACCCCATTTGACTTATGTCCGGGATACTGGCCCTCTTTTGATGATTGACCTTTGAGAGTCTATATGCTCTTCGCTGTCTTTTATGCGTTGTGCTAATGCTATGCGCCACTCTGATGCTTTACAGTCGTGCACTTATGAGTTGTGTTGCTTGCTTCATGGGAAGCAGTCATGGATTGCTCTATTGTCTAGAGCTATGGGATCACTTATCTCCTTGATGTCATAGACTTAGGGATGCTTGAATCTTCTTATGAGGAGGTTCCCACCACTTATTGCACAGCTCGCTTTCCGATTGGGCGTTGGGTGAGATGTCATGATTCCTCACCCTGTCTCTTTTCTTTTGTTTTGTTTTTTCACTCCCTAGCCCATTGGCCTTTTAGTGGGAGGTTGTTGGGGTAAAAGGCCCTTAGGCCCGCCCGTGTACAGTGACCGCCCATATTCTTTATTCATATATATATGAAAGTGCAATAAGGCTGTCATAACATTGTTGACAGCATCTACATTATGTGTGCTCTTCTCTCTCTCGTGTCTCCTACATCCCTTTCATATGGAAGAAGCTCATCAAGCTTCGTTAGATGGCCATTTTTCTATTGAGGTAAATGTTTAGAAGATTTAGCAAGTAGGTCTATGGTGGTCCATCATGTATCACAATGTGTAGAAGTGGGTCCACAAATGTAAATCTTGCCAATTGTTGTGGGCCAACAACCTCTTGCCCAAGATTGTGTACCTCTCCACCTGATTCTTTTGTTGGAACCATTCACAAGTGGGGGTCTGGATTTTGTGGGGTGTTCAAGCCTACAGCAACCCATACTCAGAACAAATATATTGTGACAACGACTAATTACCACACTAGATGGGTCAAGGCATGGTCCTTGAAGAAAATTCTACATAGTGAGTAGCCTCGTATCTTTTTAAAGAGACTTTTAGTTGGTGGGCCTATAATTGGTCTCAGTGATGGGGTGGGCATTCTTTGAATAAGGTCCTCAGGCACCCTATAGCCTTCGTCATAATAATTTATAAGAAGTCTTCACCATACTATCCTTAGGCCAATGGATTGGCTAAGTTCACTAACAAAACATTTTGCAAAATCTTGACTAGGTTAGTGGAGCGCCATCGAAAGGATTGGGATATCAAGCTTTTGGCTACTTTTTTGGCTTATCATGCATCTTTCAATGTAGCTCTCAAGCTTTCTCCTTACTAGCTGGCTTTTAGTTTGGAAGCTGTTATGCTACCATAATTTTTGGGGCCTAGTACGTGGATAACTATTGTGGATCGTCTCCTTCTGGAGGATTCTTTACCCTTGTTGGAAGCCATTGCTCAACTAGATGAAGATTGGATCTAGAGCGCTTGCCTTTTTACTCATTATTCCATGCAAGAGGATGTGCTGGCAGAAATATGGTGTTTCAATATGCAATCAATGTTTATGCACCATCATGTGTTTTTGAGCTAGCATGGCACACATGCATTAGTGGAACTACATCATGCCATCTTCATTGTTCCATTGACATATAAGAGCCCAATTCTTTCTTTTTGATGCTCACTTTCACACTCTTTACATCATGCTTGTTGCTATTGCCCTTCTTCTTGCCTTCCTTGTCACTAGGCTCTCTTGCCTTCTTGCTTCCCTACAACAATGGTGGGTTGCATAGTTACATTGTATATTGTGGTTCTTGTACTTCCCAAGAAATTGGAGCTTGTGGAGGACTGGGTGCAATCCTTGCATTTACTGCCTTTTTCACCAATTTTACCTTGGATATCTACCAACATGCACCCTAAAGCTTTTGTGATCATCAATGAATCAACTCACCCAAGGGCTTGTGGAGTAGTTGGGGTGAGCTCACTATGAGCTTAACAGATAGCGCATTTAGGAGCGCCTTCTCTTGCCAACAATGGGTGAAGCAAAGGCTGTGTGGGGCCTATGCACAAAATAGACACAAAGCATCTTTGGCCCCTAGCCTAGTGGGGAATATCATTTGAGCATCTTGCAAGATGTCCATCAAGTGTAGCATGATGCGCTCAAATTCTTCATGGAAATCCTATATCTACAGTCAAAGTTCTTTAATATTTCCAACCATGTGGTTTTCCTCTTCTTCTTGGAGAACAATCCTTGCTCTAGCTGGATGAGTTTGTTGCTCAGGCACCTATGAACGATGAAAGATTAAGCAAGTGGTGACCTACACCACCAATGTGCACACCAAATTTGACCAGCACCTAATGTATTTGTTCTCATCTCTTGGTGCAAAAAGAGCCATTGTGTGCTTTGGTTGTGCCTATTCTTGAGGGTAAATGACTGCTTTGGTGATGTTGCTAGGAAGGTGCAAGCTCCATAGAATTGAAGAGCAAATTTTTGAGGAAGATCTTGCTCTTTCAACTCGGCAATCTACTTAGGAGGATCTCCCTCACCCATCAAGTGCTCGATCTGGTTTGAATACCAACAAGATGGATTTCAAGGCCCAACTAGCTTTGTTAAAGAGCTCTAGCCAAGGTATCAAAAATACTTGGGATAGGTCCCTCCATTTTTGACATCCCTACTATCAGCATTGTCTTGAGTGCAATGGCTATTGTTTCCATGACCCTGGCTTGATTGTATCCTACTCTTGGTTTGTATGTTACTTTTCCAAAGAATTTCAACATGGATCATGCCCAACAGTGCTTAGCGTACATAGCCCAAGGTCTTGAACACCAAACTATGGTGTAACATGATCTTGCATGCTACATCAACAGGCAATTGGTGATAGTATAGTAAGAGAATGCAAAACTACACAATTAGGTTCATTGCCAACAAGTAGAAATCTAAGAGAATTAGCAAAGGCTTCTAATATGCTAGGCTATGAAACTTGACTTCTCCAACTTGATGAACAACCATTTGGATTCTATGTAGACTCAAGTGCAAACTTAGGTCATTTTGTTGTAAACCTAGGTGGTTGGAATTGAGGACGTGGACAACTTGGTCCTTATTTTGCCAAAGAGGCTTTGGAAGGGCTCCAATAGTTATTCTTATAGGCCATGCAAGAGGAATGGGATGAGATGCTCACCAATTTCCTATAGGTTTATTGGATTTGTGATCACAATTGCCTATTCTTCCAATGGATGGTGAGGACCCCTATAGTGATGTCCATTCTCAATGCTAAACTTTCACACTGCCATGTCCAATAGTTCCTCTAGTTTTTGCTCCAATTGCTCTATTGGTGTCTCTACCTTGGTTCTTGCTAAGTTCACATCCCTTGGTTTGGTAGCCATGGCCCTGGACTGATGCTGCTCTATAGATGGGTCCAGAAGACGTTTCATTAGGGGTTTTGACTTCTTGACTGGGTACACTTAGGATTCATCCTTGTCTCGACACTCCTACCCTACCAATCAAAGATTGATTCTTAGACGAGAAGGCAAAAGGGAAAGCACCGGTGCAAGAGAAGCCCCTCCCACTTGGTGATGATGATTGACTGACCACCTTCCTCAACCCTTTATTATTCTTTGGTGGTGGTAGTGTAGATAATTTGGAACTACTGATGGAATATTGCAAAGTCCTTAAGGTGCAAAATGTTAACTTGTAGGAGCATGCCAAAGTTTTGGAGATTGATGTGCTATAATTCCACGCTAATGTGGATGCAGAGATGGCATATATTTTCAAACACATTCCAAAGTAGGCCCATGTGATGTTAGCACCTCCCTATAGTAAATCTTTGGGCAAGGCATCTAGGAAGGTCCAACACACACAAGGGGATACTTAGCATAAGAATGCTGGGCCTAAGGATAAACAATAGGATGTAGAATATCAAAAGAACCTTTAGGCAATCACATGATCATGCTGACATTGGATGGACCAAAAGGTCATGATGTATTTGCAATAATCATATTTCAAAGGATGTACCTTTTGTTATTTATCGATTGGCCAATGCGATTGTAGTTATAGATGTGCTTGTATTTATTCACAATTGTCATGCAACATGTATGCAATGCTAAGGAATGTAATGTGAATCTTAATGAAGATGGCAATTTCTGCTCTACATTATTTCTATATTTGAATCTCTATGCTTATTTTGCACTATATTACACTATATTGTGCATCATGAATGTGTATAATATTTCATGTGTTAGGTCTAAATACACAATACCATATATAAGGACACCATGTACCATTGTTCACAACTTAACACTAGATAGAGTTAGTTATGACATGCACACCTAGAAAGACTTCCACATAAAGTCTTAGTGAGAAAGTTAGGCCTCCATTGGAGCATTTGTTGAAGCATCACATAGAGAGAGAGAGAGAGAGAGAGAGAGAGAGAGAGAGAGAGAGAGAGAGAGAGAGAGAGAGAGAGAGAGAGAGAGAGAGAGTCCACCTTTATTGTTCATTGTGCAGCTTCTTGTACTATAGCCTGAGCATGCGCATTACACTATTGCCCCAACTCAACTTAAAGGGCCTATCTTGAGCAGTGTGAGGCTTTGCATACCCAAGCTTTTCGAGCAAAGGATGCATACCCCCAAAAGAAAAATCATTAGTTTGCTTTGAGAGCCTAATAATGAATTAAAAAAAATATGTTTCTCTAAAATCTATTCTTTTGTTGACAAAATTCATTGATAAGTTTATACTACACACAATTATATTGGACATCATGAACTAACTAAATTTCCTTCACGTACAATCTTGTCCTCACAAATTTGTACATGGTCACACATTCTACACATAGTAGTTGTTAAGCACAAGTAATGAGATCATTGAGACATGATACTCATCTTCAAAGACCCTTGAGGATTTAGTTGAGGAAAAGAGAGAATAAGTAGATCAAGGAGCTCTACTTTTGCTAGAGCGACCTATGATGTCTACAAACAAGTATAGAAACAAAAAAAGAGGATGAGACAAAGTGCTCTCTCTCTCTCTCTCTCTCTCTCTCTCTCTCTCTCTCTCTCTCTCTCTCTCTCTCTCTCTCTCTCTCTCTCTCTCTCTCTCTCTCTCTCTCTCTCTCTCTCTCTCTCTCTGTTTGCATGTGAATGACCTCCCTCCCTCCCTCTCCCTCTCCCCCCTTTATGCATGCGTGTGTGGCACATTAAGTCTTATTGTAGCATCATCATCATCATCATCTCCATCGTTAGTAGTCATATGGGTGATTTCTCTTATTAATGGAATGATGCT
The DNA here is from genome assembly GCF_053477565.2 of Lygodium microphyllum. NCBI lineage: Eukaryota > Viridiplantae > Streptophyta > Polypodiopsida > Schizaeales > Lygodiaceae > Lygodium > Lygodium microphyllum. The sequence goes on from NC_141158.1 coordinate 84,145,250, forward strand.
TTCCATAAGTACAGAAACCTCCTCCTTTTTGCCTTGGCTCACATCCATGACCATGGCAAATCACACCCCACCCATCCCAAGTGCCTACAAGTTGTTGAATCTATAATCAACATGTCAATAATCATATCCATTGGTGGTATCTCCCTTTGCAACAAGGCCATGGCACTCAATTATTAGAGGTGGAGGAGGAGGTGGAGGAAGGGGAATAATAATAATAATAAGTCCAACATGCACAAGTACAAGCTGATGGTCGTAGCAATGGTCACATTGCATGTTGAGAAGCCATAATCCCTTACCCATTGCCATATACACATGCACCCCCTTGTTGCCATAGCTCCTACATTTTTCTCTATTTTTGATTAGGGAATCATGCAATAGGCTTATGGTCTATCCACAATCTACTTGCATGTGCCACATGTGGTGTGATTGAGACATGATGGTTAGGCCCATGAGAGGGTTTAGTTAATGAAGAAAAAAAGAGAAAAAGAAGATCAAGAAGCTCTGCTTTTGCTAGAGCAAGCCACACTATCTACAAACTGACCATTTTATTGGACATCAAAGGTGACACTTCTTTTGCTGACTACCTTCACTAAGCTTATTTCTCTTACCTTTTGTTGCTGCCCACCATCCTTCAATGTACCAAATGGTGCATGGAATTAAAGGCCCTTGCCTTGCATACATGATTAGAAAAGGGGGGAGTGATGGGGGATTACCCTATTTTGTCCATTTTTAAAGATGAATTAAATTTAATTGATGGTTTTAGGTCTTTATCTCTCTTCAATAAACAATGGTAATATTCTGGAAACATACATCTATGCAATATCTAAATCCACACTCCTCACATGTGCTCTCTATTTGTCACACCACATGAGAACTACCAACACTCATGCACTTTCAAAAGTAGTCTTTTAGAACTATACATATACATATACACTATACTTATATGAGTGATATACAAACTCTCATCATCAACACTCTATTTGTGTCTTTGCACATGCATACATGTACATTTGCATGTATGCATATATCCATGTGTAGAGAGAGAGAGAGAGAGAGAGAGAGAGAGAGAGAGAGAGAGAGAGAGAGAGAGAGAGAGAGAGAGAGAGAGAGAGAGAGAGAGAGAGAGAGAGAGAGAGAGAGAGAGAGAGAGAGAGAGATGAGTTTGGCAAGTTATACTAATGTTTCATGTGTTGGGCTACAAGTGTAAGCACACAATAAAATTTGAGCTCCTGAGGGGACCAAAGCAAGCCTTTTGTTGGTAGTATTTGTCTCTATACACACACATGCATGCACATCTACATGTATCCATATATCTGTGTGTGTTGGAGAGAGAGAGAGAGAGAGAGAGAGAGAGAGAGAGAGAGAGAGAGAGAGAGAGAGAGAGAGAGAGAGAGAGAGAGAGAGAGAGAGGCATGAGTTTGGCAAGTTATACTAATGTTTCAAATGGGGCTACAAGTGTGAGCACACTAGAAAATTTGAGTTCGTAAGGGATCAAAGCAAGCCTAGACACTCTACTATTATGTTGACACTCTCTAGGTTAGTGTATTTTAATGTAAAAGGCACATATGGTAGTGCTTATGGTGTACATAAAAAACCCATGTAATCTTTATGAAAAGGGAAGTGCTATGTGCCAAATGTACTAATTGAAAAAACTCATTGATCTTCATATGAAAGAGGGGAGACTTGTTCCCATTTTCAGCTAGTTTTTCAAATCAAATATGGCTTTTGAGGAATCCTCAAAGCCATGGTTTTTCTTGTTACCTTTTTTGAAAGTTGGGATGCTTTGAATATTATTATAAGTAATTCAACACATGTAGGTGATTTGACAAGTACAAATGTTGAGAGCAATTTGCTTTCTAAGGAGGTCAAAAATAAGAATAATGTAGGTACTAAAAGTTCCACTACACTTACCATGAGAGGCAAGCCTAATGCAAGAGGGAAATCTCACAAAAGAGGAATGCCTATGAATGAGTTTTATACGTGGAAGTATGTAGAAAATTTCTACCATGGAAAAAAGGATCGCATCAAGAAAGAGCCAAATGTAAGGTCAAGCAAAAAGATTGATGACGATGGCAAAAAGGAAGAGAAACCCAATGCAAAGATAGAAGCAAATACTGTTGAAATACTAAGGATGATGATGTCTTGCATATTTCTACATTTAATCATGCATTTCTAGTTGTCATTGATGATTGCATTACACGAATTGGATCCTTGACTCAAGAGCACCTTTTCATGTTACTCCACACAAGTGGTTGACATTGTATGATATGAGTAGAAAAGGTTGCTTTTGTTTCGGCAATGACATGCATGCTCCATGCATGTAATACTATTGGAGTGAGAGATATACATCTAGCTCTTGCAACTGGTAGGCATCTTGGAAGGCTCAATATGCACAATGGGATACTTCGCATAGAAATGTTGGGCCTAAGGATAAATAAGAGAATGTAGTGGATCAAAAGAACCCTTAGGCCATTGCAGATATCAAAAAGTGCTCTCAATTAGTGCAACTTTAGGATAGTAGTGGGTTCATGTCCATCGTGCATGCCTTTGTTGGGTGTTGGATAGTATGCCAACATTGGATGGATCAAAGGGTTAAAGGGTCACGACAATCTTTCTCTTTCTTGCTTGAACCTCCATAGCTCTTACTTATATTCTTACTTCTGCTTGTGCTTCCACTCTTGCTCCACCTTTATGCAAAGGTAATCTTCCAGAAGGTGTTTCATGTTGTAGTATAGTAAGCCCTAGTTAGATAGCTTCTGACAATTGTTGATGATGTAGTAGCCCTCTATTGTGTAGGGTTATGATGTTAGATAGAACCATAGAGACCGCATAGCTAGTCTTGATATGCTCCACTAGAGCCTTATGTCATCTTGATCATTTTGAGTCCTCTATGCATTATGTGTCAGAGATAGATGCTAGTGAGCCTCTCACTTATGATGAGGATGCTATGTATAGAGGTAAAAGTCACTCTTGGAAGAGGGCTATGCAGTTTGAGTATGATTCATTACAAAAAGATAGTACATGAGATTTGGTTGCTTTGCCGAACAGGAAACATGCATTGTTATGCAAGTGGGTGTAAAAGTTGGAGTACCCCTAGCCACCCTTAGCCAACATATAAGGCTAGATTGGTTGCTAAGGGATTTAAGATGGAGAAGGGAGTTGATTTTAATGAGATGTTATCTCGAGTGGTCTTAAGATGATTAGCCTATGCTTGGTATTGGCCTTAGTTGCATAGATGGATTTTGTCTTATACCAAATGGGTGTGAAACAACTTTTCTTGATGGGGACTTGCATGAAGATATTTATATGTAGCAGTATAAGGGCTTCAAAGAAAAGGGAGAGCACAGAAAAAATAGTGTGCAAGTTGAGGAAAAGTATTTATGGAATTAAGTAGGCACCTAGGGAATGATATCATAAGTTTGATGCCTTTATGCACTCACAAGGTTACTCCTATAGCAATATGCATCCATGTCTTTACACAAAGAAGGCCCATGATAGTAGCCTAGCTTTGAGATGAAGTACATGGGTTATGCCTCTCACATACTTGGGATGTGCATTATGCATAATCACTCTAAAGGACTCTCTACATATTAGGGAAGGAGTACATTCATAAAGTCCTTGAGCGGGTCAATATACAAGGTGGTAAGCCTATTAACTGCCTTTCATCTTCTCATGTGAAGGTTAGCTAGGAAGATTAATGGTGAGAGGGCTGAGATGGGCCAAGATCTCACATGCATCTACAATGGGTAGCTTGATGTATACTATGATAGCCACTAGACCTGACATAGTATTTGTAGTGGGAATAGTGGCTTGTTATATGGTGACTGGTGACACCTGGTAATCGGCATTGGGACACTGTGAAGGGTATCATGAGATATCTTAAGGGCACTACTAATACATGCATTTGTTATGGTGGCTAGGACAAGGGAGTTGTGGGCTACATAGACTTTGATTGTGTAGGATATGCAGATAGTAAAAGGTCCACATATGGGTATGTCTTCACTTTTTTTGGAGGTGCTATTTCTTGGATGTCTAGGGTGTAGAAATACATGACCTTGTCAACTATCGAGGTTAAGTACATTGCGGTCATTGAGGCTTGTAAGAAGGCCCTATGGTTAGGCCATCTCATGATAGACCTTGGTATGCCTATGACTCTTATATTGCATTCAAACTCTATGCATGCCATGCAGTTAACACATAATTCTATCTTTCTCACTACAAAGACCAAACACATCAAGGTCCATTATCACTTCATCAAAGAGGTGGTTGAGTACAAGTAGATGAAGCTTGTCAAGATCTTGAGACTGGTGAGAATCTTGCAGATTTGTACACTAAAAGTCTCCCACTGGAACATTATGCCTTCCCTAGGAAGATGATGGGCATATGATGAGATGATGTCTATTCCTCATCATGTTGTACTTCTATGTACACTTTGTACAATTTGCTCCTTTCTCATTGATCAAGGAGTCATGCTGCCAAGCCTATGGTCCATCCATGAGTCTTTACTTAACTATATATCTTATGCTATGATTGAGACACCATAACTAGGCCCATGAGAGGGTTTAGTTGAGGAAGGAAAAGGGAGAAAAAGCACATCAAGAAGCTCTACTTCTACTAGAATTATTCACGTTGTTTAGAAATGGACCATTTTATAAGACATCAAAATTGACCTTTCTTTTGTTGGTTGCTTCACTAGGCTTCTTTCCCTCTTGCCTTGTATAATCACATGTCATCCTTCCATATACTAGTTGGTGCATACCATTAATGTTATGAAAAATAGATCTAATGATTTATTGCCTAAGAAGGGTTGGAATATTATTCTAATTTATTAGGATAGATTGGAGAGTGATATTTTTAGGACCTTACTTTTGGGAAAAAACATTTGTGCAAAGCAAGTGCTTAAAAGTGAGGCTTAGCATGTATCTTGGGTAAGAAGATAATCTAAAATTACAAATACATGCATTGAGAAGTGCCCTCTCAATGCATTGGGGGGGGGGGGGGGATTGTACTCAATTGGTCTCTTGTGCATGAATTATCTCTACTCTTCTCCCATGTAATTTGTTGGTTTCTCAATTTCTTCAACAATTATCTCTAAGCTATGGTGAATTTTTACAGATGCAACTATATGACATTTTAAATTATCTTTATTGTGTTAAATAGAGTTAATGGGGAATTTTAAAAAATAAAAAAATTAAAGAAAATGCTAGTCTATTCACACGATGCATCACCCCGCGATGGTTCCTTCACATCAGTGCCTAGAGAAGAGTAAAAAAATGGGGCTTTAAGACACAAAAAGTGGGGATTACTTAATATTTTTAATGAAAAAAGAAAAATTTGGAGCATCCAAATCGAGACCACCACTACCCAATGATGTCCCTGAGGGCCTAAGGTCTTCCAATGATTAGAATTTTGGATGGCCATTTGTACCACACAATACAAAAATGCAACGTATAAAATTATTAAGAAGATGACAACAAAATCAATTATTGAAGGACGAGTGATGTTGATCGAAATTAAAGAGGGCCAAATTTGGAGTCTGAAGAAAGAAAAGGAAAGGGTTTATTAGGAGAGCCTTTTAATAAGTTGTAAAATTTGGCAGTTTTTTATTTTTATTTTTTTATCTTTTTACCATGTGTGCATCTCTCTTGGCTTCTTTGTTTGCCTCCCATGCATAGTTTTTCTCTTTTCACTATGCTCGTTTTTGCAGTGTCCCTATTTTTTCTTTGTAAATTCATATTCATAATAACGAGGGAGACCTTTTTTGGATACCGTGCGACAAGCAATAACATCCCTACCCTCCTGAGTTTTTTGCTCTTCTCTTTGAAGAAATTTCTGGTGCGCTGGCATGTCAACCTCATTAGTCGTAACACCTTTTTGCTTTCTTAAAAAATCAACTAATATATAAAAAACAATAAGCTGTCGATCGATCTAAAGAAATTTAAATAATAAAAAATCAATTTGAAACTTGGACGACCCCATCTCTCTTTGCCAATGTAGTTAATAGAAGACTATATATATATATATATATATATATATATATATATAAAGAAGACAGATAGAGGGGGGAAAGAGGAAAGAGAATAGTCTTTTTTAAATTAAACATTTTTCTTCTCCCCCTCCCCCTCTCTCTCATGTGTAGGGCCTTGGTTCTCTCTCTCTCTCTCTCTCTCTCTCTCTCAGTTAGATTGAAATTTTTAATTTAAATTTTATTTTTAGTTAAATATTTCCAAATTTTTAATTTAAAGTTTTTGGACATAATTTCTCCCCCCTCTCTCTCTCTCATGTGTAGGGCCTAGGTTCTCTCTCTCTCTCTCTCTCTTTCTCTCTCTCTCTGTTAGATTAAAAATTTTAATTAAAAATTTTTAATTAGATATTAAAAAACTTTTTTAATTTAAAGTTTTTTGGACATAGTTTTTCACACACTTTGAGAGGGAGATAGAAGAAGAAGAATAATGGGAATGATTAAAAAAAGAGGAAAGAGAAAAATACGGAGAGAGGGGGGAAAGAGAAAAGAGAATAGTCTTTTTTAAATTAAAACTTTTTAAATATAGTTTTTGACTTAGAGAGAGATAAAGAGAAAATATTTAATTTGACAAAGAGAGAAAATAGGGGGAGAGAAAGGGAAAGAGAGAAAAGAGAAAAATAGAGAGAGAATAAAAAATATATGAAGAGAAAAGAAAATGAGAGAAAAAACTTGAAAGAGAAAGAGAGAGGAAAATAAAAATAAGGGGAGAGAGAGAAAGAGAGAGGGGGGAACAGAGAGAAAGAGAATTATAAAGAGAGAAAATATAAAATTTAAGTAAGAGAGAGAAAGAGAGAGAGGAAAAGAAAAAAAGGAAAAGAGAGGAGAGAGGGGGCAGAGAGACAGAGAGAAGAAAAGGAGAGAGAGAAAAGAAGAAAAAGAAGAGAGAGAATTTGAACACAGAGAGAGAATTATAAAGAGAGGAAATATACAATTTAAAATAAAAAGAAAATAAAAAAATTCAAAGAGAAAAGAAGAAAGAAAAGGAAAAAAGAGGAGAGAGAAGGAAATAGAGGAGAGAGAGAGAGAGAGAGAGAGAGAGAGAGAGAGAGAGAGAGAGAGAGAGAGGGAACAGAGAAAGAGAATTATAAAGAGAGGAAATATAAAATTTAAGTAAGAGAGAGAAAGAGAGAGGGGAAAAGAAAAAAAGGAAAAGAGAGGAGAGAGGGGGCAGAGAGACAGAGAGAAGAAAAGGAGAGCGAGAAAAGAAGAAAAAGAAGAGAGAGAATTTGAACACAGAGAGAGAATTATAAAGAGAGGAAAAATACAATTTAAAATAAAGAGAAAATAAAAAAATTCAAAGAGAAAAGAAGAAAGAAAAGGAAAAAAGAGGAGAGAGAAGGAAAAGAGAGGAGAGGGGGAGATAAGAATAGAGAGAGAGAGAGAGAGAGAGAGAGAGAGAGAGAGAGAGAGAGAGAGAGAGAGAGAGAGAGAGAGAGAGAGAGAGAGAGTCTAACCTTGTTTTTCATGTAACTTGTAACTTGGATTGTAGCCTGAGCATGCACATGGAACTATTGTCCTAACGTTAAGTTTAGGGCCTTTCTTCAATGGTGTGATTTTGCATACCCAGATAGAGAATGCATATCCACAAGAGAAACATCATTAACATGCTTGAGACCCTAATAACGAATTCAAAAGTCCATGTTTCTCTAAAATCTTTTCTTCTATTGACAAAACTCTGTAATATATGCATATTGCATAATGATGCTGGTCATGATAATTTCTGATTATGTACAATGCTATCAAAGCCACCAGGCATAGGGAGTATAGTCACACCCTCTACACATTTGGTAGTTGTTAAGCAAAAACAATGAGATCACCAAGACATGATAGCCATCTTTAAATGCCCTTGTGAGGCTTAAGTTGAGGAAGAAAAATCATATCAAGAAGCACTATCTACAAGTTGAAATAGCAAGAAAAAGAGAGGTGGAATAGCCTCACATGGGGAGACTACCTTATGAGATGAATCTCTCTCTCTCTCTTTGACACATTAGGTTTTGTTGTATCATCATTGTCACATCATCTTCTTCTCCTTTTTCTTCAAAGTTAGTTGTCATATGGGGTTTGATTGCTTGTAGGAGGGTGGAATTCCATTTGTAAGAAGCACCTCAACTTTTCCTTTTTTCCTTGTCTCTCATCCATGACCGTGATGAATCACAATCGATGCCACAAAAGGGCATGCAGACATTCAAATTTGCAGTTGAATGTCTCTTACCAGAGTGAATGATGGCATCTTCCTTCCCCCTTCTCTCTCTCTCTCTCTCTCTCTCTCTATCTCTCTCTCTCTCTCTTTGTGACACTAGGTTTTCTTGTAGCATGATCATCACCATCCTTGTCGTCGTCATCATAATCATCATAGTCTCCAACATTAATGGTCATATGAGGTTTGATTGCTTTTAAGCAAGGAATGATACCATTTGTAAAAGAAGTTTCTTCACCTCCTCCTTTTTGTCTTAGCCCACACCACAACCATGGTGAATCATACCTCACCCCATCCAAGTGCTTCCAAGTTGTTAAAATCATGATCAACATGTAAATTGCCATAGCCAATGTATTGTCTCCCTCTACAACAAAGGTATGAAACTTATCCATTTAGAAGAAAAAGAAGAAGAAGGACCCAAAAGGAGGAGGAGGAGGAGGAGTCGTCCAACATGCACAAATACAAGCAAGTGGTTGTAGCAATGGTCATGCCGTATATTGAGCAGCCATCATCCCTTGCTACTACCATATGCATATGACCCCATTGCTGCCATTTCCTTTGCACGTGCTTCTCTCATAAATGATCAAAGAGTTGTGCACCAAGCCTCTGCTCCATCCACGAATCTCTAGCTATTTGCATAGTCTATGCTAGAATCAAGACATGATGACCAGTCCCATGAGAGGGTTTTGTTGAGGAAAGAAAAGGGAGAAAAAGCATATCAAGAAGCTTTTGCTTTAGGTAGAGTGAGCCACACTACCTAGAAACTAACCATTTTATAGGACATGGAAATTGAAATTTCATTTGTTGACGACCTTCAATAGGCTTCTTTCCCTCTTGCCTTCTATGGCCACATGTTCTCCTCCCATGTAGTAGACCATAGAATATCCGAAAGTATATATAACAATCAAAGTAGTGGTACATCCAATGAGTATCCTGTAAAGCATCAATGAGCATTAAGCATAAGTTTTTCACTGATAAATGCTTGTTGCTTTGTTATTACAACACTACAACGATAGTGAAATTTGAGTTGTTTCAAGCTCAAATCATTTTCCAAAGCAAATTATCATCCTCGAAGCATCAAACATATAGTATAGAATTTACTATTTGCTATCCAAACCAAAATTGTTCTGTTATGTGTAAAATAGAGAATAGAGAACTAAAATAAATCAAATCTATGAGTGCCTAGATTTATAGCTTTGGTTGTTCTCTTTGTTTCTAGCTATAGAACACCTAAATTTGATATAGTATGCAAAAGTTATGGCCAAAATATGATAGTGCTATCAAGCTAATAACTGTCCACAACTTCTATCGCATGCTATGTGTCCACTCAAAATGGATAAAATAGTTCTTCCTCAGCTTAATAAGTACTCAACAAGGCTCAACTAAGCCTTGGGAAGCTCCTCAACAAGTGCAAAGAACTTGGAACAAGTCAGAAGAAGGAAAGACTCAATGCATATCTCGAGAGGAAGAAACAATGGCTACCATGAAACCTTGAGTTGAAGATTTGAATCTAGGCTAAAGCAAAGGATGAAAAAGCTCCTTGAATGGTTGGCTCTGATACTAGTTAAAAGGTAGACTCCTGAGTGGAAGTACACAAGTGGAAGCAAGGGCAAGGTAAAAGCTATGGCACAAAGAGAGAGAGAGAGAGAGAGAGAGAGAGAGAGAGAGAGAGAGAGAGAGAGAGAGAGAGAGAGAGAGAGAATGAAAAACTTCAACATTCACAATGTGTGACCAGTCTTCCCTCATTTAAATGTCACTGAGAGAATAAAGAATAAAGTGACAATGATTAGCACCCACCACCTGCAGAGTGTAGAGGTGTATAGATATTGTCGGTATAAGGAATAGACAGGTGGCTAGGCACCGTTGCCTTTACCCCTAGCAAAGTGGAAATGCTCTTTGACATAGTCAACTTGACATTTGATTTAGAACTTAAACTATCAACCTAGCATGATTTTGCATCCAACATCTTCCTTGTCAAGGGTGACATAGAAAAGCATAGGGATGCTCTTGACTTCTATTATTACCACTAATTTACATTTGCCCAAAAATATGTAAAGCCATCCTTCATATGGATTAAACTTTGGGTTGAGTGAGGGTTGGTCCACTTGTTCCTAGAATTAAACTTTGACATTGAAATTTGAGCTTTCATCAATAAGGGTATCAACAATGGTCTGCTTGGCTATGGTGGGTCTATTAACCTTGAGGTAGTATAGTGATACCACCCAGTCCTAATCCTTATCCAAGCCATTGATTGTGACAACCCTAACTTTGAATTCTTTAGGCTTAGTTGGGTTTGTATGTTCTTCTTGCACTACAACATATAAAGGCTATACCAAAAAAATCTAAGTTAGAAATTCAATAATGTTAAGCCTTGGAATATGCATCAATAAAAGCTTTGGTCTTAGTACATTGGTATAAAGTTAGAATATGTGACAAAAATCTCATTGAAAAAAATGTTAGTATATATTGGCAATCATCTCGATCTATATTTTGACATGTGTAGAGAAAAACTACTGATGCGTATGCCGACAAATGCAAAGGGAAAAAGTTGCTATACTGTTTGAGGATGGAGTAATGTCTGGACGTACATAAGTGTCATTTGGTATTGCTTATACAAATACAACCAACCGAATGCTATAAAAAATTATGTACAATAAGATAACTTAACACAACACTAGCTTATAGGATAATGTAAGGAAAATAGGAGAATTAACATGCCAAAACCATTTGATTCACTTGTTTTTATTCCAAGCCTCCCTCTCCTCAATGTCTTTTGTAGAAACAAATGAAATATCTTACATATCAATAATATAAAAGGATTACAATGCTTATATTTAGAAACACATAAGCTTATAAAATACTAGAAGCACATAAACCCAAATATTTCAACACTACAATTAATTAAGAACCAAATTACGCTAGAATAAAGAGTATTGTTTTTGACCATGTGTTCTACGAACTATGGCCAATGCTATAGCTCTTCAAGAACAATGTCATCTTCTATAGTGGTGAACCCTTCATACACTTCCTGAGATTGTCTTTGTAGGAATTGGCCAACCATCAACATGTCCTTGTATCTTGATATTCAAGTAAGGGGCAGGGATCTAACAACACATTTTATTATTGAAGGTGGTTAGACCCACTACCACTATCTCAAACCCACCCAATGGCAGGCCTCAATAAAATAAAGCATATTTGATCCACCCTCATTATATAAAAGCATCTTTAGATGGGTTAGATTGTCTTTTTCAATATGTTATCATAGCAAAATTATAAGACTCTACATAGACTACACATGACTCAAGATTAATAGTCCAATTATATCCCAAGTGATCAAAGATAATGAAATGGCAATCACATGGAAGAGAGTTCCATGAATATGAAAATCCAAAGATTCAACGTCCCCTCATGCAACGAATAGATAAGTCAAAAATGAATATACAAGTTAAACCACATATAAAAACAAAGAGGAATAGAAATCCTAGGTCTAATTAAGATACCTTGATTTACATAAATAATACCAACCTCAAGGATCAAAACTTGGTAATAATGATTATAGTCATGATAACAATGTTCTAGTACATAATATTGTTATCCAAGAAAACCCTTAATACTCATCAAAACAGAAGATGTGTACAATCCCTCATTTCCTTGTATAATAACCTTTTTATTGATGGTATTGTTAAGACTTCAAGCTCTTTCACCTTCGGTTAGTGTGTACTCAACACTTAACTATTGTCCAGCTGTCTCCATATGCGAACATTGAATAAGTCGGTGACTCTAGGTTTAATCATAGTCAGTGTAGATGGTCAGTTAAACCTAAGTGTTGTATTCACTTCAATTGTGTGTGATTATGGTATAATGAGAAATGAGAGGAGATAGCACACTGCTACTCTATGTTGCCTCCTGTCTTTCAACATGGTATCATAGCCATCTTGGATGGGCTCTTTGTAGCTTAACAAAGTGAAGAAGACTTGAAGATTGAAGAGACAGGATCTCTATGAAGAGAAGTAGTCGACCATTGTTCATGCTGAGAAAGTGTTAGGTCATTTGTGTTTCTCTTTGCTATTGGAGTGTGCATGGGTCATGTCTAGAGCATTTGGAGGCTTCATTGACCACATTAGAGAGAGCATTGATCATCATTGTGATGGAGATCTGCTAAAACACACTCTAGGCTACAGCGTGATTGTGCCTGATGATGCAAGAGATTCCCTTGGCTACAAATCAAGGTATCAAGATATCAAATGCTTGCAAACATACCTTGGAAGGTTGTTGAAGACCCTGGAGCTCTAATGTTTGCTTGGGAGCTCAGCTAATGGATTGTGAGACAAAGGTACATATCTGAAATTAAGTGCATGCCTATTATAAGCAAGAAATAGGTAGCATACACTTGATCTTGGATAGAAACTAGAGCTATCTGCCATGCCGTATGGACCTCATTAAAGCATACATACATCCTGGAAGACATATGCATTATTTTTCATGCCTTTGAGCTGAAATTTCTTGAAGAAAATACACAGATTTGAGAGTTCATGACATGCTAAAAATCTATCATAAATTGTTGGCAGCAAGCATTGGTTTATGTTGAAGCACTCCATGACTTTGGTTGGCTCTTGCGAGATGTATGACTTGGCATATGTTTGGTAAATGTCTTGTGGACTGAGAAGGGGATTGAATCCTAATGTTTGGAGCTTAAAACAAATGTATTGACATGGCTTTGGCAGTTTATGAACAGTAAATGCATTGTATGACACTAGCTCTTGAAGACATGACCTCTTTGGATGATGAAATGATCATGTATTGATTTCTAGTTGTGGTGGCATATGTATATGACACTTTCAAGAGTTTTCGGGCTGAGATACACCTTGTTTTGACTGTGTTTGTTGAGCTGGCTGTAACCTATAGGAAGGTTATTTGACTCTTGTACTTGTTGTATATGAATTACTTTGTGCCCAGATTGACATGTATGGACTCCCATATGCAAAGGTAATTTTCTGAAGTGCTATAAGGGTGTTTTGAGGCATATATACTCAGTTTTTGGTTGGAAAAGGGCTATTAGTCACTAAAAATTTCTGCTCATAGACTGCTTGTCTATTTACTCTCAGTTACCTTGAATGCATGCTGAATATACAGTGAATGTAGTTCAAGTAAATGGGTTGTAATACCTAGGTGGTTTGTCACTTGATAGGGATGTATGTGACAGGTATTTTGGACTGAAATATCACTTATCTAAGCAGAGGTTGCTGCTGAAAACTATAATTGCATTGGAAGGCTAAAATTGATCAATTAAGAAGCCTTGGTTTGCAGGTAGTCAGGCAATGTTTGCAATATGCTAAATAGAGATAGAACCGACAACATAACCCAGATAGTCGGGGAAAAGCTTGTCAATAATAACTATGTCATATGGGAGTTCCGCATGGAGAACTTCCTAATAGGAATAGGATATTGGGATTTGGTAACAGGTGTTGAAGTTGTGAACTCGAGCTCCCAGAGAGGAATCCTATAGCTAATCAGAGATGGGCACATTGAGCTTGGATGGAAAGAGCACACAGGGTTTTACATTGGTAGTCACTATGTATCTCGGATGCTATGGTGATGCAAATAATGACTGCAAGTCACCAACATCAGAAGCATGGAACATTTTGATTAGGTATTATGACACAACCACAAGTGCTAGAAAGATATAGTTGAAGCATAAATTCAATAATATGGACAAAAAGGGTAGGTCTATTCAGGACTATGTCACTGAAATCAAGACCATTGCAGACTAGTTAGTGTCCATTGGCACACAAGTGGAGGATGAAAACATGGTTGCATTAGCATTAAATGGCTTGGGGCCTGAATATAAATCGTTTGATACTTCCATCTTTGTGTAGGTTGAAATGCTGGATTTTAATGAGCTTGTTGCATTGCTCATTCATGATGAGGAAGTTAAACTAGGAGGATTGGCTACAAGTTCTAGTAGCTCTAAGAGCAAGGATGTTGTTTTTTAATGGCCACTTAACAAGCTCTTTTTAATTGAGAGGTTGCCATATTCTCTCTTTTGACCTTGAGCGCAATGAATGGCTATTTTCTTGTCTTCTTTCACCTGCTCTAGCTGTGACAGGAGTTCCTGCACATAGTCGTCGTAGTTTGTAGACAACGACAGTGCAGTGGGACCTATGGTTGTAGATGCTTCTATCTTCTATCTTTTTGCTCTTGTCATGGGGTTCCTCCACTTGCGCCTTGAGTTGCCTCTTTATTGACCAGAAATTGCACCCAGGCCACAAGATTATTGGCGTCCACCGTGGTAGAAGAGCCTTGGGTGGCTATAATGACTGGGGTGGTAGGTAGTAGGATGGGTGGGATGGGATTGATTAGACCCTTACCCTTACTCTTGATTACTAGGGGTGGTAGGTTTTTGGGTGCTTGGGAGTTGGTGCTTGGGAGTTGGTGCTTGGGCCTTCGCATCTGGGTGGACTCATGGTGGCCAACTCTTCTTCCCTTGAAGGCTGCTCCACTGAGAGGTGGATGGTGAGGGCTATGTCTTCTTCTTCCTTCCTCCTTAACTCCTCAGACTCCTACTCTGTTTTCCTCCTCCTTTCCTCTTCAGCCTTCCTGGATTCCTATTTTACTATTTTCGTCTCCTCGTTCTCTTTCCTTTTTCTTTTTTCTTCGGCACTTTTGGACTCTCCTTGGGCTTTTGTCAAGTTTACTTTTTCTTTCTTCCTGCTCTCTTCTTCGGCCTTCTTATGTGGAGCTTTTTTCTTTGATTTCTTGGTCCCTCCTTAGCTAGATTGTGCTTGCCACTCTCCCTCTTCCTCACTCACCGTCCTTTCATCGCTAATTGCTCTTGTTCATGGTGGGGAGGCGGCCTTTCTAGTGTCTTGTTGACCCCTTCCTCTTCATCCTTCTACGTCTCTTTCACTGCCTCTTGGATAAGAGCCATCAGAACTCCCCCATACCCAATGAGAGAGACTTTTGATTATGGTTTCTTTCTTTCAGCTCCACCTTTTGATGCCGGGGATTCTCAACCTGCAGGCCTGCTTGTGAGGGCCAATATCTTGGTTGATTGGTCGATCGTCTTTCTCACATACCCATTCCAATTGATCTCATCCAGTGAGTGGGCTGCCAAGCATACACTGATTCTATGCATAAGCAAATTATACCTTTAGCTGGAGAACAGGGAGTGGATGACCTTTGCTTGGAGCCTTATTTCTGGGTCGGGGATGTCTTGGATGCTAATGCCATCATTGGTCAGAATCTAGTCCTTCCTCATTTTCAACATGGCATATACATCTCTTTTTGGTCTCCTTTCCACCTTGGATTCTAGCCCTAGTGCCTTCTCCACCAAGGCTTTATCGAGCTGGATCTAAATCTTCTTGGCTCCTACTCCTCTTCCAACTATCATCATGCCACATTCTTTGTCAAGATCGTAGGTTCTCAAGAACTCTATGCATTGAGTGTGGTCGGTCTCTTGTCCAAGTTTCTCGACATATTGAGTAAGATTACACTATTCCACAACTCTTTTGATAGCCTCATCCTTGGCCATGACTTCTCTAATGTTGTGGATAGTTCTAAACTTCAGCTAGTTATAGGCACGGTTCTCGAGGGAGATGTGGTACCTTGCCCTTTTTTCTTCTGTGAAAGGGAGCTGATGGGCCTAATCCTATTGTGCTGCCATTTTGAGTTCCTTCCATGATACCATAGCTCACCATTAGTGTCCCTAAGATGATTTCTTGTCGAAAGGTACACAGGAATTGATTATGCTTTTATGGCAAAGGATTTCAGTAAAATGTGTCTTATGGCAATAATAACTAGCAGGGTTCAAATGTAAGAGGAGGTGGAAATTTTAGAGGTAGGGGGAGATCTAGCCCTAGAGGCAGAGGCTCTTGGCAGCCATAGAGGACCTTTGACAATCTTAACAAGGATATGGATTGTCATTAATGTGGTAAGTACAGTCACATTGCCAAGGACTGCTAGAAGAAGCAAGGCAATCAAAAGGGCAAGCAGCATGGACATTATGCATAGTCCAGTCAGACAGAAGATGTGTCTGGGGATAAATTGTTTGCTATGACATATGTGAAAGACAGGGTTGCTCAAAAGTCTACTAAGGATACAGTTTAGTATATTGATTTGGGAGTGTTGAATCATATGATGCCTCATGGTGATTGGTTTACTAACATGGTGCCTCACAGGAATGGCTATGTATGCACAGGAGATGACACACAACATAGCATTGAGCATAAAGGCAGAGTACCTTTAGTGATTCATGATGGCAAAAATAACAATCTGCATGATGTATTGCATGTCCTATCTATTACTAAAAATTTGTTGTTTGTGGGTCACATGATTGAGTAGAATCTTCAGGTTCAGTTTATAAGCATGGATGCTTCATTGAAGAGTTTGGTAATGGCTATAAATTGATTTCTTGTGGTCATAAACAAGGCATGATGTTCACTTTGGATGCCACTTTACCACATGTGAAATTAGCCATGTTTGCTCATGGCTCATGCATAGTTAGAGACTTAGAAATATGGTATAAAAGAGTGTGGCATGTTAACTGCTTGTCAATTTGGTAAACAATTAAGGTTGCCTTTTGTGAAGCATGTACGGAATAGTATGTGATCGTTGCAGTTGATTCACTTTGATGTGGGGGGGCTAGAATGCATCTATGGGAGGTTCCAAATACTATGTGACATTCATTGATGACTTTAGTCGCTATACTTGGGTGTACATATTACAAACAAAAGATGAAGTGCTAGCTGTTTTTAAGTAGTATAAGAAGCACATTGAGAAATAATTTGATTGCTATATCTCTTATTTGAGATCAGATAGCGGTGGGGAGTATGTATCACATGAGTTTGACAAATTTTTGGCTAAAAATGGCATCCGTAGGTAGCTTACATGCAGCTACACTCCACAATAGAATGGAGTAGCTGAATGAAAGAATAGGGTATTGATGGAAGCTGCTCGTGCAAGTATGAATGAGAAGAATATGCCACTCTATTATTGGGTTGAGGCTATTATGACAGCCATGTATATCTTGAACAAGACTCCCACTACATGCATTCATGATGTGACACCCTTTCAGAGGTTGTATGGTTACAAATTTGATGTCAGTCACATGAAAGTATGTGGGTGTATTTCTTATGTGCATATTCTTGATGAGAAGCAAAAGAAGCTGGATCCGAAAGCACATAAGCGTGTATTTATTGGTTATGCATAGGAAAAGAAGGCATATAAATGTTATAATCCCTCTACACGGGAGACACTTGTGAGCAGGGATGTTATGTTTGATGAGATGGCTACTTGTTGGTATGCATCACCTACAATAGTACATAATCTTATATGCCTTCTACACATGCTTCTACAGTTGATTTGTAGTAGAGTACTGCATTGATAGGTCCTAGTGTGATGGATGTATCTTCCTCTATATCTCCATGGGACAGGGAGATTGCATAGTTCTGGCTCACCATCCATTGACACCACTATGCCAATGAGGGGGAGATATGATGTGATGGAATCAAAGGGAAAGAAAAAGTCTTTGAGGATGCATCTGCTATGATGACACTTGCCACGATGACTCCAGGCTATGACTCAGCTGGCAATCTAGATAGTGAACTTGGTATTTTGACTATGTATACTCCTGATACTAGGCAGAGCAGGTACATTTCGCCTCATGAGAGATGGGAATCGAGTAGTGCACCATAGCTCAGATGCTTTGTAGAGGGTTAGGCATCTTGTGGATAGATTGACTTACAGTAGTTACTCTACGAAGCATTATGCTTATATGACGAAGGTTATGGAAGTTAAGGAACCTGCCACTTATGTTCAAGCAGTGATGGATAAGAATTGGTGCACAACTATGGATGAGGAAATAAATGCCTTGGCTGAAAATAGTACTTGGGATCTTGTTCCACTGCCAGATGAAAAAAAGACCATTGGCTGCTGCAGATGGGTCTATAAGATTAAATACAAGTTGAATGGTAGTGTAGAGAGGTACAAAGCAAGACTGGTCGCTAAGGGTTATGCTTAGTGGTATGGACTAGAAACTTTCAGCCCTATTGCCAAGATGGAAACCATACAAACAATGATTGCATTGGCTACTGCTAAAGGCTAGAAATTGCAGCAGATGGATGTCAAGAATGCTTTCCTCAATGGTGACTTGGAAGAGGATGTTTATATGGATCAGCCCTCGAAGGATATGTATACCCTGAATTTCAGCATTATGTATGCAAGTTGAAAAAAGCATTGTATAGGCTAAAGCAAGCTCTGAGAGGTTGGCATGCAAGGACTAGTAATTATTTGCAAAGTTTGGGATTCACAACTGGCATGGCTAATCATAGTTTGTTCACGAAAAAGACAGATAGAGGCTTGGTAGTGTTGGTTATTTATGTGGATGATTTGATAATCACATGTGATGATAACTTTGGGATACATAATGTTATGAGAATGCTGAAATCTGAATTTGATATGAAAGACTTAGGTGAGTTAAAGTACTTATTGGGTATTGAGGTAATCAAGACTGAAAATGGTTTATGGCTAATGCAGAAACACTATGCCATGGAAATGCTGAAGAAATATGGCATGACTTAATGTAAATTGCTTGATATACCTCTTGATCAGAATGTCAATTGACTAGGCTCTATCTCCTCATCAAGAGATATATTAGAGCTAGAACCATAGTTGAAAAAGAGGTTTTCTTCATAAGCATAATTCGCTAATGAATCATCATACTCATTTCAATGTTGTAGAGCCAACTAAAGAGATACTCTTTCAAACTGGGTGATTAGGTCTATACTAGCGTGATAATACATACAAAAAATGGGATTTTGTACCATATGCATTTCATTTACTTGATTCAATATCAACTAGGAATCTCACTTTACTGATAATTGGCAAATATCACCTCTCTTAGCAACGTTTAATCACAATATCAATGCTATATATTTTGCCATATTGTTAGTAAATCCTATCCCAAGGTAGGCAGCTAATTTCATCGTGACCCTATGTTGAGTATCTGTAATGAATACCTTGGAGATCCCTTTCTTATTGGGAGCCATGGACGCTCCATCAAAATACAATGTATAGGTCAATAAAGGGTTTACTCAGTCAGCCATCGTCAATGCCTCTATTCATGTAGTGGGAGCTCATGCTCAATTGCCAAGACCCATGGACCGCTTATTCTTTCAAGTGTCTCAAGCAAGTACAAATGGTTATCTCTCACCTAGCTGATGCACCTTCGATCCTATGGGGGTGTAGTGAGCTTACCTTGATGCCCGAGCGAGTAGCCTCCTCCCTCAAGCAACTCGGTAGCTCCACGATTCGTGATGCGAGCTCAAGCATCCTCAAGCCTCCACCTTCAAGCTCCATCCTCCATAGCTACGCACGAGATAAGAGAAGAGAAGAGAAGAGAAGAAGAGAGGAGACGATGGAGATTTTCTTCCCCTCGATCCCTCACCCTCACTCCCTCACACTCTCACACTCTCACACTCTCACACTCCCTCTCTCAAGCACATATAAGCAAGCAAGAAGGAGAGAAAAAGAGAAGGAGAAAAGATCACTTTTTGCCACACACCAAAGAATGAGCTTCTCATTCACTTTTTGAATTTATATACAAAAACCTAATCCCTTTGGGCAATCATCCCCTTTTTTACATGGCCGGTTGTGGCCTAGGCCCTCTTTCCTATTGTCCTCCTATAGCTTCCTTCTACCGCCCGTCTAGCCTTACAATCTGCACAAGAGGGAGCCTAGCACTCTTTACAAAAGTTTTAGGGGTGCCTTGCATTTGAAAATGCACTTTTTTCTTTGACTTAGCTTTTGAGGCCACCCCTGTGCTTTCGGCCGTTTTCCTTCCTGCTTCTTCCTTTGTGTTTGATTTCCTTATGGGCCGCTTCTTTTGGCTCCCGACTTGCGCTTTTCCACTTTTTTTGCTTTTTCTTATGCTGAGGTTAACATTACTCCCCTCCTAGCCAGGTGCTTGTCCCATGGCACAGATGGGTAGTAGTTGGAAAGTGAGATGGGTGTAGCTAGATGGATTTTTTAGTTTGTATACAAGCCCTTGTTGAGAATGGTGTTGGGGCGAGACGCTGATGGTGGGTGGATCGGTCCTTTGAAATTGAAGATGGTGTTGGACGGATCCCTTCTCGTGCCCTTTAAGGTTGATATGCTTCCTAAGGGGTATATCTATCTCTCCGTGTAGTGCATGGTGCAGGTGCCAGTGGAACTGGGAGCTGGGTCGAACCTTGCGGTATTGTCCCACACTTGAGAACCCAATCTGTGCCTCATTGAGGTGCGGTACGTGACTTAGGGAGATAGGTCTAACCATAGGAGATTGTGACCTCCCTAGGTATGTCCTGCCCTTGATGTGACCTAAGTGTGATGTGGGAAGCAAAATGGGCTAGGGAGTTAGAGACAGAGCAAGCCGACCGAAGCCACTGGGTGTTGCTAACTTGAGGACCCTTAGGTGCAGTGACTGTGACTTACGTGCGGTACATTTTTCTTTTTTCTAAAATACATATTTGACCTAACTATTGAACAGATATCTTTGTTGAGGTTGAGGTAAAAAAAGAGTGGCGAGAGGTGGTATTCTTGCAAAATAGGGTCTTGTCTTAAGGACCTTCAACTAAGGAGGCGTGTCCTGCTGCCCCCTTTCAAAACTTGGCCCTATGCCTTTAGTCGGCCTTTGCCTCTCTTCTTCCTCGTGCTCTGGTGGCTATGTTGCCTTGCAGTGTGCGGTTGGATGTGCAGCCCGTGTCTTAAAGCCCTGCAAGTGATCTCTACCACAAACAATAAATGAGTCAATGGCCCAACACTAACATTTCATTCTTTACAATAGGGCAAGTTAGTCAACCAAGCTTTCTTCTTAATGACTCAACAGTCTTGGTTTCCTCAAATTGTGTGGCATCCAAGAGAGTATGGAGGAAGGCGCATTGTTGGCCTTCTAAAGTCACTTATGCGGCCTTTGCCTTGCTCTCTGCTAATACCCTAGTGCCTCTTCTGCAAGGGCTAGTCGGTGTGCTAAGTCTCTCACCATTTCTTCGCTCCTATCCACCCATTCATCTACTTTTTTCTACATTTCATCTAGGCTTTTGTTGTGTCTACAAGCTAACGCCCTTATCCTCCTCTCATGTTCCTCGATTTCTCTTTCCAAGCATTGTTGCTCTCCAAGCTCCGAGGCCATCCTTTTTTCCAAATTTTCTATGTGCTTTTTGTGTCGTCGACTTCTCTCTTCTTTTGTCATTGTTAGTTTCTCTGCGGTATTTCGGATCTTTTCATTTTCCTTGTGCAGGTCTTTATACAACACTACTAGCTCATCATAATGGTGTTGTAGGCTCATGAGGCTATGTGTTTTTGTCGCAAGCTTTGCTTGCCATCTTTCTTCTTCTCCTCCCTTGGCTCAAGATTCTCCTTTAGCTCCTTGATCTCTTTTTGATTGAAAGAATGAAATTCTTAAATAAAAAGAAAATTTCCTTCAAACAATCCATTCATTCCAAAAAAAATATGACATTTTCCCCTCAATCACAAGTTGATTTTCATCCACTCTTTTCCACTTTTTGACATTGATTGAGGCTTTTTCCTTGCATGTTTATTCAGCTTACCTGTTTGATTCACCTTTCATTCACCTTACCTATTTGATTCACAATACCCCCTCCCCTTTGGGATTGAGAAGAATCCCTCATAGGAATAAGGTTTGAGAGGTTAAGGGCATTTAGTGCGTGCTCTTGGCATTTTACTTTTGCATGAGTCAAGTATAGAAGTTCGGATTGTATTCCAAATTAGCATTGTGGTCCATGTCAAAAGGACGGATGCCTACTTGAGTGATGTAGGTGAGAACATCTATGAGGAAGTCATTGGAGTTTATCTTGCTAGCAATGTGTAGCTTTTCTTCAGTAAGGACTTGATCTAGGTAAGGGTGGCTCATGACATGATCCTCCAATGACCAATTGCGAGTGATGACCAATACCCTAAAAGAGATAGGAGCTACGTAAGTGGGATCATACTCCGAGGTCTTAATGGTGCATCGATGCTCAGCATTGGTCGTGATTTGGCAGCCTTATTGTCCTCACTAGAGTCGGAGAGCATACCACTTGCTTAAGAAGAATGAGTTATTATCGACTAGCTTGCGGAGTTTGTCCAACTTTTGGCTCATGGCAATAACTCTGCTCTTACTATAGGAGGTGATTAGTAGTTTTTTAAGGGCTTGGTCTCAAGATATCTTGGCATTGGCAATCAACTCCTTCACAACTGTGGGGGTTTTTACAGTCGCAAATTTGTATTCCTCTCGGGTGCATAGCATGGAGGAAACATTCGATGCTAAGGATGGATCAAGTAGACCCAGGTCTAAGTGCTCATAGCTTTTAGCAAGTAGGGTGAAAGTGTCATCTAAGCGCTTGATGCAGGTGACTAGGTCGTCTCTTGTGTTTTTAGCTAGGTTTTTTGCCAATGTGAGGATGGATCATCATTTGTAGGATGGCTTAAGACCTATTGGCGGGTAGGGTTAAGACAAGCTTGACAAGGGAGCTTCTAGTGACTGACCCTCAGGTGGGTCCTTAGGAGTACTGGAATCCTTAGGGACCATGGGTGGGCTTGTAGCTCAGAGGATGTGCTACGCTCAAGTTGAGAAGTAGCTGGGTCACTAGGCTCCTTGGGGGTGGTCGAATCAATGGAAGTTTGTTGTAGTTTTGGTCAATAGACTTGTTGTAGTGTCGGTAGCTCAGTGGTCTTAGGCTCTATAGGTTTAGTAGCTTTGGCCTCTACATGCTTGGGTATGAGGGTCTCCAAGGGTCTTGCTTCCTTAACTATTGTTTGATCCCATGTGGATGAGTTTGAGGGTGGCACTTGAGTAGTGCCCTTGACAGTTTTGGCCTTAGGCACCCGTATCTAGGCATTGCCCTCGTAATAGTCCTGTGTGCTTGCAATAAGGTTTTAGAAACCCATCGTGGCTTGACCATTTGTCTTTGCATGTATTGCCTTCTCTGCAGCCTCCTAGCTCTTGGGTGTGAGTTTCTAGCATTGCAAGGTTGTGTGTGCCTGCTTCTAGGAGGTGGGTCTTTGTGCTTAGGTGTCCATTTGAGTTGTGGTTCCTGAGCCTTAGCTCTAGTTTCTGTGGTTTGCTAGCATTGAGGGTTGGCGGGTTGTGACACATCACATCCCCTCTCCTTAGGCTTTATGGTGGGTTTCTCTACATGTGGCTTAGCAACCTCTGATGGAGTCACGCAGGCCTTGTTGGAAACTATAACTATACATATGTTGCCAATGGTTAGGTGAATGCATTGTGACTGGTAGTCAACATTGCACAATGCATGCTTCTTGAATGTATATCCTAATAGTGATTTTGTACTTGCATCCTTTGTATCTTTCAACACATAAAAGATCATTGGTACGCTTTTAGACTCGAGAGAGACTGCAACCTTGCACTTTCCCAAAAGTGCATGTGATTGGTCCCCATATGGGCTGAGTTTGGCATTAGTGGGTTGTAATTGTGGTTTGCCAATTCGAATCCAATGGTTGTGAGTCAAGATATTAAAATCAACACCCTCATTGATCAATGCATCAAATGTATGTGTTTGTTGGGTAGTCATCACTTGCAAGTAGGCGGGAGCTACGGCTTCCTCATCTTCATCTTCAGTTTCTGTGTGATAGTGGCCACTTATACCTTGACAGGGGATTCTAGCAATGGAGGCTCATGTAATGGGTGTGTGGGCGGCTAGTACTTCTTTGTGTGGCTGTCGTTGAAGAAGCCTATGCCCGCACCCTCTAGGGTTTCGAGTTCTACATTACTAGTTCGGCTTATGGTACGAACTCTAAATGGTCCTAGTCCTCTGAACTTCATCTTCTATTTATGACCTTTGATTGAGTACAACAGTACTAAGTATCCAAAATTTGAAATCTTTTTACTTGACGTACTTGTCAAACCAACTTTTGTGTCATGCCTTCTCGCATATCAGTGCATGTGTGGCTAGAAGTCGAGTCTCCGATAAGCGTTCTAGCTCGATTAGGCACTCTGTCCATCCCTCCCTTCTATCCCATCTCTCATGAAAAGCTATTCTCAAGCTCAAAACAAAGAACTCTATGGGTAGAATTGCTTTGGTTTTGTAGGTCAACTTGAAAGGAGTTTGTCCTACAACCATTTTATAGGCTGTCCGATAGGCCCACAAGGTTGCCATTAGTTTGTTATCCTAGTCATTGCATGAAGTAGAGACTACTTTGGTTAGGGCGTTTACTAGAAACCTGAAGGTGATCTACCCGAACCAACAGTGGAGCAAAAGTTGGATTTGATTATGATGCAGCTTCAAGAAGAACGAAGAGCACGACAAACTTTGCAAGCTCAATTGGTTAATCTGCAATAATCTACCACCGACCAAGATGGATCACAACCTGAAGATCTTATACGACGTACCATCGATGCAACACTTGAAGCCCAATCCATTCAGAAAGAAACAAAGATAAGTAAAAGAAACTTTAAATTTCGTACTTTCAATGGATCATGCGATGGAAAGAGTGTCCTTGCTTTTATCAGTCAATTTGATGATTATTTCCATGAAGAAACATATGCTGAGAAAGACAAAATTAAATGTGTCACTAACCATTTAGTTGATCGAGCATCCTTATGGTGGACTGTTGTCCGCAAAAGCGTTGATTGTCCCACTACCTGGGAGACTTTCCAAAAGAAAATTTTGCAAAATTTTCTTCCACCTCAATTCCACGAAAAAACAATCAAACAATGGGATCTTCTACAACAAAGGGATCGTGAACCTATTTCACAATATACTGAACGTTTCTGGAATGCTCTATTGCAACTACGAATGCTGGAAGATGTACCTGAAGCAACTCATAAACGCAAGTTTATGTCTGGCCTACTTGGACTTTTTTATGCGGAGGTCAATATGTTAGCAGTAATGGTAGAAGACCTTAATTTCCTAAACAAATGTCCCGTCTTCTTGCTCAATCACCTTATACCCTTTGCTCCACCAAACAAGCCTTTCCTAATAGTATTTTTGTTCTAGGTATGGGTGCTCCAAATAGGGGATTAGCCACCCCATCAACTAATTAAGCTTTCTTACAGGTTTTGAATCAATACAATATAAACTTACAATGATATTCATCTAATTAGTATGTTTATAAATTCAAACCTTCTTAAGATAGGCCCTCGTGATAAGTTTGAACTAGCTTCTAACTAAAGTTCCTCTTGTACTTTTGTACCAACATTTTCCTATTTTCTTCACTAGACTCCATCACTTTCTGAAGTCTTACAATTTGAGAAAAAACTTTGAGCTTGATATTAAATGTAATTTGAGGTCAACAAAGTACAATAAAATTTTTGAGCCTTGAGCATATCATCTTGTGTGATAGAATCGCTTACATAGATGGCACATATATGTTGTAGAAGGCATAATTATGTGGCCATTTGTATTGATTACATGGCATGTACACTTTAAATAGGAATTCATGAGATTACTCATACCTAAAATTTAAAGTGAAGGCTATCTTTTAAGGTAAAAATAATGTGAAATGGTAAGTTCTTGAGAGTTGCATGTAATCAACCATTTAAATATGTGTAAACATGTGCACAATACCTTTCAATATAATGATTAGATTGGTTTTGTTGGTTTTGAATTGGCTTACGGTTTCAAGAAAAGGTCAATGATAACGTTGTAGGTGTAGGACTTTTACTAACTATCCTATGAGCAAATACTTTGGAGTTCTCTTCAAGGATAAAACAAGAGAAACAAGTGTTGTTTACAAAATATCGCAATGAGACACAAGGAAGAAATATTGGTTATAAAACAAACCAAATCCTTTTTTTTTGAGACTTTTGTTAAGAATCACTGAAAGGGAGTGACGGATCGAAGGTTGGACTCGAGAGCTATGGCGGGAGAATAAGAGCAAGAAAGGGAGAGACTAGAAATGGGAACTCCAATAATCACAATGTGTGACCGGGCCTTCCTTTATTCAAACAGAAACTAAAAGAATAAAGAATAAAGTGACGGTGATGGGCGCCCGCCACCTGCAGTGTGCAGTGGCGGTGACTGTCAGTGTAGTAATACACGGGCAGCTAGGCAGAGGCGCCTTTACCCCCAACAACCTCCCACTTAAAGGCGAATCTGCCCCAGTGAGGAGTGAAAAGAAAACAAAAAAAGATAGTACAATATGTACACATGTACAACAAGATGAGGAAAGACGTCATCTCATCCCACACCCCCATCAACCTCTTGAGGAAGGTAAAGCGCACTGTAGAGATGCTTTTCGTGAGCAGATCTGCAGGATTCTGGTCACTCGAGATCTTGACAAGATCAACAGACTTGTCCTCAACGACCCCACGCACGAAGCGATACCTCACCTCAATGTGTTTCGTCTTCGCATGGAAGACCGAATTCTTGGCTAACTGAATAACACTCATAGAATCCGAATGCAGTGTAGGGATAGCATCAATACCAAGGTCAGCAACTAAATGACCCAACCAAATGGCCTCCTTACAAGCCTCAATGGCTGCAACATAATCGGCCTCTGTAGTAGAAAGGGCCGTGCATTTCTACACCCTCGACATCCAAGAAACAGCACCTTCAGCATAGGTGAATACATAGCCGGAAGTGGACTTCCTACTATCTGCATGTCCTGCATAATCAGAGTCAGTGTACCCCACGACTCCTATATCCTGGCTGCCATAGCATATGCACATATCTGTAGTGCCCTTCAGGTACCTCATGATACCCTTCACGACATCCCAATACTTCTTGCCAGGTGTAGCCATATAGCGTGCCACAACACCAACTGCAAAGGCAATATCTGGACGAGTGGCTATCATGGCATACATAAGACTGCCCACTGTCTGCGGATGCATAGGAAATCTTGTCCATCTCGGCCTTCTGCTCTTCTGTCTGCGGACAATCAGCCTGTGATACCTTCACATAAGAAGGCAATGGACAACCAATAGGCTTTACATCCTGCATGCGGAAGCGCCCAAGGACTTTATGAATGTACTCCCTCTGTGACAAGTAGAGGAGTCCCTAATGCCTGTCACGTGTAATGCGCATACCAAGTATGTGAGCGGCCTGTCCCAAATCTTTCATCTCAAAGCTCTTCTTGAGCTGAGCCTTAAGAGTATCTAGATCATCATGAGCTTTCCTGCTATCAGCATATCATCCACATAGAGTACCAAAATCAATAAAGAACCATCACGAGCTTTCTTCTTGTAAAGACACGGATCCATAGCACTCCAGTTGTAGCCCTGTGACTGCATAAAGGCATCAAACTTATGATACCACTCCCTAGGTGCCTGTTTCAAGCCATAAAGACTTTTCTTCAATTTGCACACTAGGTGCTCCCTACCAGGTTCTGCAAAGCCCTTAGGTTGCTCCATATAAATCTCATCATGCAAGTCCCCATGTAAGAAAGCCGTCTTGACATCCATCTCGTATAAATCCAAGTCAAGCTGAGCAACCAAAGCCAAGACTAAGCGCAGGGTGGTCATCTTAACCACAAGAGAAAAGACCTCATCAAAGTCCACACCATGCTCCTACTTAAAACCCTTTGCTACCAATCTAGCCTTGTATGCAGGCTTGGGGTGTCCAGGGGTGCTTTTTAGCTTGTACACCCACTTGCATGGCAAAGCCTTCTTGCCCATAGGCAAGGAAACCGAATCCCAAGTGTCATTCTTATGCAAGGAGTCTATCTCAGACTGCATAGCCCTCTCCCAAGAGTGACTGTCACCCCTGCGCATAGCCTCATCATAAGTGAAAGGCTCTCTTGCATCTGTAACCAAGACATAATGCATCGAGGACTGAAATCTATCTGGTGGACGTCTGTCTCTAGTAGACCGTCTCACGGCAGGCTCTGCTGCCTGTCCAATTGCCTATCCAACGCCCTGACCATGAGCATCTACTACAGCTGTAAGCTGTCCAACTGGTTGTGCGGGAGCTCTCGGCTCCTCCTGAAATATGACCCTACGGATCTCAATAACTCTCTCAGGCTGCCTATGCATCTTGTCTTCATGGAAGACTACATCATGACTGCGGATGACTTTCCGCGCTTATGGATCCTAGAGACGGTAACCCATCTCGCCTACATCCCCATAACCAAGGAAAATGCATTTGACACTCTTGGGATCCAGCTTACTTCTCTTGTCCCTGGGCACATGGCAAAATGCCTCACATCCAAAGACATAGAGATGCGTATAAGAGGGGGGTTTTCTAGTCCATACCTCCGCTGCAACCTGAAAATCCAAACCACTAGAAGGTGATCTATTTATGACATGCACAGCTGTACTAACTGTCTCATCCCAAAAGCTCTGTGGTAGGCCTGCATGACTAAGCATACTGCGTACATGCTCCTGGATGGTTCTATTCATCCGCTCAGCCAAACCATTCTGGGGGGGGTGTAGAGGGCGGTCAACTGACGCTTAATACCCCTCTCATCACATAACTGCTCAAAAGCACGTGAGACATACTCACCCCCATTATCTGTCCTTAGGCATTTTAGCCTATACCTAGACTGGTCCTCAACCAATCCAAGCCATCTTTGAAACACAGCCAAGACATTGGATTTCAGCTTAATGGGATAAGCCCAAACTTTCCGTGAAAAATCATCTATGAACGTAACAAAATACTTTGCACTACCCATAGACTGACAAGGCATGGGCCCACAAACATCCAAATGTACCAATGCCAAGGGCTCACTCATGTGTGGCCTACCAGACTTCTTATGCGTAGACCTAAACTGCCTGCCATAAAGGCAATGCTCACATGAATCAAAACATGCATAATCAAGGGGCGGTAAGTACTGCAAACCAGAAAGCATTTTCATTCCCTTTAAAGACATATGGCCCAAGTGGGCATGCCAAAGAGATACATGTGGGATAGAACCCATAGACAAAACATGATCAAGGGAAAAAGCTAATACAATCAAGGGGTAGAGACTACCAGCCTTGGCACCTCTCGCAATCACAAGTCTGCCACGAGTGATCTTCCATGCAGAGTCTCCAAAAGATACATGATAACCTGCATCATCAAGCTGTCCAGCTGACATGAGACTTCATGTCAAAGCAGGTACATGACGTACATCCTGCATAACAAAACTACTGCCAGAAGGAAACTGCAGCCTAATATCACCAATGCCCACAATATCAAGAGAGCTCTCATCACCCAAGCGCACAGTACCCGAAATAGTACAGCATAAATGAAACCACTCTCGACAAGGTGTCACATGAAAGGATGCACCTGAGTCCAAGAGCCAACACTGTGCATACATAGAGTGTATCTCTGTCATCTGCGAAGCACTAGAAGAAGCTGCAAGGATATAATCATCATCACAACATCCTCAGGTTGCATAACATTGATCTCTTCAATTTTAACACTGGACTTTGCAGGCACTATGCTGCGATCAGAAGACTTATCCTGCACTTTGTCTTTCCCCTTATCTTTGTGCCTTTCATTGTGCAATTCATGGCATTGTGGCCTAATATGGCCCTTTTTCCCACAATGGTGACAAGTAACATCTGCATTCCAGCCACAAGATTTGCTACGTGACTTCCCACGAGACTTAGACCGAGATTTTTGAGAATCCCGTCCACGGCCACTGCCACTACCATGCTTTCCATATCCATCATTCCTGCCTCTAACTGTCATAGCATGCGACACAGGATAGGCATCCAAATTCTTACGGTTAACCTCTTCTTGTAGAAGAGCACTCTCAACATCAGATAATTTCAAGGTAGCAGTAGAGGCACATAATGCAGTGCGGAATACATTCCATGACTCATTAAGAGTACCAAGCAAGAAAAGAGATAATTTCAAGGTAGTAGTAGAGGCACATAATGCAGTGCGGAATACATCCCATGACTTATTAAGAGTACCAAGCAAGAAAAGAGGAGTGACATCCTCTGCAAAAGTGATGTCCTGCGAAGTCAAGTTCTTGACTATGGCATGGAACTGGCTCAAGTGAGCAAACATAGTCATATTCTCCTTCATGCATAGATCCATAAGCTGCTTCAGCCCCAACACATTTGACTCGCTGGACCTCTTCTCATAGAGATAGTCACATTCTCCTTCATGCGCAGATCCATAAGCTACTTCAGCCAATACATTTGACTCGCTGGACTTTTCTTGTCATAGAGATTCTTGATTTGATCCCACAACTGCCATGCACTCTATTCTTCCTCAAATACTTTGTAGTGAACCTATTTTGTGAGAGACAATACAATGGTGGACTTGCATAACTCATCAAGCTCAAGCCATTCCTCATCTAGCATAGTTGCAGGCGGATGCCCGCTTAACCTCAAAGGTTTGATCTACAATTTCTGCACCAACACCTGCCAAATCTGGCTCTTCCAATAAGAGTAATTCGTACCATCAAGCTTAGTGATGTTGAAAATAGCATGATCAGTGGACGAACTCGCCATAATGCAGGCTGGAAGACTGTAGATAGTTCAAAACTACTTGCTGTTTACTGTAGAAAATGACCAAAAAATCACCAAAATCGAGGAAAAATGGCGAGGAAAGTGGAACCAAAGCTGTTGCCCACCAAGTACTAGTGAAAGTACATCATTTCAGAGTGTTTTAGCATGAAAAATCCATGTTAGTCCATACATATATGCTTGCTGTAATAAATTTCAAATTTCAGTAAAAGAGAGCTAACAGTGCCAAAATCGGATCCCAAGGCAATCAGATATTTCCAACACCAAAGCCGACATCATGTGGGCATAGCATAAGCATATGACAGTCGATAAGCATGAATCCAACACCCAAGTATGTCATACAAACATCTGTCAGTGAGTAAGCACACCCCCCAGTCAACGGGGCAAAGTGTTCCTGCCACTACCAAAACTTGACACAAGTAGGTGTCAGTTCACAAAGATACGGATCCAAAACTGAGACTTAGCTCATAAGCATACAGTGAACCAAGACATATGATGCATCATCCCAAAAGGTAAGAAGTCCCAAAGTCTCAAGTGTCTGTCTGCTCAATAGCATGTAACGGCTCAATGCATAAAAGTACCACCTGCTCAATGTCTAGTAAGCATTCAAGAATGCTCCCACTGGCACAAAAGTCGTATGTATGAGCTCAAGAGCTCAAGCCAAGGCAAGACACAGTGCCAATGACATAAGTCCAAGACAATACATTAATAGTACATCCCGAACATGTAGGCGGTAGAGCATCCGTATGTAGCATCCATACGCATGTAAGACATCAAATACATCCCAAGATACAACTCTAGCAAGCCAATAAATATCTCAAGTAAGCTCCGAGAATCCAAGGTCAAGCCAAGACCAAGCTCCAGTAGCAATAGGCTCCAAACAATGTAACTAGCATGTAGTAATGGCATAGGCTAAGCATATCAAGACCGGTCAGACATAAGCAACATGCATGCCATAAGTACATCCAAGACGGAGCATCCAAATGCTTTGCAAAGTGAGCTCAAGCTCAACCAACGATCCTGAATCAAAACCAAGCTCTATGTCGAGCCCCAAGTGTCAATACATCACCATATATGTTCGAAACATAGCCCGAAAAGCATGGGCATAAGTATACATGAGCAAAATGACTTCAGCCCAACTATGTACAACAATGATTTATTGTTCAAAACTGAGAATTTCAGCACCAAAATCAGCTCCAAATGGTTGCCAAACAATAGGCATACATTCCCCTAACATCCGGGCATCAAACGGGACCAACCGGGCATCAAATGACAATGCTAAACAAGATGTAGCATTAAATGTCAGTGTAACACTATCATAAACTACCTGTGGACTGTTATGATAGTCCCAAAATAGTGTTAAATCAGTCCAAATGCTATGCCAACACATCAACCATCAAAACCAAGCATCAAAGCATGTTCATATGCCCAAAATGGAGCATTTCCAAGTGCCAATGGAGGGGGAGAGCTGCTGTTGTGATTGTCAATGCTGAAGACACATATGGGAGGGCTGCGCGATTCCGCCAATTGTAAATGCTGGTCCTGGGGCTGCAAAAAATGGTGGCCAAGCTTAGGAGGGGTCCGGTTAAAGCCAATGAAGGCCCCAACAAGTCTTGTTCAGAGGCAAGTGAGATATGAAGCAAGGGAGCTTCAATGGTGGCTGCCCCAATCTTGTTTACAGCTTGTGAGACTTGAGAACTGAAGTAAAACTCTGAAATAATGAAGCAATACCTCAATGTCAATGCCCTGATAGTGTTTCAATAGGCAGGGAAGAAGTTTGGGAAGCCGGGAGTGACGGGAGCTCAAGAGAATGAGCTATGGCTGTCGAGAAGGAGACCCAATGCGAGTGGGGAGTCGGTGGGAAGCTGAGAATGCCACGAACCAAGCTCAAGAGTCAGAAAGCGATGGATCGAAGGTTGGACTCAAGAGCTATGGCGGGAGAGCAAGAGCAAGAAAGGGAGAGACTAGAAATGGGAACTCCAACAGTCTTAATGTGTGACCAGGCCTTCCTTTATTCAAACTGTCACTAAAAGAATAAAGAATAAAGTGACGGTGACGGGTGCCCGCTACCTGCAATGTGCAGTGGTGGTGACTATCAGTGTAGTAATACATGGGCGGCTAGGCAGAGGTGTCTTTACCCCCAACAATCACTTAAATGGCCTTTGTATGCAAAGTTGTGTATGCTCATGTAGACTACAGATGAGCTTGAAAGGACGATAACCATCAATTAATATAAGTGGAGACTTAAATTTGATCTCATACACATCACTCATGTAGACTACCGATGAGCTTGAAAGGAGGATAACCATCAATTAATATAAGTGGAGACTTAAGTTTGATCTCATACACATCACTTTGTTCATAGCTAAGGTTTAAAAGTCCTTATAGTCTCTAGTAATTGCTTATTTTTCATTTCTAAGTTAATGAAATTAAAAAGAGGAATCATTACTTGAAACATTGTTGAGAATATATCTTATGCACGTGTTTTAAGACAAGTGTATGCTTGGCATAATAAGGGCTGGTGCATGTTTTTGTTGACAATTTGGCTTGTTTACATGGTAGAACCATTGACTTATTGGCTTTGCATCCTATCTAATTGAGTGTATGCACTATTTTCAAGACATCTAACTCTAAAATCTTATTAGACTACAACAAAAAATGTGTCTCCATGAGCCATCCTCCACATGTGACCCAATGGTATATCATGCTACATTGGAAGTGGTTATGCCTAGAGCTAGTCAATATATTGATGATATACTTTTGAAGAGGGAATGCTATTGACTTCTATCTCATAATAATAAGCTAGGTGTCAAGAAATGTAATGCCTCTCACATACAATCTCTATCCCTCCTAGGTATGGTTGTAGTTGATTATTTTTTATTGAACAAAGGAAAAGAGAAACATTAAATGAATAATCACAAAATCATTTGTTTGTAGAAGTGAATTTGAGGACACTTAAGATCTTTTCAACCTAAGGCATGAGTGGCCTACCATCATTTCTATCATTCTAATCGCTTGAAGATCACAAATAATTGTTATTGTTGATAATTGATCAATGATGATTATGAGAGTGATTGTGAAAATGTCAAAACTTGCTAAGGGAGTGACAAGGATAGGCAAATTATGAATTATCTTTGGCATTGTTCTCAATGCATGTTTTCATATTGTGCTGTTTGCAATGAAATATTAAGTTACTTTTCTATACTTGGTTAGATGGAATAAAAATTTATCAAGTGTTGCATGCAATGGCTTAAGTTTTTGTGCTTCACCTAAAGTGGCAATATCATGGTGTGAGAAATATAATGACTTTTTTTGTCATATTATATATAATGTCCCCATTACTTAGTTGATTTTAATAAACAACGTGTATGCATTCCAAAAATTGATTTATGTTGAAAACAAAACGGTAAAGATTGCACATTTTTAAAACTAGCTCTAACTATGAAGATAATTGATGAGGTATTATATGAAATTTCATGAACGGAAGGCTCTAGAAACCCTCCCAAAAACAAGCTTATTAAAACTATGTTTGTAGTATAGAACAACAAAAAGAACTAGCCTAATGAAAAGTCACTTGGCAATTAAATGCACTTGGGTGACGACACTATCGAGATGGGTGACCTCTCGAGAAGCTTTTCCTACAAGCTAGTGGGAGCTTCTCATGCACAACCAATAGCGCCAACGAAGTCGTAGCCCATTTCCAAGTATGCCAAGGTCTATGCCTTGGTCGTCACTCGATAATGCGATGCGTGGTGCTCGCCGTATATTCGTAAATTCTTTATCTCCACACTACGTTCCAAAAATGGAGCCCCTCTCTGACATCATCGATGATGTCATCAAAAATGCTAAAAGTGGAGTGACTCCCGCACGACAACGCAATGCGCGGTGCTCACCGTATATTCATAAATTCTTTATCTCCATGCTACATTCCAAAAACGGAGCCCCTCTCTGACATCATCGATGATGTCATAAAAAATGCTAAAAGCAAGCATTCTCTCTTCCCCCCCCTCGATTACTATATAAATAGGAATAGAGTGTCACGTTAGAAAAACAACCCATGCAGAAGTCTCTCTACTGTTGACGTGACAAAGCTCTGTTGTAATTAGCCGAGCCTCTCTCTCTCCACACCTATGCGGAAGCACTGCTCATATCCATCAAGCTTCTTCCATGGCTCCCAAGAGTCATTGAGATGCTGAGCAAGGTCATGCTTGGAGAGCTTCCCAACACGAGGAAGTAGTCGTTGCTGAAGCGCAAGTAGAAGTTACCCCCAAATCCATTCAACCCGAAGGACCGATTATTTTGCAACAAACTGAGATTGCTATCATAACTCCTAATCACGATGGATGGCCAAACGGAGATAATTAGGTTTAGTACATAAGAAAATGATTACTTTTAAGCTATTAACTCTACAACTTCCTAATTTTTCTATTTTATGTTATTACTTTTTTACATCTAACGATAAAATGAGGGATAAGTTAGTAATGTTAGAAAAGCCCATAGGATAAGTCAGCTGTTACATAGATTATGATTAGTTAGAACGTACTTAAACTTACAAAAACATGTTAGTATTATCAATTTCTTTTTAGGAAAGAACACAGGAATTGATGAGGGGGATAGATTCTATGCATCGCATACATTGACAAGTGTGCTAAAAATGTTTTATGGTCATGTCTGCTTTTGGATTTGTGAATGATGAATTATGTCTCTTATGATTCTGTGCTTGTAACAGTCCGACAAATTGTGGATTGTGGTGGTTCGGGACATTGGGGTCCCCAACCCAATGCTCCCTAACACTCTACGGAGTGTGGAAAAACTCACCTATGTGTGGGGGTCCTATGCTCCTGAGGGAGGTAGGTATTTTTGGTTTTTGATCACTCGAGCACCTAAAAGGGCAAAGGGCCGAGTGATAAGTGCCCCTACTATGTAGGATGGCTCCTGAGGCTTAGGGAAGCTTAGAGGGGCTCTGAGCCAATAAATTCCTTATTGACCACAAATGGAGTGTGATTACATACATCCCAATCCTATGAGATTAATCTTTTTGCGAAAAGACAGCTCTGCTTGTTATTATGAAATAAAGTATTTGATTTCCAAATTGTTTGTTATGTGCTAAAGATTGAGTTTAATGAACCTAGTTTAACTAAGTAATAAAAGGAAGCTATTTTTTTATATGTCCAAACAATGTGGTAGTATGCTTTGCTAATTAGAAAACTAAAGCAAACCCAATCGAGGAAAGTGGGAGGCTTCGATCTTGACGATTGAGCATCTATGGCTGGGTGGACCTAATAAGTCACCACTAGATAGAGCTGATTAAATTGTGACCCTCCCAATATCAATAGGATTAGTTACTAGGTTTAACACCATTTTAGGGGGCTGGAGCTTAGATTTTACCTTATGGGTAGGGGGATCAAGTTACACTCTCCCCCGTCTCTCACTCTCTTTGAACCAGGTGCGGTGTTAACCTCATTCCTGCCTTTGATTGATTACAAAGTGGTTTTTCTTAGGTGGGTGTTAGATTGATGTAAAGGGTGACTTGTCCACGCTTCCCCTGTGAAGAAGAACTGAGATTCCCATGTTCAACTAAGTCCTAGGTTTCCCATGGGGAGACTGGATGGTGATGTGCATGGATATGAATTTTGGTCGACTACTAAGAGGACTCCTCCGGGTCTATTAGAGGAGGAACCTCACATTATATGATGGTTAGGAAATGGAGTGGTATCATTGTTATTGTAATATGATAATCTCATATGATTCTTATCAAACCACTTTACTAATATCCAATCTTTGATTTGTGTGTGTGTGTGTGTGCGTGTGTGTGTGTGATGCTTGGTGCAATGATCTAGCTCCAATTTCAAGAACCCCTCCCATCCTCAAGCCTTCCTACTCTTCCACTTCTAGCAAGACCACCCCCAACTCACATCATGTTATGCCCAGTACTTCCTTTGAGAGGGACACTACAATATGTGTTATTTGAAGGCTCTATGTAAATGAAGACATAGAAAGCATGATGTGTTTGACTTTGAGAAAACTTACATTCAATATCTAAGAATTTTGTAATAACTTCAAGTAGCTAAAATAATAAATTATTTATTGTGTGCAAAGCACACATTTTTTGGTAAATTTGTGGTGTAGCTTCAAGTACCCAAAATAATATATTCTTTATGGTGTGCAAAACACACTTTTTAAATATCTTGTGAGTAAAGGTAAGAAATTGTGTTATCGTGCAATTACTTGCCTTTGCTCATAAAAATGTGAGGCGAACAAGGCATAGCCTTGCAAGCTTCACAATGATCCCAATCATGCAAAGCGTGCTATTGCACGACTATCACACAGTTGCTTTTCTTTGTTGATAAAAATGTGGAGTGAGGCATAGCCTCATAAGCTTCACAATGATGCCAACCATACAAAGTGTGATTACTGAAGGCCTAGAGCAATGCTAGCCAAGCCAAGTAGTTCATTAAATTGAGTAGTTTTGCCATAATAGGCCAATTAGTTCATATTATTGAGTAGTTTTTCCATAATAGGTTGCTTTTATATCCCAAATGTTATTTTCATCCTTCCATAATATGAAAATAAAATATGTACAAATCATAGTCTTTTCAAAAAACACTTTGCCAAAGAAATGTCCTTTTCGATTTTCTTGATGTTCACTATGTGTTAACACATTAATACTCCTTTTTAATATCCATAATGAATCAAACACTATCCAATTGAAAAGATATAGAGATCATTCTTAAGATAGAAAGTTGTTTGAGTGAATTTCAATGGCAGCATGATCTATTTATCAATTTATGTGATATGCACTTTGTCTCTTGTTCTCTTGTTCAAAAAAAAAAACTAGCATTCTATGTTAGGACTTGTGTGCAAGATGGGTCAGTCAAGCATTTGTAAAGCATTGGTTGATACTTAGCCCCTCTCCTCTCCCCCTTTATCGCCTCTCTCTCTCTCTCTCTCTCTCTCTCTCTCTCTCTCTCTCTCTCTCTCTCTCTCTCTCTCTCTCTCTCTCTCTCTCTCTCTCTCTCTCTCTCTCTCTCTCTCTCTCTCTCTCTCTCTCATTAGCGATACTCCATTTCCTTAACTCACTTTCTTATATAAATGACAATCAAATGTATGCTTGCAATGGGGGGGGGGGGGGACAACAAAATTTCAATTTGAATTGTCCCTACATAAACATCACATAAATCAAATGACCAAGTTATCATTTAGTTTGCAAACAACTTTCTTTTGTGAGCAATGTTATCCATGACAAAAACTATCCATGTTTCCACATACATGGGTGATGAACCTTTAGTTGAAGTATTGTTATTGGGCTTTACACCTTAGAAAATATTCTATGCACTGCAAAACAACACTAATGGCATCAGCCAAACAATATTTTGAACATGTAGCAATATTGTACATATCCCCCATAAATTCTCTCAATAAAAAGACCTTCAAATTTTTGAATGAATGGAAGACTCTCAAGTTGCGCAACCACGCATGCAAGAGATCTATGCATTTTATGATCCTACACCAAAGGTAGAAATCTCTCTAGCATTCTCATCTAAGTAAGCTCATCTAGGTGTGAGATGCATGGTAGTAAGTGAACATTGGATATTCATTTCCCTAAAAAACTATTGGGAAAAAAGTGAACAAATGAAGATAAAATGAACACTCCAATTTGCTCTTGTTTGTACATGCTGGTATAGCAACACTCCTCCAATATTTCCTCCTCATTGGATTGCTCACCGAGCACTTACAACTCCTCTTGAATGCTCAACATTGGCCTTAGCATTGACTTTAACTCTTGGCATTGAGATTGGGTAGCTGATATTCAACTCATTGGTGGTGTAATCAGCATATAGTCTATAGAAATAGGGTAGCCCCTTGTCATTGATGTCTCTTGCTTAGTGTGGTGATGCATAAATGATGTCCATTCATGCTTGGCCGATGCCCATACATTCAGGGAGCTTTGGACATTGATATTTGTTGTTAGTTACCTAGTTGGATGTTACACTGGATGCTTTGCCGACTACTTTCACTTGGATGCTCTGGATGTATACACTTGGATCTTGGATGTTTGATGCTATGTACATGATGTATCTGAGATGTGCTTGCTCATTCCATATTTGACTTTGTTCTAGTAGGAGCAACTTCATTGACACTTGATGTTACATATAGCTTTTGGTTATGCAGTTGAGCTTGACTTTTGACATAGTGGGCTATTCACATGTACATGCTCTCTTTACATACTATATGTTTGCAGTTTATGCCTTGAGGGATGATGTGAGTTGCCACTTGTCTTGGACTAGCACTGACTTTGTCAAGTCATTGTCAGTTATTCATATTACACTTGTCTTGGCTCTTTATTGAGATTTTTCTCAGTTAGTCATGCCTTTGGTTGGTCTCTTCCATTACTCCGAGACCCACTACATGCATGGTTGGTTTGCCAATTGATGTATTCCACACTAACAGATGGCAGTTGATAGTTTTGGGTGGTTGTCTTATGTATGCCAGTTGCTAGAGTTTCTTACATATCCCACATCATGCATGATATCACCTAGCATTTCTAATTTGTCCTATCTTAGTGATAACTCAGTTTTGGCTTGCTTTTCTTATCACTATCTTTTATTTATAGCAAGCTGTTATTGTAGATTTTGGTAGTTTTCATGAGGGTAGTCACTTTCCTTTGACAATCATTTATTCATAGTTTGTGGATAGCTTCTTGGTTCATCCATCCATTCCTCTTGTTTTTAGCTTGATTTGGTAGTGGTTTTGGGGCTAATTTTCAAGTTGTTATGGTAACATGTTTTGCCCTTTTGTGCATTTACTTCATCCTAGTATAGTTGGTGGTTCCAATGATAGTGCTATCATTAATATTTACAAGTTGGATGGCATCAACTACAGCTATTGGAAGGCCCAAATCTGGTAAGTTTAGTGTAGAAAATGCAGGTTAAGCCTTTGAAACATGAGGGTGTCAAGCCCAAATGTATTGATGTAGAGGATTGGGTTGAAGTAGATGAGCTATGTAAGTGTTTTGAGTAAACCATCACGAGCGTGCACAGAGAAAGAGATACACGAGACACACGAGAGACTCTCATCGGAAAACGACTCCCATTGGAACTCCATACACACACAGAGATAGGAAACGTGAGAGAGAGAGAATGTAACTGACAATTGGTTATTCCATATGCGCATGACATTACAAAGACTATGCTCCTTTTTTTTAAAGGCTTCCTTGGTGACTCCTCACATGACAACTAAGAGACCGCCGTCCACATGACAAAGTGACTCCTTATGCTGACCCAAAAGACTACATGCATACAAGTACTAAGGTATGAAATAGTACTGAGTAGATAATGGAATTCAAGCCCTAACACTTGGCACAGCCTGGGACAGTCATGACTCGAACCCGCAAGCATGCATCTAAATGATATGCAGACTAACCCAAAGAACATAGCTATACCTTGCCAGAGGCCTTGCACCCCTTGACAAGCCACACTGAGCAACAGTGAGTAGAGCCCCTCTAGGATACTCAAATCCCTCTGGTGTAGTTGCATAACTAGCCCTAAGTGTCAGTAAAATTTCAAGGCAACATGCCAGTACTAGAAACCGATCAAGTACAATGACATCCATACTAGATCATAGAGAACAAAGATATAGAACCATGAATGAATCAATAAATCACTACTCCAATGGCAAAGAGTAGAAAATTTGATCAAGAAATATGTCGATGATGCTTCAGCATATGCATCATAAGAAATATATGGCAATATACCACACAGCTTGAATCTCGAACAAGAAACTGCATCTCCAAAGAAATATGCAAGATAATCCAAGAAAACCTGTAAAAGAAAACAATAAAGAACTGCATCCGCATCTGCATCATACTCATCCATAGCTTCAATCTGTACCATACCACCCCAAGCATATTGCTTTGCATCAATCCAAACTGATATAACATATATCTCCTGACATTCAGGTACATGAAAATCCTGATCTTCAGGTTGCTACTCTACTTGTTGTTTTCCATGCTCTAGTTGCACTTTCTGGTCTAATTTCTGCATTTTAAGCTGTTGCCACACTTTTTCTTGCATCAGGAACTCAAATTGTTGTTGTAGGAATTCGGGTTGCAGAAATTCGGATTTCAAGAATTCAGGTATCTGCTATCCATGCTGTGATTCTGACATTACCAGCAGACCTAAACACTTTTGAATTACTGAAATCTGCTGAAAACTTGAAAATTCTAGCAAACCTGAAAAATCATCTTGCGGGTAAAGAACTTGAGCACTTCTTGATAGAGAAAACTGCAATATACTTCTGGAAATATCATCTAACTTATCCAATATCCTCATTGCCATGCTCAAAAACTGATTATCCTGAACAATATCAACCATTTCTACCAAAACATCAACTGCAGAGATATCCACTACGGCAGATACTTGCACAATACTATTGGCTTCAACTTCATTTCCAAACTGATTAGAATACTCAAAAACTTCAAAAATATGAGGATGAACTAAAACATTAACAACTTGATCATTATCCTGATCATTCACATCTGCATTGTCCACTACAGGCTCAAATTCTTTAGTATCCTGATTTTGGGAATTTTCCTGCTGCTCAGGATCAGGGTACATAGCTCCAGAATTCTGAAATAATTTATCCAATTCAGTTCCTAAACTTTCCTTAGACTGCTCCTTCCTTGCCAAAAAGTCTTCAGGATGCTCTCTTGAACAGTCATAAACTGCAATAAGACCAATTTGCTGATTTTTAGGAGTTTCTTGCTGAAAAACTTCAGGATAAGTAGTGCCTTGGTCCTGAATTAATTTATACCTCTCATTCCATATGCTGTTCTGAAATTCAACCTGCTCCTGCTATTCAAGAAAACTGCCTGAATGCTGTCCTGACAGATTTCGGACTGCAAATTGAACAGTTTGCTGTTCTAAAACTGCATTTTCAGCCATGTTGAGTTGCTCCTGATACCCTTGAATGATACCATCAACATTTATCTTGAACACAGGTACCATTGAATCATTTTCTCGAAAAAATAATTCTTCCACATCACTGTCTACTTCATCTACCATATCAATTGTATGTGCATACAGATCCTCAAGAATAACATCATGATTTAGAATATAAGAACAAGCCAACTGAGTATGCAAATCAACAATTACATTATCCTTCTGAGAAACAACTGCTTGAAGAGCATTAATGACCTCCGAATAATGAGAAACTTTCAAATCCATTATAGTCCTGACATGAAAAACCTCTTGTTGAAGCAATGCTTTCTCTTCCTGAAGCCGATTAATGACAGATAAAGCTTCAACTGTCGCAATTTCAGTTGCATTCCTCTCCTTTTCCAACTCAGAAGAAAGCCATTCAATCATCTCAATTGAAGATTGAGTCATAGGACATAACTCATGCAAATCTTCATGAAAACCACATGAATGGACTGATTTCTGCAATTCTTGACCTTCAACCTGCTGTGGTAGACATGTACCTTGCTGAAAACTGTTCATTTGATGTCCTAAAACTGGCTGAAAACTGATCTGCTCTGCTGTTCCATAGCTTTTTGTCCTGAAAACTGCTCATACAGGCAATGAACTAGAGAGTTGACAGCAGTAAAAAATTGCTGAATTTCTTTAGGCTGAATATTGAAATAACGTGGAATAATATTCAACATGCTGGAAATATAGGTATCCTGGAAAAATACATCCTGAAATGATGGATTTTGCACTATAGGCAGTGGCATTTCAAGTACTTGTAAAACCTCTTCAGTGAAATCTGACTCCCTTGATGCATAATCTTCCTCAAAACTAGTAAGAGAACAAAGAAAATCATCCATAACACCATCTTCATTAAGAAAAACATCAGCCTCGTGCTTGTCATACATGACAGCATCATCTTCTTGAATATGCAACTGATCTTCTTGATCACCTGATCATTAAATTGATCAACTTCCTTGATGATAACTTCATCACTTCTTTCTTCTTCAGTAAAATAGATTCGAGATTGATTATAATAGTTTGGAAGACTCCAAAGTATGGAAAATACCGTCAAGTTGTCAATACAAGGTGTGTGATGCTCCACTCTTCCATTGGTAAGCTCCTGTGTTGGGTTTGGGATACTCGAGGATCTTTGGCTGCTTTGGCTCTTGTCCTCTCTCACTCCCTCAGCCTCAATCTTTGGAAAAACCATAGGTAAAGGGTAACAATCATCATCATCACTTGAATCTGAATCTTGATCTGAATCCAAAACATCATGATACTTCTCCTTGAGCTTCTCAACTGCTCCAAGCAATCCCTGAACCTGCTTCAAACTTGAGCAAGACTTAACCTTCCGGCCTTCATGATCATCATGCCATTCATAAGCAACATCAAGTAGAGTCTCAAAAGAAGTAAGCTTTTCCCATGCTTTATCCAGCCTTGAATCTAAACCTTTCTTTGCTACTGAAGAGAACTTCTTGCAGATACCATTGAACTGCTTACATAGATCAAACATGCAGAAATACTTACATGACTTTCCTCTTTCACAAGACTAATGAACATATGGACAACACTTTGAAGTATGGCCATGCTCAAAATAGATTTTGCATCTCTTGTCCTTCTTTTTGGATTTACCCATAATGAAGCATAGCTACTGTTTGAAAATAACTTGCTTTTCCTTCAACCAACCTCAAAACTCTGCAGCGATAGAGTAGAAGTCTTCAGCTTATGGTATTCAGGATATTCTTGCAATTCTAATAGTTTAGGATGCTTGAAGCACTCAGTTGCAGGTAGATCTTGAAAAATGCAAAAAAAAACTCCTTTGTTGACAAGACTTCTCAATTTTATCAAAATTCCTTCCATCTTTCATGCAATTCAGTTTATGCCTGTCATTTTCATCCTGCAATTCAGATAACCAACCTAAAATTCCTACAATTCAGGTAACAAACCTGCAGATTCCTGCAATTCAGGTAACATCCTAAAGCTTCCTGCACTTCAGGGAATTGCCTGAAAATTCCTGCACTTTAGGTCAGTCCTTCAGGTCAGTCCTGAAAATTCCTTTCTTTTTGCATCTTGCCTTTCTTCCTTATCCAAGTGAACATAAATCCTATTCTTCTTAATCATCTGCATTCTTGTACCAACAAATTTGAGTTTGAGGACCACTTGAGACATCCATAAATAGCATACTGGTTCCAGAATTCAAGAACAACCATGGGCAACATATAATCTTCAAGAATGCCATATAGACTTGCTGTAGACATCATAATTGACTGCATAAACACACTGCCCTGAATATTACAGCCCCTTTATTGCCTGAATTGATATCAGCCACAAATAGCACTTGATTTTGAAGAATGACATACAGACATATAGCACACAGCATGATTGTTCACAGCAATATGCTATCCAAAAAATTGCAGATCTGGTATTTCCTGTCTTTGAACTTCATGACCGCCTTTCTTTATGAACATGCCATCCTGAATAATCTACCTTGAATCCACAGCATGAGAACTTTTGAAGTGATTGAATTCTTAAGAAATAAGAACTTCAAGATGTCGTACTTCAAATAACTTGACTGCAGAGTTTTTCTTATGCAGAGATGACCTGACACCTGCAACTTGTAAAAGTGCAAAAAAATGCCTAAAAATACAAAAATGCCTTGAGTTTGTGAAAGATCTTGAAGCATTTTTCCTCAAAAATGAAACCATATCTCCTGTGTCTTCCTGGAAAAGATCATCTTTCTCTTATCAAACATTACATAACTACCATCACTGTCTTCATTCACAGACTGATCCTAATAAATTCTTGCTTCAGCATTCCTGTCGCCTGAATCTCTTAGGACCTGATTCCAGATCTACACCTAAATCAAGAAATTATTTTCCTAAACCTGGCAGGGATCGCCAAAGTGTTTTGAGTAAACCATCACGAGCGTGCGCAGAGAAAGAGATAACGAGACACAGGAGAGACTCTCATCAGAAAACAACTCCCATTGGAACTCCATACACACACAGAGATAGGACACGGGAGAGAGAGAGAGAGAACGTAACTGACAATTGGTTATTCCATATGCGCATGACATTACAAAGACTATGCTCCTTTTTTTTAAAGGCTTCCTTGGTGACTCCTCACATGACAACTAAG
Organism: Lygodium microphyllum; assembly: GCF_053477565.2. NCBI lineage: Eukaryota > Viridiplantae > Streptophyta > Polypodiopsida > Schizaeales > Lygodiaceae > Lygodium > Lygodium microphyllum. Next base: position 84,189,973 of record NC_141158.1, read on the forward strand.
AGACCGTCCACGTGACAAAGTGACTCCTTATGCTTACCCAAAAGACTACATGCATACAAGTACTAAGGTATGAAATAGTACTAAGTAGATGATGGAATTCAAGCCCTAACAGTAAGTCCACCATAATATTGTCCCTCTCTAAGCAAGTACTCTATAATGTTGTCTCTGATGGGCAGTTTGCATGAAACTTATGGGAAAAGATTTGCAATATCTATGACAAGTAGAGCCCCGCTTCTCAAATGTATTGGCTAAAGCAACTCATGGACCCTTGCAAGAAGGAGGGCACTTGAGTTTCATTCTATTCTCAACCATTTGTCTTCGCAGGGGATTGAATTCAAGGGCAATATCTCCCCTTTGTTCCTCTTGGTTACACTAAATGAATCATGGGATATCTTTCATACAACTATGTATGTCAACATGTCTACTGATGGGCTAAACTTAAAGGGTGTAGAGGATGCACTCTTGAATAAATATGTTAACAAAAAGAAGATGCTTCCCACACCTCTCATGTTGATTCAAGTTTTTTAAAAATCGGATTTCTACCATAAAATTTGGCCAAAACCCCTATCAAGAGCCTCAACATATCACTTTGGGTTTACTCTTCAAGCACTAGGTATGTTACATTGCTTCTTGATTATGATAACTCTAGCAAATGGGGGGAACAAGTTCTTAGGAGGGATGTCAATGTAAAGGGTAAAAGGGATGGCTATCTTAGTGAAGATGGAAATGGATTACACCTAGGAGTTGCGTGAGTGCATAGATTTTTCAAAGGACTAGCCTTCAACTACACATGGGTTCCGCCTATATCACTAAGATTTGGAATCTATCACCATCATTAGAGGACACCTCACCCTAGTACACAAGTCAATATCCACATCATGGTGTTATTTGGATCTTACACAAAAGCTTACAAGCATGGAATCCTTTTGTCACATGCTTATATGCATTTATATATATATGGGGGACTAAAGTCAAAGCAGCATTTGGAAGCCGTTTTTTATAATCTCAAGAACTCCCAAGGAAATGCAAATTTCAAGAAAATTTTCAGTCGCCCGATCGGTTTCGACCTGGCCTACAAAGTTGCAGGGAAACTTTTTTCAGATTCTTCACCGATTTGAAGTTATGAAGGCGCAGACTGCTGGCTACATGCAATTTTCTTCTCTCTTTCACTAATAATGTGCTTTGGGCACCCACCTCTTGTAATCTAGCTCCCTTTCTCTATTTTGTCTACCACCACCCTTGGCTTCTTGCATGATGACCAAGGTGGGGACTTGTCCCATCCACTATTCTCCATATTTTCAAAAATGCCATACATAATCTAGGATTATGTTAATCAAGAAGATTACCTTAATCTAATCCCTCATAGAGGCTATATAAGGAGCCCATGGAGATGTAGAGAAGGGAGAATGGGAATGACAATGATAAGCACATGAGAGCACTCTAGAATACTCTCATGCTAGTCTATCTCTTTGAGGTAAGCTATGAGTGAGTTCTTTTATTATGTAGCCTAATGGCAAGCTTCATCTACCTCTTCTCCTCTTGTCTCCCTTTCCTCTCATCTCTCTCTCTCATATTCTAATATGGTGTCTAGTACATATATTCTCTCTTGTAAATTTGTATCTTGGCTCTTTTTATTCTCTTTGAGAAAAGGAATGTCCTAGCCCATCCTCCCTTTGGCTAGGTGGTGCCCCTCTTTAGTTCTCTTAGTGAGGATTGGAGGTTGGATGGGTAAGAGGCAATGGGTAAGAGGCAACCCATTCATCATTTCAGCCCGCAATGCTTTGAGTGTAGAGGCAATAATGGTAGGAGCGATAAAATGATTGTCGTGGGAGAGACTCTCAGTGGTCTCGTTCTTAGTCCCGTGGATAATCTCATAGTAAGTTCCATAGTTGTGAGTCCTTATTGACTTGTCATTATTGTGGGAAAGTTTGGCATATTCGGCCATAGTGCCATAAAATATGCAAAGACAAGCACAAGGAAAAGGGCAAGGGTAAAGTACAGACAAAAATGATAATTGCAATATTGTCCTTAGTAAGTCAAGCGATAAGATTGAAAATATTAATGTTGTGGAGACCAATTCTAATGATAATTTCATACTTGCAGCTTTGCTTTGTCATGATATACTCAATGTTGGCTTCCTTTCGTGTGACCCCTCATAGAGAGTGATTCCACTCCTATCACAGTTTTTGATTGGATCTTTCCATTTGGGTAATGACATGGCACTAGAGATAGTTGTTGGTATTGGTGATGTCTAGTTGTAGTTCGGTTCAAGTTGCATGTTTACCAATGCTCACAAAGAGCTTTATCTCTTCTAGTACTTTGGATTATGCAGGTTTATGTACTTTCTTTTGTTGGTGATTCCTCATGGAAGACTACCCATGAGAATCTTATCATTGCACATGGTACTAAGTCCTATACTCTCTACCTTCCTTGCTTATATTTGGGTTAGTTGACTATGTTCTGGCAATGGATGTAGTTCCACATGTATCTCTTTGGCATCGTCACCTTGGGCATATGTCCTTGAAAGGAATGAAAATGCTTACCCATTTGTAGTATATTCTACCCTTTGACTATAAGTGCTTTGAGTCTTGTGATAATTGTTGATATGGCAAGAAAACATGTAATATGCATAAAAAGTCTGATATGACATACATGACAAGCCATTGGCTCTTGTTCATTCAAATATATGTGGTCTCATGCCTTGCAAGTCATTAAGTAGCATGAAGTATTTAATTAACTTCATTGATGACTATACGCATAAGGTCTTTGAGCATATCCTATTAAGCAAAAATCCAAAGTCTTGGCTATATTTCAATGTTGACTTGCTTGGTTGAGAACTAGTCTGGGTACAGGCTAAAATTCTTGCAATCATACAATGGGGGTGAGTATGTCTCTAAAACCTTCGAGCATTTTTGTGACAAGAGGGGTATTAAGCATCAGTTGACTACCTTGTACACCCCACCCTAGAATAGTATGGTTGAGCACATGAATATGACAATTCAAGAGCGAGTTTATAGTATGATTAGCTAGGCAAGCTTACCACGCAATTTTTGGGCTGAGGTAGTCACTACTGCCATACACTTGATCAATTAGTCCCCATGTACTGCTCTTGATTATCAGGCTATAGAGGAGGTATGGTTTGGACAACCTCCCTCATATACTCATTTGTGTGTCTTTGGTTGTGAGGCTTTCTACCATGTATTCGAGGACAAGCACAACAAGCTGGATCCTAAGTCTAGGAACTGCATCTTTCTTGGTTATGGAGATGTAGGTGAGATGGGCTATCGGCTATGGGATCCACATGCTCGGAAAGTTATCCACAACCATGATGTTCCATAAGAAGAAAATGCATAAGCAGCCTGAGCATGTCATTGAGGTATGCAAGGTGATATTTTAGGAGGAGCCTCCTGCTACTGTATAGCTAGCTAGATAGCCTATCACAACAACTGATGCTCTAGTGGCCCAAGTCCCTGATGCTCCACAAGATGTCTAGGCTCCCTAGCCTGTTTGGTGGTCTACTAGAGATAGACGACAACATGTGTGGTTTGAGCCCTCTATGGATTATGTTATGGTGACAGATACTCATGAGCCTCTTACTTATGATGAGGCTATGCGCAGAGGTGATAGTCACTCTTGGGAGAAGGCCATCCAATTAGAGTATGACTCACTGCAGAAAAATCATACGTGGAATCTTGTTCCCTTAGTCATACAAGTGGATGTACAAGTTGAAAAATACCCCTTAAAAGGGAAGTAGAACCCGGGAGGAAGAAGCTTGGCAGGTGAGAGCTATGGCGGATGGAGAGCAAGAGCAAGAGAGAGAGAGAAACTCAAAGTGGGAACTCCGACAACCACAATGTGTGGCTAGGCCTTCCTTTATTCAAACCGTCAGTAAAAGAATAAAGAATAAGTGACTGTGACGGGCGCCCGTCACCTGCAGTGTGCAGTGGTGGGTATTGTTAGTGTAGTAAAGTGTAGTAATACATAGGCGGCTAGGCAGAGGTGCCTTTACCCCAACAACCTCCCACTTAAAGGTGAATTTGCCCCAGTGAGAGAGAAAAGAAAAGAAAAGACAGTATAACATGTACACATGTACAACAGGATGAGGAAAAAGACGTCATATGATCCAACGCCCATCAATCTCCTGAGGAAGGCAAAGCGCTCTGTAGTGAGGCTCTTCTGAGCAAGTTTATAGGATTCTGCTCAGTCGGAATCTTGACAAGCTCAATAGACTTGTCCTAAATGACCTCACGAATGAAGTGATACCTTACCTCAATATGTTTTGTCTTCACATGGAAGACCGAATTCTTGGCCAATTGAATGGCACTCATAGAATCCGAATGCAGTGTAGGCATAGCATCTGTCATACCAAGGTCTGCAAAAATCAAATGTCCTAACAAGATAGCCTCCTTGCAAGCCTCTATGGTTGCAATATACTCGACCTCTATAGTAGAAAGAGTCGTACACTTCTGCGCCCTGGGCATCCAAGAGATAGCCTCTCCAGTATAAGTGAAAACATAGTCAAAAGTAGACTTCCTATTGTCTGCATGTCCTGCATAATCAGAGTTAGTGTACCCCACAACTCCTATATCCTGGCTGCCATAGCAAATACACATATCTACTATGCCCTTCAAGTATCTCATGATACCCTTCATGGCATCCCAATGTTTCTTGCCAGGTGTAGCCATATAACGTGCCACAACCCCAGGTGCAAAAGCAATATCTGGACGGGTGGCTATCATGGCATACATAAGACTACCACGGCTGATGCATAGGGAATCTTGGCCATCTCGGCCCTCTGCTCATCTGCTTGCTGACAATCGGCCTATGAAACCTTCACATGAGAAGGTAATGGATAGCTAGTAGGCTTAACATCCTATATACGAAAGCACTCAAGGACTTTATGAATGTACTCCCTCTATGACAGATAGAGTAGTCCCTGAGATCTGTCGCGTGTAATGCGCATACCCAGTATATGAGAGGCATGTCCTTGATATTTCATCTCAAAGCTCTTCTTGAGCCAAGCCTTAAGAGCATCTAGTTCCTCATGAGCTGTCCTTGCTAAAATCATGTCATCCACATAGAGTACCAAAATCAATAAAGAACCAACACATGCTTTCTTCATGTACAAGCACAGATCCATAGCACTGCAGCTATAGCCCTGTGACTGCATGAATGCATCAAACTTATGGTACCATTCCCTAAGTGCCTGCTTCAAGCCATATAGACTCTTCTTTAGCTTGCACACTAGGTGTTCCCTCCTAGGGTTTGTAAAGCCAATCTCATCATGCAAGTCTCCATGTAAAAAAGCCGTCTTAACATCCATCTAGTACAAGTCCAGGTCAAGTTGTGCAACCAAAGCCAAGACTAAGCTTAGAGTGGTCATCTTGACCACAGGAGAAAATACTTCATCAAATTCAACACCATGCTCCTGCTTAAAACCCTTAGCAACCAATCGAGCCTTGTATGCCGGCTTAGGGTGTCCAGGGGTACTTTTCAACTTGTACACCCACTTGCATGGCAAAGCCTTCTTACCCTAAGGCAAGGAAATCAAATCCCAAGTCTGACTCTTATGCAATGAGTCAAGCTCAGATTGCATAGCCCTCTCCCAAGAGTGGCAGTAACCCCTATACATAGCCTCATCATAAGTGAGAGGCTCTCATGCATTTGTAACCAGTGCATAATCTATAGAGGGTGCAAAACGGTCAGGAGGTCGCCTATCTCTAGTAGAATGCCTCAACCCAAACTCTGTTGCCTGACCAACATCCTGTCTAACATCAACATGTCTAACATATGGGCCATGAGCATCAAGTGATGCTGCATGCTATCTAGCTGGCCGTGGAGTGGGTTGTGTGGGAGCAAGTGGCTCCTCCTGAAAGATAACTCTGCGTACCTCAACCACTTTCTTAGGCTGCATATGCATTTTGTCCTCATGAAAGATGGCATCATGGCTGCAGATCACTTTCCGTGCCTGCGGATCCCATAGATGGTAACCCATCTCTCCTACATCTCCATAGCTAATGAAAATGCATTTGACACTTTTGGGATCCAGCTTATTGCGTTTGTCCTTGGACACATGACAGAAAGCCTCACATCCAAAGACACGCAAATGATCATAAGAGGGGGGCTTGCCCGCCCATACCTCCTCTACAACCTAAAAGTCAATGTCACTGCTAGGTGATCTATTAATGAGATACACTACAGTAGTAACTGCCTCATCCCAAAAGTGTTGCGGTAAGCCAGCCTAGCTAAGCATGCTACAGACCCTTTCCTAAATGGTCCTATTCATGTGTTTAGCCATGCCATTCTGGGGAGGGGTGTAAGGGGCAGTCAACTGACGCTTAATACCCTGCTCATCACAAAACTGCTCAAAAGCATGTGATACATACTCACCCCCATTATCTAACCTTAGGCATTTCAGCCTATTCCCAGACTAGTTCTCTGCTAATGCAAACCAACGCTAAAATGTGTCTAAGACATCTAATTTTCTCTTTATGGGATAAGCCCAAACCTTACATGAGTAATCATCTATGAAAGTAACAAAATACTTTGCCCCACCTAGTGATTGACAAGGCATGGGCCCACATAGATTTGAGTGCACAAGAGCCAAGGGCTCACCCATGCGTTTCTTACCAAACTTTTTATGTGTATTCCTAGTCTGCCTGCCATACAAACAATGATCACAAGAATCAAAATGCAAAGAGTCAAAAGGCAGAAGATACTGCAAAGCACGAAGCATTTTCATTCCTTTAAGGGACATATGTCCCAAACGAGCATACCGAAGGGATACATGGGGGATAGAACCCACAGACAAAACATGATTCAAGGTAGCTCCAGATACAAGTAAGGGATAGAGACTGCCAGACTTGGCATCTCTTGCAAGCACAAGCCTACCACGAGTAATCTTCCATGCAAAGTCCTGCATCATCAAGCTGTCCAGCTGACATAAGGCTGTGAGTCAACTTAGATACATGGCGTACATCATGCAAAACAAAAGAACTTCCAGAAGGAAACTGCAGTCTAACATCTCCAATGCCCACAATGTCAAGAGACCTATCATCACCAAGACGCACAGAACCAGAGATGGTACGATAGGTATGAAACCAATCTCTACAAGGTGTCACATGAAATGATGCACCCGAATCCAAAAGCCAGCACTGCGCATACATAGAATGTGTCTCAAAAGCATGTAAGGCATCGCACGAAGAAGCTGCAAGTATGTAATCCTCATCTGAATCAGTGGCCTGCATGACATTAACCTCTTCTATTTTCACACTTGACTTTGCATGTACAATACTACGCTCAGAAGACTTTTTCTACACTTTCTCTTTTCCCTTTTCCTTGCGCTTATCATCGCGCATCTTATGGCACTGCAGTCTAATATGTCCTGTTTTCCCACAATAATGACAGGTAAGATCAAACTTCTATCCACAGGACTTACTACAGCCACGTGACTTTGACCTGAACTTCTGAGAGTCCTTGCCCTTATGATCATTATCATGTCTGCCATGTCTGCCACCTCTAACGGTCAATGCATGTGAAGAGCAGGAAGCATCATTGTTTTTCCTGTTGATTTTCTCAGTCAATAAAGCACTCTCAATATCTTTGATTTTCAGCCCATCAAGCTTGTTCGTGCATATGGCAGTATGGAAGACATCCCATGATTCAAGCAAGGTGCCAAGCAGAAACAACGGGTGCAAGTTGTCTTTGAACTCAATACCCTGTGAGAATAGATTCTTCATGATAGCATGAAACTAGCTGAAACAACGGGTGCAAGTTGTCTTTGAACTCAATACCTTGTGACAATAGATTCTTCATGATAGCATGAAATTGGCTGAAATGAGATGATAGGGATGTCCCCTCCTTCATGTGAAGGTCCATTAACTGCTTCAGCCAATACATCTGTGACGCAGGACTCTACTGCACATAAAGCTCCTGAATCTTCTCCCATAAGTCCCATGCACTCTGATTCTCATCTTCAACAACATTATGATGGACCTCTTCTGAGAGTGACAAGATAACTGTAGACTTGCATAGCTCATCAACTTCCATCCAAACATCAGCATCTATATCCTCGGGTTTAGCACCCTTGAAACGCAATGGTTTAATATGCAACTTCTGCACCAAAACCTACCATATCTGGGACTTCCAATACCCATAGCTGGTACCATCCCACTTAGCAATGTTAAAGAGAGTTGTGTCTTTTAAATGACCAGCCATATTGTCCCAAATCAAAGCAAAAATGCAAAATTGCAGGTTGCTGTAATTAGCAAAAAATGCACTAAAACCACTGCTAAAACTGGTTGAAAGAGTGGATATCACCAAGAGAACCACCTGCCCACCAAATATGACCAAGATAACATCAAACAATAAGCATTACCCTCATACAAGTGCTCGAAATCTATAGATTTCAGCTTATTGTAATAAATTATAGCAGTATGTAAAACTGTCCCAAAGTGAAGCAATCACTGATACATATGTCACTACAACTGCTAGGTAGCAAGATATATCCAATAGTGAGTGTCAAGGGGCAAGAAGGTACCAAGAACTATCAAACCAATAACCTGTCTAACAAGATAATCTCATAGGTCTAAAAGTCATGCATGTAATGGGTCTTGGGGTAAGAGAAGAGACCAAGCACAAGCACAACTGATAGAGCAAGAAGCTCAATGCATAACCATCCAAGATGCATAAAAATTTGACAAACTCAAGCAAATTCATGTAACGGTCCCACAAGCTCAAGCTCAAGTGCAAGTAAAACTCTATGTACATTCGAATATGCCAAGAGGCTGCCACTGGAAGTAAAGTCAGATGCAACTAGAGCAAGCAACACTCAAATACATCGAGTACATAGCATTAGACATTCCAAATCCCAGTAGGGTACATCCGGAGCATAACTCCCAAGCTATCTCAGACCCGTAAAGCATAAGCCTTAAAGCATTCAAATAATATGTAACCGACAACCAAATGTAATGCCCAATAGGTCCAAAATGCTCAAATACATCCAAAGAAGAAGCTCCAAGTGGCTGTCATGCATGGGCAAACCAAGTGGCATCCATATCTGACCAAAGCATAAATGCAAGAGGCCTAAATGTTAAGCAGTGACAATAGGACATGCCAACTCAATTTAAATGCCAGTGTGAATGACGACCAAGAGGAGCCTAATCCAAGCTCAAAAGCATTCCAAAACCAAAAAAAAAGCATTTGTGTTGAGTGTTGAAATGACTTGTTTTTTGGCTGATTTTTGTTGTTTTTGAGAGCTCAATGGTTGATTTTATGAGATGATTGATTAGTTTGGAAGTGGTTTGAGAGTGTTTTGGATGATATTGATTGTGTTTTGGAAGTTCAATGATGTTTATTGGTGGTTCTGTGATGTTCTGATAGGTTCTGATTGGTTTTGTATACCTTCTGTTTTGTTCTGTTTTGGTCTGTTTTGTTCTGATTGTCTTCTGTAAAGAGGGATGGAGTATTGATTGATGAAGATTGAGATCTTGTGAAAGCTTATTGAATGGTTTGTGAGAGTTTGGAATGGTTTGAGAGTGAGTTATGTGGTTTTGATGACCTTCTGTAACCTTCTGTAGAGCTTCTGTCTCTGTTCTGTTTTGTTCTGTACTGTAGCTATTCTGGTACTGTTCTGTGACTGTTCTGTATGCTTCTGTATATGTTCTGATGGATGAGAGTGTAGCTTGGGAAAGTTTTCTAGCCTTGGAAAGAGGTGAATACAAGTGCAAAAGAGCTGAAAGAAGTGAAAGAAGTAGCTGCTGAAGACTCAAGTGAAGACTAGAGTGAAGTGACAGTAGTGAGCTATGAAAGGACACTGTAGTGGCTCTGGTGACTTTTCATATCAGACATACCTCTTTGTTGTGTCTGGTGTTCTTTTCTTCATTGTGATCATATGAAACATGATAAACAAGCTTGTTGGTGTTACAAGATAGATTTTCTTGCAAGAGAATTCCCTTTTCCTTGGTGTTCCTCTTGGGACTCCATGTTTTTGGTGCGCAGCTGGGGAACTTGCCATCAACAAGCACCAGAAGAGGCTGAAAATGAAGGAAATCGCATTGCCAAGAAGAGAGGAATTCAATGGATGTTTGTAAAGTTCCTTCTTCCATTGAAGAGTTGGAATTCCTCATAATCAAAGCCACTTTCCATAAGAAGTTCATCCCACAATGGCGGAAACACATCACCATCATGATGCATGCTCTATGTGGTGGACAGTTTCCTCTTCCTATTGAAGCAGCAGAAACTTGCATCTTGGTGGCAAACTGTTTGGGAACAAACTGAAGAGTAGAAACAGAGAGAATGCCCATCCATGGAAGATTTGGCATTCATTGAGAAGTTTCCAGGTATCATCAAGTGGGAGATTGTGAAGAAGCTTCAGGAGTCTTGGGCTGTAGAGGTTCACAAAGACAAGAAGGAAAAGAGTTGGAATTTGTTCGTGGATGCTCAACAGTAAGATACATGGGATGCTTGGTGCACTGATAACCTTCTGTTTGTTCAATTAGCAACTCACTGGAAGTTGGTAGACAGAGTGTTTTTCACAACATACACTGTCGAAACCATCAGAAGCTGGCATTACTATGATGATGGCACCACCACAATGCTCAGACGTATGCATTTTGACACCTTCAGAATCGAATACCTTCCTCTGTGCGGTGGAATGAAAGCATAATTCAGGGACATTGAAAAGAAAGAATTAGAAGAAATGTTGGCAAGAGAGTCCTCCAGAGACTGAAGCCTTCTGTTAACCCTCTGTGGAGCACTAACAACATAGTGGAGCCAACCCCCTGATGAATGACGCAATAAAGAGGCAAGCGTTAGAACGAGTCCAGAGGTACGTGAGAAGAGAGAAAGCAAAAATCAGAGCCGGGAACGCGCTCGCAGCAGAAGCTGCCTTTGACGCCCTTGCGGAACTCTTTACAGAAGCCCCAATGGCACATCAAGCCCTTCCTCCTCCTGCTGGAGATCCACTTCCAAGCCAGATCCGTCCTGGAAATATTGATGACAGGCCAGCGAATGTAGTCCCATTGCCAGTCTTTAAGGGAGAGTACAATGAAGATCCTGATCTTCATATAGTAGAGTTTATGGTAGCGTGTGTGGCTAACAATGCCAGAACCCCTGAGCATTGGTTAGCAATATTCCCCGCCACTTTCAAGGGCGCGGCGTTTCAGTGGTATGAGAGACAAGCAGCAAGAACTTTTGGCACATGGGACGACCTGAAGTTGGCCTTCCTCACTAAATTCAGGCGTGAAGGTTTTGAAGAGCGGATGAGAGAGGAATTTATGAACCTAAGTCAGTCTTCTGGAGAAAGAGTGGAAGCTTATGTCTCACGAATGGAATCCATCCTGAAGAGATGGACTAACCATAATCTAGATGATGGCATTCAGAAGGGGGTGTTTCTCAGAGGATTACAACCAGAAGTCCGTAAGTTTGTGGAGCTGCAAAGACCAGCCACCCTGCAAGCTGCAACAGAAGGTGCAAGGCTGTACGATGAAGTGGAAGCTAGATTAGCGATGAATCCAGGAAGAGGAGTCCTACCTCCTCTGATGCCAGGAATGATGTATCCACCAAATGCAGTTCCTGGGACTGTTCCCTATCCCTACCAACAGATGCCCCCAGTATCACAATACAGTGCACCAAATCCACAGTGGCCACAATCCATGCCTCAAATGATGGTGCAACCACAACAGCAATGGTCCCAACCAATGTCCTCAATGCCAAATCAGCAGCAACAGTGGAATCCTACCAACTGGAGCCAACAGCCAACAGTTCAAACAGGAGCTCTGAATCAAAACCAGAACAGAGACCCCTCTGTACCAGCCCAACCCGTTTATGCAGTGATTACAGAGACTCCTCAAAACTCTCCTGCCAGTGCCTCAGGAGAAGAAAGCTTGAAGGATTACTTATCCAACTCAGTTGCAAACATCAAAAAGGAGTTGATGGATGTGATTACAGAACAACTACAGACGTTGAAAGTGAATACCGCTAGCATATCCAATGTTGCAGGAGCAGGAAGAGATGTGATGCGGTCAAATACTTGGTGTGGTAAGTGTCATCAAGCAGGCCATTTAGCCACTGAATGTACACGCAAACCAACCATTCCTGGAGCCTTCTGTTCCTACTGTTTGCGGAAGCACCATACAGAGGACATTTGCTCTCTAAAAGAGATGCATGATAGGAGAAGGAAGGAAGAAGATGCAAGATTCAACTTGCTGGAATCCAAAATGACAACACAAGATATTGGACCCAAGCCGAGAGAGTTTGGCCCTAATTTCGGACCCAGAAGATTTCCCTCCCAAAGTTACAGAGGAAGACAGTCTGGCGGTGGTCAGAGATCAGAAGTGGAGTGTTATAGATATGGAGAAAAGGGACACATCTCACCGAATTGTCCAAATCCTCGAAGGTCAGTGGATTACAAGCCCTTATGCAGTCGATGCAAAGGAGAAGGCCACACTGCAAAAGATTGTCCAAGCCCAGCCCCAGTGAAAACAGTGCTACTGATAGTCCGGTCAAGGCTCAAGAGCCTACCTCCAATTTAGTGGAATTGGAAGTTGCTGCCATCACTCGTGCAAGGCAGAAGGAACCACCTATCCAGAAAGAAAGTAACCCTCCTGCCAGAACAGTGAAGTTCAATCTTCCACCAGAAGAATAGAACAGAACAGAGCTTGACAGTGCCGTACAGAGCACTACAGTGCCACAGAGAGTTACAGAGACAGTTACAGAGACAGGATCAGAGGTCCAGGATACAGAAGAGGAGGAAGTGCCACAAGTGGCAGAAGAAGTTCCTGTAATTCCTCTGTTGGAAGAAAGAGGGAAAATGAAAATGGGTGTTGCCCCATTCCCTAATCGGTTAGAGAAGCCAATGGATCCTATTAAGGAATACAATCTAGTCAGAGATCTAGATACCTTTAGACCAAATCTCACATTCGGACAATTATTGATGTTGTCTCCCAGTTGTCGGAAAAGATTCAAAAGTATACTGACAAAAAGATGTGGTTTAAGGATTGCTCCCTCAACAGTGACAAAGTCCAACAAAGCTCCAGAGCCTGTAAAAGAAGTGGATGTGGCTAACGCTTTCCTAGATCCGGGTACCCCAGAGACTGGCGCGTGGATAGAAGGCTGCTTCATTGCAAATGCACTGATTGATGGAGGTTCATCAGTGAACATTATGACGGATGTTACAATGAAGGATCTAGGCCTACAGGGTGTGCAACCCACCCAATGGCTCATCAGACTGGCGGATCAGAGTAGAATCAAGCCTTTGGGCATTCTCCCATATGTGAAGACTACAGTGGCTGGAAAAGATTATTGGCTAACCTATCTGGTGGTGAAGCCAAACTCTTATGGCACATCCTATCCTCTGTTACTGGGCAGACCATGGCTTTTTGAAGCCCGCGGATTGGTTCAAAGGAACCTTGACCTTGGGGTAGAGGACCCAACAAAGTGGTGCTGAAACTGTATGGTTCTCAAAAAAGACATGGATCCACCTCCTTGGAATTATCTTCTGACTCCCCTAATGAGGCTACAGATGGAACATCCGCAGATGAAGATGCTGTCAAACAGATCCCTCCCAAGAAAATAGTGGCACATTCCTTAACAGTGGATACTGTAAGCCGACTTCCAAAAGATGCAAAGCCATTATCAATGGGTGAATACTTCCTGCCTGAACCAGGAATGACTTCTGAAATCACTTCTGACAGTGAGATAGAAGCATGGATGTACTGCTCTCCCTGTTACATGGCCATAGCAGAGGCAGAGACAGAGGCAAGAGAGGAAACAGAGAATCTGTTCTTCTGTTACAGAGCGCCTACAGAGACAGAAGCAGAGACAGAAGCAGAGACAGAGACAGAAGAGGATGAATATGATATTGACGAAGAAGGTTATGAAAGTGAGCTAGAAGAGTCTATTCCACCTGCAGAGGATATATATGAAGAAGAAGTTCTAGAAGCTTCAGAAGCAGATGAGCTCATGCTATGGGACAGAATGGCAATGGTACCATTTGGTCTGGTAAATGGATCTTCTCGTATGCAAAACCTTTATAAGAAATGGATTAAGAAGAACAAGCCGTTTTTCAGCAGTGGCTCATGCCGTCCTAACCCATCCTTGCCAAAGAAGGATGATGATGATGCACCATGCCAACAAGCACTTATCCCACAAACCCAACATGCATCAGAGGGTCCCTGTTATGTGACGTTCCTAGATGTGTCATCTTTAGAAGAGGAGTCTTCAAGTCAAGAGGTAATTAATTTTGAAACCAGACCCGAAACGGCCCTAATCCCATTTCAACATCTCAAGGAGCAACCTAAGTCTCCACCAAAAGAAGAAGTTGGTTCTAGTGGGACATCAGAATAGGACACCACTCCCTTGAAGGAGTCGGATCTGTACCCAGAAGCAATCCGTGGGACCTTCATCCGTGAGGTAGAAGGTGTAAGGCAGTTAACTTTTGTGGATGCAAAAGGCACTGAACGCTACTTGAAGGTGGGTAGCAGTCTCCCAGAAGAGGAGTTGTCAACCTTGTACAACTTGTTGAAAGAGAATTTGGACGTGTTTGCATGGTCTTACAAATACCTAAAGGGGATTGATCCCACAATATGTCAACATCATATTGACTTGGAGCCTGATGCCAAGCCAGTACGGCAACGACAAAGGCGAATGAACCCGAATTATTCCACATTGGTGAAAGCGGAGCTGCTGAAGCTTCTGGAAGCCGAGTTCATCTATCCAGTGGCAAATAGTGAATGGGTTTCACCCATCGTGGTTGTACCCAAGAAGAATGGCAAATTGCGAATTTGTGTGGATTTCCGAAAGCTTAATTCCAAGACAAAGAAGGATCACTTTCCTATCCCTTTCACAGACCAACTGTTGGACACAGTGGCAGGACATGAGCTTTATTCCCTTTTGGATGGATTTAGCGGATACAACCAAGTGCAGATAGCAGAAGAAGACCAGTCCAAAACAACCTTCACCACAGAATGGGGGACCTACGCTTACCGAGTGATGCCATTTGGGCTCTGCAATGCCCCTGCTACTTTCCAATGAGTCATGATGGCCGCATTTCAAAATCATCTGCACGATTTCATTGAAGTATATTTGGATGACTTCTGTGTCTATAGTTTGATCCGTGAACATTGGGAGCACTTGGAACAATGCTTTGACCAATGCCAGGAGTATGGGATTTCCCTCAACCCTGACAAATGCATCTTTGGGGTCTCTTCTGGAGTCCTGTTGGGCCACATTGTCTCTGCACAAGGGATATCAACAGATCCTGCAAAGATCGAAAAGATTGCAGCTCTGACAGCACCCACCAACCTCAAACAGTTGAGGGGATTCCTAGGCCATGTGGGTTACTATAGAAGGTTCATAGCCCATTTCGCAACAAAGGCAACCTCCTTGCACAAGCTTCTGAGGAAAGATGCAGAGTTTACTTGGACGGAAGAATGTGACAAAGCCTTCCACACTCTGAAGCAATGTCTGATTGAGGCACCCATTCTGCAACCTCCTGATTGGACGAAAGAGTTCCATGTACACACTGATGCATCAATTGAAGGCTTAGGTGCTGTCCTTTGCCAGAAGGGCTCCTCGAAGCTGGATCAACCGATCTATTATGCAAGCCGAAAAGTCACTGATAGGGAACGGAACTATACAGTGACAGAGCTGGAGTGCTTGGCAATGGTGTTTGCCCTAGAGAAGTTTCGCCACTACCTCCTATCCACCCACTTTAAATTTTATGTGGATCATGAGGCCCTGTCCTTCCTGATGAACAAAGCGGATGTGAAAGGACGAATGATGAGATGGCTCCTTTTATTCCAGGAGTTCGACTTTGAGGTGATTACTAAGCCCGGTCGTTCCCATGTTCTGGCTGATCATCTGTCGCGTATCCCACAAACTGCAGACGAGGAGCAAGATGACCCAGACCTCCCTGATGCTTCCCTATTCCTGGTAGAAACTGTAACTCCCTGGTATGCAGACATTGCCAATCTGCTGGCAACCCAACAGTTTCCTCCTGGTATTTCTAGTCAGGAGAGGAAGAAGCTTATGCTGGAATCAGCCCCATACACCCTGCTAGGTGGCGCACTGTACAAGAAAGGCAAAGATGAAGTGCTCCGAAGATGTGTTGCAGGAGATGAGATTGGGATTGTTCTAAAGGCTTGCCATGACGAGCCATGCGGAGGTCACTTTGCAGGAGAAGCCACAGCCAGGAAGGCTCTGCTAGTAGGTTACTGGTGGCCTACCATTCACAAGGATGCCTATGATTACTGTAAAAGATGTGATGCTTGTCAAAGAATGGGGAAACCCACGAAGACAAGTGCCATGCCACTGCAACCTATCCTTCCTTTAAAGCCGTTTGAGAAGTGGGGCATCGACTTCGTAGGTCCAATCGATCCTCCCACCAGAAGGAAACAGAACAGATACATCCTCGTATGTACGGATTATGTCACAAAGTGGTGTGAAGCTAAAGCCCTAAAGCGAGACGATGGTAACAGCGTGGCCCTGTTCATGTACAAGAATATCATCACCCGTTTTGGCAGTCCCTTAGAGCTGGTAAGTGACAGAGGCACTCATTTCCTTAGCAAAGTCATGGAAGAGTTGACAGAGTTATATAAGATCCGCCATCGCAAGTCCACTCCTTATTAACCCAGAGCCAACGGCCAAGTCGAAGTCACCAATCGCATCCTCTGCTCGATTCTGACAAGAACGATTGCCGCACATCGTCGTGATTGGGACGATCGACTTACAGAGGCCCTCTGGGCGTACAGAACCTCCCATAAAGCAGCAACAGGACAGACACCCTTCCAGCTGGTGTATGGTACAGAACCTGTTTTCCCTGTTGAACTGGAATTACCCTCTTTGAGAGTGGCCATCAAAGAGCGTTTGGGGGACGATGATTCACTGCAACGCCGTCTCCTGCACCTGGAATGTTTGGACGAAATTCGTAGGATGGCTCTCCAGTGCATGGAAGCCACGCAAGCTCGACGTAAGGCTTACCATGATAGCTTCATCAAGCACAAGGAGTTCAAAGAAGGTGATTTGGTCCTAGCCTATGATTCACGATTTGGCAAGTTTCCTGGTAAGCTCCAACAGCGGTGGATGGGCCCATATAAGGTACTTGCCGTCAATCCTAATGGCTCTGTCCAAGTGCAGACCATTGATGGCTCTGATGATCCCTTTCTGATCAATGGATATCGCCTGAAGAAGTACTTCCCTCCTTGGGGATCTTGACAATTACGGTCACTTGATCTTTTCCCTCATTAGCGCGGCACTGTACTTCTTATGATGCTACTTCTGATAGCCATTCTTCAGCCACTTCTGATGAGGTGGACGCAACCCTCTGTCCTCTCAAATCCCCCTTCCAGCCTTGATCTCTTATCCGCTATTTTCCACCAGCGACAGTGGCGAGGTTGGTTCTGATAAATGGTCTTTCTACCATTCCCTTGCTCAATTCGAAGAAAAAAATAATAAATAAATAAATAAATAAATAAAAAGAAAAAAAAAACATATCGGTCATGGGAGAAAAGGACTTAGGTCCCTGTCATGCCGACCTATTCTTCGAGAAAAGGTGGAAACATCCTCGGAAATAGAGGAAAACAAACAAAAAATTAAACAAAAAAAAAGAAAAAAAAGAAAAATAAATAAGAAAAATAAATCTGTTATGAGAGAAAAGAAAGCAATTCCCTGTCATAGCAGGCCTCATTCCAAGAAAAGGTAGTAAACACCCTTGGGCGAGAAGCTGACTGTGGAAAAGGTGGCAACACCCAGCAGTCCAGAAAGTGGATTCATTAATTGATATCCCTAGGATCCAATTCCGAAGCTGCCTCCCTTGGTACGCTGTGTCCTGGGTCTCTCTGCAAAGCGTCTAGCTGTCCTCTGGCAGACGACATGTCCTATCTAACACAATGTTCGATTTGATGGCTACCTCCCTGGGTACGCCTCTTCAACAACTGACGACACGATCTTCATCGACAAACAATCAAGTGATGTGAGCTTTCATCCTAACCGGATGGGGGACGTGAGCATGGGTTTCCCTCTATAACTATCAACAGAGTGTGAGACAGAGGGTGGGGCGAGAGACCAGTCTTTTCCCTTCAAATCAAATGAGAGGTGAGAAGTGTGAATGAAGTGTTGCACGCACGGGATGGGCCTCTCAATGCACAAAGCACGATTTGTTCTTGTGCACTGCACTATAAGGCTCCTTGGCCTTCCTTCTCGCACCGTATGCCGGCACAGGGCGGGATGCACAGTTGCACCATCAAGTGCGTACAAGGCATACAATCTTTGCACAAGTGACTGTGAGGATTATATCAATGGGTTTCAGGAAAAGGCTGCCCTTCTATATTTATCAACCGAGCGTGAGACAGAGGGTGGGTTGAGTGTGACTAGAGTTTCTTCAATCAATTACCAAGAGGTGAGATTGAGGGACGTTACGACACTTGGAGTCAGGTATATTCCCGTTTCCCTGTGCACCCACGGGATGGGTCTTTGCCCTCATCACAAGACACATCACCCTGTTCTGTACATTGCACTATAAGGCTCCCTTGCCTTCCTCCTTGCACTTATGCCAGACGGGTTGGACGCACTAATGCACCATCAACTGTGCACCTTGGCATACTCCTTTTGCACCATTCCCCTGTCGATTCCTCAATCGGGTACGAGATATGGGTTTCACTCCTTATTCCTCGAGTGATATTAGTCATGGGGCGTGTGACTGTTCTTTCATTTCATTTGAGTGACTGTGAGTTGAGTACAATATCCCTCATCATCGATAAATTTCCTGCGATTCCTTCCATCAGCTACCTCCCTGGGTGCTGCCGCGTAGTCCCTGCTATGAAGGACGTGTGCCAAGAAGATGTCTTGGTACCTCCAGCGCCGACAACAACATTGGACGTGCCATCGACACTCAACCTTGCTTCTTGACGAAATGGGCCAAGTTTTTCTAACCCTCCCACTTTGGTTTCTTCGTGACGGTCATGTTTTAAGTGTGGGGACATTAGTGGATGGTCTGTGGCTTGGTCCTAGGTCCCTGTTGCTTGGTTAACCCTATCCATTGAGGTCTTAAGTGTGGGGACGCGTCCCTGCGCGTCTACATTGTATATCCCTTATGCATATGCCTCAACCTGCTCATGCATGTATGCCATGCCTTACTGTTACCCTGATGGGGTCCCTTCCCACCCGCCCGTTCATTTTCCACCCACCCTTGGGGCTGTTCCCTTGCAATTTTCCTTCATTCCTTGCTTTTGAGGTCCTGCCATGTGAATGCATCCTACATTAACCAATGTCCAAATCCAACCTTATAGCCCTGTTCCTCTCTTTGAACTGACCATTTTTCCTTTTTACCTACCCCTGTTCCGGTGCACGGTTTTTGAGTTATTAATTTTTGAAGCATTTTGCACAAATTAGCCAGTTTTCCATATGAACGCGCTTTTCTTGCTTCGGAACCGTGCTTTGACGTCATAGCCCTGCCAACCACTTTTCCCCTGCCATTTTTCCTTTTTACTCCGAGTCATTCCGATACACGGTTTGTCCAATATTAATTTTCCGATTTTTTTAAAGACTTTTTCATGCGTCTTTTTGCCATTTTTCCATGTGAACCTGCCCTGTTTGCATCGGAATTCCAATTTGATTTGACAATAGTGTCCCCTGTGTCTTTCCCTACCTTTTTCCTTTTTTCTCCACCCTTTTCTGCCTTTCGGAATTTTTCTTATTAATTTTTAAATGAGTTTTCGAGCGTATTTTTAGAGTTTTTCGCATGTGAACCCCTCCTACTTCCACCAGAACTGCGGTTTAACATGACAACCCTGTGCCACTCCTTCCTGCGGACATTTTTCCTTCTTACTGCATGACATTCCGGCGAACGGTCCGTCCGATATTAATTTCCGATCCCATTTTCGGGTTTGTTTTTTGGGTTTTTCCCACGTTAATGCGTCTTATCTCAGTCAGACCTATGTTTTGATGTGATAGGATTGTCGGGCACGTCTTTCTGCACAGTTTTCCTTTTTTTTGCACCTCGTTCCGATGCACGGATCTTTTGATATTAATTTTTAATTGCGTTTTTTGGTCCTTTTTTGTGTTTTTTGCACGTGACCGCCCTTTACCCCTCCCGGAACCTCTGTCACATATTTTCCTTGTTTTCCCCCTGTCGTCCAGCCCACTTTTTGTTTTTACGCTATTTCGTTTTGATGTCCGGATTGGGAGTTCTTAATTTTTCTTTATTTTTTCTGTGTATTTACGTGCTCCGTTCCGCGCGTGAACGCGCCTTTTTCAATTTTACGCGTTTTAACACGCCCCGGTTGTGTCCCCGTGCCCCGTCACGACGTTCCGGTACCTTTTCAATCCCGTCACGGTAAATTTTTTTACGGGCCCCTACCCCGCCCATTTCCCCCACCCCTACCCCTACCCATCCCATGATCCCCTACCCCGCCCATTTCCCTTTCCCCTACCCTTTCCCCCGGGCACCCCCCCTTCTAGGGGCCCCTACCCATTCCCCTATGGGCCCCCCTGCCTATCCCCCCCTAGGGCCACCCCCATCCTATGGGCCCCTTCCCCTTTCCCTATGCCCACCCCCATCCTCTGGGCCCCTGCCCATCCCCTCCCACCCTTTCCACCCCCCCCACCCTTCCCTATCCCACCCTCCCCCTTCCCCGGCCCCTCCCTACCCTAACCGCCTCCTTCCCTTCCTCTTCCCTCTCCCTGCGTGTACCCCCCTCCCCTCTTCCTCCATTCCCTCCTCCTCCTTTGCTCCCCTCTTCTTCCCCTTCCCTTCCCTCTTCTCCCGCCTACCCTCCCTCCCTATTCTTCTCCCCTCCATCCCCTCCCTCTTCCTCCACGTCGTTTGCTGGCCGTCGTGGCCGCCCACGCCCTCCGCTTCCTCACCGTGAAGCTGCTCGCGCCACCGTCCTTGCGCCCCGTCCCTGAGCCGCTGTGGACGTCGCCTCCCACCCGCGGACGCCTGAAGCGCTAGCCCCGTGCCCTCTGTCCTCTCCGCCGCCTGACGCGCCTGAGCCCGCCGCCTCCAACCCGTGTGCCTGACGCCACCGCCCTTTGCTTCGCTCCGCCTCCCCTCCATGCCTCCCTGCCCTCCAGCCCCGTGACGCTGCCTCGCCTCCCGCCCCGAGCCGCCCTCAGCCGCCCGCCCCGCTCGCGCCGCCTCACCCTTCCGTCGCCCCGGCCACCTCGCGGCATCGTCAGCCGCCGCCCCTGTCTGACGCGCCCGCCCCGCCGTCCGCGCGCCGTCCAGCGGGCTCGCCCCTCCCCGTCGCCTGTCCAGCAGCCCCACCCGTCGCCCATCGACTCGCCAGGAGGCGCCAGACGCCGCCAGCCCCAATCGCCGTCGTCGCCACTCCGCCCAGGACGCCGCCGCTCCGCCCAGGTCGCCGCGCGCCGCCCTACGCCGCCATCCTTCTCCTCCTCTTCCCCCTCCTCCTCCTCCCTAACTGACAGTCGAGGTTAGTTTACTAACCTAACATTAGTTTACTAACCTAACTTTAGTTTAACTCACTTAACTTAACCCCACCCCACCCCACTAACCCTAATTAGGTTAGTAACCTTAACCTCACCCCCCCTAATTAACCCTAGTTAGGTTCATCCTCGCTAACCCTAGTTAGGTGCATAACCCTAACCCTAACCCTAACCCTACTTAGGTTAACTAACCCCCTTTAGGTTAGTCTCCACTAACTTGCCTTATCTGACTTCTCTGACTTCACCTAGACTAACCACCTGTTCAGAGCACATCGAGAAGGATCATTGGAGATATCAGTTCCCTCCCTGAACAGTATAGTCTCAAGAGATGCAATTCCTTTCCTCTGTAAAGATATTCAAAGTTCCATTGAATTGTCAGTGACAGCCTGTGTTCAATAGCTGTACGCGTCCTTTTATGAAGAGCTCATGCAGTCTAAGGACCAGTTGCATAAGGCAACATCTGAGTTAGCTTCTGCTAAGGATACCCTAGCAGATTTGTTTAAGCAAATGGAACAACAAACCCAACTGGTTGCCACCCAAAGCGATGAGATCTCTTCTTTGAAGCTCCAGATACTAGAGGCTCAATCCCAGGTTACTCGCCTTTCAGAGGAGAAGAAGAGGATGTCCAGAGAAGCACATGAGTTCCAAGCTATCTTAGATGACAAACTTTCAGCTTTACAGATTGCTAATGACACAATGGCAAACCAAGCCTCCCAAATCCAGCAGTTGCAAGATCAACTGGCGAAATCCCGCTCTGTTCCTCCAAGCCCTCATGTTCCCTTGATCCCTTCTCTTTCATAGCAGGACTTGGCTGCTCTTCAGAGACATGCTACTTTGTGTCCTCTATTCCAAGATAAAGTGGAAAGATTGCAGTCCCGAATGGACTTGTTATGGTCTACCTTTGAGCAGTTTCAGGAATATGTTCCACCAGACCATTCTTTCTTTGTCCACTACCACTTACAGAAGTTGGTCTTCTACATGAAGCTTTCCACGATGGATTTACCTCTTCCAGAGGATGGATGGAGTGGGGCTTGGTCTGCTGAGTTGTTGACAGAGGTAGTAAGAATGGTGTTTGAAGATTCTGTCACACCAGATACCATGTTGATGTCATACATGTATCTACGAGGAGACTTGTTAATTCCAGATGAGGTGGATATGTCATGGTATGTGGGGGATGTGGTCTTACAGGCTGTTTTGTATGTCAACCATTTGGAGTTGCGCATAGCTGACATGTTCCAGAGTTATTCCTCCAAAGTGGCTGATTGTCATGATAATTCGTGGCATCCCATGATTGATTCTGTGGTCCTAAATCAAAGACACAACACAGCTCCTATCTCTGCCCAGAGTACTAATCAACTGAGGATGGATCTCTTAGCCTATCTTTCAAAACATAATCCGTTTGATGCTACCTTCTTTGATGCCTATCACGACGATCTCTCTTAGGACCTTCTGTTCCTACCCTCCTCTATTACCAACAAATGGCTCACCGATATGCTATATATCTTTCCCTTTGTCAATCTAATTCCACAATTATTTTACCCCTTCTTTTCCAACCTTCATCTTTCCCTCAAATTCCCATTTTTACATACTGTTCCTTTATTGAGGATAGGGTATTTTCCCCTTCTCCACCCTATCTTTCTCCATCCATTCATGTACCCTCCACCTTTCCTATTTATCAGTTTACACCCTTCCTTAGTGATTCCCTCCAAATTTTTGCCACTCCTTCTTTAACCTTTTCTTCCTTTTATGATTTTTCCTATCCCTCCCTTCATCTACTTTTCCTTATTCCACTACCCTCTCCTAACACTTGTATATCTCAACCACCTCAGTTGGTTAGTGACTGTGATGGGTTTGATAATCAGATTTCCAGAAGAAGGGGATGGAGTTCGGATGATTCCCTTACCGGACCTCAGATCAATTGGCCAGTAATTCCAGGAGAATGGACAGCTGCCAGTCAAGCTTATCAGAACTATGTTCATTTTGCTCAGCAGTATTCACAGTCTGCAGATCCCTCAGTGAGATTAACTGCTCATTTTGCTTGGTACCTGGCGTATATGCATAGGCACTCTCATAATGATTCCAAGCCTATTCCAAAGTTGTGCATGAATGTTAATGTGAGCATTGATTCCCAGCAGCTGGATATATTGTATTTTCATGCCCTTTGTTTGCCTAGCAGATACCTGGTCCTGTTGGAAAGGATGTGCTGTCTTCAATTTTTTCAAAATCCTCCCAAAAACTTTATAAATGAATCCTTGTCTATGGATCGTTTCCGACAACATCAATCTTTCAAGAGGGATCATCTTCATTGATATCTTTCCAATGTATGGTGGATGCTTTTTAATGAAAATCTCTCTTTTTGAAGGAGTCCTTCAGATGGTTGTGTTGTGTGTAGTGTTTGTGTTGTGAGTTCATTTATGTACAACGAACGTGGTGGTTTCCTATTGGATTGGATTTCGTGTGCGAGCTACATTTTGGAGAATTGTGGTGCTGGGGTCGTGGATGGAGAGTTGAAGCTGATGCTGATGAAGAAGAAGATAACTCTTATATCCTTTACAAATTTGTTGTGATTTTCTAGTTTGATAAGAGGTGTTAATGTAAAACGGGTTTTCCTTTCTTTGTATTTTTATATCAGAACTAGGTTATAAGTTGGGGTCGTAATGGATGGATTCTTTTTGAAAAGATATTGACAATCAAAGTTGCGTTTTTCCCTGAACTTGTATTCCCTTTTTCCTGGGTCGCGAGGACGCTTCCTTATTAAGTGTGGGGATATGTTGAGTGTTGAAATGACTTGTTTTTTGGCTGATTTTTGTTGTTTTTGAGAGCTGAATGGTTGATTTTATGAGATGATTGATTAGTTTGGAAGTGGTTTGAGAGTGTTTTGGATGATATTGATTGTGTTTTGGAAGTTCAATGATGTTTATTGGTGGTTTTGTGATGTTCTGATAGGTTCTGATTGGTTTTGTATACCTTCTGTTTTGTTCTGTTTTGGTCTGTTTTGTTCTGATTGTCTTCTGTAAAGAGGGATGGAGTATTGATTGATGAAGATTGAGATCTTGTGAAAGCTTATTGAATGGTTTGTGAGAGTTTGGAATGGTTTGAGAGTGAGTTATGTGGTTTTGATGACCTTCTGTAACCTTCTGTAGAGCTTCTGTCTCTGTTCTGTTTTGTTCTGTACTGTAGCTATTCTGGTACTGTTCTGTGACTGTTCTGTATGCTTCTGTATATGTTCTGATGGATGAGAGTGTAGCTTGGGAAAGTTTTCTAGCCTTGGAAAGAGGTGAATACAAGTGCAAAAGAGCTGAAAGAAGTGAAAGAAGTAGCTGCTGAAGACTCAAGTGAAGACTAGAGTGAAGTGACAGTAGTGAGCTATGAAAGGACACTGTAGTGGCTCTGGTGACTTTTCATATCAGACATACCTCTTGGGAGGGGTATCCACGACCTAAGAAGGATTATTGAGAGTGATTTTGAGAGATTGTAGTGAGGATATGATGTATTATTGATGGAGAGAGAGAGAGAGAGAGTCAGAGATAGCCAATTCTACTCAACCAGAGTGATTGTATATGAGAGATTGAGAGAGAAGATTATGAAGATATTGAAGATGAATACTATGTGATGTATTTCCATTCAAAGATGGTGTATTCCTTTGCTTTCTTTGTTCTATTGATGGATTTTGTGAAGATATTGAAGAATATGGTTGATTCTATCAAAACCGTGGGAGATCTACATGATGCTGTATGAAGATTTGTTGTGCCTGGTGTTCTTTTCTTCATTGTGATCATATGAAACATGATAAACAAGCTTGTTGGTGTTACAAGATAGATTTTCTTGCAAGAGAATTCCCTTTTCCTTGGTGTTCCTCTTGGGGCTCCAATTTGACAATCTCCAAATACATCAGTATGATCATTCAAATCGCCGGTAAGCACTCCGTATCCAAGAACCAATGCATACACCAAGTAAATGAGCTTTAGCCCATTGTATTACAACAACATATTCACTGTCAAATGAAGCTTAATCGGTGCCCAAATCTGCTCCAAATCAGTCCCAAAGCATAGACATAGCATCCCATAACATCTGGGCATCAACACCGGGCATCAATAGGCATCAAATGGGCAATGCCAAGAAGCATCAAACATCAAATGTCAAGTGCTGCCCTATTTTTGACAGTCCTGGGACTGTGTATATAGCAATGGCTGAAGGTGGAAGCACTCGTATCGATCGTCGGGAGCCAAGAACCAATGCCAAGGAGTCTGAAGATGATCGGGAAGCTTGCAAACAATGTTGAGAAGCCGGGGAAGGAGCTGGAAATGCCAGAAGTGGATCAACCTAACCCCCTAAAAATGCGCCGCATTTTGAGTTGGCTGCTTCTAGGGGCTAAGGAGTCTTCAATAGTGCTACTGAGCACTTGGCAATGATCAAGGGGCTCCAATGCAGCCCTACAAGGTGGCAAATGAAGGCCGGGAAGATTGGGGAGGAAGTGGGAGATTAAAACATACCTACAAATGAAGGTGCCATGGCTGCCATTGAAGCTCGAGTTGAAGCTCTTCAAATCTGGGCTGAAAAGAATGCCGGGCAAGCTCCAATGCCTTTGCTCTGATATCAATTGAAAGGGAAGTAGAACCTAGGAGGAAAAAGCTTGGCGGTGAGAGCTATGGCAAATGGAGAGCAAGAGCAAGAGAGAGAGAAACTCAAAGTGGGAACTCCAACAACCACAATGTGTGGCTAGGCCTTCCTTTATTCAAATTGTCACTAAAAGAATAAAGAATAAGTGACTATGATAGGCGCCCGCCACCTGCAGTGTGCAGTGGCGGGTATTGTCAGTGTAGTAAAGTGTAGTAATACACGGGCAGCTAGGTGGAGGCACCTTTACCCCCAACACCCCTGGATGCCCCAAGCCAGCATACAATGCCATATTGGTTCCTAAGGGTTCCAAGTAGGAGCATGGTGTGGAATTTGATAAAGTCTTTTCTCTTGTTGTAAATTTCTTCATGGAGACTTGCATGACGAGATTTACATGGAGTAGTGTAAGGGCTTTGTAGAACCTGGTAGGGACCACTTAGTTTGCATATTGAGAAAGAGCCTTTATGCCCTTAAGCAGGCATCTAGGGAATGGTATTACAAGTTTGATTGTTTTATGCATTCATAGGGATATTTCCATAGTGATATAGATCCATGTCTATACACGAAGGAGACTCATGATGGAAGCCTTATGATTCTGATCCTCTATGTGGATGATATATTGGTTTGCTAGGAGTACTCATGTGATGAGTTGGATGCCTTGAAAGGTCATCTCAAGAAGAGCTTTGAGATGAAGGACATGGAATAGGTCTCACATATTCTTGGGATATGCATTACGTGCATTCACTCTAAGGGGATCCTTTACTTATCACAAAAGGACTACCTCCAAAAGGTCCTTGAGTAGTTTCATTTGTAGGATGTTAAGCTTACTGGATGTCCTTTACCTTCTCACATGAAGGTTAGTCAGGCCAATTTTCTATTATTTGATGAGCAGAAGGCTAAAATGGCCAAGATCCCTTATGCATCCATAGTGGTCAGTTTGATGTATGACATGATAGCCACTAGCCCTAACATAGCATTTGTAGTGGGAGTTGTGGCACACTATATGGCTATACCCAATAGATGGCATTGGATACCATCAAGGGTATCATGAGATACCTGAAGGGTACATCAGCTATGTGCATTTGTTATGGTGACCAAGATATAAGAGTCATGCGATATATTGACTCGGATTATACATGACATGCCGACAGTAGGAAGTCCACCTCTAGCTATGTCTTCACCTTTGTTGGAGGTGATGTCTCTTGGATGTCTAGGGTGTAGAAATGCACGACCTCTCTACTATAGAGGCAGAGTATGTTGCAGCAATTGAGGCATGCAAGGAGGCTCTATGGCTAGGTCATATGGTGGTAGACCTTGGCATTATTGATGTGGTCCCTACCTTGCATTCAGATTCTATCTATATTATTCACTTGGCCAAGAATCCTATCTTCCATATGAAGATGAAGCACATGAGATGCGTTACCATTTTATTCAAGAGGTCATTGAGAGCAAGTCCATTGAGCTTGTCAAAATCTCAATTGATCAAAATCCTGCAAATCTTCTTACTAAAATTCTCTCAACTGAGTGCTTTACCTTCTTTAGGAAGTTGATGGGTGTTGGATGAGATGACATCTTTCCTCATCCAGTTGTACTTATGTACATTTGTACTTTGTCACTTTTTTCTTGTTCTCTCTTCACTATGGGCACATTGGCCTTTAAGTGGGAGGTCGTTGGGGGTAAAGGCGTTTGTGTCTAGCGGCTCATGTATTAGTTACACTGACAGTACCCACACCACGTATTAGTCACCTACACACATGTACACTGTAGGAGGCGAGTGCCCATCACTGTCCCTTTATTCTTTATTCTTTCAGTGACATTTGAATAAAGGGAAAGTCGATCACACACTATGATTGTTGGAGTTCCCACATCTTGTGTCTCTCTCTTTGCTCTTGTTCCTTCCACCATAACTCTTACTTCTGCTCCATGCTTCCACTTCATTGCTCTCTCCCTTCACATTGGGAAAGTCACTATATACACATGCAAATGAGATCTCCAACAACTGACCCCTCTCACATAACCACATTGGTAAGAAATGGAAGTCTAATATCAACAATAGCTAACCCCCTTATATAGCCATGTTCGTAAGAAATGGAAGTCTATTGTCAACATCTATAAAGATAACCCC
Organism: Lygodium microphyllum; assembly: GCF_053477565.2. Classification (NCBI taxonomy): domain Eukaryota; kingdom Viridiplantae; phylum Streptophyta; class Polypodiopsida; order Schizaeales; family Lygodiaceae; genus Lygodium; species Lygodium microphyllum. The sequence goes on from NC_141158.1 coordinate 84,218,162, forward strand.
ATCTCCAATATCTTGAAGCCATGTAATGAATTTTTCACTCCTAGAGTCACCATCAAGACATAGTCACATGCTTTCCATCAATTTTAGAATATTAATATGTTGCCATATATTAGGGAAAAAAAGAGATGCATTCACAATGTTGTCACTACCTCCCTTTATCTCATGATAGACAAGATTTGTTTCAAAGCACCTCTGAACAACATAATCTTGTAACCAAAAAGTTGACATCCATGCCATTCTATCTCTCAAACTCGTATATGAGGCTTCAAATGCATTACAATGCATCATTGGAGCTTCATCCCACAAAATCAAATAGGCCTCCCTCAATAATTCTACAAGATCACTCATGCGCATGTATGCTACATGTAGAGTGGCCCTCCAATTGCAATGGAGTTTTGAATATTGAGTGGGCACTTGGACCACCTAGTAATACTAAAGTAGTGGTCCCAAAAGATGGAATTGCCAAAGCCAAACAACCCTGTGCACATAGTATTGTCATTATAGTTGCATAAAGAAATGTCTTGTTGGATACCCTTGGACCATCTCAAAAGAACAATTGGCCTTCATTAATACAAATGGCTTCAAAAACAATGTGAAATGCAAGATTCTATCCCTCATTGAGTTGTGATTCCATCACTTTAGTAATGTGCCCCTCCTTGACTTGGTCATATTCAAACTCCTCAAGAATGAGAGGATTTCCTTACTTTATAACTAAAATTTTGGCAAGCCATGAAAGTCACAAAGTTTGACCATGTTGTCTTAAGAGTGATTGTAAGTGTCTCGAGGCCTCATTTCTTGCCATTGTTTGCAATTGATCTCCTTTTGCAAACTAAAACTTCTGACTTTTGAATGATATTCTTGGTAAGAGGAACTTCAAATCTCTCACACAATCGTTCTAGAGATGTTGGTTTGCAAAACACCAATATTGCCATGTATAAAATGCATAATTGTACATTAAGCTACATGTATGAAGCCTCCTCGAAGCATTGAACCATTAGTTATCACTCTTAATGTGCCCATGGTTGGGCAAGCCTCCTCGAATGCTAGATATAATATATAGTTGATAGTTTGCAAGTCCTCAAAAGACGTGGTCCCTTTGCAAACTATTAAGAGCATACACAAATAGTATCACTTGCTCATCACACATTGGAGAAACAAAGAACATCCAACCAATTGTGTTGCCTTTTTTCCTTTTTGTCCAAACCTTTTTGCTTATGTTGCTATTAACTGCAAGTGAAATGAACCATGATTTTTTAGAAGAAAAAGACTATTGTAATATTTATTTGGATGTTTTCAATTTTTGGATTAAGACTAAGGTCTAAGTGCATGAAATAGGAGGAAAATCCAGTCATGTAGTCACAAAAAGGGGTGGGATGCTCAAAGGAAATGGGGAATCCTAACCCTAGAATTCATATATAAATGAGATGAAAAATAATGGAAACATCTATTTATGTGTGGGCAGATTTTACTTTTTGGCCTTCTTGCTACTCTATTGTCTTGAGAGAGAGATGCTTTCCTCATTCTTATCCATCCTATCCCTTTGGTGATTTGCAAATATAAGTAAGAGTGTATGAGTTGAAAGTGTGAGGGAGTGAGAGACATGGTTCATGAAGGTCCTTTAGGAAAGCACTTAAAAGTTATTCCATTTCCCAACCAAGAGTGTGGATGTGAGTCATACTCCATATAGTTGATTTTTATATGTCAAACTAAAATGTGTTAGTTTAATCAGAAAACTGAAAATACTCCTTGAAGAAAGTGTGTGGTTAGATCCGCGATAGATCTTCCTTGTGGCAAGGTCGTCTTGATTAGCCAAGAGGCTTCCTCAAAAAACTTAAATGTTACTCTCTCAAGCTCAGCATTGTGGCATCTTCACTTACTCGTAGGCAACAATGAAAGTGGGGCCAAGAGCAAAGGAGTGAGCACATGGATTATGGACATGGCTTACCAATGCAACAATTACAATGTGGTGAGTATTGGTAAGTATGTTCTCTTATCATATCAAGTTGTTAGATTTGGTTGGCATGTGAGGAGGTTCAATGAGAGATAGCCATGCACTTCCGTAGGTTGAAATCCTTGAAAGAATAAGGGTGTGCCCAATGGTCTCGACATTGAGCTTGTAGAGCACAACATTTTGGTTCCACTTGCAGGGACCAAGGACACGTTAGTCGTGTATTCACTTACATTGCATAGTGGAATAAGAGACATGTACACATACCAACTCCAAAAATCTTGCAACAAGTTAGGTTTTGATTATTAGTCGCTTGCATGCATTGTGTAGTGTCATAGGAGAGATGCAAACATATCAACTCCAAAATGCATGCACTAAGTTAGGTTTCAATATGCACAAGTTGAAAGAAACCATGTTGCACATTATAGAGTTTTGTTATGATTCATTTTTATCAGATGACATTGTAATGGAACGCAAACATATTAGGACAATGGATTACGCTCATAATATCTCATGTGAGTTATAAGCACTATGTTGCATGAGGAAGAAAAGGAGTGGAATACTTCCAAGAGATTATTAGATGAGAGTAGAATGAACATGTGTGGTTGAGCTTGGGAAGCTTTGAGACTTATTTTAATGCAAGCAAGTTATAATACAATGCAAAATTGTGGTTGGGGCATCACAATCTTGTGCTTACAAGCAGTATAATACAATGCACAATTGTGATTGGGGCATCACAACCTTATTTTAATACAAGCAAGTTATAATACAATGCACAGTTGTGCTTGGGGCATCACAACCTTGTGCTTACAAAAAGAAAGTCAAAAACAACATATTGGAAGCTTCATTAACGATGGAAACATATCTTGTGCATAAGAGTAAAGGGTTAATGTGTGTGTGTGTGTGTGTGTGTGTGTGTGTGTGTGTGTGTGTGTGTGTGTGTGTGTGTGTGTGTGTGTGTGTGTGTGTGTGTGTGTGTGTGTGTGTGTGTGTGTGTGTGTGTGTGTGTGTGTGTGTGTGTGTGTGTGTGTGTGTGTGTGTGTGTGTGTGTGTGTGTGTGTGTGTGTGTGTGTGTGTGTGTGTGTGTGTGTGTGTGTGTGTGTGTGTGTGTGTGTGTGTGTGTGTGTGTGTGTGTGTGTGTGTGTGTGTGTGTGTGTGTGTGTGTGTGAGAGAGAGAGAAGCATTCATCATCGTTATCATCACCATCACAGTTTAGCCACATCATCTCATAGTTGAGCGTCTCCTCCGAGATCATCTACATATCACAATTTAGCCACATCATCATCATCATTGTTTTCTTTGCTATGTCCTATTTTGGAGTCATCTATTATGCCCTATTGTGGGGCAGCATGGTATCATCATCATCAACAACATCAACATCTATGGGCTACAACATCATTGTCCTTTCCACCTCATGCTTCAAGTTGCCTTTGCTACTGTCATTAACATGCTTTGGCCTATACAACAATGGTCTTCTAGAGCATTATTTTCATTATTCCAGCATTTTAATTAGCATAATCAACTATAGTAGCACCATTGCCTTTATCCCATGATTCTGGAGCCACCTTCAACATGTGTGATCACACCTAATTGCAACAACAGATATCATATGGATCTGCATCTCCTTCAACATCTTGTTCAACATTGCTTATGTTATCAACTTTGGCATCATGTTAGGTAGAATTGTTATGATAAAAAGGAGGAAGACACCAAGAAGGAGGAGTCGCTAGGCTAAGAGCCAAAAACAAATAGTAATAGCGCAAGAGTCACAAAAGGTGCAATTCATTTCTCCTAATCCTCCTTACATTCTACCCTTAGTACTACCATCATTAATTGGGAGAGCGAGTGCTACATTGAATAGAGAAAGTGAGGGGGAGGGGCACCTAACACCCTAGCTTTTCTGACTCCTAGCTTGTTTGCAAGGGAGGAGGAGAGAGAATATTTAAATGGGAGGAGTTGGCCTCGAACACCAATTTAAGTTAATGTTCTTGGTTGATTGAGATACCTTAAATTGTAGTGCATTAAATTTTTGGTTGTTTGTGATCATCCCCCAGTGCATAGTGCATATTGCATATTGCACACGCACACACACATGTACAGAGTGCACAATGCACAAGTGCACATACACACATACACATTACACACCACACACTACACACCATCATGCATTGGCATTACCATAGTGCACGCACTTTGAACTACCACCCATACACACACATTGTCTTGTGATAATGCACATGTGCTTGTTGGATCCCTCCTCTCTCTCTCTCTCTCTATATATATATATATATATATATATATATATATATATATATATATATATATATATATTGAGGCTTGACATACTCATAAGGAAGGGTCAGAGGAAGTAGGGAGAAAGGTGGTGCATGTGCACCTACTACACCTTAGTGCACAACACTACACTCTATTGCAACACATTGAAATGTACTACACCCATGCACAATGCACATGTACATTGCATCCTAGTGTAGGTACATCTCACTAGTGTGCTATACACCCATCATGCACTAGTCTACTTAGGGCATGTGCACATACCCACATACCTCCATGCATATATGCATCGCCCTTTGCTCTCTCACTGAATAGCTACCCTATTCCTATTCACAAGGGAAGGGATCAAGTGGAGTGGGGAAGAAGGAAGTTGACATCTCATGGTGCACTTGCATATGACACCATAGCTCATTCTAAGACCACTATGCACTTAGACATCTTGTGGGGCACTTGCATATGACTCCACAACTCATTCTAGGACTACTATGCACTTAGACACCTTGCACTTAGAGCACAGTGCACAAGCCTCTCATTACAATGCATGTACCTTGTGGACTAGACATCATAGTACACTCCATCTTCATACACCTACATGCATATGTACACTAACCTTGTGCATCAATGCATCTTAGCACATGTACATCACACCCAACTTAACATAATACAGTTGGTTCATCGCATCTAACATGACACACACTTCATCACACTTAGCACATGATACTAACTTGCACATAGCCTAGTGCACAAGGCCACTATTGCACTACACTCAACCTTTCACCTAGTGCACTGCAATGTGCCCTCATGTACCATTAGTGCACAATGCACATGCTCTAGTATACACATGCACTTGTACACCTATCCACCTCAAGTACACCCACCTTACATCACTCAAGGCATTCATCTTGTAATACACCTCTAATTTAGCTCATTGATACACTAGCCTACCTTGCATTCCAATTCTAGTATCATCCAAGTGCATAGTGCATGGTGTACATGCACAACACATGCATGCACATGTGTAAATGCACACTAGCTAGTACACATACCCACAAGAACTCATGCTTACATCTCTCTCTCTCTCTCTCACCTTTACAGCAGCTTCAGGGACTTTCTCGATGACACAGGCAGCTCGTGACCGCCTCACTAGAGGATACTCAGCATTGGCTCTTATGGAGCGACAGTGTCATCAGGCACATTTCCAGGAGCCCCACACCAAGGGGTGGCTCTTTGATACTCTAGTCACTCCAACACTGATGTATGGAGCAGCTATATGGGGGCCAGGCCTTGCCGATTATGTATGGACATTGATGGAGAGACCTCAGGTGATCATGATCTCTAGATTGATTCGCAGCAAGGCCTCAGTCCCACATGACATTGTGCGAGCAGAGCTTGCCACACCGCCCATGCTAGTCGAGGAATTATTTCAGACAGTCTGCTTCCTACACAGATTTCAGGATATGGACAGAGATCGCATTGCATATAGAGCATATATGGCATCTCAGGAGATGGCTCGAGCGGGGGATACCACGTCATGGTATGCACAGACTAGAGCTTGGTTTGACATACATGGGCTGGACATTGATAGACTCCCACCTCTTCTATATGATACTCAGGCTCCCACTTACACCCTCTCTCTCTCTGAGAGGAACAAAGTCATTAGACAGGAGATATGGCATATTTATATACAGAGGACATGGGTCAGCCCTGCACAGCCTGCCATCGAAGATGGCACATTATTATACACAGTTCTTGAGGATATCAGAGCAGGGATTCATAGAGATTCCGAGATATATGCAGATCTATATGCCACATCGATTGAGAGTTCTTATTGGACAGCTCAGGATATCATCACATCAGCTTATGATTGAGAGTGGCAGAGCCAGTGGCATCCCGCGGGAGGAGAGGATATGCCCCCTTTGCAGATCAGAGGTGGAGAGTGAGGAGCATTTTGTTCTCAGATGCCCGGCATACTCAGAGTTGAGATCTAGATACACATTGAGCAGTTCATTTCAGGGATGTATGACTGATATGGATCAGAGATCATTTGGTCATTTTCTGGGAGAGGCATGGCACATCAGAGAGCAGAGCACACAGCGGGTCCTAGTCAGAGAGGGGCCCACCCAGACGACTATTACACAGTTCTTTCAGACAGACAGAGTGAGAGCTACTGTACCAGCCTCCAGCCAGACCTCCGAGCTCACACTACAGCAGGCTGAGGACCAGCATACCCGACGTCGCACGAGGATCCGTGGGTTTCGGACCCCACAGCCACACTGACAGGAGATCCGGAGGATTCTTGATCTACATCGACAACAGATTGAGATCCGACGACACTCGACACATTGGATCTCAGATCTCCAGTTTGCTCTTTCTCCATCGCCGATGTACCACATCCTGCATCTAGGAGGGATCACCTGCTATTAGCAACTTCGACGACTGCTACTACATCCCAGGATAGTATATCTCCCTGCATCTGTTATACATACACATCGCACCACTTTATCACAGCCGACAGTTGTTCCCCTATCACAGCCGACATTTGTTCCCCTTTTGTAGCCATTATCTAGAGTACCAGAGCTACATACGCACATACATATACACGACACTTATCACACTCACAGCACCGTATTTTCAGTTTCTAGTTTTTAGCTTTTCATTCAGCACTTTTATTTTGGATAGCTGGACCTCATCAGTTGTATCACAGTTTGTCTCATAGGCCAGTTTTGGTCTTTAGAAGACGTTAATATAACTTTCTTTCTTTCTCTCTCTCTCTTCTCTCTCTCTCTCTCTCTCTCTCTCTCTCTCTCTCTCTCTCTCTCTCTCTCTCTCTCTCTCTCTCTCTCTCTCTCTCTCTCTCTCTCTCTCTCTCTCTCTCTCTCTCATACACTCACCATGCATTATATGCCACACTACACTCCATTTAGCACCTTATCTGTAACCTTGCATACTGGCTAATGCATATTAGACTATCCTAATACTGGCTAATGCATATTAGACTATCCTAATACTGGCTGATGCATATTAGACTATCCTATAGGCATTCATTTGCACGTATTTGAATGCAATGCATTACACATAGTCATCCTAATTCATCCTAGTGCATAATGCATATGTGCATAGACAATAGCGCACATGTACACATGCAAACGTGTGCCAACCTTCCACACAACCATTTTCCACACCCTATTGCACACGATCCTTGTGCATACTTATCATGCATAGTTATACCTCATTGCCACACACTCACATCCTAGTCCTTTCACACAACCACTCTCCACACCCTCTTGCACATGATCCTCGTGCATACTTGTCATGCATAGGTATACTTAGCTAGCACACTGTCACATCCTAGTGCACATACACTAGACTAAAACACTAGTGCACTAGTGCACTACCCCAGTGGATGATGATACCCTGTAAACTTAGCTTAGAGCATGCACACAACAAAAAGGGAAACAACATGAACTAAACAAGTGAAAGGGGAAAACGACATAATCAAGAAAACCCAACTAGAAGCCCACCCAAACCATTGAAACAAGAATTAAAGAATGCTCAATCTATTGGATAAATCATCATAAGAAGTTTCAAATTAAGGTGCTAGACATTGCATACAAATTGATTGAAAAAGGAAAGCCTGTTTGTGCACAATGCACACAATATATTAGATCAAAAGCTAGATTCTCAATATGGGAAGCTTTGCTTTTTGGGAAATTCAAGAAACCATAACAACAAACCTCCAAAGATGAAATAGGGCAATAATACAACAAATAGCAAAGATGACAGAATCATGAGAATTTGATCGAGTAATAGGAAACCTAGGACTTGGACCCATGATGTAGGTGCATGTGCTCGTGAAGTGGATATGAGCTTCCAACTCACACCACCAACCGAGATCCTAGTCCTATAGGATTGATGCCTCGTTATAAAGAGCATTCCTATCTATGACCTTATCAGTGAAGTCATCCGACTAGTCAACCAAGAGGCCATTGGGACCATACCAAGTACAATGGAAAGAACCGAGTCTTTAAGGGGAGCCTAGGGCAACTTCCAAGCCACCATGGATGGCTTTCAGTAGGTTGTCAACTTTGATATCTCAATTATGACCCTCAAAGCCGTGGGACATAAACTTTTAGAGATGCAGGGGCAAGGGACAAACACTATCAACCTTGAACATCAACAAGGATACAAAATCAACAACTTGCAATCATGCAAGTGAAAGATAGAACTCCAAGGATGCTGTTGGAACACAGGAGCTGCAAGACCCTCACAAGATTCCTTATTAGATCTCTTGCAATGATGCCTATTTGACCACATTGATATATTGCAACTAGGCACACATATTGCTCAAACTCTCTTGATAGGAATGAGGAACACAATTGAAAACAAAGATCAAGTAAAAATACCATGAATAGCCAAGTAATTAGACAGTTATTGCACTAGGGACGACCATTACAACTTCATGGAATAGTTTGAGCAAGTTTGCAGGGTGAACCATGTTATGGGTGATGCTAGGCAAGCACATGCATTTGGACTATCCCTCAAGGAGAAGGGGCAAACTTGGTTTGTCACGCTTGATGTTGCTGAAAAAGCTTCATTCATACTACTCAAGGACCTTTTTTAAAAGCACTTTGCAAAGGCTAGTTAAAATGATAGCATTGTCATTTAGTTGATGAACATTGAGCAACAAGAGGAAGAGATCATGTGAAATGATGTCTTGAAAGTGAGCCCTCTTTAAGTGCATCCCATTTGTCAAGGGACCCATCACCAAGGCTATAGCCAAAGCTTTCATAAAGGGTATCTAAGATGAAAAGATTTGTGAAACTATGGTAGGCAACTTAGGTTTTAATTGTTTTAGCATCAACAACATACTTAAGAAGCAATCTGTGTTGATGACCTTCATCATGAGAGAATCAAAGACAAGAAAGCCATATGTGCTAGACAAGACCTTCAACTAGGCTAAAACAAGCGACACACAATACCTTATGGCTAAGATAAAACAGTAATAGAAAGAGCTCCTAAAGATGGTAGAAATCCTTAACTTGTCCTGATACCATATTGTCAAAATACATAGTGCATTCATTAAGGCAAAGATCACCTCCCTTCAGAGTGTAGGTGGCTAGTATGCACTTGCACAAATTCTAGATGGTTTAGGCACAAAGTCATTGGTAGTTAGTGGTTTACTACTATTTATTCTAGATGGTTTAGGCTCCATGCATGGGAAAATCCACTGACCAAACCCATTCGTTTCAATTTGATTCTTTTCAATGGATTCAAAGTCCACATAGAAGATGCATCAAAGGGTTGGCCAATCAAAATTGCCAAAGTACAATTTTTGGTTAACTTCATCGTAATGAAATTGTTAGACTACAATTTGTTGCTTGGATGTCCTTGGATGTGCAACATACAATTTATTGAGGACTAGGGCAATAGTCTAGGCTTCCTGGGGAACAAGTAGGATGTCGTACATGTTGAAATGGAGACTTGAAAAGTATCTCTCGTTGATCTTGATGCAAATTTTAGCATGCTATGTGGAGACACTAATTGCCCTCTTGCCCAATAACCTCTCACAAAATACATTCCATGTTCTAAGGATGAGCAAGATTAGATGTACATCCTCGCTACTCTAGAATTGTCGTTCATAGAGAAATTGGTGTATTGAGAAGCCTATGAATGCATGAATCAGCATGGAACATGAGAACCCATCATTCAAAAGATTAGTCCTCAATTAAACTTTGACTTAGTGCCTCTCTTTATGATGGCCTCTGACTTAGCACTACAACCCTCTAGTAAGGGTTATCCTATCCCTACAAACATGCTTGAGCTATGCAAGCTATTAAGCCAATGGTGACCATGTATTTGTGGCAAAATCAAAGTTAATGTCCTAATCTTTGAGGACTTACTCAATAGCCCCAGTTGGCATCAAATCGTGTTTGATTATCACAATGATCTCTTCTTCTCCCTAATACACAAACAGTGTGTAGACATTAAGAATGAAAGTGGACTCAAGGAGGATAGACCTAATAGATGACAAAGGAAAAGGTGATACTAATACTGACTCCTATGACTATCTTACTAATGGTCGAGCAATAGGGCAAATCTCAATAGATCCAAGCTTTTGTAGAGGTAGAAGGTTTACTTATTGGCAGGCCTAGTCAGCAATCTTAAATTAGAGTTGGAATGATCGAAGGACTTAGAGATATTAGATTATAAATGAATGGGATAGCACCCAATAGAATTGATTCCCACCTCTGAGGTACTCATGACCGATAATGAAAAGGATACAGTGTTTGATGCTCCACCAATAGAAAATAATGACTTAGACATAGATGGGAGTGATGATTCAGATCCTAAAATTCCACCGCTCTCTAAGTCTCACAAGGCTAAGGTAAAACTCCCAATCCATCTCAAGCACAAGCACCTTAAAAATATCACACTAGGTAAACAAGCAAAAACCAAGAGCTAGAAAAAGCCACGAGATCCTCCCATAGGAATCTAGAACACAACATGTAGGGTGGGAACTTTAGAGTGGCTATGTGAAGAACTCAAGAGGGACAAAGTTTAACCAATAGTATCAATATGTGAAAATCCAAGAAGCATACAAAAAGCCCATCATGGATTTTGAAGTCCAAGTGCAATAACTCCAAACTCAACTTAAGTTAAAGAGCTCAGAGCTTTAGGCAAAGGACTTTGAGCTTCAAGAAAGGGATGTACAACTCAAGGTTAAGGAGGAAGATATAAACAAGATGTGCAAAGAGCTACTCAAAATGCATCAAAAACTCACATAGATCTCCCTCCAATTGACCCAAGAAAAAGCCAAAACAAACTTACACGAAAGACAGACAACAAATTATTCTATAAACACATGGCTAGTGGAAAGCCCCATACATAATGCTCCATCTTTCAATGGTGGAGGCAAGGTGAAGGGAACTCAAAGTTTCCTTGACAAAGGCAAGCTGAAGGGAAGATCTAACTGTGTAATCCAACAAAAATATTTAGACATGGCTACTTGAGCTTTTTTAGAAATCTTTGTGTATCCCTATTATGGTGAGGGTGAAGCCTCTATATGAGATAGTGATGAGGAAGATGAGGCCGAAAGTACATATGAACACATGAGAGAGAGAGAGAGAGAGAGAGAGAGAGAGAGAGAGAGAGAGAGAGAGAGAGAGAGAGAGAGAGAGAGAGAGAGAGAGAGAGAGAGAGAGAGAGAGAGAGAGAGAGAGAGAGAGAGAGGATAGAACAAGGAACCTTGAATGCACCATTGATGGGAAGAGAGAGAATAAAATAATGTATTGAGTTACTTTTTCTCATTTTAGTTTATCTTATTCTATTGTTGAATAATAGTCTCAAGTATGTTGATAAGGGCATTAATCTCTAATGTGCATATTGGCTTTAATGGATGCAAACCAAGTGAATACATTTGCCAAATTTACAAAACTTTCCTACAATCAACTATATTAATCATCAAATTTGTACAATGCTCGATGTTTATGATGACGATAAGAACAAACCATTTTTACATGCTTATGATAATATAATCATCTTTATCAAGATGATGCTTTTCTTAAAAGATGCATCCTATCTAAAGTTATGGTCAAAGCTATATGAATAAGATAGCTATATTGATACATGCTTATGATTAGTTAATCATGTTTGTTAAAATGATGGTTCTTCTTAAAGGGCACCTTTTATGTAAGATTCAGATTTTGACTGAAATCAATGTTACAATATAATAGAGAATTAGAAATCTTTTAATATGTATAACTATCATGCCTCCAAGTATAGAAATAATACAATTGAAGGGGACCTTTATGGTTAGAGGGAAAAATAGAATGAGATAGTCTAGGATAATGGTAGGAATTACAACAATATCTAAATTCTATATTGAACAGAACCATCAATGTAGGAAGTCAAAGTCTAGTATTGATCTACCCTTAATAGTGCCTCTCAACACCTTTTAGACGTACAAATTGATCCTTTTGCAATATTCACAGGATATTGTGGTTTATGGCTAGTCATACTTTCTACTTTTCTCAAGGCAAAGTTTAAGGCAATTTTGAATTGGATTGTCTTTATAACATATTGGAGTCTTATGATGTCACCTAAGTATCTACATCGTCGATGATGTCATCCGGTGTTTACATTGATCATGTCACCTAGGTGTTTACATCATGTTATGGATTTTTTGTAAATTGCAAGCATCCATTTTAAGCACTAAATTTTATAGAGCTATATAAGTGAATTTTGAGGGTGAATTCTTTTAAAGAAATGTGTGTGTGTGTGTGTGTGCGTGCGTGCGTGCATGCACATGCGTGCATGCAAGTGGGTGTGTGTCTGTGTGTGTATGTTCATATTGTAGTACTACACTTGAGATCCTTGTCATCATTGAGAGATTTCATCCAACTACGTTTAATCTATGTTGTTATGACTTTGAAGGAAGTTAACATACATGTTAGCTTTTCATTTTCAAAAGTTGATAGTATATGGAAGATAGCACATAAAGTTGCTAGCTAGAAAGGATCCTTCCTTCCCTCCCCCCACCCTTCCCCTCCTGCCTTTTTTGTGTGTGCATGCGTGTGTGGGGGAGTGCACACATGCATGTGCATGTGTCGATGTGAGTGTGTGTACATAAAACATGCAAATTTACATATCTTGAAAAATGAAACAACATGGTTGCATAACACATGCATGCAAATATATGCGGGCACATGGATCTCGAATTACATACTTAAACACTTTTTGAACCTCATATAAACAAACCTAGTACAATATAAATAATCCATTATGTATCCAAGAACACACATGCATAGATCCACTGAACTTGCATATCTAACCTGAAGGTAGAGCATTCATAAACCTATCAACAAGCAACAAGGAAGGAAAGGAGTAAGAGAGTGGCTTCATTTGTCTAATATGTTTTTTAACTCATACATATGGGCATCATTAGACACCAAGTGTATCATTTATTGCACATGCAGTGTGTTCATTTGTGTTTTGCTGAGCCTCAAGGAAAATGTGAAGCGAGTGAGCTATAGTCTTGTGAGATTTATCATGACACTAACCACACAAAGTGTGGTTAGTAGGCCTTGTTTTGTGTCAATAATAGCTAGGCTAGCTAGTTTCTAGAAAGGTTCGTGATAAGGTTGTAGATGCATAACTTTTACTAACAATAACATGAGCGAATATTGTCGAGTTCTCTTTGTGCCCATAGACAATTGCTATCCATCATAGTTGTGATCATAGTCAATAATCTTTCATGAACAAAAATAGGTGAGACATTGATTGAAATATCAGCAAATCATTTGTTCATAGAAGTGAATTCGGGGAGACTTAAGATAATCTTTGTTCAACCCAATGGCATGAGTGTGTGTGAATACTATCATGGCATTCCAATTGAGTGAAGATGATCAATTGTAATAGCTAACAATGATCATAAGAAAAATATTCAGCACATTGAAACATGAATCTTGAGTTCAATTCACCCATTACATTTTGACATGTGCTCTAATGTAAGAAAATGTATTCTTTGTTAACCTTCACAACATCTTTTGTTATGTGCATTGGTGATGAAAAGAAAAATGCTCCATTGCCATAGTTTCTAGATTTCCTATTTTGCAATGTTTACTAAATTTTTGCAAATAACATCATGGGATGAATTGCTAGAAGTGTGAGAAACCATTAGAATGCTTTTGGGTGCAAAAAACTAAGCAATGAAACAAAAGGAAAGCTTTCACAAAAATTTTCCTTCGAGAAAGATGTAAGAATGGTACAACAAGCATATGGAGAGAGAAAACATGCCTTGTGATTAGAAGTTTATGACTGGACTTAACTTAAATTTGTGATTTGATCATACACTTTGATACCATATGTTCAACTAATTTGAGTACTAGCATGAAGTTGAAGTTGCATTTAAAGATAAATTTCTCACCACAATTGACATTGTATATCCCCATCCAATTAGAGGCAATTGAGCACATGTTCTCTACATATAGAGCCATGATAATATTTAAACTTAATTTTGAAGGGCAAGGGTATTGTCACAAAGTTGAGGACCACATGTAACTCCTCAAAATTTATCATCACATTGACTACTTGTTATAGCGGTAATTGGATAGAGAAAAATCTACTCACTATGTAGGTTAAAGGGAACCTATCATAATTGCACTCAATTTGTTGGTTCTTTGCAATATCAATTGAAATACATTGTCTACTTGGCAAATACCTTTAGATATTGCGATATATGTAAGGACATAATGCTTCTATTTTGTTTCATCTCTAATAGCCTTCAATTGGTGTAAGTAGGGTAGATCTAACAATATATAATTATCGTTGGGGAAATAAGAAACTTTTGGGGGATTTACCATTTCTTAGCCGTTTTCAAATATGAGTGCATCCATGAATTTTATTCAATAATACAATTTGGAGGAGATTCGAATTTTCATTTGTATGCTAATGCAACTTAATTATAGTTGTGGACACATAACAAGTGTTGATTCACAAAAACGAGGTCAATTCCAACAAATCACATTTTGATGTACTAGTCATCTTCTAAGGATATTTGTATTTTCAAACCTTAACTATATGCTTTGCTTAGAGGTGCTACATTATTGGCATGTCTACCCTAGATATTGGGGTTACCTTCCTCTTCTTTCTATTGGGGTTATCTTCCTCCTCTTGCTCTTGTGAGAGAAACTTCACACAAGCTTGCATATCAAACTCTTCCTGTTCAAACCTTCTACAACTTGGGTTGACATGCTTCTTAACATGTGGTGCCAATTTTTTTTTGAAATGTGCATAGAAAACTTGCTTCTATGTCGTCCAATCTAGAGGGCTCTAAATTTGGTCCTCTACAAGGAGTGGTGCTTGCTCTACACCATTTGGAGACCTATATGCATGTGCAGGTTTGCTGTTGATTTGGCATAGACTGACAAAATCTAGAGATTTATGCTAGTGCATGTTAAAAGCACCGATTGAGGTTGCAACACATGCGAAGCTACTCTAACTCCTCAGTTTGTGGAGAGGGCTATGAGCGTCAAACCGAGAGTCGAGACTCTCGTAGGCAGTTGTGTAGATCATTGCATTGGTGTACTAAAAGGATTCAATCATGTGATATGTGATGCATGCTGGTCAAGCCGTGAATGGGAGCATTCCAAGCTTGTTCCAACCTTGACCAAGAGTACAAGAATGGGGAAAAGATAAGGAATGAGGCTCAAATGGAAATAATATGATAACAATGACAAATTACATTACAATAATAATAAGACAATGAAGAACAATTACACGCATATGATAGAATAGAGAAATAAAGAGGATTCTTTGACCAGGGTTAAGTTAAGGCGACGTCTTTGAAGCAAACTCTCTCTCTCTCTCTCTCTCTCTCTTTCTCTCTCTCTGCCCTCGAAAATCATCAGAAGGATTTACGCATAAGTCGAGACTCGGAGGCGCAGAAGAGCAAGACAACGACGAAGAGAAGAACGACGAAGGAGCAGACCACGACGACGACGAACGAGCAGGAGCAGGAGCAGGAGCAGGAGAAAGAGTCGTCTCGATCACTGCCTGCTTCCATCCGCTTCTCGGTATCTCCCCCTCTCCCAACCTCCCTTCTGTCTGGCTGTCTGTCTGTGGCGGCTTCAGCACATGACTCCTTATCCCCCATAACTCGATTATCTAACGCAGCGCTGAGATTCGCCATCTTTAGGGATTCGATTCGAGCAGATATTGTTCCAGGGCTTTTCATGAATGCTTCACATTTAGGTTTGAACATTCTGAAGCTGCTCACAAGAAGTTTTCGACAAATTCCCATTATAATTCCAACATTGTGAATTACGTCAACATCATGAGCTTCTGCAACGGTGGAGGGGCGGCACACCTAGCTAGGTGCGGTTGGGGGCCCAGGGCTGCATCTGCTCGCAAGGTACCGCATACCTGCTTGAAGCGGTGACCCTGTGGCTGGCAGCGGGCCCCCCACCGTTCCTAGCTAGGTATGCAGTCCCTCCCCACGGAAGTTCATGAGGCTGAACATTGTAGGGAAAAAAACAAGGGAAAAGAGCCCCTTTTTCCATCATGGGAAAATGTCAAAAACTTCTTTTGTGGCGGCTGGCTGCTGAGAATTTGCAGCAAGGCTTGAAAATTTCCCCATATTTTTGTGGATTTGTTGTACACAGTTATTGCTGGATGTCTTTACGTTAGAAGAATTCCTGATGTGATAGCTTTCGTGGACATGGGGTTCGAACTTTGTAGTTGTCTCTCGTGCCACTGGTCAGGACCCACCTTCCATAATGTTCGTTAAGCAGTATTCCTTGTTTGCTGGTATTGCCTTTGCTCAGTGCAGCCTTGAGATTCATACATCTCTCTGGCCCTAGGTGTTGGATCTTGAGTATGTTTTTTCTGCAGAAGCAGCAATTGTTGAATCATAGGCATTGGCTTAAGTTTTAGGGTAGAATTTTGCGTAAAGATCATGGTTTGTAGTTGAGTCCTCTCACATAGAAGAGGGTAGCTGACCATTGAAATTAGGCTTGTTTTGTTGAACTTGCCTGTACAATCTAATTTACCCTCTTATGTGGAAGAAAACGAACGTGTATTTTCGTGTAGGCATATCCATAATCAACACTATCATTAGATGTGAATTCAAATGTGGCTCTTGACCTTGAAAACATTTTTTTTTTGTTTTTGCAATTCTCCCTCGTCTTCCAATGCTGGTTGCACTTTTTAGGTTTCTCCTGCTTAATCTCATGGGATAATGATGCATATTCTGTGACTTCTGTTCTTGCAGGTGTGCGAGGAGAAGGGAGAATATCCCTTGTCCTCTTCAAATGCCAGAGAAGCGCAGGAATGTAGGTAGTGGTTATCCTGCAGGAGGAACTTCCTTAATTTAAGAGTACCAAAAGCAGGGTGAATTAAAGCCCTTGCTTTCCCACATTGGTTTTTTCAGACTGGTGAAATTCAAGCCTGTTCAAAGCTGTCCAGAAGGTTTCATTGCAGAAAATCAGTCATTTTTGTGACTCTTTCTTGCAAGTTTCAATATTGGCAGGAATAAGACATTTTTTTCTGCGGACATTTCAGCTTTGTTGTTGGCTTAACACATAGTAGAATCGCCTGTCACTTTTGCACTGTGTGCAATGGGGAAACTTTCACTTCCACCAGGATTTAGGTTCCATCCAACTGATGCAGAACTTATAAGTTATTATTTAAAACGGAAAGTCTGTGGCCGCAGAATCGAGTTTGAGTCCATTGGGGATGTTGACTTGTACAGATTTGAACCATGGGATCTGCCTGGTATGTCAACTTCTATGTTTAGCCCCATTCCTTTTGATATGGTCATTTTTTCTATTTATATATTTATCATGTTTTGAGTGAACTTTTGATGGGTGTTTCAGAAATGTCTCGGCTCCAGACAAAAGATCGGGAATGGTATTTTTTCTGTCCAAGGGATAGGAAATATCCTAATGGGTCACGCACTAATAGAGCAACAGAACAAGGTTACTGGAAAGCAACTGGTAAAGATCGAGGAGTAACTTCAGGTGCTAGAAATGTAGGGATGAAGAAAACTTTGGTTTATTACAGAGGGCGAGCACCAAAAGGGGAGAGAACTAATTGGGTCATACATGAATATCGGTTAAGCGACATGGAATGTGAGAAAATGCAGGCTGTCCAGGCAAGCTTACTAAATATATTTTGGGGGTACAGTACCAGTTGGCTTTGAGAATTACATAGTTTTAACAAATTTTCTTACCTTTCAGAATGGCTTTGTGCTGTGCCGATTGTATGAGAAAAGTGGAGCTGGCCCAAAGAATGGGGAACAATACGGTGCTCCTGTTGAAGATGATGATTGGGAGACAGGGGAACATTCGTCAGATGAAAATAGAAGTGAAATGATAAATTTTCACTCAAACTTGATTGCGTCTCATGGACACAATACTCCAGGAAAAGAGTTTCTGGAAGGGCCTGACGATCATCATGGAGTTAAGGTTAGTAGTTTCTAATCTTTGTGGCATGTGCAAACATTGAATGCATGTTCTTCAGGTCTCAGTGGCAGTACTTTATCTCAATGGATTCGTGTTCTGGTGAAGGAAACATTAGTGTGATGCAGACATTGTGGGATGCAGCTTTGAAGAAGAAAGACAACTTGTAGCTTCAAGTGTCATCTGAATTCATTTATACGGTCCTAGGTCTTAAATGCTAGGGAAATTCCTGGATCGATCATGTGCATTGTTGATGACACCACCAGCTTGGGTGCTCATTTGCATTGTTTGAAGTCTTCCTCAAATTGATTGCCATTCTGTCCAAGGCAATAATCAGTATAGAGGCAAAGAAGTTATTACACTGGGTGTCAATTTGGGTAAATAGCCAAAATACTGTCAGTCTGAAAGAAAATGCATCCCATTGACCCAAAATAACAGTGAAGGAACTTATCTAGGGTTCTTCATGTTGCTCAGGTGAATGCTATGAAATATTTGCGCAGTGCTGCAATGGCTTTGTACTGAGCAGGGATTTTTAAAACCCTCAGCCCTCTGTCCCTCTTTGCTTCCCCTTTGCAATGGCTTTGTACTGAGCAGGAATTTTTAAAACCCTCAGTCCTCTCTTATATTCCCCCTTGCTTCCCTTTTCTTAATGAAACCTTGTAGAAACTTCTCTACTGGTAAATCTAATAACTCTTTTCTCTGGATGGGAATTAAGTGAAGTAGAGAATCTTGCATTCCCTTCTTTGTTTTGCAAGAACACATTTATGAACTTTTATGGGAGCTTAGTTGCTACATGGATAATGCAGTTCGATGAAGTGCTCACAGAAGTTCAAGATAAAAGTTGGGCAGGCCCCTCTGGTCAATGTAATCCTGTTGATAGATCAGCAGCTGGAATTGTTGACGAGGAAGACATTCTGTATCAAATTTTAGAACTTGCACAGAACAAAGCTCCTGATGTTTATGATGTCTCAGAGTCAAATGTGCATACTGAGTGTGGCCAAATAGATGATTTTATAGGCAAGGATGGAGACTTTCTTGAAATGGATGACTTGCTTGCTCCCTTAAGGTCTGATGAGGTTACTGAGGTTGAAAGAAGAGGGAATTCCTTGGATTCTTCTATGCAGCTCTCTCCTGGTGAGAGACAGTTAGTGTGGCAGTCTCAGACACAGGTTCATCTAGATGCTCTCGAAGGCACTGAAATCACCTCTCTTTCAGAGTCGCAGCTGACTGGGGTGAGGCACCAGATTGAAAGGTTCATGGGTTCTGCAGCTGAAGAAAGTGGTCCAAAGGTGAATAAAATGCTGTTACTTTGCTCTCCTAGATGCAAGTAGTACTTAATAAATGTCTTGACGCTTCTCTTGTCAACTTGGCAGGTGGGATTTTGGGATGCTTCTGTGGAATCACCGTCTTCATTCATTAGTTGCAGTATAAATTCTAACCCTCAGGCTGCTGGTGACATCTTGGTTGGGTCCTCAGGTATTACTGTTACTTAAAGTGCTTCAACTCTCTCTCTTTGCTTTAAAACTTTAGGCAGCTGATGCTGTACTGCTGTTTTCTATGACAGCATGTGCAGATGTATATGCATCCAAGCTGGATGCCCCTTGCCATGGATCTTCCCTTGATGAAGAGCTAAATTATGATGACATTTTAGAAGTTCTGGAGCAGTTTAAGAGCAGCAATGGTGATAAAGAGCCTTTGAACCTGGAGGCTCTGGCAGATAACATGCAAGGAGGAATTGGCTCATCAGATATGAGTGGCAACCTAGCCTTACAGGATGGAATTTTTTATGATGCACTGACAGACCTATTTGGAGAAAGGCAAAATCCTGATTTGGATTTCTTGCACCCGGCAGTTGATAATGGTGACTTGATGATTTTTGAAAGCTCTTATGAGAATGTTCCACAAGTGCAGAATAAAGCAGGTAGCAAAGAGGATGCTGTGCCATCGGAGGTCACAGTAGGGGGGAAGTTTATAATGAACTGGGTAAACACAAGTAATTCAGTGGAATCTAAAAGTGTACAGACAGAGCAAGTTGAAACAGTAAATGCCTTGCATTTGTCAAGCACAAACTCTGATGATCTGGATATTGGATCTGAAGGGAAACAGACCTCAAAGGTATTTGATATTTTCTATAATTATCTGGGTTCATTACAGGGGCTGCCTGCATCAGCTGCAGATCTGTCTCCCAGAGCTGCTGCCTCAGTCAAGTCCATTAGTGTTACGGCTATGGATGTAAGGGCAGTTGCTGTGACATGCACATGTACTAAAGATGGTATTTCTTCGGTGTGTATGAGCTGTTCTGTCACAAAGGATAAGAAGGGGTCATTTGTCCGCTCCTTATCTTTCCGTGAAAAGACCATTGAGCGAACAAATGTAGGATTTTTCATGGTAGCAGTTCTGGGTGTAATTTGGGCTTTCTTTTGGCTACTAATGTTTGGAGGTGCCTGGAAGCTTTTTGGGAGTGTGTACAGGCTGGTATGGTCATAGAGATGTGCACCAGCCAACACATGCATATTTTGTAGTGTGTATATAATCAGGTTGTGACTGGCCAAGCCCAACTTACAAGGGTCACTTAATAGCCCCAGAAACCATCATGAAATAATACATTGGGTTCCACAGTTGGGCTCTGGCAAGTTATTCTGAAGGGAAAACCATTATTTTGCAAGAGGTATATTACCATTTGTTTCAGCCTTTTATATGAGTGAACAGCTGGAATGGGAGAAGCTTTGTGGATCTTGATAGCTGGAGCTGTCGCTTGTAATACTTGCAGTTATCACTGTACAGGAGCAGTTAAAACTGAACTGGCAGGATGGGATCCTTCAATTTTCCCTTGTGTCTGCAGGCTTTTTTCCTTATACTTCCCCTTATGGAAGTTTGTTCAAAATGCTGATTCTAACTAACTGATATATGTCCCAAAATGGAGGAGTCATTGCTGCGAAACTACTCTTGGTTATTAGGATCCGGGGTTTCAAAGTGATTGTTCTGGTTTCAATGAGGTTCAAGTGTGAAAAAGGGGCCTGCAAATACGTATGACAACCATTTAGAAATATAAGGCAGCAGTTAGCTCACAAGTTTTAAGCATTTGAATAGAGAGTTTTCATTTCTCAAAGATTTGTGATTGCTTTCTTTACGTGGGTTTTATATCAAGTAATTCATGGTTTCTTCATTGTCAATCTTCTCCAATACTTATGCCCTGTATTGCTTTTTAACTAATGAAACATGATTCAGAGACTACACTGATAAAGTTTTACTTCTACTTCAATGTGACAAACTAGGATAACTAAAGTCCGTGGAACTGTTAATAGAGGATGTGGATAACAAGTCCTTCCAGTTTTTGGGAAAGTGTTGATTGGATCTTTACTTTGATCACTCTATTGTTGTCTAATATGGGGAGTCGTATTAGAGTTGATGAGAGTGGTGCAACGTGTGCTCACTCTGCTTTTATTGGTATAGTAGCTTTCATTACAGGCCCTAGATTACAGGACCTCTCCTGTGGCAGCTCCATTTGATAGTGTTACATGTAGAAGCTTAAGCAAATATTGGGCATATAGATGCCGAGCTACTTGGGTTGCAATCCCATATGCATGTGTGTGTCAATTGATTATGAAGATCTGTGTAAAGACATTGAGCTCTCATTTTTCCTTGTTATTTTCATGCAATTCACATCCCAGAGGCAATGCATTTCTCTATGTTCTTGTAACAAGTTTCTTGTAGCATTACTCTCTCAAAAGGAAAAGTGTAGATTGATTACTTTGATCACTCTACTTTTGTATACTAAAGTGACTAGTACTATTAGAGCTTTTATGTGAATGGTACACAGGATGTTTCAACTCTATTTTGCTGGTATAATAGCCTTCATTACATTCTCTCAATACTTCTGTCTCTTGTTCTAATTGAGGGATTTCACAAACCTGACACTGAACCTAGATGTCATGTGTACAGCACTTCCCAAGCCTCCTTTTTTTGCTTTTCAAAACATATGAATATCCTTCCACTTTCGACGGTGCATTCAAGGTGAATACCATGCCAATTTGGAACTGAAATTTGGAAACACAAATAAATCAACGAACAAATGTGTAACGGAGAACACGGAAAAAAGAAACCTTTCCTTTGTCTTCGGCTAATACCATCCCAATTTGGAATTGAAATTTGTAAACACAAAAATAATCGATCAGCAAAACAAATGAATGATGGAAAATAGGGAAAAAACAATCCTTTTGTTTCTCTTTGATGCTGCTGAAGGAGTACAGTACGTATGTGCTCCTGCCATAGCCAAAGGAGCTTGGGGGAGCTTCCCCAGCCATCATGAAGATACCTGTTCGTAGCATCACAAGCCCCTCCAAGAAGCAGCCTCTCCCTTGAGATGCCTCCTCAGCCGGGCCCTTTCGCAGTCCAGTTTGCCTTCAAGGAATTATAGGGTAGCATGGGAGAGGAGGGAGAAGAGGCTTGCTTGTAGCTCTCTCTCTCTCTCTCTCTCTCTCTCTCTCTCTCTCTCTCTGTGTATCTATCTGTCTGTCTCGCTTTCCCCCCAATTTTCCTCTTTCCTGGCTCTCTCACATTAGTGG
Source organism: Lygodium microphyllum (assembly GCF_053477565.2). Classification (NCBI taxonomy): domain Eukaryota; kingdom Viridiplantae; phylum Streptophyta; class Polypodiopsida; order Schizaeales; family Lygodiaceae; genus Lygodium; species Lygodium microphyllum. The sequence goes on from NC_141158.1 coordinate 84,240,925, forward strand.
CTTCCTCTCTTTCCCCCCTGGATTCCCCGAACAGTGCTCCATGCTTCCCCCCCAAGCGTCCCAGGAAGGAGTTCCAACATGGCCGAAGAGGCTGAGCTTGTGACCCGCCGACTATCATGGTTAGTATTGCATTTCTCATTCCATCGACTTTGGCTTTGAATGCTCTCTCTCTCTCTCTCTTTGGGCAGCGACCATGGACTTGCTATGGCGTGCATCTCTACCTGTGACAAAACCATGCAAAAAATGTACTCCAAATAGTGTTGCATCAATGATCGCTTACTCTCATGACCCGACCTAGCCCCAATCTACTATGGTTAGTATTGCATTTCTCATTCCACTGACTTTGGCTTTGAATGCTCCATTATTCAAATACGGCTCCAATGCAAGTTCACATGCAGCGTATGGATAGGCTTTGGCAGCAAAATCAAGCCATGGATCGAATACTTGCTAACAGATCTGATCAGAACATATCAATGAGATTCCAGGGTGTGGTCCCTTCTTCTGCTGGTTTTCCGTTAATGTCAGGTGGATACCTAACATCTCCTTCAATGCTAATACCTTCCATGGCTTCAACTGGGTTGGTGTCTGCTAATTTTGGAGCTCTGAAACTCCAACGAGCTCAAGCTTAGTATCCAAACTTCCAAGCTCAAGATCTTGACCAGCTGCAGTTTAGTCAGCAGGCTCTCTCCCAGATGCGAGGTGTGGTGCAACAAGGATTGGCAGCATTTGAAGGTGAGAATCACATGTTCACAGGGTTTGTGGGCATTGCTGCTCTTTTTGTGTGAGCATGATAAGAGTTGCAACAAGTTTTAGGGGATCTTCACCAGCAGAACCTATAGAGCGGCCTGCCAGAAGCAGCTGCGAGATTGATTTCACAAGTTTGCAGGGATTTTTTCATTCCAAGTTCATATTATCATATTACTTTCAACCACATGTTTTGGGAATTGGGTGTATCATAGGTATGAGGAAACTTGCAATTTCCTCATGAAAGAGTAGTAATAGCATATAGTTGTGAGCACCAATTCTAGTATGTGGTTGATTAGTTTATTTCCTCATTCAATCAAGTTTTAAAAACCAATTGCTTTTACAGTCCTATGCAAACAAGTGCTTCCGGGTTTTTTGAAGTCGTTATAAATCTATGCGTGGATTTTGAAGGTCTACAAACTATTTCATGTTTAAATGTCTTCCCCTCCTCTAATTGCATAGAAGGGAAATATCCTGGGAGATGATAGTGTACCTCCTCTCTCTTATAATTAATTGCCTTATCTACTCCATATCATATTATTTTTATTCAATAAACTCAAGTCCACTTCATTAGGCTTATCATAAATCCCTAATTCTCTTGACTAATGTGACTTGGCGAATAGTTAGTCACAAGGATGAAAGGAGTAGAGTTTAACATTTTTCTAATAAGCTAACCTAATATTTCTATAGGAATGGGTGTGTTTGTGAACAGATGGAGTTCAAGAATTGCTCCTTGGGCAAGAAGTGGAGAAATTCGCCTTGCATCTTTGATCGAGAAGCACATAGTAGGTGCATATGAGAAGATAGAAGAGTTGGATATAAGGGTCAAAATTGAGAGTTCATATGCACATGAATAAATCAATGTGTGATGGAAGAGGGCTAAAGGGAGCACAAAGAAATATGTATTACTTTCTCTCTTGAATAATAGATTCTTCTCTTTGCATAGCTCATGCCAATGACATATGTCAACCCACTTGAGCTTATATGGTAGGTTTTGAGTGTATATTTAAAATGAAAGTAATCCAACCCACTTGAGCTTATATGGTAGGTTTTGAGTGTATATTTAAAATGAAAGTAATCTTCATGAGAGAGAGAGAGAGAGAGAGAGAGAGAGAGAGAGAGAGAGAGAGAGAGAGAGAGAGAGAGAGAGAGAGAGAGAGAGAGAGTCTACATATTTTCTATAAATTTAATATTTGCATATAAATGACTTCGTAGGTATACAAGACAAGTGTGCTTTGGGTTCAATTCTCCTTGGCTTTGTCTTACTCTCAAAAGTTCATGGTGGAACCAAAACAAATGGGTGAGCCATGATGTGTGATACAGGTACATTACATAGCATAGCCTAGCATGGTAACTTTAGAAAATGAGGCAATACATGTGGTTGTTTGCTGTTATATTACTTATAACATGTAATGAAATTGCAGTTTTATGAGAGAAAATTTCAGCCTCTACTTATATATTAACTTAATGGAGTGCAAGAACAATGTAGCAATAAATGAATACCACATCTAACATGTGATTGCATGTGGTTATTCTCTTCTTTGTGTGAAGTAGTTCAATTTATATAAATGTCTTCTTATGTTTTCTTTGGAATTTCATATACTCGTGTAGAAATTACATGACACAACTGACAAAATTTGAGCAAGGAGTAGAGAAAATATCAAATATGAGAATAGAGATTGCTTTAATTTCAAACTAACCGATACAAAGATGGTTGTGTCCACTTGTGCACTTCCACTGTGAAGCTTAGATGATGGCAATCCAGATAGATGATAGGTGAAGAGCTGAGGGTAGCTGGAAGAACTCTAATTGGGCAACATATAGATTTACGATGGCTTTAGAGGGGCCTTCCTTTTATAGCCTGAGAAGGTAGTTTGGTCGGCAAGTTCGACCATATTATGAACCTTTCCTAGTTGACTAGGGAATATTCCAAGGAATATTTCCTTTACCATCGGGCCAGTGGTGTTGCCCAAATCCCATAATAAGGACCCCTGATAACTCCCGCACCCCACAACTCGATGCATTGTGCCTTGAGTTGCTACCAACATAACTACTGTATCTAACCCAAAGCCTAGTTCCACAAAATTTACATTTTTACCATCCGATCACATAGATCTCATTTGACATTAAGTCAGGATCCACCCAATATTCGTGTTCACACATGGCTTCTCCTCATAATGGGGACCTTATAACTTTGAGCACTATGGATCATTGGTGGCACCTTATGAGGATGGGGTATTAAGCATATCTAACACCCCCCCTCAATGTCCACCTACAAGAGAACTACATTCTCATCTCAATGCCTAGTCTCTGAAGATGAATTCGAAGGCGATCCTTCGTAAGAGCTTTGGTTAAGATATTTGCTCCATTCTTCTTCATTGGATAGTAAACCAGCTCTACTATCCCATTCTTAATCAAGTCATGCACTAGTGATACTGGATTTCAATATATTTGGTATGTGTATGAAAAACTGAATTTTTGGCAATGGCGATGCAACTTTGTCACATCTTAGCATTGTTGTATTTCATCTTGTACTCCCATATGCCATAGGATTCTTCTTAACCATATTGCTTCACATGCAACAAAGCAAGCTGCCTTATACTCTGCTTTGGTAGAAGACAATGCCATAGTTACTGATCCAAGAGAAAAATCATGAACCTAAAGGGAAATAATATTTAGAAACTAATTTCTTGGAATCCCAATTATCTGTCCAATCTCAATCACAATTCCCTATAAGAGCACTTTAGGAACTGTATGTGATACCATAGTCAACAGTTCCCTTCAAGTATCTAAGCACACACATCCCAGCTTTCCAATGACTTGCTCATGGTTTGTTTGAAAAACTGCTCAAAAGACCAATAGTAAAAATGATATCTAACCTAATCTTACACAAATAGATGAGATTGCCAACCAATCGCATGTACCTCCCGATGTCTACTAGTGCTAGTGTATCCTCAATGGATAACTTCACATTAACCTCCATAGGTGTAGCTATCTGCTTACACTTGGTCATGTCAAATGCTTTTAAGATCTCCCATGCATACTTCTTTTGAGAGATGAAGATTTTGCAAGTTGCCAAACTTCGATCCCCAAATAATAAAAAACCAATGTGACCAAATCTTTCATGCCAAAGTTTACTTGTGTCCACTCCAGCGGTGGTGTAAGAGCACTAAGCTCATAAAAGTTGTTCCTCCTTTCTCCTTTGTTGACAACTTTGCCAGCGCGCTGTTGTTATTTGATACACCTATCTTAATGAACCTCATCTCATGGCCAAGATCAGTTATAGAAGAAATTGACAGCATATTTCTCTTAATCTCTAAAACATATAACACATTTGAAAGATTCTTGAGTTCACCATTTGCAGTAGTAAAGGAAATAATATATGTGCCCTAAGTAGGGCATTTTGCATCATTCTTAACTGTCACGGTGATGGATTCTTGCAGAGGCTTCATAGAACTATATAGACATTTCTTGTTGGTCATGTGATGGGAGGTGCCACTATCCAATACCCATGAGTTAATGTTAGATATTTCTTGCACCGAGGAACAAACTTCCTCAATGGTTGCCATGAATAACTCCAGCCGTATTGGCTGTCTGATTCTCTTTAGTCTTCATGGTACCATTCTTTTCATATGCCTTTGTGACATGACAATCTACAATTGCATGTCCTTTCTTCTTGTAGTAGAAGCACTCTCCTTGAAACTTTTTCTTACCACCCTTCTTCTTTTTGTCACCATTGGTAGGGAACTACCTTTTCCTTTCGCATTGGCGGAGAATGCATAATCTCCATTGCAACAACCTTCTCGGGCTTTAAGCCTCAACTCCTCCTCCATTAGTAGTGCAAAAAATTCCTGAAACATCAAGGCTTGGAGTCTCACTGAAGTGTTTAGGGAAGTTACCAATCCATCAAACTTTGGTGGACAAATTAGAAGACACCTATGATCTAGCTCCTTACTAGTCTTTTGTATCCTAGTGGCGCTAGCCATCTGGTCACGCATATTCTTGATCTGAGTGATGAATGCTTCAGTTGTCTTTCCTTTAATAAACTTGTCTGTTGCTAGTTGATTCTAGAAGTTTTGAATCCTTGTTTGATTTTGTATTTCATACTGACTCCTCAGTACATTCTAAGACTTTGATGCCTTGGTTGTGTGCTGAATCAAGATCAAAACATTGTTAGAATAGCTTGTAACTAAGCCACATAGTGCATCTGCGTTCCTTTGCTTCCAAGCTTGTAGACGATCTACATTTGGAGGAATCATAATACTTGAATTTGATGGATTGTGGATGGGTCATGGTTCTGGGTCAATCCCTAGTATCATCTCCAGAAGCTCATAAGAATCAAGGATAGTTGTGATTTTAAACTTTCACAAAGTATAGTTTGTACCATCTAACTTGCCTTCGTTGAAGGTTGGTGGATGAATCCTCAATGTTTGAATCGCTAGTACATCAAAAACATCACTTGATGTGCCAAAACCGCTACTTGATGCAACAGTAGAGGACATTTCTCCTCTTTGTTGTTGAAGCCCTTGCCTCATGTACTCTTCACTCCTCAAAGCCCCGTGGGCTTTGATATCATGTAGAAGTTACATGACACATTGGCGGATAGAATTTGAGTAAGGAGTAGAGAACACACATCAAGTATAAGAAGAATGGACATTGCTTTAATTTCAATTGAATTGATACAAAGATGGCTTTGTCCACCTATGCACTTCCACTATGAAGCTTAGATGGCAAGCCAGACAGATGATAGATGAAGAGCTTAGGGTAGTTGGAAGAACTCTAACCGGGTGAAAGATAGATTTACGATGGCTTTAGAGGGTCTTCCTTTTATGCCCGGGAAGGTAGTTTGGTCGGCAAGTTTGACCATATTATGAATCTTACCTAGTCGGCTAGGGAATATTCTCTTTATCATCGGACTAGGGGCACTGCCCCTAGACCACACAATAGGGGTCCCTGATAACTCCCACACCCCGTAACTCGATGCATTGTGTCTCATGTTCCTACCAGCATAACTACTCTATCTAACCTAAAAGCTAGGTCCACAAAGATCACCTTTTTGCCATCCGATCATATAGACCTCATTTGATATACAAGTTGAGATCTACTCAATATTCATGCTCACGCATGGCTTCTCCTCATAATTGGAGCCTTACAATTTTGAGTACCATGGATCATTATGGCACCTTCCGAGGGTGGGGCATTGAGCATATCTAACATTGCATTTGCACACACACACACACACACACACACACACACACACACACACACACACACACACACACACACACACACACACACACGTGTTCACATGAGTGTACGTACTTGCATATTGTAGAAATTTTGACACACAACAATACACATGTGGTATGATTAGTCTCTTATAGAGTTTGCTTTTGAATTAAAGTTATTCTCAAATTGAAAATAAGATGAGACTCTAGCTTAGTGTGTTTACAATTATTAACATATGTGACGTGTGGTCACCAAGGATTTGGCATGAAATTTGACCACATAGAAAGCCTCAAGTTTGGATTATTGCTCTTGGAGAGGGTAGGAGATTGCAATTTGGCAATGGGCATATAGTATAGCTAGATGTACATCATGGGCATGTAGTATAGCTATATATATTCTAATATAGGCTAAAGAGACTATGTCATCATTTTTTTCGGTGTGCAATTGCAATTTGAAGGCATTACCAACATCTTAGGCCCTTTATTTCCCCCCCAACATTGTTCTTACCGAAATAATGTGTTATGCTGGACATATCTAAACATAATGTGCGTGTGTTTTTGTTGTTTAGATGTATGCGTATGTACACACATAAAGTATAAGTAACCTATCACACACACACACACACACACACACACACACACACACACACACACACACACACACACACACACACACACACACACACACACACACACACACACACACACACACACACACACACACACACACACACACACACACACACACACACACACACACACACACACACACACACACAGAGAGAGAGAGAGAGAGAGAGAGAGAGAGAGAGAGAGAGAGAGAGAGAGAGAGAGAGAGAGAGAGAGAGAGAGAGAGAGAGAGAGAGAGAGAGAGAGAGAGAGCTCAACAAAGTCTTCTAGATGTGAAGATTTGTTTTTATAGTATGTGACCAATAAAAACTATTGGTTAGGATTAGCCAAAGGATGTATCCAAGGATGTGATATGCAAGGATAGTTCATGTGAAAGTTTCACAAAAATAAAGATATAGAATAGGGTGGTTGCTTCCCTTTGCTCACCAAAATACAAAGCGAGCGTAGGGCATAGCCTTGAGAGCTTTGCAATGATGCCAATGCTTCACGTGGTAGCATGTGTGGCATGCAACACCGGCCACACCAGGTAGTGAGCCCTATGTGGTAGTCCCATTTGATATATGAACTTAAGCAAATATTGTACAAATGGATGCCCAACTACTTGGTTGTAATCCCATATGTACAAGGGAGTTAATTGACTATGAAGTTCAATGAGCTTAAGCAAATATTGTACAAATGGATGCCCAACTACTTGGTTGTAATCCCATATGTACAAGGGAGTTAATTGACTATGGAGGTCAAAATAAACATCTTGGGCTTAGTGTTCCCTTCTTTTCTCATGTGATACATATTCAAGGGGCAATGCATTTCCTTGGTTTTTGTAACAAGCTCCTTTTGGCTTGGATTGCTCTTTTAGTGATCACGTTCTTCACTGTTTTCAATCCTACATTGAATTTTGTCACATTCTTCATTGTTTTTCAATCCTACATTGAATTTTGTTAGCCTAGTTGGGCTATGATAGATCTTACCTCATTAGTTTTTGTTAGAATGTCTTGATTGCTAGGGTTTTGATCTTCCTCTCTTACTATTTCATCATGAAATCATCCACTTCACATTCCCTTGAATAAGATTTACCTTCTTCAAATGTGGGACTTGAATCAATGTTAAAGCCTCTTGTTTTGGTAGTTCACTAATGTTTACATACAACTTATAAGCAACCAAGAAATTATCACACTACAAGTCACAAAGAGAGAGAGAGAGAGAGAGAGAGAGAGAGAGAGAGAGAGAGAGAGAGAGAGAGAGAGAGAGAGAGAGAGAGAGAGAGAGAGAGAGAGAGAGAGAGAGAGAGAGAGAGAGAGAGAGAGAGAGAGAGAGAGAGAGAGAGGATTTTTTCTTTTAGTAGATATCAAAGTTTCAAATGCTAAGAGCAAGTGAGCTATGTGTAAGCATTAACTAGTTAAGCATTTTCTTTTTTGATAGGAGTACAATATTTTTAGCATAAAGGTTTTATTTTGAGCCCAAGTGTTATTACTACACACTAAGGAAGTTGTGTGTGTCATGGGTGGCATACTAGTTGATTGCTTTTGTACTTCCCCAACTTGTTCCAATCAATCAATGTTGCTTGTAGTAGCTAGAGGAGGAGTGGACGATGCTATAGGTAGCTCAACTTGCCACTAGCCCAAGTCACATGTGCCATTTCGACCTATCTCTGATCTAGCCTATTGTCTTACAGCTTAAAGAAGGAAGGAAGAGTATAAGTGGAAATTGTTGCTTCACCCTATTGTAAGGCACCCTAGAATATGCCAAAGAAGAAAGAGGAGGAGAAGGTTAACTTTTTTGTCCTCTGCCAATCGAAATAGAACATGGATGTATGCATCATTACTTGGGCTCTAATAGGGATGTGGATGCAAAAGTTGCATGTTAGGATTTTAAATAAGCTATTTGACACATGTGCAAAGGTTGAAATGTTGGCCCACTTATGTATTTTTACAAGGTATCAAATAAAAGCTCATCCATGATACTCACATTAATAAGTCAAAAAACATCAAAATGCAAATAGTCACAAGCAATTAAAAAATAGGAAAACATGAAGCCATTGCAATGCTACTTGGTAACGTGTCATGTGAACCTTGTAAGAATCATCTATCCACTACGAAAAATGTTCAAAATCTAACTCTCAATAATCTTTACTTGCACTTTGATTAAAAAAAGGAGAGTATCGTAGAAGGGAATTCCTTACATTGCAACCATTGTGAGTCTTACAAAGGAGGCCCTATGGTTAGGCTGTCTCTGACCTTGGTATGACTATGAATTCTACATTTCATTTGGACTCTATAAGTGCCATCCAATTGGCACGTAATCTGATCTTCCATGCAAAGTCCAAGCATATTGAGATCCATTAGCACTTGATTAGAAAGGTAGTTGAGGGCAAGCGTATAGAGCTTGTCAAGATCTCGATTAACGAGAATCCTTTAAATCTACTAACTAAAAGTCTCATAGTGGAATGCTTTGTCTTCCTTAGGAGAATGATGGGCATAGGATAAGATGATATCTATTCCTCATCAGGTTGCACTTATATGTACACATTGTACTTTGTCACTTTTTTCTTATTTTCTCCACACTCAAAGCACATTTTCCTTTAAGTGGGAGGTCGTTGGGGGTTAAAGGCCACTTGTGCCTAGCCATCTACATTTACTTATCACACACACACACACACACACACACACACACACACACACACACACACACACACACACACACACACCAAGTGGTGGCCACTTATCATTGTCAATTTATTCTTTATTCTTTCTATGACAATAGTATAAGGGAAGATAGGTCACACATGGTGACTGTTAGAGTTTACACATACGATATTGCTCTCTCTTACTTGACCCTCCATTGCTCTTGCATCCTCTGGCTTCCACTTATGCTTTCGCTTCTTGATCCATCTTTCAATTGTTGCAAAGTTATATTTGTGGCAAAAGATTATACTTAACAAAAGGGCATTGACTTTGATGAGATCTTTGCTCTCACTTGCCATATGATAGCTATCCATAGCATTTTCACATTCACAACTCATAATGATTGGAATGTGCATCAACTAGATATTAAGATTGTATTTTTGAATGTTGGCTTATATGAGGAAGTGTATGTTTCTCATCCTTGTGTTTCTCTCTAGAAAGGGAAGAAAAGCAAAGTATATAGGTTGAAAAATGTATTATATGGTCTAAAACAAGTAGCTTGTTCTTGGTATGAGAAGAGACATGCATACTTGACCACAAGTGGATTTTAAAATTGTCCAAATGAGAGCATCTTATATGTCAAACATGAGAGTGATGTGCCTCTGATCATTGTGGTTTATGTTGATGACATGTTGCTCACTAGTCCTAATGAGATTCATATTATTTATTTTAAGGCTATGTTAAATTTAGCTTTTTAAATATTAGATTTGGACCCATTGCATCATTATTTGGGCATTCAATTCAAGCAATGTGAGGAAGGCATTGCTTTATATCAAATAAAGCATGTTGAGATGGTATTGGAGATATTTGATCTTGAGGATTGCAAGCCTATTACTACTCCTATGGACATAGGCTTGAAGTTGAGCCTTCATGATTCCAAAGACTACTTTGATGTCTTTCTCTATTAGTGGATGCTTGATTATGTATGCATTATGAAGTCTAACATTCAATTTTCAATCTCATAGATGAGTGGTTTATGCATAGCCTAGGCACCTAGCATTGGCAAGCAAAGAAGTTTCCATTAGGAAAACGTGGACTTACTTCTAAGCCCTCTAAGGATTTCCAAGTCATCATCTATTAAAAGAAGCGGGCCTATGGATAACTATGTCCATTGTACCTCTAAACTGTATTATGTAGCATATGATTGAAAAGACCTTGATGAGAGGATTATAATGCTCCAAGCTTCAATAATTTTAGAGTTTATATGCTCAAGTTACGCCTTTACTAAAAAGTAACCTCAAAAGTTTTGTAAAAGAAGCATCACCCTTATTTGTTCTTATGGAATATTCCCTAGAATCCCAAAGAGCTTAAAAAGCCCAAAATTGAGTTCAAGGTTTTCTTAATAGCTACTTGAGTGATACTCCGCACCTTGGGTTGTTTTATCCCAAGGGGGAATCCTTACCACTAGATTTATATGTTTTTTTAGATTCTAATTAGGTCGATAGTTATGACACTTATATATCCACAAGTGGTTTCTACATGTCCTAGGCATAACCCCTAGGGTGAGTAGAAATTTTTCTTGCAACTATACCTTGAAAAACCAAAAGAATCATTAGCAATGACAACCACACCACTTCCCCTCTTAACTACATTCCTTTCCCATTACCTCTCTATCAATTGAGTCATATGACATTCATTCCAACACATACTACCTTAGACTCATTCAACAACGATGGGTATTACGTTAACCCTAAAATGATGATTTTTTTAAAATTTAAAAGGCCAGACAATGTAATCAAAGTCAAAGGTCAAAGGACTAAATGGAGGCTAGCCAATCATCAAGAAGGGGACATGGAGTAAAAGAAACAACTTGGAAGTCTAGTGAGATGTAAAAAAATACTAGATGAAACTTCTAGGGTTTTATTTATCTTAGGCACTAGAATCCATAGGCAAGACATCTCATTGTATTTTATCATATCCTATTGAATTATTCTTTGTAAAAAAGTGGGAGTCAGATTTACTCTCAATCAAATTGTAACGTCTCTCAAAGTCACAATTTGATTCATCTATGCACAAAAAGACTCAAGCAATGTAAATCCATGATCAAGTCAATTGATCATGTAGACATATGTACCACAACAGTCAGCTATTGTGGGCAATCACTAAGACCATGGGGTATGTAAAAAACTAGATCTCAAGGAGAAGATTGAGGCAACTTGATTGAGAAACCCTATGTATATGATATGGAAAATGAATAGAATCTCTCATTTGTGTTTAAAAACTTAAGAGCCCTTATGTCCCTTTTTTCCATTCTTGCTTCCACCATAGCCAAAGCTTGAGAGAGAGAGAGAGAGAGAGAGAGAGAGAGAGAGAGAGAGAGAGAGAGAGAGAGAGAGAGAGAGAGAGAGAGAGAGAGAGAGAGAGAGAGAGAGAGAGAGAGAGAGAGAGAGAGAGAGAGAGAGAGAGAGAGAGAGAGTGTGTGTGTGTGCGTGAGGGAGAGAGCAAGGGACTGGCAAGGAGAAGCTCTCTACCCACCCTATTCTTTGCTTGTTTCTTTTCTTCTTCTTCTTCTTCTCTTTGACCATCCCCACGTGGAAAGCTTGGACATGGCCATAACCTCACTTTTTGAGAAAGAGAGTGAATGTGAGGGAGATAAAGTGAAAGTGCAAAGGATAAAGTGAGGGACTAGGAAGGAGAAGGTTATTCTCCATCTTACATCTAGTCTCCTTCTTACTTCTCTACTCTTTGGTGCGAATATGGATGTGAAGACAAATTGTGTTGAAGGTGTGGCTTGAGAGCTTCAAGCAAGCATTACTTGAGAGCTTCAAGCAAGCAATGTCCTATGGTTGAGTTGGTAGAGCTCAGCACACACACTATTATGTACACACGTGCATGCATGCATATTATATATGCTCAATGCCCCACCCTAGAAAGGTTCCACCAATGATCCATGGTGCTCAATGTTGGAAGGCCACAATTATTAGGATAAGACATATGTGAGCTTGAGGGACCTAACTTTATATCAAATGAGGTCTATGTGAACAAATGGCAAAAAGGTGAACTTTGTGAGTCTAGCCTTTTGGTTGGTTAGATATAGTTACAACCTGAGGTATACTCCATCGAGATGTGGGGTATGGGAGTTAACAAGGACTACTATTTTGGGCCATTGGGGCCACATAGGCAACCCATGGCAGGGGAGGTCCCAAGGGGGCTAACATACCTGGTGAGAGTTTGCAGCCAACAACCCTAACCTAACGGTAAAGGGAGCATCCCTTGGCTGACCAGCAAAGGTCAATAGGTATGTTGGTCAAGTTGATCTTACCACCTTTGTGAGATATAAAAGAGAGACCCCCTTAGAACCATGATCATCTATCTTTCACCTAGTCAAAGTTCTTTCAACTAGCCTCAAACTCCTCACCTAGATTCTGCCTAGATTGCCATCTAAGCTTCACAATGGAAGTGCGCGAGTGGACAAAGCATATTTGGAATTAAAGAAATTGATATTCTTCTCTAATTTTTTGTGTACTCTCTATTTCTTCCTCAGATTCTATACACTACAAAGTGTACTTTTTGTACAAATCCATTTGCACACACGCACACATACACACAAACAAATACATAGCTATAGATTCTCTTTTACATGATCCATTTGAACATAAGTAACGTTCTTGTAAAGTTAGAAGATTGAAAAGAAGAATGAATGTACTTCAAAGTACACCAATTACATGCAATGTCTTATCACATTTCAATACATAAGTGACAAAGTTCACAATGAATCCATAGTTGGTTTGGCTAAAAATAAATAATAAATATGAATAAGTAAAGAGAATGCAAAGTCAAAAGAATCTTAAACACGAACATCTATAACAACCTTGTCTAAAGAGGACTTGTGGTTTACAAATCAAGTGAAACAAAATTATCACAAGGTTCTTCTTATGAAGATCTTCATATGAAACTTAAGTGTTATTCAGCATATGATAAAAAATGAGTAGCTAGGTCTCTTAACTAACATACTAACACACTAATGCATCGACCTAGTTGGCTCTAACCTCCCCTCCCTTCTAGGTAACCATGGTCTTGTGTACTTGCTTTTGAGTAGCCTAGACAAGTTAACTTGAAATTTCACATTTGGGAAAGGGTAAAAAATCCATCAAAAGAAAGAAATATCCACTCAAGGAACAAAATATATGCAAAGTAAAAGTATGTAAACAAAGAAAATCAACTAAGTCATCATTTATAGCTACTTCTTATTGCTCCACCTTATATCAACCATTATTTTGGCATTGCCAGATCACTTTAGCTCTTTTCTAATGGTAGCAATCATTAGCTACGTGACTTGTCTTGTCTTAGTAGTTATATATGATGATGTTGTTATTGGTGCTTATTCCTCCTCGTCTCCCTCTAGTTTTAGCTATTGCACCTATGAACAAAACATATTCTCTAAGGATAGAGTTTTCATGGATAGTAGACAAGACCGTGCATTTCTATATCATCAACATCCAAGAAATAGCACCTCCAACAAAGGTGAAGATATAGCCAAAGCTGGACTTCCTATTGTCTACATGTCTTGCAAAATCGGAGTCTATGTAGCACATGACTCTAGTGTTTTTGCCATCATAGCAAATTCACATATCTACAATGTCATTAAGGTATTTCATGATACCCTTCATGGTGTCCAAATGTTGTTGGCTAGGTGTCACCATATAATGAGTAACAACTCCCACTACAAATGCTATGTCAGATCTAGTGTCTTTCATGGCATACATTAAGTTACCCATCATGGATGCATATGGGATCTTGGCCATCTTGGCCCTCTCATCATCTGACTAGGGACAATTTGCTTGACTAACCTTCACATGAGAAGGTAACAAGAAGCCAATAGGCTTCCCACCCTACATATGGAATCATAGAAGGACTTTATGAATGCACTCCTTTTGTGACAAGTAGAGGAGTCCCTTAGAGTGGTTGCATGTAATGCACATAACAAGTATGTGAGAGGCATACTCCATATCTTTTATCTCAAAGCTCTTCTTGAGTTGCGTCTTCAAAACATTTAGCTCATCATGAGCACTCCCAGTGATCAACATGTCCTCAATATATAATACCAAAATGATAAGGCTACCATACATGATACTTATCATCATCCAACTATCCAATCAAGATAAGGATTTTAATCAAATTTGAAACATGACACACATCACCAAGACAAATGGAGCACCAATACCAAACAACAGTCTAACATCATGAATGCCAACATTGTTACATACATGATCATCACCTAGTTTGACTGAACCCGTAACAGTGTGGAAGGTATAAAATCAATGATGATGTGAGGTAACATGAAGGAAGCCCACAAATCAAGAAGCCAAGATAGAGAGTAAGAAAACTAAATATCAAGAAACTAAGTAGCATCAAGTAAAGAATCAGAAAGTATGTAATCATATGAGTTATAATCCAAGGCATTTATCTATTCTATCTTAACACTAGACTTAAGAACAATACTACGATCATCAAAAGACTTGGCATTATCCTATGCTTTCTCTTTTCCTTTTTCACACCTATTATTGTGCATCTTGTGGCATTATGTGACCCTTTTACCCATAATAATGACAACTAAGAGAGGACTTAGGACTACGGGACTTACTACGTGATTCTCCATGAGACATAAACTTGCCCCTATTAGATTGTGAGTCTTTACCATGACGATCATTCCCTTTACCATCATGTCTACATATAACTGTAAGTGCATGAGAAGTACAAGCTACATCGATATTCTTCATGTTCACTTCTTCTGTAATAAATCTCCCTCTACATTGAAGCATTTAAACCCATCTTTAGGGGGATTGGCACTCATAACAGTACGGAATCTATCCCAAGTCTCAAATAGTGTAGCATGCAAGAATAGAGACTTTATATTATCCTCAAACTTAATGCATGTGAGATAAGCTGGTTGACAATAGTGGAACTAATTCAAATGAGTGCACATAGGAGTGCCCTCCTTCATGTGAAGGAGGGCACTCCTTCATGCGAAGATCCACAAGCTTCTTTAACCCATACAATTGAGATGTAGGACTTTGCTTGTCATCATAAAGATCACATATCTTTTTCCATAAATCGTAAGCACTACCTTCTATCTCAATAACATTAAAATAAGCTTTCTTGGACACTAAGAAGATAATTGTGGACTTGCATAGCTCATCCAAATTAGCTCATGCCTCTACATCAAACTCCTCGGGCTTTATACCTTTACATTTCAATGGTCATATTTGCTTCTTTTGTACTAATACCTACCAAATTTGGGTCTTTCAATAATTGAAGTTAGTGCCATTCAACTATTTTTTGTTAAAGATGGAACTATCCCTAGTAGAGTGAATGCCATGATAATTGCAAAGTGAACAGTAAATGTGTGGGAGCTTTTGCTCAACCGCCAAGACCCACGGACCGCTTATTTCTTCAAGCGTTCTAAGCGAGCTCTAATGGCTACCTCTCACATAGCTGACGCGCCTTCAAACCTATGAATGTAGTGAGCTTACCTCAATGCCAAAATGAGTTGCCTTCTCCTTCACGCACACTAGTAGCTCCACAATCCTTGATGCTAGCTCAAGCTCCCTCAAGCCTCCTCCATCAAGCTCCATCCACCATGGCCGTGCTTGTGCAAGCAAGGAGAAGAGAGGATAAGAAGAGAAGTGGAGATGGTGAAGGGCTTCACCCTCTTGATCCCTCACTCCCACACACTCTCACACTCCCTCCCTCAAGAGCACACACACAAGCCAAGAGAAAGGAAGAAAGGAAGAAGAAATGTCTCTTGTTAGCCACACACCAAAGAATGAGCTTCCATTCACTTTTTGAACTTTATATATACAAGCCCTAAAATTCTATAGGCACCCATCCTTTTTACATGGCCGGCCGTGGCCTAGGCCCTTTTTCCCATTGTTCTCCTATCTTCCTAGCTTCCTTCCTACCGCCCATCTACCTTTACAAATTGCACGGGTGAGTCCGACACTCTTAAAATAAAGCTTGGAGCTCTTTTACAAGAGTTTTTAGAGTTTTTTGAGGCACCTTCTCTTTAAAGTTGCGCTTTCACCTCCGCTTAGTCTTTTAAGGGCCGCCTTTGTGCCCTTGCTCTTTTTCTGTCATTTTTCTGCATTTTGCTTCATTTTTCCATCATCTTGAACTGAGGTTAATAAAATGGGATGCTATAATAGTAGTAAAACATACCTAAACTTAGTCCAAGAATCAAATGTAAGAGGTAGGGTATAATGCAAGAGATAGTTATCCACAAAACAAATGTAATAGAGTGTATGTAACAAGGGTCTTCTCTGAAAGGACTACTCAACAAAACTAAAATTTCAGCATAGTTGGTCACAAAAATATAGTAAATGAGTATATAAATGTGGAAAAAAGACCAAAAAACAAAGCTTCCACTACTAAGAATATCCGTGTAGCAACCAGGATATGTAATATAACTAGTAGTGCAAGATAAGCATAAACCACTAGGGTACCAAATACTATAAAAAACCCAAAGTTGTCAAAGATACAAGTGGAATCCCAAACAAGAGTAGCATGTACATAAGCCAATTGTGCATATGAGATCTCCAAAAGTAATAGAGATCCACTAATTTGTAATTAACTCACTGCATATGAACAATGAGGCTCAAGTACGTAACCAAGCATGCATCCAAAGTTGAAAAACCGTTTGTCAAGAGGAAGTATTGGGTATACAAACCAAAGCTAAATCAACCACAATCACCAGTATCTACATGAACAATGTAGACAATAAACAATAGCTATGCATATATATATATATATATATATATATATATATATATATATATATATATATATATATATATATATATATATATATATATAGGCAAGTAAGAGTTCCCATTGACTTAAGGGTCCAATCTTAGCAAAGAAAAGATCAAAGTGCTCCCACTTAAGTAACCAGAATGTCCAAGAGTGAAGGAAAGCTAAATATGTACATCTCATAGCATCTAAGTGCCCAACAACATGAAGCAATAGATTTGGGAGCATTACTCATAATAAGCTTTTAAGCACATAACCAAGAAAGCTTCAAAGTAAGTAGCCATTACAAATATGCAACCAACACTAGAGCTCAAAACCAAAGCCTAGAGCTCAACATAATCATATCTAAGCATAGTAACCAATGCCAAGCATCAATACATCAATGTAGCATCTCCAAAGCATATGTCGACATTCAATATATAAGCCTTCACAATGAATACTTGTTGCATATAGGGTATCACAACAAAGAACCCTTCAAGAACTGAGCTAAATAAGCTCTAACAGATCCAAAGGCCTTTCTTTAGTATCAATACATCATTCGGGCATTGCAAACTTGCCCCATAAGCATTAGTAGAGCATTAACCAATCAAATACTTGTTGTCCAAATAGTGAATAATAGTCCACCTTGAACTATAGACCAATGGATGATCCAAAACTCTTCAAATGATGTAGGATATAGAGCCAAAGAAAGTCAGGAAGAAAGGTCACCAAGTGCTTGACAATGAGTAGAGGAGTAGTAGGGTGAAATGGATCATGTGGGACATGCTCAGAGCAACCCTAAAAATACATCAAAATTTGTGAGCTATTCTCTACTCTTCTTCTTGGTTGCTACTAATTGACATGGCTCTTGACACTCACAAATAGATTGAGGAATGCTGATAAATAGGTTGGGAAGTGGGGAAGCTCATTCGAGAGTAATGGGATTGATGCATACCTCAATGAGTAGTTGCTATGGAAGTTGTGGGATTGAATCTCTTTTTTTGAGATGAAGCAAATGATGTTGAAGCTCCTTGAATGCTTGCTTTGATATCAATTGAAAGGTGGAGTAAGAGGTGAGAGCATCAACAAAAGCAAGAGGATGCAAGAGCTATGGAGGCTCAAGCAGCAAGAGAGGGAAAAATGGGTGGGAACTCCAACGGTCACAATGTGTGAACTTCCTTTGCTTATTCTATTGTCATAGAAAGAATAAATAATAAAGTGATAGTGATGGGCGGCCTTCACCTGTACTGTACAAGTATGTGGGTAGTAAAGCACAAGTAAATGTAGGTAGCTAGGCACATACGGTCGTTAACTCCCACAACAACAATCAACACTACTATCTGGCTTGCACTTTAACTTGTAAATCCACTTGGTACCAATGTCCTTTTTGCTAGGAGGAAAATCGCATAAGAACCAAGTATCATTTTTGACAATAGTGTCATATTTAGATTGCATAACATTGATCTAACTTTTTGAATTTTGTGCATCTTCAAAAGATAGGATCATCCTCATCACACAATATAGAAATAGATGATGCATAACAATCTAATGCATAATAGGCATTGTGAGAGTTGAATGAGTATCACTACTCAATGATGCATCTAAGTTACCATCATGTAATGTTTGGACAAGGAGTTTTGACATAGTCTTGGATTGCTTAACCTCTATTCTCTCATCAAGAAGTGTATCATTCACATCCACATTTAAAATATGTTGATCTATGGTATTATCAGAAACTTATGAAGGTTGAAAAACTACCTGATTTGGTGGTACATGACTCTATACCACCATTGAAAAGAGAAAAATAAGTGTGAAAGATATTGTGTGAGCTATATTCACCTCTTTTGGATATGAAAGTAAAAGTTGAACAAAATTTTCCATAAAGACAACATCATGCTTGACCAAGATATGCTCACTTCATGGATGGTATAACTTATAACCTTTGCTTTCATTACCATATGTAACAAAAATACATTTCACAACCTTATAACACAATTTATTACATTGTTATACTAGTACTAAAGCATAAGCCAAGTAACCAAAAACACATAATTGAGAAACAACTGGCCTTTTACCATACCAAGCCTCATATAGAGTGATAGATTTCAATGGCCTTAGTGGGACACTTGTTAAGCACATAGACTACACATAAAATATCCTTAAATAACAAACTATGTTGCAAAACTTGTCTCTTAATCATGTATCTATCTATCACCATGAGAGATTTATTCATTCTCTCAATTAGATGTTTTTGCTATTGTGTATACAAAACTACATTGGTGTTTTATCCTATGTCCAATTGGATATGTGCTACATTCTCATTCTCTAGACATATACTCTCCCTGTCTATCAGAATAGAGAGTCCCCATTTTACATATTGACAAAATTTCACCCATGTCGATAATGTGTTCAAAGGACAAAAATACTTTAGACTTAGCTTTCAAACATATACCCAATCATGCTTGGAGTAGTCATCAATGAAAGCCACAAAGTACATATAGTTGCCAAAATATGTTATCTCCATTACACCACAAATATCACTATGCAGTACTAACTGTCATTTGTGAATAGCTCTCATTTAATTGAGGCACAACGAAGTAGCAAAATTTTGATGACTAGAATATGCATGCTAAATTTTTACATCTAAAGCTACATGCAAATCTACAATTGTATATGCCATGATCTCCATGCATTTACCATAGTTATTGATCTTGTACAACCCACGATATAGTGAGCCAAATGCAATAATTGTATATCATCATAAGAGAGATCATGAACTGTATGTTTGTCAATAAGCTTCACAATCAATCCAATCTTAGCAAGTCCAAAAATTGATAGCAAATTCTTTTTGATCTTTGGTATTATTGCACTAAACACACAATAATTGAAACATTCAAACTTCTATTCTCTCAAAAGCTACAACTTGCTTTGGTAGACAATTTCTCACATGTCTTTTCAACACTCCAACATTCTTCGCTCTAACCCTAGAAAACAAGAACTCAAGTCTAGATTTGAGGTATGATGAACTCATCAACTTACCTTTCAATATTGTAGTCTGAAAGCTTGAAGACTCAAAGAACCTCAAACTCAAACCTCTTACCATGAATGGGAAGAAGAAGAAGGCATAGAATTTCACTATTCCAATGCTTCATTCAAACACAAACTCTCACTCACTCACTTACTCTCTCAGTATCTCCCTTTCTCTCAACAATGGTGATAAATATGATAGAATAGAAGAAGTGAATTATTACTCAATAGTTGCACTAACAGAGCTTTTGCAACATGGATGCACTAATATGGATGAATACAACTAATACTTTCCACCATTATATAGAAAAGTTGGAATTAGGGTTAGGTCCCTTGTGAATTAAGGTTAGATGTTATGTCCCTTTTGTGTTTTAGGGTCTTCACAACTATGAAATAGGGTTTTTACCCCCTTTTGGGCATCCTACCCACTTTATAGGATCTTGACCAATCCTTTCTTGTTGCATGCTTCTACTTTAGCCTAATTGGATCTAGACTAGATTCCTACTATTACACTTTTATGTATAGAACCCACACAACAATTGTGAGTCTGCCACGTATAATTGTGAGATATAATACAATATGCATGGAAGTGAGTCCAAGGCTCTCACAAAATAGTACAACCGTAATAAGGATATGTCCATGAAGTACTACAAGTGCCCAAGATAATATATTGAAGCTCCACGAAATAATAATCCTCCAAAAAATAAATTTGTCATTTGCACTTTGACTTTCTTTGACTTCCTTCCACATTTACTATTGATTACTCTCCTGTAAGACAAGTGCCAGTCACATGGCACAATCTTGATGAAGTAATCCTAATGGACAGGTAAAACATGCTACTCATGATTTTTTTTTAATGAAGAAGATGGTGTTCCTATTGGTGAAGATTGGAATTGTCATTGGTACTTTGATACAAAGTGGTGGATGTTATTGTGGGTGACACAAGACGGCGATGTTAATGTTGAGACTCTTGATAACTGCTAATTCTTTTGGTAGATAGAACATGAGTGGTCATTGGGAATGAATTGGAGGTTATAGAAGATGAGAGACTTAGTCTTGGTGTAGAAGTGATGGCTTTTGAGTATCCATGAAGTCTTGTACATTTAAAATAAAGCCTCACATACATTCACTTCCTAGGGAGGAGTCCTAGTCTTTATTCTCATGCACGTGACAATATTGTCCCACACTTGAGGACCCAAAATCATGTATAGGTTATGGTGCAAATATATGTGAGTGTGCATACTTACATGGGCTAAATAATTAGTTAGAAGACTTATCCAAGGGTTCTTTTGTTTGATGATGGAGAATTCCAAATCTTAAATGTGTGGTAGAGGAATAATACAAAAAAACTCTCTCTATAAAACTGAATGCATTCAATGGCCACTATTCCCCTTTCAATCCTCCATGATTATTCCTTATATACAAAGAGTATTATATACATACATACATATATATGTATGTACACACACACACACACACACACACACACACACACACACACACACACACACACACACACACACACACACACACACACACACACACACACACACACACACACACACACACACACACACACACACACACACACACACACACACACACACACACACACACACACACACACACACACACACACACACACACACACACACACACACACACACACACACACACACATGCTCAATAATTAAAACCTATATCTCAAATATT
Organism: Lygodium microphyllum; assembly: GCF_053477565.2. Taxonomy (NCBI): domain Eukaryota; kingdom Viridiplantae; phylum Streptophyta; class Polypodiopsida; order Schizaeales; family Lygodiaceae; genus Lygodium; species Lygodium microphyllum. The sequence goes on from NC_141158.1 coordinate 84,262,676, forward strand.
TTCCTCTTTGCAACCTCTATGCGACTTCCTCTCCCTTCCACCCTCCTATGATTTCATTGCAATAGCTCCTTCTCTAGTGGCTCTTGGCTCTCCTCTCCTTTGATGGTACTTGATTTTCCCTTTGTTAGCATAGTGTTGATGGTGAAGGGGTTGAGGGGGATGTGGTGAAGATGTAGATAGAAGGAAGAGGAGGTGGATATGATGATGGTGGTGGTGATGGGAAGGTTGTAAATAATGGTGATGGCAATATAGGGGTTAGGGTGAGGGAGAGGGGTAGACAAGGAGAAGATGAAGAAGAAGAGAGGAGGATGCTAGAGATTTCTACCTCTTTTTTATTGCATGCACTTGCAAATGCAAGAGACCTATTGGTTGGAAAAATAATTCATGCTATCATGGTTCTGACTAGTCCAAATGTCATCCCTTTTATGATAGATTATTTGTTTTTCTTGTTGATTCATGTAGAAGTTTAGATGAAGCAAGATCACAATGCACAAAAAGAGCTTAGCTTGTATGTGCTAGACAACAATGTTAAAATAGCAAAGGAAAGAAAAGCACCCTTTCTACATGTGAAGGGGAGACATTTATTTTGTAGATTGAAGTTGTGCGAAAAATAAGGACTCCCCATGCAAGAATAAAGGTATGCACCCCCTTAATCCTTCTTTTTTCGTGAGGTAGCTTGAACTAATGAAGCTTGAAAGAAATTTTTATTGCTCTAGGAAAATGAAGCTATTGAAGATTAGAGAAAAAGTTGAAAGTAGGATGGACAAAAGTTGGTGGATTCCAAGCCAATTAGCTCTTGAAAAATGTGTGTGGTTCTACACTGGATCATCAACCACATGGGGAAATTGATATAATTGATAGCTTTTTGTTGGAGTGCCTCTCTAATATTTCTTCAAAGGTGATTTGTAGGCAATGGGGTGAATGAAGTGGAATGGGAAAAGGTGCAAGTGATGTAGGGAGATAGGTCCAACCAATGTGAGCTAAGACTCCCTAGGTATGTCTTGACCTTGATGTGCCCAAGTAAATGTGAGGGAAAATGGAAAAAAGGGCTAGGGGATTAGAAATAGATTTGGCCAACTACCATCGAACATGGCTAACTTGAGGATCCCTAAGTGCAATGTAGTGCTTGTGAGTACATATTTCCATTTCTTATTTTCTCTCTCTTTCTCAAAAGGAAAAAAGAGTGCTACACAATAAGGCTTGTAGCCTTACAAAGTTGGAAAGGGAAGGATGATAGATCAATAAGCTATATGTAGATAGTAAACATGGCCCATTACAATGAAATTTGAAGATTAATCCTAGACACTGGAAGCACAATGGCTTGTTGTATTTGAAGCTATTATTGAAAAACTGTATTGTTGATGAAGGCTAATATACTAGTTGATGAAGCAATTTGCAACTTCTCCTAAGAAAGTAGATGATCATTGTATGTTGCAATCAAGGTATGTCATCGTTGAAGAAATTAAAACCTCTTTGTTGATGGTTCCACATGCCTTTGTCTCTTCTTTGAGGTATCAAGATGATCCTTGAATTTGATGCTACTGCAACTTAAGATCTTTAAGGAAGCTTCAATTGTTTGTTGATGCCCTCAAGTCTTAAGTTTATAGTGCTTTGTGAGCTATTGTTATCACTTTGGTGAAACTTTGAGAATACCATGCACTAAATTCTACTTCAAAAGATTGAAGGAAGTGATGACAACTTTGCTACTTTTCACCATGGTACATATACCATTGCGTGGATCATGTATCTCTTCTCCTCACACAAGATGTAGCATCATTAGTGGAAGGGGTTCAATTCCAATGAGTGTAAAACTTTTGCACATAAAAGCAAATAAAACCACTATGTACACAAAGTTAATTGGGGTTAGTTGTGTGCAATAAATAATGTTTTACATTTTTGGAAATCCACCAATTATAGAACTTTGGGTTGTACTCCAATCTAGCAAAAGCATCAAGTAAGTTGGTTTGGTAGTTTTAAGTCAAAATCCTATCAATCAATGGGTGATGTTGCAACTTTGGTGATGAATCCAAATTTCGAGCAAGGAGGATAGATTGAAGTGAAGTGGTCTCATACTAAGTTGAGTTAGATTGAAGTGTACTGATCACATGTTGCTACTTAGTCATTGTCATGAGGCAACTACTAATGCAAGGAAGACCCAATTGATGGGAATACCACTTTTATAATAATGGACTTAAGGAAATGTGTCTCTACTTAAGGTCATCAATTACTATATTCTTTACTTTTTGTAATAAAAGTGTCCAAAGAAATTGATTTTCAACAATTTTAAAAATTAAAAATAATTCTAAAAAATTAGTCATAATTTGGAAAATTTGATGGTTAATAAAATAATTTGAAAAATTGGTATCAAATCTAAGAAAAAATCAAAATAAATACCAAAAATATAAAATATATTATTTTATTTTAAAATATTATAATTAATTCATAAAAATTAATTTTGGTTTGGTAAAGCATTGGTTAACTTAGTTTAAGCTATCTTGAGAAAAAAGGAGTGTGCAAATAGGGCCAAACTAAGTATATTTGACTAAGGAAATTAGGTATGTTACATTCTCTTCCCCCCTGAGAGAAATCAAGATGTCCTTATCTCGAGAGAAACTCACAGTGTTTTTTAAGAAAGAATGGATTCTTGAATCCAAGTTGCATCTTCTTTTAGGAAATCCTTCAATTGAATTAAATGTTCTTGTAAGATATGATTCCTTAAGGGTTTTTCCCTAATTTTAAGGATTCTTTCAGGTTGGACTTCAAGGATCCCTTAGGATGGTATTAAAAGTTGCTCATCATCAATGATATATTTTGGATTGGAAACATAAGATTTTGGTAAGCTTATGTGTAATACATTGTGGATCTTTAAATGAGGAGGTAATGCTTGCTTGTATATGTGTGTCCCGAGGTACTTTATAATTTTGTATTTTATAATCTTTAAATTTTTGAACTTCCCAAGAGATAGAGAGCTTTTCTTGGGTTGAATCCTTAGGAAGACTATATGACCTTCCTTAAAGATTTGATTAGTCCTCTTTAGATATGTTTAGGCCTTTTGCCAATCTTGTGGTGCTTTTATATGTTTTTGAATTGTCTTGACTTGCTCTTGTATGTTATCTAACATTCTCTTAGAACCTTCTACCTTTATGGATGCATCAGAGAAGTTTAGGGGATGTAAGCATTCTTGCCCAAATAATGCTTGGAATGGGATTATTTTAATGCTTTGTTGGAATGCAACATTATAGGCGTATTCTACCAATAGAACATATTCAATCCACTTTTTTGACTCTAGGGTGCAATAAGCCCTCCAAATATCCTCAAAGACCCGATTTACCTTTTTTATTTATCCATAGGAAAATTTGAAGTCTTAAAAATTCCCTCTAAGGGAGTTTGATTAGGCAAAATGGAATATTTGATGTAACTTCATTGTTTGACTTCTAAACCTTATCAACACATGTATCATTAGAAAGATCTTGAAGAGTAGCTTCTAAAAATGTAGTCTCTAACAAATTTGGAGTTTATTTGCAAAAAATTTACATTGCATCCCTTTTTTGAGAAAATATTTGGTCAAACTCTTTAGAGGGCATTTTTGAGACTTCAAAATTTCTCTAATTTGGTTTGTGAGTGGTGTGCTATATTGAAGCATAGGTGACTTTTGATGGCTTGAAAGAGAATAGTCCAAAATTTGGAGGTAAAGAGAGTGTCATGATCATTGATGATCCTTTATGGGAGCCTATGTAGTTAGAATACCTCCTTGATGAAGATTTTGGCGATGTTGGAAGCTTTATGGGTTGATATTACTGGAATAGAATGAGTAGCCTTAGTAAGTATATCCATGATCATTGGGATACAATCATATCCTCCTTGAATAATGGGTATGCTTATTGTAAAATCCATGTTAGTTTATTCCCATTTCATCTTAGGAATATCAAGGGGGTGCAATTTGGAAGTTTGACCCTTTCAACCTTGATCCTTTTATAGCTCAAATATTGGGTTACGTATCTAAGGATATTTGGTTTCATTCTTGGCCAATAGTAGCTTTTCTTGACCACATTCAGAGTTTTAGCATACTCTGGATATCTAGCCTATAGGGATATCATGAGCTTCCTACAAAATTTTCTTCTTTAGCTTCGAGCTTTTGGGTACATAAAGCCTCTATTGATAATACAATACCTCATTTTGTAGTAGGACACAATATCTGAACTTTGTCTTCTCTTTTGTGGTCTTCTTTTCTAAACAGAAAACCCTTTTCACTTCTAGGTAATCTGGATCTTTAGCGGCTTCAATAGCTACTGCCTCTTAAATGGGGTTACTAGGCATTGAGATAAGGGGTGAAAGAGAAGAGGGTGAATCTACAACCAAGTAGACAATAGCACCACAATTTGAGACATGGATGATCACTAAAAGCCCTAAATCATGCATAGCATAGTTCCTCTCATAAGGCTTGAGTTTTCAAGAAGAATATGCTATGAGTTAGCCCTATTGGGATAGCACATGGCCCAGTATAATAATTATAGTATTGATGATTACTTCAAAGTCTTGAGAGAAGTTGGGGAGCTTTAATATTGATGTAATAGTGAGGCACACCTTTAGTTTATCAAAGATTTCATGCTTTGTAGAATCCATATTATCTTGGTTTGCTTCTTCAAAAGTTTAGTCAGGGGAGTGGCAATAAGAGCGTAGTCCTAGATGAAAGTATGGTACCATCCCATAAGCCCCATGTAGTTCACTATATGTATACCCATTATAACATATGCATTCAAGGCCTATTTATAAAAATCCTTATTTGTGAATTTTCCCTTAATAAAACATAACCGTTTCATATTAAATCTATAAGTAACCCCTTTATATGGGACCCTTTTGTATGTAAAAAATGTGTAAAATTGGTATTTTAAAATTCCCTTATGTTGAACCCACCACGTGATACATACATATATTTATGACTAATCTCCTCGGGCGATGAGCCCTATGAATACTTGAATTTCTCAAATAGTTTGGGAGGTGGCCACACTTGGGACATCTCTTACTTAAGTTGGGAAAATCGAGTTTCCTTGTTGGTGGTGAGATTGAAATAATGAATCATAAATACTTGATCCTCTTTTTGAAAATGTGCATTTGCTCTGCTTGTCATAAAGCTTAATTTTCCTCAAACTTTGGAGGATGATTTAGAGGTGGTTCCAATGGTCTTCTTATTCTCTGGAATAATCCAAGATATCATCAAAGAATACAAGGACAAATTTGTTGAGGTATGGGTAAAAAATCCTAAACTAATATGTTGAAAATAGCGTGTGCATTAGTCAATCCAAAGGACATTATAGTAAATTCAAAATAAACATACCTCAGGTTAAAAGCAATCTTGGGGATATCTTCATCCTTAATCCTAATTTGATAGTTGCCTGACCTTAGATCAATTTTTGAAAATGAATTTTCTTCTTGAAATCTATGAAGAAACTCATCAATTCATGGGATGGGGTACTTATTTTTAATGGTTGATTGATTCAATTCGTGATAGCTAATGCAAAGCCTTAAAGTCACATCCTGTTTTCTTTTGGAAAAGTATAGGGGCACCCCAAGTGAGTTGCTATGTTGGATAAACACTTGCTCTAACAATTGTTTTCTTTTAATTTGATAGCCTCCAAAATAGACATTTTGTCGGGCCTCTTTGCCCCATTGGTTTAGCCCTTGGGGTTAATTTAATTTCATGATCTACATCTGGCCTAGGAGATAGTTTAGTTAGATCTTTAGAAAATAATTAGTATATTCACTCAGCCATGATGGTTCTTCAGGGTGGTCCATAGGTGGGTCTACTTTATTTAATTTGATTAAATAAATGGGCAGTCCTTTTCTTAGACCCTTAATTAGATGACTTGCTTTTGCTAATTGTAATCTGGGTGTTGTTGATTTTTCCTATGCTTGAACTAAAGTTCCCTCAAATATTGTTAAAAGTAATATTTCCTTGCCTATAGTTGATGCTTGTATGATTAGGATCTAGCCAATCCATACCTAAAAGATAGTCATATGTTCCTAGGGAAAGTTTTCCTTTGTGTATTGATTTCCTAAGTGAAGTTCAATGTTTTTTATAGATTGATTTGAGTATCCTTCTTTTGCATTTGTTAGTTTAACTATAAGTTTTCTAGCAAGTTCAATATCCAACATTAATTTCCTAATGCACTTAGGGGACACGAAGGAATTAGTAGCACCACAATCAATGAGAATTTGAAAATTTTTAATTTGGAGCTCTATAGACACTTGAAGGATAGTAAATTTGCATTTAGTCTCTTGATTATTGATGGCTATGTGGATAGTGTGGCTCTCTAACTCCTCGCAAATGGCAATGTTAGAGGTAAAGGCACTTGTGCCTAGCCACCTATGTGTATTAGCTACACTGATAGTACCCACATACCTATAAACTACAAGTGGAAGGCACCCATCACTATTACTTTATTTTTAATTCTTTTAGTGACATTTGAATATGGGAAGGTTGATCACACATTGTGATCAACTTGTTGGACTTCCCACATCTTGTGTCTCTTGCTCCTTCCACCATAGCTCTTGCTTCTACTCATGGGCTTCCACTTAGGGCTCACTCCCTTCAATTGATATGAGAGATGAGATTGAGGAGCTCTTTCCCTTTTGTTTGCTTCAGCATGTGCATATCTACAATAGTTCATTTCAAGGAAACCATGGATCCTTTACTCCAAAGTATGCTTGGCTTCTTCATGTTACTTGAGGCTTGTTCTAGGGCTTCTGTGGGACCTACTAGAGCTCTCCTTTTCCACATTCAACCCAACAAGTCCAGTAGGCATGATCAACAAATCAGTGTGATTTGTGCCTATTTACGAGCCCCCATTGTTGATCAGCTTGATCATAATCTCCAGCTCCCATGTGGCATTTGGCACTCTTAGACACTTGGGCCAACCTCTGGCACACCCTTGGTATTGCCATTGAGAATTGGATATGAGATTTGAGCTCATTCACTTTAGTTCACTGCTACATACAACCATAGATCTATTGCTTATAGGTTTGTGAAGGCTTTACTTCATTGTTTGGAGCTTATACATGTTTCTTGGGATACCCGTATGCATATATATTGATGTCAAATACTTGGGAGATGATATGGCATTGATATGAGATACTATTAAAGTTATTTGAGTACACATTTGGCTCATTTTTCATAGAGATTTCATTGTTGTAATAACAGGCTAAATGTCATTTATTTAGAAAAAGTATATGCCTATTGTCATTGGATACTTCCCTAGCACTTTGGATGCTACACTAGGATATGCCATTGATCTTACATGCTTGGTTGTGCTCCTAATTGAGTCCTAACATTTTATTAGGCTAAGATTGGAGCTTGCTTTTATTGACATTGACTATCATTCATTGCTAAGGATGCTACTTGAAACACAATAAAATCTTTGTAGACTCCTTGGGTTCCATGCTTCTAGATGTTTGTCATAAGGATATTGGATGTCTAGATGCTACACACAAGATGTGTTGAGCTTCTTATGCTGGTCTAGCATTTGACTTTTGTTCCATTGGGAGCCTCTACTTGAACATTGGATATTACATAGAGCACTTGATATTTATTGTTGAGCTTGAGTTTATTCTAGTGTGACAATGATTCACTATGCCATGTACATGCTCTCTTAATATGTATCAAATGCAATTACCCTATTGTGGGTTGATTTGATCTCTTTACTTGGAATTGACACTTATGTCTTCAGGGTGTTGTCAGTGATATTCATATGCTTCTAGGTTATGTATTGAGCTTGCTCATTGGATTATGCATCTCGTAATTCTATTCATTTAACCTTGAGACCTATCTTGTGCATGATATCTATGCCTATTGCATGTATGGTTATTGACACATTGCAATTGTGATGGCCTTCAATGATGGTTATTCCCAGCTTCTTCATCTTGATAACTCATAGTGGGTTGTTGAATCTAATAAATAAGGGTACCAAACTCGAAAACATTGATGTCGAGGATTGGGCTGAAATGGATGAGCTATGCAAGTCCACAATCATTTTATCACTCTCTAAGTAGGTTTACTACAATGTTGTGATTGAAAATAGACTATATATAAGCTTTGGACATGTATTAAGAATCTTTATGATAAGCAAGTCTTGCATTTCAAATGAATTGGCTAAAAAAATTGATGGATCTTCACATGAAGGAATGAATTTCTATATTTGTATATTTGAATAAGTTTCACTCCATCGTCAGCCATCTAGCTTTGTAGGAGATTGAGTTCAAGGATCCTTTGTATCCTTCATTTTTGCTTGGTACTCTACTTGAGTCGTGAGACACTTTCCATATGACTCAATGTATTAATACCTCAAAGAATGTGCTAAAATTATAAGATGTTGAGAGTGCCCTATTGATAGAAAAGGTGAACATAAAGAATGTGGATGCTTCCCTACATCACACATATCGACTGTGAGAGGCTAGTAGGATGGAGATGGTCGTGGTAGAGACTCTTGAAGGTCTTAGTCTAGGACATGTGGACAGTCTTATAGAGTAAGTCTCATGGCCGTAAGTCTGGTCTTGCTTGTCATTATTGTGGGAAAGTAGGTCATATTCCACCAAATGCCATAAAATACATGAATACAAGCACAAGGAAAAGGGAAAGAGTAAAGTGCAAGAAAAGAATAATGATCATAACATTGTGCCTAGCAAGTCTAGCATCAAGATTGAGGAGATTAATGTAGTGCAGTGTGATGTGTATGGTGATCTCATATTGGTAGCTTCTTCCTTGGATGCCTCACAGTTGTATGATGCTTTGTGAGGATATACTTAGTGTTGGCTCATAGATTCACGGGCTTCCTTTCATGAGATCCCTTATAGAGAGTGGTTTCACTCCTATCACAATATGAGGATATACTTAGTGTTGGCTGATAGATTCATGGGCTTCCTTTCATGAGACCCCTCATAGAGAGTGGTTTCACACCTATCACAATATGATTGGATCTATACATTTGGCTAATGAGCTAGTATTGGAGATAGTTGGTATTGGTAATGACTTGGCTACAATTTGGTTCAGGTAGCATATTCACTCTTCATGATGTATGTCATATACCGACTCTCACAAAGTGCCCTATCTTTACTGGTACCTTAGATGATGCAAGCTATTTTGTCTCTTTTGGTGATTCCTCATGGAAGATTACATGTGGGAACCTTTTATTTCATGTGGTGCTAAGTCTAGTACCCTATATTCCTTTCTTGTATCTAGGTCTATTGACAAGGTTTTGACTGTGGGGTTGCAGTTCTACATATGTCTTTGGCATCGTCGCCTTGGGTACATGTCTTTGAAATGAATGAAAATGCTTACTAGTTTGTAGTATCTTCCTCCCCTAGACTATAAGTTTTTGGAATCTTGCGATCATTGTTTATATGGTAGGCAAACTCGTAGTATGCATAAAGAGTTGTGTATGAAGCTTATGTGTGAGCCCCTAGCTCTTGTCCATTCAGATGTATGTGGTCCCATGCTCTATCAGTCATTAGGTGGTGCGAAGTACTTTATCACCTTCATTGATGCTTACTCACATAAGATCTGGGGTTACCCTATTAAGAAGAAATCGGATGTCTTGTCTACCTTTTAGTATTGGCTTGCTCTTGTTGAGAACAAGTTTGGGTATAGGCTGAAATACCTAAGGTCAGATAATGGGGTTGAGTATGTCTCAAAAGATTTTGAGCAATTTCGCAATGAGCACGTATTAAGCATAAGTTGAACACGCCCTATGCCCCTCCCCAGAATGGTATTGCCGAATGTATGAATATGATGATTCAAGAGAGAGTCCACAATATGCCAAGAAGACTTACTGCAGCACTTTTGGGCTGAGGTAGTTGGTACCTGATGTACACTTGATTAACAAGCCTCCTTGTGCTGCTATTGATTGCCAGGTTGTGGAGGAGTTATGGATTGGAAAACCTCCCTCATATGCTCATTTTGTGCATCTTTGGTTGTGAGGCATTTTTCCATGTTTCCAAGGACAATCAGAATAAGCTGGAACTCAAGTTTGTGAAATGTATCTTTCTTGGTTATGGGGATGCAAGTGAGATGAGCTATTGCCTATGGGATCTACATATTCGTGAAGTTATCACTAGCCATGATGTAGTTTTCCATAAGAAAAAGATGCATAAACAGCTTGAGCATGTAGTTGAGGTACACATGTTATGTTTTAGGAGTAGTCTTTTTCTCTCGTATATCTAGCTAGACAGCTTGTAGCAGATGATGCTCTCGTGGCTTAGGATTCACATGTTGTGTAGGATCAACGTGTTTTGAGATGCTCTACCAGAGCTAGACATTAGCTTAAGCACTTTGCGCCCTCCATGGATTATGTTATGGTGATAGATGTAGGTGAGTCTCTCTCTTATGATGAGGCCATCTATAAAGATGATAGTCACTCATGGAATAGGTGTCACGACTTGAAATGGGGGTGACATTGGCTCTATAGCTCTAGGCGCGGGCCTCCTATGCTCACCAAACCACCCTCATGGTTTTGTGGCTAGGAGCATTGGGTGGCTATACACTACTCTAAATAAATATTACGTTTATATCAATTGCAGTCCAATGGTATTGTCCTCTCCGACTCCACATAGGGAGTATCCAAATATAAAGGCAATTAACATCTCGATTTACATATATAAAGAGCTCCCCTTGGTAGAATGTTGTGGTTCTTATGGCTCTCCTATACCCTAGGGATTGGCCCTAGGATGCATCCTCTCATAATATAAACACAATCAACTAGGAGATTGTATATATTCCTCACTTAATCGACTTTTCCCAATATGTTGCACTGTCTTATAGCAAAGGGGAATCTTACACTCTCAATGTGGTTGTCACCTAAACATATAATTTCCATGCATCCAAAAAATTATCTTTTAATACCATATTTAGATTGCATATGCAAAGCGTATGGCACTTCATGCTCAAACAACTTAACTAAAAACTAGCCAACATGAAGTGCACAAACAATGTTTTCATGATTCCTTTCTAATTGCGTTGTGCTACATTGCTAAGGAACAACACACGGCTAACTTGTGCTATTGAGCCTCTACAAACTTATATGAACTGCATCCTATATGCTAATATATGCAAATAAATTAGTAATTTAATCAAATATATTTCCATTTCAGCCCCACATCCCCTACCATTTGCATTTAGATCGATTGCACAAATGTAGGGAGATTCTGTGATAATTTTTTATAGAAACAAGCTCTAAAATACGCACTTAAATACATAACAAAATGAAAACTAAGTAAAACCCTCATGCTTCACCTTCATTATACATTCACAAATATTCTCCTAATTTTTCATAATTTTCTATGCATAAAAACTATTTTTCCTTCATTTTTTCATCCTTTTGAATATTTTTCATGAAATTTTCCACTTATTTCAACATACAATATTTATTTTTATAATTTTTTCTATTTCTATGACTTATGAGAAGTACAATCCAGCAACATATTCAATTTCATGCCATATGAACATCATTTGAACCCCAAAACCCAAGAACAACCCCGTTTTTTATTAAATCTTGTGTTTCGGATTTTACAGTTTTATTAAATTTTGAATATAAGAGAAGAAAAATGAATGATTTTATGACTTTACAGACATCAGTAAACATGTTTCAATCATTTGCAATTATATTTTCATCCTATGTGTTGAGAATTAGGCAATCACACCTAATGTAGCCTCTTTGTATGGAGCAATTGGGCTAGGATATGTAGATTTGCTGAATCCCATATGCACAGTGGTCGAAAGTGCTACTTACCCAAAAGACTATAAAGCATTTTACTTGCATATCATTTGAATGCAATGTCATAGTACTTTTGTCCTTTCAATCAAGATTGTATTTATGAGTCCAAGCTTTAATCTTGGAACCTAATTCACTTGTGTAACAACTAGTTGTTAGATCTATGTCTTCATGAGTCTTGCCTTTATCTTCCATCCTCCATAGCCATGCTCTAGATCCATGCTTCACAACAATATGCACTAAAAGAGATTCATCATTAAAAGTAAATAAAGATCACTTATTAAAAAATTCACATTTGTACGTCTAGTGATTCGAGAAAATGGAGCCCCCTGATGCAATTTCCTAGTACTAACACATCCAAATCATCCATCTACTTTCCATTATGCTTTTGAACCATCATCCATCACCGATTCATCAAATCAGCCCTCCCTTCCTCTCTCCCTCCCTCCCTCCCCCTCCCTCCCTCCCTCCCTCCCTCCCTCCCTCCCTCCCTCCCTCTCTCTCTCCCTCTCTCTCTCTCTCTCTCTCACATAAACATCCATATGAACGAGGAATAAGGAGGAGAGAGAAACAAGAGAGAGAAAGATTGTTTTTTAATCTTGTTGAATACTACACCATTTTATATGATAATCAGAGTGATGGAGAGTGAAACAATGGTAGATTTGATGCCCAAGAGTAAGAGGAAGATCATTATAGTACAAAAAAATCATTTTTAAAGGGGTGAAGAAGGTGCCAAAAAAATGTGTCCCCCTCCCCTTGTCATTTGAAACAACCTACAAACTAATTGGTTCAACTTTGGCCTTTTTATACTTGAATTGAAGTGATTATGGCCTGGTTGGAGGGGTAAACGGGCTCAAAATTGTGATTCGACTAGAGGGCCAACATTTTGGCATTGAAATCTATCACCCTGTCCTCCGTCACATGCTTTTCGACATTTGAATCTTGTGGCTACTTCATAACACCAAACCTTGCAACCATTAAATGGGGGTCAAATGGACTGTGATTGATGAATGGACACTTGCATTGGATTCCTGGCATCAAAATGTAGCTGGAAAAACTCCAACTCCTTGATCCACAATCATTTCAATTTGTACCAAAAATACCTCTTTTATAGGTCTCGAGGTCCTTTTGCACTTTGAATCCCAACTTTAAAATCTGCTCTCAACAAGGTTATGCAATCAAAGTTTGACTAATCAAACAAAACATATGTGGAATTTGGTTTGTTTGCCTAGTGGATGGCAAGAAGGCCTTGCCATGCAAATGGATATACAAGTTGAAAAGTATCCTTGGATACACCAAGCCCGTTTACCAGGCCAGATTGATTTTGATGAAATCTTTTCTCTTGTGGTCAAAATGATAACCCTATGCTTGATACTAGCATCGGTTGCTCTGGATCTTTATCAGATGGATGTAAAGATAGCTTTTCTGCATGGGGACTTGCATGATAAGATTTATAAGTAGTAGTAGCCTAAGGGCTTTGAGGAAAAAGGTCAAAAACACCTACTAAAAATATATAAAGAAATAAAACAAAAGAAATTAAATCCTCTGTGATTGCTAGAGTGGGCCTATTTGATCTAGAGGGCCCAAGATTAGAATACATCCACATCACCCTGAATCTCAACATGTGAAGAATAAACACAACCACCTTGATGGTCCTTGCACATAACCTTTTGCAGGACCAAAACACCTTAGTATGGCAACTACTTTTTTTATGTTTGTAAGAAATATTCAATTAAAATTTTCAGTCCTAATTGGCCTAGTAATTGCACATGTATGATTTTTTTTCATTGAGGATAGTGGCAGTTAGTGTGATTGATAAGAACATCCTAATCAAGAGGGGTTCTTATTGAGACTACACCTACGGTTTACCATGAAATGTAACTTAGGGAATTGTACCACAAGTTTGATGCTTTTATGTATTCACACGGATATAGTTGTAGTGCTATGAATCCATGTTTATACACGAAGAAGACTCGTGATGGTAGCCTTATCATTTTGGTACTCTTTGTAGATGATATGCTTATTCTTGGTAGAGCTCATGATGAGTTGGATACCTTGAAAACTTAGCTCAAGAAGAGCTTTGAGATGAAGAATATGGGATAGACCTCACATATTCTTGGGATGTGGATAATGCACGATCACTCTAAGGGGAGCTCCTTTATATAGAAGGATTATATGTAGAAAGTCATTGAGTGATTTCATATGCAGGATGGTAAGCCTATTGGCTATCCTCTAACTTATCATATGAAGGTTAGTCAAGCCGATTGTCTGCAATCTGATGAGCAAATGACTGAGATGGCCCCAAGATCAATTATGAATCAGTAGTGTGGGTAATTTGATGTATGCTATGATAGCCACTCGTCCTAACATAGCATTTGCAGTGGGTGTTGTGGTATGCTATAGGGCTACACTTAGCAAATGGTAGTGCGATACCATGAAGGGTATCATTGATGATCTTGAAGGATACATTAGATATATGCATATGTTATGGTAGCCAAGATACATGAGTCATGGGGTACATTAACTCTAATTATGCAAGACATGCATATAGTAGGAAGTCCACTTCTAGCTATATCTCCACCTTTGCTAGAGGTGTTGCTTCTTAGATATCCAAGGCACATAAATGCATGGCCCTGTCCACTACAGAGGTAAAGTATGTTGTAGCTACTGAGGCTTGCAAAGGAGGCTCTTTGGTTAGGCCATCTAGTAATAGATGTGGTCCCTATATTGCATTTAGATTCTATGAGTACTATTAGTTGGCCAAGAATATGGTCTTCCATGCAAAGACAAGGCACATTGAAGTTATCTAAGAAGTCATTGCGGATAAGTCCATTGAGCTTATCAAGATTTCAACTGAACAAAATCATGTAGATTTTCTCACCAAAGTCTCTTAGTAGAGCATTTTGTCTTGCTTAGGAAGCTAATGGGTGTAATTTGTACTTTGTCACTTTTTTCTCATTCTTCTCACTAGGGTTACATCCACGCTTTTCAAACCATGTACCTGTGCCTAGCCACCCATGTATTAGTTACATTCACAGTACATGTACACTTAAACATTGCAAATGGAAAGCGCCCATCACTATCACTTCATTCTTTGTTCTTTTAGTGATATTTGAATAAGGGAAGGACAATCACACATTGTGACTATTGGAGTTTCCATATCTTGTCTCTCTTGCTCCTTCCACCATAGCTCTTGCTTCCACTCGTGGGCTTCCACTCAGGGGCTCACTCATTTAGGCAAAATCCTCTTCTTCTTTTCTAGCAAGAAAACAAGATCAACCACACATCCCTTGTCTTGCTTCTCATCCTCACTCTCAATTGTTGAAGTGTCCCTTAGCTGGAGGGTTACAAGGAGGGTTAGTGTTGTTTATATGAATGGAACATTGGCGCCTAAAGTGGCCTAGTTGGTTGTACCTAAAGCAATAGGGTTGGGTCCTTTGATTGGCATTTACAAGGTGAGGATTGTTATTGTTGTTGGGTTGCCAATTAAAGCCATTATTAATAAGGTTGAGACAAACTCAATTCTCATTTTATATTTGAAGATTGACCCTATCTCTCTTTGGATAGAAAAATCCATGGTTTGAAAAGCGTGGATTAGCCCAAAAATTCTTTATGGGGAGGGAATCCATCAAGGGCTAAGCTTGTAGTAGTGTATCCTCAAGGTTAGAGGGTTTCATGGCCTTTAGTTTCCCATTCAATAGTGGATTTAGGCCTTGAAAAAAGTGAGCTACTTGCTATGTCATGATCATTTTTAGGGTATACTTTAGGAGGGAAACAAGACAAGAATAGTAAACCTCCACAATTAGTAGACCTTGTTGCCTTAAGTTGAAAATCCATCCATGTTACAAATTTGGTATGCTGGGCATATGTATCTTCCTTGGACAACTACCTTAATTTGTTCCTAGGTTTGAAATGTCTCAGTTAATAGCTTTATCATGACACCATTATTTACACCATAGATGGGCTTCTTTGGTGAGATGTAGTCAATTGATTATAATCTGATTGGCTATGTTCATCCTAGTTGTAGAAAAGTAGTATTCCCTTTGCTCAATCCATGTTTTAGTATTAGTTTCTATTTTCAATCCTTTGCCAATAAACTTCGATGGCTTAACTTGCTTTAGTAGAAAATTATTTTCCTATTTATTGGCCAAGGAAATTAGTGGTGGGGTACATGAAGGATTTATAGAAACTTTAGATAAGGTTATTCACAATCAAAATCTCAAGTTTTATTGCATCAATAGGTACATGATGTGGCTTTTAGAAAATAGTTTTTTGATACATTAGGTAATTTAGTTGTGCAACTTGGCCACATGTATTTCTTTATTTATAGGAGGGGGTTTCTCATGGACTTTAAGAAGTCAATAGTGATTTGATTGTTCAAGGAATCCCTTGATAATGTAGTCATTTCATTTTTGCCTACCTAGGTGAGCTATTCTATCAAGAGATAGGATGTCAGTTGCTTGATTATAAATATATCGATGTTGATAGATACTTTGATTGTTTATGGTTATGATGTTTATGACTTGTGACTCTTTGAACAAAAATATCTTGACAAGTTTGAGTTCCTCCATCCATCAGATCCTTTTAAGATTTGTTTCAAGATAAGCTAGTCTTTTGGCATCAATAAAGCAATAGATGCCATACTAGGCCCATTGCCTCTCTCTATAATATCCATGATGGCAATAAAGACTCTCCAAGATCTTCATGAAGTCTTCTCAACAATTATAATCCAACGAGTGTGTGGGGGATTGATATAGTGTAAAAGACAAGAAATTATACCAAGGTTCACCTTGAATTTGTATATGAAAAAATAGGTTATTTTTAACACAATCATATATATACTAGGGATAGAATGAATGAGTGAAAAGAAAAAAAAACCAATTATATCATTTCATTATTTATATACAAGGGCTTTGTTTTACTCAGAAACCATATGATATACAAAATCAACCATGGAATTGCTAAAGGGAGATAGTCTTATATTTGGATGGCTCACTCATGATATCCAAGGCTAGATACTTGTTGAAGAGTTAGGGAAATCCCAACACTTGAAAACCATAATAGTAGGATCTATGGGCAAATACAACTCGGTTGGCTTGTATGACTTGGATAATTCTATTGTACTTGCACTAGGCTTGGGTCATAGCCTCACCCTTATGATACTTTATAGGACTTGGAGGACTTGGGTAGAAGGCAAAAACTCAAACTATGTTGAGCCTCCCGACCCAATGGATCCTCCACACCTTGTACTCGAGGTTGTTGGTTGGTCAACGTGCATGCAATAGTTGATAGAAGTTCAGTACCAATCCACATATTGTGTCCACTCATGAGCTTGAAAGAAGTGGTGGCAATGTTGAATGAAAATCTAATTCATCAATCGAAACACATGCTCTTGCAAGGGTAGACTACACTACAAGCCTACCTAATATACTTGGAAATGAAATTGCTCTTGCATAAGATATCATATATAAGAGAATTCCATAATTTTCCTTTTTTATTTAATAACTTTAGATATTTAGTATTTTATGAATTTAAATATTCCTTGAGATGCTCATAACTTCTTTGAAACTTAAAAGTATAAGTCATAAAATTTTTGGGTTGCATTATTGGTATTCAATTCTTGGAATTTCTTTCCCTTTTGTTTATAAGGTATTAGTTGGCTTAAATTTATACTTTCATGGCAAATCGATAGTGGTTTTGCTAGGTTCAACTATATATTTGTTAGGAGGATTTTTATTTACATTCATGGCCAAGAGTGGATAATCAAATTGATAGTGGTTTTGCTAGGCTTGACTATATATTTATTAGGAGGATTTTTATTTACATCTAATTTCCCCCCATTTTCCTCTTCAAGAAGATAAACAATTTATCCAAGCATTACCAATGCATGTTGCAAACATCATATAATGGTGATGGTCATACTACATATTTCTAGGTGATGATAATATTGAATTACATCATTTACTATTATAGTATTTTCTTCAACTTAATACGAAGGTACTAGATATTTCTTAGAGGTGGAAGGGTTCCCTTTGCTTGTGCAACTTCATGGCCTACTCCAAACATACTCCTCTTAGGTGCCATGCTACATGCTTTTTTGAGTCTTTAGTGTCCTAGGTTGGCTTGCTCCACGGACTTTGTTAAGAGTAGATACCTTATGCTTGCTTTGAAGATACATAGGGCCTCCCTCTCTCCCCTTCTTGACAAAAATAAAGATAGTATAGATGTGATCTATGTGTGTGTGTGTGTGTGTGTGTGCACATATACATATATACATATATGTATATGTACACACACACATACACACATTTGTATGTATGTATGTATGTACGTATATATGTATGTAAATGCGATGAGAATGATCAAAAGCAATGGATAACAATTAGAAAAAGATAGCTCTTAACAAAGGGCTAAGGCTATTATATAATCTTAATCTTCCTTTGGTATGCTCGTAATAGAGATTGATACTTTGCTTAGACTTGCCCTTCCTTGTTTTGATCAATGAGGGGTTAATTTAAGCTTTGAAGATGACAATGATGATGATGGGATTGATGAAGTGCTACAATATTATCAACGCATTCATCAGTTTTTTTAGATAACGACTTGATGCAACAATGGTATGATTGATAGCTTGTTCAACTATAATGATGAGATGATTCACAACTATAGTTTAAATATTTTCACAATTAATGTAACCCTTTAAAGTTACAACCTTTTTCTTTTAACCCTAGTTCATGCACAAATCTCGGTTTAGGGTCATACACACACAAGACAACTCATTGGTGGTATATTAGGAGACAAGACATTATATCCTCTCCGCCTTAAAGGAATCAAGATATCCTCATCTTAAGGGAAAAATAAGAGATTATTGGTCTCTGGGCTAAGTTATATTGTGGGACCTATGGGTTAGGACCCACTATGCTTCCATTGCACTACTCTAATTACATACAAGTATTCAAACTTCAAAATGATACAATGAATTCAAAGGCAATTTGATTGTAACATATTGTGGCAACTATTATTGCAAAGTAGAATCCATTACAAGTACAAATCCTATTGCATCTTACAAAGATCCTTGTAGGGTTTCTATTCATCTTCATAGATTCATCATAATATGATTCATGGAATATATCAAATGTTGAACTTGTACAACTTTGCTTCTCTATCGTTTCCTTATCGTCTTGATCATGTCTAATCAGGTTGGATATCCCTAGCTCATTGCAATGGAAACATTGGTGATTAGTACATCTCTTTGAAATGTGCCCTACTTGCCGCACTTGTGATGTCACTTATTTCCTTGATCTTTTGAGTTATCATGGTCTTCTCTAGTGCTCTTTGAGATATGGTTATCTTCAAGACGTCGGTATCCATTTGGCCCAATCAAGGCTTTTGGCTCATATGAGAGTATCTTGTAAGTCAATGAATCTTAAAAACTCTAGATGAGTACTTAAGTTTTGATTCAATCCATGGAAAAATTTGGCCACCTATTGGGTAGTATCCATAGGTGGGGCATTTTTTTGAAGTGTTGAACTAAGAGTAATAGGTCTTCAGGCTTTATCCTAGCTGATGTAAGGTAAATAACTCATTTATCTTCATGGAATGATAGAAAGGTGGAAAGTATTCCTATCTTACTGCCTTATTTAGAGGCCCATTAGGCAAAATTTTGGACTCAAAAATAGGCCCTTAAAAATAATATAGTCTAAGAGATGGGTCTTTTAGAGTCTCCAATAGGAAGATCGGATGTTGACATCCATGGATGGTGAATCTTCTCTTCCCAAATCTTAGGTTTTTTATTCTAAAAGAGGGTAGTGGGGATTCAAAAAGGGAGGGAATGAATAGTGCATAAATTTTGAGTTTCTCTAACTTTGTACTTTTTCTCCCTTTTTTGGCAAATTTTCAATTTCAATTTTTTCCTCTCACAAAATCCCTTTGGCAAAAAATTGAGCAGCAAACCACTTTCCCTCTCTTCTCCATTCCGGTGAATTTTCAT